>NW_024870872.1:445000-1057500 GCF_019054845.1 Dipodomys spectabilis | reverse complement strand
CTGCTCTGACTTCGAGGTCTTTGATCCTTTTGGAGTTGATTCTGGTGCAGAGTGATATATAAGGATCTAGCTTTAGTTTTCTACAAGTAGTTAACCGATTTTGCCAGCACCATTTACTGAAGAGGATGTCTTTCTTCAATTCTATTTTTTTAGCTCCCTTATTGAAGACTAGATGGCTCTAGGTCTGTAGGTTCATTTCTGGGTTTTCAATTCTATTCCATTGGTCCTGAGGTCTGTTCTTATGCCAAAACCAAGCTGTTTTGATTACTATGGCTTTAAAGGCGAGTTTGAAATTTGGTATTGATATTCCTCCAGCAGTGTTCTTTCCGTTGAAGAACGGTTTTGCTATTCGTGGTCTTTTGTTGTTCCGTATGAATTTTTGGATTGCCTCTTCTATTTCCTTGAAGATTGAGGTTGGAATTTTGATAGGTATCGCGTTGAATTTGTAAATAGCCTTGGGAAGTATTGTCATTTCTCGTTGTTAATCTTTCCAATCCAGGAGCATTGGAGGTTTTGCCATTTTTTAAGTTCTGTGTTGATTTCCTTTCTCAAGGTTTTAAAGTTTTATTCATAGAGGTCCTTCACTTCTTTGGTTAAGTTAATTCCTGGGTATTTTATTTTTTGTGGGGCTATTACAAATGGAGTTGCTGTCTTAATTTCAGCCACACTTTTATCATTGTTGGCATACAGAAAAGCCATTGATTTGGGGGGGGGGTAATTTTATACCCTGCTACTTTGCCAAAGTTTTGAATCAGTTTGAGTAATTTTGGAGTGGAGTCTATGGGATTCTTTAAATACAAGATCATGTCATCTGCAAAGAGGGAGAGTTTTATTTCTTCTTTTCCTATTTTGATTCCCTTTATGTCTGCATCTTGTCTTATTGCTGTAGCAAGGCATTCTAATAATAGATTGAAGAGAAGTGGAGAGTTTGCACATCCTTGTCTTGTTCCTGAGATAAGAGGAAATGGCTTTAGTTTTTCACAATTAAGTATAATGCTGGCTGTAGGTTTGTCATATACAGCCTTTATTGTATTGAGGAATATTCCATGGATTCCTAATTTTCCAAAACCTTCATCATTTGCTTTGTGACCTAAAATGTGGTCAATTTTAGAAAATGTTCCATGTGCTGCTGAGAAAAACGTGTATTCTGATGCTGCTGGGTGAAATATTCGGTAGATGTCTGTTAAGTCTAATTGATCTATGCAGCTGTTTAGATCTGAGTTTTCTCTGTTTTTTTTTTTTTTTTTTTTTTTTGCCTAGTTGATCTATCTAGTGGGGAGAGTGGTGTGTTCAAATCCCCAACAATTAATATCTTTTGATCTATGTGGCACTTAAGGGAAAGTATTGTTTCTTGGATAAATTTGGATGCTCCATTGTTTGGCGAACAGATATTTAGAATTATAATATCCTCCTGAAGGAGAGATCTCTTAATTAGTATGTAGTGACCTTTTTTATCTCTTCTCACGAATTTTAATTTGAAGTCTATTTTATCTGATATTAGGATTGCAACTACCGCCTGTTTATGATGGTCGTTTGCTTGGTAGATTTTGTTCCAGCCTTTAACATTGAAAATATGTTTGTTTTTACTGGCCAGATGTGACTCCTGTTTTTTAATCCAACTAGACAGTCTATGTCGCTTAATTGGAGATTTCAGTCCGTTAACGTTAAGAGATATGACTGAGAGGTATTTGGGAGTTCCTGCTATGTTATCCACCTTCTTGGGGGATGTGAAAACTGGGTTCTTCCTATGGTTCTTGGATTCTCAGTTTGGGTGCAGTTTCTTGGCCTTTATTTTGGTCTTGTTGGTTTTCTATGTTTAGGACATCTTTAAGAATCTTTTGTAGGGCTGGTTTGGTGGAGATGTATTGTTTCAATTTCTCTTTGCTATGAAAGGTTTTTATTTGGCCTTCAGTTATGAAGGAGAGTTTAGCTGGGTACAGTATTCTTGCTTGATAGTTGTTTGTTTTTAGGGCATGGCATACATCATTCCTGGCTCTTCTTGCCTTGATTGTCTCTGCTGAGAAACCTGAGGTGATTCTAATTGGTTTCCCTTTATAGGTGATTAATCTTTTCTCCTTGACAGCTTTAAGGATCTTTTCCTTGTTCTGAGTTGATCCTGTGTGGATTATAATGTGACAGTGGGATGTCCTATTCCAATCTGGTCTATTTGAGGTTCTAAAAGTTTCTTGTGTTTGAATAGTCATATATTCTTGTATGTTTGGGAAGTTCTCTGCTAGGATCCTCTTAAACAAATTTCCTAGACCATTAACTTCTGTTTCTAGGTGCTCCTCTACACCAATTATCCTTAGATTAGGCCTTCTGATGGTGTCTTCCAAGTTTTGGATAGATCTATCATATTTCTTGGACTTGTCTTGGATGGTTGTATGTTCTTTCTCTATAATATCTAGGCTGTCTTCAATCCCTGAGATTCGATCTTCTGCATGGTCAATATTTTCTGCTGTCAATATTTTCTACTTTGTTTTTTATCTCTTTTCGTTCTTATTGGTCAGCTTTGATGGCTTCAAATTCTTTGTTGAAGCTCTGTTTTAGATCTTGTATGAATTTCTTTAATTCCTTAATTTTATGTTCAGTGTTTATTCTCAAATCACTTAGTTGATTGGTTATGGTTTCTTTGGACTCCCATTCCTTCTGCTGGGTTCCATTCAGCATTCCCTTTGTGGTCTCCCTTTCTTCCTTCAGCTTTTTGTTAATGGATTCCATGAATGCCTTTAGTGATGTTTGTGTATTCTCTTCCTGCTCTCTCAATTCCTGTATTACTCTTTGATTAGCTTCCTCCCGTTCGTGGGATTCCTGCAGTTCTCTTTGTGTGTTCTCAGCCTGTTCACGCCATTCATGTCTTTCTCTTTGGGTATTCTCAAGTTGCTCATGCAAATCCTGTATCAGTTTTTGAGTAGCTTCCGCACACTTATGATATTCCTGTATAAAATTTTGAATTGCCTCCTCTCTCTCCCTTTCACGCTCATACAGAGTTCTTTGTATATTTTCTCTCTTTTCATTTATCATTTTTGCCAGCAGTGTTTGTAGAGTTATTTGGGAACTCTCCTCTGGATTATTCATTATCTGTTCTGTACCCTGATTATCATGATTTGGAATTGAGATACCCGGATTTGCCATATTTCTTGTGTTTCTCCGGCTTACTCTGCACATCTGAGATGAAAATAGCACCAGTTTTGTGCTTGAACATTATCTTAAGGCAACCATCAACCAAAGTCTGAATTTGTACAGTCAATAGTCTACAGATACAATCTAGTAAAACAGATACATCTATTCAACATCAAACAACTATATGCTAATGAGCTTCGAACCGCAGAGGAGAATTTGGGAAACCAGAAATTATTAGGGTTAGGGAGAGATGTGGGTATAAAATAGGAATAGATTGGTGTGTGGAGGCACAGGGAGAGTTAACTAATTGCTAATCTCACTGCAGGAAATAGGTTGGGTAGGATGAAAGTAGAGAGAGAGAAAAAAAGAAGGAAGGGAAAGGGAAAAGAAAAGAGACCAGAAAAAATAGAAAAGTAAAAATTAATAATATTATGTAGTTTCGAAAACAATCTATTTAGAGAAGAACGTGAATATATTGAGAGAAGGGGAGGGACATAGAGGAGATGTGAAAAACTTAAAAATAAAATGCTTAAAATATTATATAGGTATAAAGAGGTAGTACTGCTATTAAGGAATTTAAGTCTCAGAGGTTTTGAATTGAGTAATAAATTTGTGGATTAAGTGTGTACACAATGGGGGATAGGGTCTACTAGTTAACTACGGGTTTATCTGAGGATGTGCAGGAGAAGTCTTAAGTCACAGAAAGAAGAACAAAAGAGAGGAAAAGGTGAAAAGGATAAGAAAGGAAGAAGAAAAGATCAGAAGTTCAGTAGAGCTAAACAAAAAACAAAAGGATAATTAAAAAAGAGAAAGAAGACAAAAAAAGTAAGAAAAATGTACATTCACGTATCCCTAAAATAAAAATTATAAGAGGAAAAAAAAAGTTACTGGAATACAATTTTTTTTTCAAAAAAGGCAAAAATTAAAGATTAAAAAAAGTTTTAGAAAAGAAAAAAAAATTTTATATATAAGGTACCAAAAAAAATGAAGAAGAAGAAGAAGAAGAAGAAGAAGAAGAAGAAGAAGAAGAAGAAGAAGAAGAAGAAGAAGAAGAAGAAGAAGAAGAAGAAGAAGAAGAAGAAGAAGAAGAAGAAGAAGAAGAAGAAGAAGAAGAGGAGGAGGAGGAGGAGGAGGAGGAGGAGGAGAAGGAGGAGCAGGAGGAGGAGGAGGAGGAGGAGTAGGAGGAGGAGGAGGAGGAGGAGAAGAAGAAAAGAAGAAGAAGAAGAAGAAGAAGAAGAAGAAGAAGAAGAAGAAGAAGAAGAAGAAGAAGAAGAAGAGGAAATTCTTTGATTTTTTGGGGGGAGGGGTGGGAAAAATCCTGTATCTCCCTTTTGTCTGTAACCACGCTCTTGTTGGAATCTCTGGTTTGCTTGTGGTCCTGTGGCTTGATTGGTTTCTTAACTCAGTTTGTTCGAACAGGCAGAAAAATGCTCTGCTTTACCCCAGATTTTGAGATGCTCCTTCCAGGTTAGTTTAATGCGAGGCTGATCTGCTTTGAGAATCACAAAAGAGGTGGATGCAGTGATGAGGCTAGGTTCTGGGTAGAGTTGAGGCCTTTCAACAAACAGTAGCTTTTCCCTGGGGCTTTTTTATGAAAATCTCACAGAGCCCGGCCTGGAGTCATTCTCAGGGCTTCTGTTTACTGAATTTCGATTGATTGTCGAGGCTGCTAGAGGGAGGGGCAGCCTCTGGCTCTGATTACCCAGTGAAGAAATCCACTCCTGGGGCTGGTGCCCAAGCTGGGTGCTTTTCCCTGTGTGGAGCTGAGTCTGGCAGGTCAGTTAGGTTCTTGTGACCTGCTAAATGACTCGTTTTATTCTAAGGCCTGAGTTGGAGCTAGCAGCTCCTCCGAGCTTTGTCGGTATCCAAGATGGAGATCTCCAGTACTGGGGGGGGGGGAGGGTTGGACTTCCTTCCTCTGCTCCCTGAGAAGAAGTGAGGACTTCGGCCTTCTACTCATGCTGAGTCTTGGTTCCTGGGTTGTCTCTGGTCTGTGAACTGCAGAATGAAGATGTCCACTCCTTGTCGGTTCTTGCTGGTGTTGAGTAGAATCTGCTTGCCCGCTGCGTCTGGCTCCTTCGTCCCAGACTCTCTGTGGCTCAGGTATGGTGCCCTGCCGTCGCCGCCACCACCGCTGCCTCCACCACCACTACCGCTGCCGCGGTGGCTGCTGGCAAGCTCTCAGATGTGTCTCCTTGCCTGGGTTTCCCCTCTCTGGCCTAACTCTCTGTCCTGTGATGGCACATTTGGTGTGATTCTCTGGCTTAGGACTGTTCACTGGAACTCTAAAACTGCTTTCTATGCGAGGGCTTGTTCAGATTCCAGCTTCTCCTCTGCCATCTTCCCGGAACTTCTCCTCTATGTGGAGTCTTTTGAGGAATCTCCATAATACATTCCAAAGTAGTTGAACAAATTTACACGCCCACCAACAATGAAGTAGGGTTCCCTTCTGTCCACATACCATCCAGAATCTGTTGTTAGAGTTCTTGATATTAGCCATACTAACAGGGGTCAGGTGGAATCTGAATGTTGTTTTGATTTGCATTTATTTTATAGCTAGGGAGGTTAACCATTCCTTCATGTGTCTACTGGCCATCCTTCTTTCCTCTTCAGAGAAGTTTCTCTTTAAATCTTTAGCCACTTATTTATTGGGCAGTGGTTTGTGTGAAGATTTGTTGTTAAGGGATTTATTTTTTTGAGTTCCAGTTATATATTAGATATGAGACCCTTGTCCATTTTATGGCTAGTGAAGATCTTCTCCCAATCCGTGGGCTTTCTATTGATCTTGCTAACTATGACCTTTGCCATGCAGAAGCTCTGCAATTTCATGCAATCCCATTTGTCCAACCTTTCTTTGATTTGTCATGTTTCTGGGTCGCTATTAAGAAAATTTTGGCCTGTGCGGCACTTACACAAATGTTCACAAACAAGACCACACTAAAGCTACCAGCACAACTATGTTTATTGTAACATTATTTACTATAGCTAAGATAAGGAACCAACCCAGATGGCCCTCAGTAGATGAATGGATCAAGAAAATGTGTTATATATACACAATTGAATTCTATGCCTCCATCAGAAAGAATGGCATTGCCCCATTTGTTAGGAAATGGAAAGGCTTGGAAAAAAATATATTAAGTGAAGTAAGCCAGGTCCAAAGAAACATACGTCTCATGGTTTCCCTTATTAGCAGTATCTAGTATATGTCTGAGTCAAGCTGAAAAGGTCAGATAATTTGATGTTAGGGAAATGAACCCTAAGATATGTATTCAAATGTTTTTTTTTTTCCTTCATGCGATTGTTTCTAACGAAATTGTAAAGTTATTTCTTTGTTGCTTTGTATGTCCCTCCCACAGAGTATAACCCCTGCTTTCACTGTGTTTGATGTTGGTATAATTTGTAGAGGGGAAGGGGAAACACAAATCGTTTAAATAGGGATACAGGTGGACCCATTGCAACAACGAAACTTACAAGTCGTTATGTCGAAAACGAACTTTACAACTTTGGTGCGGGAGGGGGGGGATTGGGTAGGGGTGGGAGGAAGATGGAAAGGGATGGGAAGGGGAAACAAAGGAGGAGATTACAATGCTTGATAAGAAATGTATTCATTAGTTGCCCAGGTAATCGAAACTCCTCTGTAAAGTATTTTCACAATAAAAAAAAGGAAGGGGACCAGGATGTCCACTCTCTCCAGTTTCTTTCAATTTAGTATTAGAATGCCAAGCTACAACGATAAGACAAGGTGCAAACATAAAATGGATCCAAATAGGGAAAGATTAAGTAAAACTCGTCCTCTTTGTAGATGACATGATCTTGTTTTTAAAGAATCCCATGGAATCCACTCCCAAATTACTCATAGTGATTCAAAACTTTGGCAAATTTGCCGGTTATAAAATTAACCCTCAAAGGCAATGGCATTTCTCTAATCCAACAATGAGAAAAATGTGGCTGAAACCAGGAAAACAATTCCATCTATAATAGCCACCCCAAAATAAAACACCTAGGAATTAATAAAAAATGAAGGACCTTTATGATGGAAACTTTATTGTTTTTTGTCAGTCATGGGTTTTGAACTCTGGGCCTGGGTGCTGTCCCACAGCTCTTCAACTCAAGGCGAGCTCTCTATCACTTGAGGCACAGCACCACTTCCGGTTTTCTAGTGTTTTATTGGAGATTAGAGTCTCATGGACTTAATTTCCCTAGCTTTGAACCATGATCCTCAGATCTCAGCCTCCTGAGTAGCTAGGATTACAGGCATGAGCCACCAGTGCCAGGCTGATGAAAACTTTAAAAACCTGAAAAAGAAAATCAAAACACTACTTAAAAAGTGGAAAAACCTCCCATGCTCCTGGATTGGAAGGATCCACATCGTGAAAATGGCAATACTTGCCAAGGCTATGTACAAATTCAATGCGCTACCTATCGATATCCCAACCTCATTCTTCAAGGAAGTAGAAGAGGCAATCTAAAAATTCATACAGAACAATAAAAGACCCCTAATAGAAAAAATGATAAAAATCAGAAAGAAAAGTGCTGGAGGAATATCCATACAAAATTTCAAACTCTACTACAACACAATTCTAATCAAAACAGCTTGATACAGACACAAGAACAAACTTCAAGACCAATGGAATATAATTGAAAATCCAAAAATGCACCTAAAGACCAATAGCCATCTAATCTACGATAATGGAGCTAAAAATTAGAATGGAAGAAAAACAGCCTCTTCAGTAAATGGTCCTGGCAAAATTGGTTAATCACTTGTAGAAAACTGAAGCTACATCCTTATATATCACTCTACAAAAGAGTCAACTCCAAATGGATCAAAGACCTGGAGTCAATGCAGACACTTTGAAAATATTACAGGATGGAATTGGAGGAAATATAAGTCTCCTCGGCACAGGCCGAAATTTTCTGAATAGAGACCCAGAAACACAACAAATCAAAGAAAGGTTGGACAAATGGGATTGCATGAAATTGCAGAGTTTCTGCATGGCAAAGGATGAACCTAGCAAGATCAATAGAAAGCCCAAGGATTGGGAGATCTTCACTAGCCATACAATGGACAAGGGTCTCATGTCTAAAACATACCTGGAAATCAAAAAATCTTCAAAGAAACAACTGCCCAATAAATAAGTGGGCTAAAGACTTAAAGAGAAACTTCTCTGAAGAGGAAAGAAGGATGGCCAATAGATACATTAAGAAATGCTCAACCTCCCTACCCATAACAAAATGCAAATCAAAATAACATTGAGATACCACCTCACTCCAGTTAGAATGGCTAAAATCAAGAACTCTAATAACAACAGATGCTGGAGGGGATGTGGACAGAAGGGAACCTTACTGCATTGTTGGTGGGAGTGTAAATTTGTTCAACCACTTTGGAAAGTAGTATGGAGGTTCCTCAAAAGACTCCACATAGAGCTTCCCTATGAGCCAGCAATCCATTGTCCCCTTCTTGATTTAAGAGGAAATGGCTTTAGTTTTTCACCATTAAGTATAATGCTGGCTGTATGTTTGTCATATACAGCCTTTATTCTATTGAGGAATGTTCCCTGGATTCCTAATTTTTCCAGAGCCTTCATCATCATAAAGGGATTGTTGGATGTTGTCAAATGCTTTTTCTCAAACAATTGAGATAACCATGTGGTTCTTATCCTTGCTCTTGTTGTTGCTATGTATTATATTAATTGATTTGTGTATATTGACCCAACTTTGCATCCTTGAAATGAATCTTGTTTGATCGTGGTGTATTATTTTTTGGATGAATTGTTGAAGTCAATTGACCAACATATTTTTGAGAAGTTTTGCATCAATGTTCATCAAAGAAATGTGTTTAAACTTCTCTTTTTTGATGCATCCCTGCCTGGTTTGGGGAAGAGGGTTTTGATGGCCTCATTGAATAAGTTCTGTAGTGAACTTTCAATTTCATTGAAGAGTTGGAGTAGTATTGGTGTGAGCTCTGCGTTGAAGGCCATGTAGAATTCTGATATAAATCTGTCTGGTCTTGGGCTTTTTTTAGATAGGACTTCTCTTATTGCTGTTTCTATCTTAATGCTTGATATGTTCCTGTTAAAATGGTTTAACTCATCTTGGTTTAGTATTAGCTGCATGTCGATATTTGCTATGAAAAGGTCCATTTTTGCCAAGTTCTCAAACTTATTAGCATAGTTTTGAGAAATATTCCCTTATAATGTTCATAATGTTGGTTGTTTCTCTGGTGATGTTTCCATTCTTATCTCTGAGTTTATTTATTTGGGTGAGTTTTCTTTTTCTGATAAGATTTGTTAAGGGTCTGTCAATTTTGTTAATGTTTTTGAAGAACCAACTCTTGGTTTTGTTGATTCTTTCTATGTTTGTTTGGAATCTAATTCATTTAATTCTTATTTAATTTTAATTATTTCTTTCCATCTACTGGGTTGGTGTTTATCATGCTGCTCTTTTTCAAGGCAGATGTCTCATTAAATTGTTGGTTTCATATATCTCCTACTTGCCTCTGAGTACTGACTTTTCTGTGTCCCAGAGGAACTGGTAATTTGTGTGCTCGTTTTTGTTGAATATCATGAATATTTTTATTTCCTTTCTAATATCTTAAATGACTTACTCGTGATTCAACAGTGTGTTGTTCAGCATCCATGTGTTACAGGACTTTCGTTGGTGGCTTTTGGCATTTAATTCTAATTTTATTTCCTGTGGTCTGAGAGAATGCAAGGTATAACTTCGATGTTTCTGAATTTGGACTTTTGTTTTGTGACCTAAAATGTGGTCAGTTTTTCAAAATGTTCTATATGCTGCTGAGACAAAGGTGTATTCTGATACTGCTGGGTGAAATATTCGTTAGATGCCCGTTAAATCTTGTTGATCCTTGCAGTTGTTTAGATCTGCAGTTTATTGAGTTTTTGCCGAGTTGATCTATCTAGTGGGGATAATGGTGTGTTAGAGTCCCCAACAATTAATGTGTTTGGATCCACGTAAGCTTGGAGGGAAATTAGTGTTTCTTGGATAAATTTGCGTGCTCCGTTGTTTGGTAAATATATATTTAGAATTGTAATATTTTCCTGAAGGAGCGATCCCCTAATTAGTATGTAGCGACCTTCTTTTTCTCTTCTTACAAATTTTAATTTGAAGTCTATTTTATCTGATATTAGGATTGCAACTCCCACCTGTTTATGGGGGTCATTTACTTGGTAGATTTTGTTCCAGTCTTTCACTTTCAAAATGTGTTTGTTTTTATGGGCAAGATGTGACTCCTGAAGGCAGCAGAAAGAATGATTTTGATTTTTAATCCAACTAGACAATCTATGTCTCTTAATTGGAGAGTTAAATCCGGTGATGTTGAGAGATAGGATTGAGAGGTATTTTTTTTTATTGTGAAAATGCAGTACAGTTGGTTTACAATTACATGGACAAGATAATGAGTACATTTCTTATCAAGCATTGTTGCCTCCTCCTTTGTTTCCACATCCCATCATTTCTCAGACTCCCCTTATCCAAACCTCTCCCCCCCACCAAAGTTGTAAAGTTCATTTTTCAACATAAGGACTTATACATTTCATTGTTGCAATGGCTCCACCTGTATTCCTATTTAAACGATTTGTTTTTTCCCTAACTCTTTACAAATTATACCAACATCAAAGGCAGTGAAAACTGGAGTTATTTTTTGTTATGTTGAAAAACGAACTTTACAACTTTGGCGTGGGAATGGGGAGGGAGGGAATGGGGATCAGTATGGGGGGGGAGGTGAAAAGGATGGGAAGAGGAAAACAAAGGAGGAGGCAACAATGCTTGAAAAGAAATGTACTCATTACCTTGCCCATGTAATCGTAACGCCTTGGTACAGTATTTTCACAATTAAAAAAACTCCAAAAAATGTTTATCACTCATTATAATTCAAATACCAAGCAAGAGTAATTTTATATAATCATTACAGTTATCATTTTATCACTATCATAAAACAGAATAAAAGACCAGTCCCAATTATTACCTATCATTATACTTAATTCCTAATCATTAGCTAAATATTTTAAACAATCTAAATCGTCATGTCTTTAACATAGACATAAATATTCTATACTTTTTACTTAAGAATTTCCAAGGGCATATATTCATGTTTCTAAGAAATGTTCACAGCAGTTAAAAAATGCTTTTGTGAAATTAATGTGAGACATGTTGTTGTTGTTGTTTACAAGTCCTGCGCATTGTCCCTAAGCTTTTTTTGTGCTCAAGGCCAGCACTGCACAACTTGAAGCACAGGGCTAATTTCTGTTTTTGAATAATTAATTGGAGAATAAGAATCTAACATGTACTTTTCTGTTTGGGCTAGATGTTAAAATAATTGTTAGATCTCAGCCACCAGAGGAGCTAGAATTATAGGCATGAGTTACCGGCACTTGGTTTGATGATTTTTTTAAATTATGTTTTAAGATGTTTGTTTCACTATAATGCACATAATTCTATACATAAATTTATATATATATATATATATGTATGTCGACAAATTTCCTCTAAAAATGTATGACTTTCTGCACATAAAATTTATACACACACACATATATATTTCTGAATATATACACTCCCTCTAAAACTTTTATGCTACTATTTTTTTACCCTTTTCATTTCAAAGATACAGTCTATATTTCCAAAAGTTTCCTAGAGTAAAATGACTAATATTTCAATAGAAATTGGAATATATTATTTTCAAGGTAATTTTAGATGTACACATTATGTAGTAGTAATATTTATAGTATATTACTTGAAAAAATTCTGTTCAAACCCTTAAATATTTGTGTGTAATGACAGGGAGAGAGGAAAGTAATTCATACTGGTTAGAAATGTGCAATGATTCAAAAATCTGTTCAATAATTTGTTATAATCACATAGTAAAGCTACCTGTTATGGTTTAGTTTTTTTTGTCTATTTATTCAAAAATTTAACACGGATGCATGCACAGTGGTAATATTAAAATTATTAATCAAAATACAAATAATACAAAATCATAGACACATACCAGACTTTCAATAATTAGCAATTATGATGCTAATAATAATTTTGTTGAAGATGATGATGACCAGAGTGATCTTGATAATGTCAATGTTATGATTGAAAAAGAAAAATTTTTAGACACCTTTGAATTTAGATTTCCCACATTGAATACATAATAATAAACAGTGTTGGATTGCATACAATAAGAATAACAAGAGGAGAGTTTCAATATCAAGAAATAACAATCACATAATCAGGTGAGACAGTAAATCCCTAATGTTATTCTTGCAGTCTGCTAATGTATACTCACTTTTCTTGGTGGTATTGTTTTCTTATAAATAAAATCGTTTATTGTCACATGTTTATTATCCCACATAGATAAAATATAATAAGCTGAGTGCTTTGTTATCAAATGATATTGTTTGTTCAAGCCTTGGGAACTTAGGAGAAAGCCTTTCACCACCCACATAGCCAGTAGCTTAGTTATATATCCCTAGAAGCTAACACATGCCTCAAGCATGCTTCACTCATTAGGCAGAAATCCTTAGTCAGTTTTAGTTTCTATCCAGTTCACTGAAGAAAATCTATGTATAAATTTATGAAGAACACTTGGCAGCACATAAAGCAATAAGAAAATTTTGATGGACTAAGATTAGTTTTCAACTTAGTGTCATTAGTTCAAGTTACATTCTCATATAGATACTGTTCAATAACCAATGTTTTCCAATGATAGGTTGAGTATGTTCTTCAATACAAATTAGACACATGACCCAATTTACATAATACCACTTACATATCTCTAGTTGCCTTAAAAGGACACAATTCTTAGAGCCAGGAGGTAAACTTTATTTTTATTTCTGCATGAAGCAATTTGTGACTTTATACCAACAAACTGAATTTGACTCTTTCCTTATTTGTAAGCTAAGGTGGAAAATGTAAGGACTCTTCACTTTTCTTTTTTCTAGCTCTAGGAGTAAACAAATGTATTCTTCAATATTTCTGATAGATTACATCCATTTACAGATGACAAATGTAAGGCCAACAGTCAATGTAGTGAGTAAATAATGATACTAGAATTTGTGTCTGAGCTCTTCCCTCTGCACACTTACAAGGAATAGTAATTTGTTGATGGAGAGGACCAATATGAAAACACTATGGGGAAAAACATACTTTGTAAAAAGTTGTTTAAGACTAGGTGACCAGTGATGAGTACATGAAATAGACTTGTGTCAGGCGCATAAAAAGGAGTTCATAGAAATCATATTAGTGCTGGGTGCCAGTGGCTCATGCCTGTAATCCTATCTACTCGGGAGGCTGAGATCTGAGGATCAGGATTCAAAGCAAGCCCGGGCAGCGCTCGATCTCAGGTCCCGGAATGGACCTAACCCTTTATTGGCTCACAGGCTGGTGTACTCACCATGACCCATTCATCACTTGGGTTTGCAAAGACTTCCGTTCAAATCCCAGCATTGTCAGAAGATGAATAGTGATGTGAGAAGCCAAGTGATCCTCCTCTTTTCCTGTGCTGTGAAAGTCCTGCTTTTCAGCAAAGAATGGAACATGCTATATAGGCAACTCTATAGCCATGGGAACAGGTTGACATCCATGTCAGTACAGTTATACCTGGCACTATACTCAGTAAAATACACAATACCTCCATGAATTAGACACAAATTAAGGAGAAGTGCACCGAATGCAAGATGCTGTCCACACATGTATATCAATAGAGATCCTATGTTTAAATTATGAATTTATGCCCATCCTGGCCCTCACTGGTGCTCAATGTCAGGTCCTGGAAATGGTCTTCTCCTCAGTGGCTCACAGGCCAGTGTCCTCACCTTGACCCTTTCACCAATTGGGCTGCTAGGTTCTGAGTTCAAATCACAACACTGTCAAAACATGAATCCTGATGTGAGCAGTACATCATCTCACCTGCTTTCCAGTCCTGTGAAAGTCCTGGGTCTCATCTAGGATGGACAAGGCATAGGCAACTCTATAGACATAGGAATAGGTTGTCATGCATGTCAGCACATTTATATCTATCATCATACTCAATAAAATACAAAATGCATGTCTGAATAAGATGCAATAAAATAAATAACAAAACTGAAAGCATGATGAATTCCACATATGTATGTAAATAGAGATCCTATGTGTAAAATAGGGGCGCATATGATTTTTCCAGTGTTGGGCTTCAATTCAGGCACTGGGAGCAGGCCTGACCATGTAGTCTTCAAGGACGGTGATCTTCCCCTTCTCCCACAGTGCAATAGAGTTACCCAGACCTGAGTTCGAATCTCAGCTCTGGAAGTAAAATGGCGCGTATTCGGAGCTAGGGTGCTTCCTTCATAATTTTTTTTTAACAGATTCAGAGGTTGAAGTCAAGTCGTGGCAACTCTGCTTCAGTTCTGATCATCTTAGTCTTCAGCCTCTGGACCTAAAACCCATCATCAGATCCTAGAACCCCAAGGATTGCAGGGGGAAAAAAAGCCGCGAAGGGAAAAAAAAAGTGGCAGGAAGTTCCACCTGGCGCTTTTATGTTCATTTTCCTTGGCATGGTGACCGTGCTGGGTCCGAACTCGGCAGCCTGCAGAGTGAAGGTGACCTGTAGTGACTGAAGGTCTGTTGGCTCTCGCAGAAGCCCAAGGGCAACGGGGTATCAAAGACCTCAAGGTCGAATCCAGGTCATCCCCCCTCCATTGAGGGAATGGCGGGAGATCCTGAGATACTCTTTTCCAGCACTTGGAAGGGTCGTGGAATTCGATCAATCTCATCTTTGAATGAGTATTTTCTGCAGGATGCACGTAGGAAATGATAGGCAAGACTCATTGTGTATCGATTATTTTCAATGAAGAGTTGATGAAGCTTGACCATAATCATCACAGTCATGAAAAGGAGGCATCAGAAAGATCCATGAATCGGGAGTCATGGGGTATATTGAATTCCATCATACGTCGCCATCGCTCCTACTGTATACAAATATGCTGACTACCTATAGCTTATGAATGGATGAGTATTGTGCTCTCCCCCTCCGACTCCCGGGGCTCAATCTCACGTCCTGGGAACAGCTTAGTTCCTTTATAGCTCTCAGCCTGGTATCCTCACCTTGACCCTTTCTCCTGTTGGGTTTGGTAAGATCTAAGTTCCAACCCCAACACTGCCAAAAGAGGAATGCAGATGTGAGAATCCAATATGTCCACTTGTTTTCCTGCCTTGTGAAAATTCTGGGTCTCATCTAGGATGGAGAAGGCGTAAGCAATGCTATAGACATGGGAATTAGTTCTCATCCCTGCCAGCACAGTTATATCTGTCATCATAATCAATAAAATACAAAATGCATCCTTGACTAAGACACAATAAAAAGAATAACTACATTGAACACATGATGCATTCCACACATGTATTTAAATAGAAATCCTATGTTTGAAATAGGTGGGCATATGATTTTTGCCAGTGCGAGGGCTTCAATTCAGGCCCTGGGAGCAGACCTGACCTTGTAGTCTTCAAGGACAGTGATCTTCCCCTTCATCCACAGTGCTATAGTGTTACCCAGATCTGAGTTGGAATCCCAGCTGTGGCAGAAAAAAATGGTGTGAATTCTGAACTAGGGTGGTTTATTATTTTTTATTTTATTGTATTTTTTTTCCAACCAAGCGATTTGAACTCAGTTCATGACAACTCTACCTCAGCTTCGATCACTTTAGGCTGGTGAGCTGCCATGGGCACATAGCCAATCCTGTGATCCTAGGCCCTGAAGCCTTGCAGGAGAATAAAAAAAACCCTCACTGAAAAATAGCCACGGGATGGATTTTTTACATTTTATTCCTTTGCATGGTGACCAACCTGGGTCTGAATGACAAGGCTACAAGTTTACTTCACTTTGCATTGGCCAAGGCTAGCAGGCTATCGCGGAAGCCACAGGCCCATATGTCATCGAAGGCCCTGATATTGAATCCTGGTCCTGACACCTATCAGTGGGGAGACTTCCCAAGAGACTTGTTCCTATGCACGGGAATAACGATGGAATGTTTGGAAACTCATGATTGAATAAGTTTCTGCGGGCATCGGTCTAATCTAAAATGGGATGCAATGATCCCAGGATGCTGATTGATCTTAATGAATGGTTTATTAAGCATGAAAACAATACTATTCCTTCAATAGCAGCATAATAATTACCTAAGATTGTTAGGCATGTAGTTGATGTCATTGAATCCTAAGTAGATGTCTCTGGCACTCTATACAAATATGTATTTATTTGTATACTGCCACCTGCCAATCCATGTATTGTTAGTTTGTCCACCCCTGTGGCTCAATCTCAGGGTCTGGGAAATGCCTGGCAGCTTCTTTGGCTAGAGGTTGCCATGTTGACACATTCATTCATGAATTGGGTCTGCTAGGCCCTGAGTTCAGATCTTGGATTGTAGAATAAGAAGCCAAGTGTGACACCTGTTTTCCTTTTCTCTGAGAGTCCTGGGTGTCAGACATGATGGACAACATGTCTAAAAATTTGAATACTATGTGATGGGATGTCATCAGAATAATAAATGGAATGCATATCATCACAGTCAATAAACGGTAAATAATTGAATAAACAAAAATACAGTCAATAACCACAACAAACAGGATATGGACTGAACATCTATAGGTAAATACAAATTCTATCTTTACAATGAATATAAATAGTATGTTTTCCAGGGCTGGGGCTTGAATTCAGGCCTAGGGACCAGGCGGGACTTTCTTGTCTTCAAGCATGGTGAGCTTCCCATTCGTCCATAGTGCTACAGAGTTACCCAGACCCTGAGTTCAAATCCAAAGCCTGGTAGAGAAAAACAGCATGAATTGCAAGCCAGGGAGCTTTTTTTTTTTTTTTTTGCGAAGCAAGTTCTTGAAGTCAGGTCATGGCAACTCTGCCTCAGCTTCCATCATCCTAGGCTGGTGTGCAGCCACTGGAGCCACAGCTGATCCTGGGATCCTAGATCTCCAAGCCTTGCAAGTGGGAAAAATATGCACATAAAAAAGTGGCAAAGCCGGGCGCCGGTGGCTCACAACTCTAATACAAGCTACACAGGAGGCTGAGATCTGAAGATCGCAATTGAAAACCAGCCAAGGCAGGAAAGTCTGTGAGAATCTTATCTCCAATAAACCTCAGTAGAAACCCGGAAGTAGCACTGTGACTCAAGCAGTAGTTTCATAAAGTGTTAGTTAAAATCGATCAGAGTCCTAGGATATAATTGTGTATAATTTTATCCTAGAATCGTTCAAGAAGTGCCCATTCAATCTTGACATATATCACATTCCATGGGTATTCATGTGGATAAGAATGAGTTTCTTAGGATCTCCTGCCATTTGGAGGTGGCAGGAACAGGATTCAAACTGTGGGTTCCACCTTCCACCATTTAATCTCCAGGATAGGGAACTCACAGTTCTGTCCAAGAACATCAGCAAGACCAATGATTAGGCAGGCACCCGTGGCTCTCAGCAGTCCTCCTTAATACTTACAAGTCTGTGATAGGAGGATCATGGTCAAAGTTACCTTTGGCAAGAAAGTCCTTGAGACCCCTGTCCAACTTCAGTGCCAACAAAGCCAGAAGTAGAGCCGTGTGGCTCCAGAGGTTGAGGGCTAGCCTTGAGCAAAAGCAACTCACGGACTGTGCCCAGATCATGAGTTAAAGGTCCAGGACTGGCAAAAAACAGACATACAGAACAATCTGTGCAGCCATCCAGCTAAAGCAGGTCACCTTCTTGTCCCCAACTGGATTGGACAGTTTCCTGGGAAAGTGGCTGCTCTCATCTTGACTTCGCCCATTCTGCCTGCATCACAGTATTCTGGTCACACCTCCTTTCATGGATCTTTCTGACCAATGGGATATAAGAATGGCAGCCACACCCATATTCCATGCTGCCCAGAAGCACCGGGATTCCCTCTGTTGGTTGACACCACTACCAGCAGTTTAGGAAGGTAGAGTTGGCTAAGTGGTGAGCAAGAGACTCCAAGTGACTTTGGAGCAGAGTACGAAATTGATGTCCTAATCAGTGAGTGGAAGAAGAGAGGAATTCCCAGAGCCTGGGAACGTGGCCAGCCCATCTTTCCCATCTCAGTGCTCAGATGTCTGAAACAACAAGACTCCATGAGAAAGCTACAGGCATGAAACTGCAGCCAGAACACCAGTAGAAGAATCCTCCTGACAGACCTGTACATTCAAGAAAACAAAGAACATGAAAAAGGGAAGGATCCTCAAGACACACACCACAGGGGAGCGTGATTCAATGGAGGTCTGGCCAAAGGTGATGCCCACCACGGGCTTCCTGTGCCTTTGGACACAGTAACAGCCACGAGGTTTCAGAGTGTAAATGGTCCTGATACCACCAAGGATCTACAGAGGTGCTACCGACACGTGGTGCCCACCCTGGACCCCAGAAAAGAAGAAACCAGGCACTCTATGCCAAGATCCAATCACTGAAGCAGGAAAAGACAGACCTTCAGGATCAACGGGAGAAAGAGAGGGAGAAGATAGCTCAGGTGCATGCAGCACCTAAAATAGAGCTAGAGATAAACAAGGCACCCATACAGAGGTTGGTTTCGGCAGAAAGCAATTTACAATCCCGCCTGCAGCAGGCGGCCGATGACACAGAAAGGGAGCACGAAGATCTGACCAGCTGCCTGCAGGCCGCAGATCAGTGAATGGCAGAGCTGGAGATGTCGGCTTCTGTGGTCACTGATCACAGAATGAGACTGAAATGTTCTTTGAACAGCTGCATGATGTGACCCTTCTGCTCAAGGAAAAGGCCAGAGGCTTCGATGACTTGGAGCAAGTGAACTCAAAGTTATAGGAGAAGCTGTAAGTGCTCTGGACAACAGGAAGAAAGGAATCTGCAAGTTCCAACAAGCACTGGTGGGGCATGAGTTACTGAAGAGACTACTGGACAATGTGAGCTGACTAGTGAGCACAGTGAATCTAGAGAGAGACACCTTCACAGAAGACCTGAGCATTGAGAGGTCCACGTGGAAAGCGGAGACCCGGCAGCTGACCCAGCAGGTGAACCAACTGACAGAGGAGAAGGAGCAAGGGGCAAGGCAGGTGTTCAGCCTAGAGAACAGGATGGAGGAACCATGGCCCTTCTCAGGCCTAGTGGCAGTTGCAGGCCCACGCCTACTGCACGCAGATGGAGTTGCAAAACCGGGAGGAATAACTTCACATCCAGGTCCAGGAAAACCAGAGGCTCTATCTCCAGAACCCGGAGCAGCAGGAGCAATGGTGGAGACTGGAGGAGAAGGCCAAAGATTGGCAGGAGATCCCTGAGACCCCATGATGCGCATATGTGTGTGATGGACAGCTGGAGGAGCAGCTGGCACTGCTGTGGGATGCTCTCCACAGGGTGAGCGGTGAGAAGGAGGAGCTCGCCAACATCCTGGACCCAGAGCAGCAGGTGAAGAAACACCTGTGGGAACAGCTGGTCCACACAGAGGAGAAGGTAGAGGAATAGAAAGAAGTGGCTGAGATAGAAAGAAAGCCAAGCATCTCAGGACCAGCAGGAGCAGTCCCTGGCCTAGCTACAGGAGCTCAGAGCCACCTGTGAGTGGCACATCACCTACAATTAGCAGCTGAGCTCCAAGAAGGAGGCCCTGCATCAGCACCTAGAGAGGCAGACCCAACTCCTGGAGCAGCTGAAGCAAGTGCATGGCCCAACCAACTGGGGAGACTAGGTGGTGCCCCCAAAGTGGCAGGACACTCTCAAGTGCGTGAAAGCAATCAGACCACAGGAAGAGCGGCTGTAGGCCCAGCTGAGCTTCCTGGCTTTCCCTGGGGAAGGGGAAGTCGAAAAACCTGGAGAAGCAAAAGGTGAGAAGTCGACTCCCCCCCTACACATGACCATTGCAGAGGATGGAGACTTTCCCCAAACTGAGATGGAAGTGGATATGTGAGCACTCTTAGTGGCTGAAATCCACAGGGGGAAACTCCTGCAGTAAGAGTGGCAGGCCCACTGTGGGCACCCGGTTGACCTGGCAGCTCAGTGCCAGAGAAAGATCGAGCCACAGGCCCTCCATCCCATGAGCTGGCAGCACAGCCTGTGTGGAGATGGGAAGCAGGACACGTGGGCATCCAAAAAAAAAATCTACTTTGTCCATGACCTGCCTGATGAGATGGACTTCCATAGTCCAGCGGGTGATCTTCAACATAGATGCAGCCAGCTGTCGGCACACATCTCACTGTTGAGGAGTCCCTCGTGGCATGTAAAGAGCAGATGTTCATTCTGGCTGAGCTGTGTCAGAAGAAACCTGAGCATGTGTACCTGCTGTCCTAAGAGAAGATGGAGAAGAGGAGAGAGCCGCGGGAGCCACTGTCACTCCTCACAGGGGAAGACATGGACAATGGGCTCCAGATGCCAGCACAAGCTGAGCCTCCTGTCACTGCCGCCGCTTTGAATGCCTTTAGGCTCCAGGGTGGGAGAAATGAGGGAGGAGCAGAAAGGTTTTGAAGAATTGCCACTTCAACACAGTGTGGAAACTGCCAGAGGAGAGATCGAGGTTCCCAACCCCATAGAGGATTCCCCCACAAAGCACATCCTGCTGCAGCTGCCCCACATCCAGAGCCACCCACAGCTCAAGGGCTCAGGTGAGGAGCGCTCCCTCCCTTTCTTCTGTAGACTGATGCAGATGATGACTATGTGACATAATGACTCTCCAAAGCCTCAGCAGCCACCGTAAGTAGGTGGCCAGGTGGCCTTCTCTCAGGCCTCCATCTGCTGGGTCATGGGAAGGGTAAACTGCGGGTCGGGTAGGGCAAAGTCTGCCAGGAGGTGGCCCATATTCAAGGGACATCTAATGGCCTATTGGTGGCCAGGGAAGAGGGCCATGTTATGCTTATCACAAAGAATAAATTGTTTTCAAAGGGAAAACAAGCCTCCATAAAGATTTGTTGTTCCAGTCCTGGGGCTTGAACTCAGGTCCTGGTCACTGTCCCTGAGATCTTTCTCTCATGGCTAGCACTCTACCACTTGAGCCACAGGGCCACTTCTTGTTTTCGGATGGTTCATCGATGATAAGACTCTCACACACTTTCCTGCCCAGGCTAGCTTTGAACCATGATCTTCCAGAGCTCAGCTTCCAGAGTAGCTCGGATGACAGGCATGAGCCACCAGTGCCCAGCATTTGATACCTTTTGAAGGCGTCTTGGCGAGTCTGTAATAGAAGACCCAAAGGGGCTGGATAGACCTTGACCCAATCAAGGAGCTGGGATGGGGGAAGGCTGACCTTCTAGCCATTCTGTTCCCCAAAATTAAAGATGCCAGGTGGTGTTGGATGCATCAAAGACCTAAGCCAACAGCCACCAGACTCAGTGGGGAAAAGGTAGAGAATACCCAAAGATTGCAGTGCAGAAATCTTTGATTTTCCACGCATGTCATGTGTGTGTGTGTGTGTGTGTGTGTGTGTGTGTGTGTGTGTGTGTGTGTACTCAGGGCCTAGACTCTATCCCTGAGTTTTCTTGCTCAAGGCTAGAGCTCTGCCACTTGAGCCACAGCCCCAGTTGCTTTTCGATGGTTAATTTTAGGTAAGTCTCAAGGACTTTCCTGTCCAAGGTGGCTTCAAAGAATGATGGTGGCCCCAGGGAAACAAGAGTAAATACAATCCCTTTAGTGGACAACTCCTGCCTCCTCGTGGCCAGGCGTGGAACATGTGTCCCTGTGCCATCATGGGGGACTATCCTCCCCTAGAGTTCAATTTGGGGAAATGACCGGGGCCAACCTGACTTTCACTCACCCTCCAGAGCAGATCTGTTCCACCCTAGGCCAAGAGAGCTCCAGGAGGCCCTGCTCCCAGGGACACAAGAAGTGAGAAGTCAGCTCCAGGCCCAGCTAAGAGCCTTTGCCCATGGACACCCCAACTTGGCCTTCCTGATCACCATAATACCTGTCAAAGAACAACCTAAAAAAACAAACCAAAATTGGAGCTGTGAATCAAATTGGTAGAGCTCTAGCATTGAAACAAAGCGCTCAGGGACATGGGCCCCAAGCTTTGAGTTCAAGACCCCCAGCTGACCTTCCCCATAAAACACACATTAGCTAAATGTGCACTAGTAGGATTTGTGAAGTGTTTCTGAAAAATAGTGATACTGAAGAAAGCACCCTAGTTCTAATGACAGTTGAACTTGTGACATACAGGTATGTGCTGAGTCCTTCACAGGGTACTGTTTTCTGGGTCCTTCCCACATAGCGTGTTTTTCTGAGTCTTCAAAAACCATGCTTTTTGCTGAGTCATCCCAAAGGGTGCTATGTTCTGAGTCCTTGAGAAGAGTGGGATGTGCTGGGTTTTTCAAAGGGTGCTGGGTGCTGAGTCCATTATACAATGTACTTTATGCTGAGTCCTATGAAAGTGCAGTGTGCTAATTCATCCCAAGTGGTGCTATGTGCTGACGCCTTGAGAAGGGAGGGAGAAGTAGTTTTTCATTGTGTGCTGTGGGCCCAGTCCTTTACACAGGGTACTTTTGCTGAGCGCTTCAAAGAGGGCTGTGTGCTGAGTTATCCCAATGGGTGCAATGTGCTGCATCCTTGAGAAGAGAGGGATGAGGTGAGTGCTGTCTGCTGAGTCCTGTAGACAGTGTGCTCTGTACTGTCTTTCAAATAGTGCTGTGTACTGAGTTCTTCCACAAGGTGGTATGTGCTGAGTCCTTCAAAACTGTGCTATGTGCTGAATTTTTCAGAGGGTGCTGTGCACTCAGTGTTTTACACAGGGTGCTACATACTCAGCCCTTCAAAGGGTGGTGTATATGGAGTCTTAACACAGGGTGCTATGTGCTGAGTCCTGGGAAAGAGTGCTACGTGCTGAGTTTTTCAAAGCATGCCATGCACTGAGTCCTATACACGGCATGCTATGGACTCCCTCCTTCAAAGGGTGCTGTGTGCTGAGTCATCCCAAAGGCTACTATATGCTAAGTCCTTCAAAGGGCACATTGTGCTGAGTCTTTTACTCACTGTGCTTTGTGCTGTTCTTTGAACTATGCCGTGTGCTGAGTCATCCTAAAGGGTGCTATGTTCTGAGTCCTTGAGAGGTAGTTTTCCCAACAATCTCTCTCAGTCTCTCAGTCTCTCAGTCTCTCAGTCTCTCTCTCTGTCTCTCTCTCACTGGGTCACTGTGCACGTTCTTGATATGTGGAGTGGAGAGGCTTGAAGGAGAGTCTCCTCTAGTGGTGGGGCTGAGGGGAGATTCGATCCCCTGAGCAAGTGCTAGGGTTAGCGGGGAGTGCTGAGCTGAGGTGAGGTTGTAATTCCCATGGCCTGGAAGCCTTAGGGCCCAGTCATACCTGATCTTTTGGGCAAAGGTAGGGGGCCGAGCCAAGGGGAAGTGGGGACTGGGCAGAGGGGAGGAGGAGGCAGGGTCCGGGGGCCTCACTGTGGAGGCAACAGTGGCCAGGGTCTCCCAGGGGCAGGTGCACATGCGCAGAGGATGTGAGGCGGCCTGCGAAAGGAGTGGAGGTAGAGAAAAAGAGCAGAGAGGAGCAAGGCCAGGCAGGAGGGGAAGTGGCTTCACATGCCTGTTCGTGGATCAATAGAAAAAATAGCCAAAACGAGAATAAAGGCAACAAATGTACAGCCAAGAAGAATATAGTTAGAATAAAGGTAGAGGCAATAAAGGTGCAGCCAAGTGTATAGGAAGCTTTGAACCAACATCCCCTTCCTGCAAGCATGCTTCCATGAAGCTTATGCTTTGTCTGGCGTGATCTCTCACGCAGATTCAGCAGGAGGTGTCATGGTATTTCTTCCTTTTTTATTTTTTAATTGAAGCTCATGAATGTCTCGGTGCACAGAAGAGATAAATCTAAAGATCATCCGGGAAATAACTGGAAATATAAGACATATGAGAATTAGAATAGTCCTCCAACCCCCCTAGCAGGTCGCTATTATTTGTCATTACTTGTATAATATCCTCATCACCCCCCCATCCCACGGGATGTAGAAGAGGAGGATTAGGAACTTATGCCCAGTATTGTTCTACTGAAACAGACACTGCCTGCACAGCAATAATGGCAAGCATAGCAAGAAACGTATTTTCAACAGTGATAGTCTTTCCTGTAGTAACAACAATCTCCTCTGCAGAATGGCTGAGCTTCTTAATTTGTTCCCAGGTTGGTGGTTGGGCTTCTTTTGTTGTCTTGGCCTGTTGAGGAGAAAGGTGAAGACTTTTGAGCTTTTGCATTGCTTTCTTCATTTGCTTCTTCTGGTTTTTATTCCTCCTGGGTTTCTCTTATTTTGTAAGGGCACATGAGTCGGTTGAGATTCCAGATGGGTGACACTGCATCCTGTGGAAACACACATGTATACCCTCTTCCCGAGGTGATTAATACATCAGGCCCTTTCCAGGTGCCTGTGAGCAAATTTTTCCTTTTAACATTTGGCTGAACTTTAAATCCAATATCGCTCCAATGTTTTTGCATAAGTGTAAGATTTTGTTCATTAGTATTAAGGTGATTAATTACAAATAAAGCATGATGGTTTCTCTATTAATAATTCAGCCATCATATTTTCAAATGAAAGAGGACCTGGTAAATTTGTATGTCTCTTATGTCTTCAATAAATACTTTTTCTTTTCTAAGTTGAATTAATTTTTGTAACTGTTGTAACAAGTCTATAATTTTTGATTGTCCTGATAAAAGAGCTGTCTCTATGGCGGGAAATAAGTTAACCACATGCTTAGAGTCTGTGTAAATGTTATGCTGCTGGGGAAATATGGTTAAAGCTAAAATTGCAGCAATAATTTCCGTCTGTTGCTCTGAAATGTCAGATGCTCTTTAATAATAGGGAAGTGGTCTGGAATGTATACCACCGAAGTTCCATTTGAGAACCCATCAGTAAAAACTGTTAGAGCTCCTTCTAAAGGTGTTGTTACCACTAATGGAAAAATGGTTTTTACCTCTTCCACAAGATTTAATAAAGGATGTTGAGGAACATGAAATTTTATTTGTCCTGTATAATTTAATAATGCTAATCCCCAATTCTCATCATTCTGCAATAATATTTTTAATTGTTTTTTTATTATAAGGTATAATTATATTATTCATTTCTTTCTCAAGTAACTCTCGGGACCTACTCCTTGCCTTGACAATGAGTTGACTGCACAAATATACATAAGAAGCTATCATTCTTGTATGACTGTGAGGCAAGTGAAGCCATTCCAGGACTCCATCTTGCCATAAACATCTTGTATAAGATGTCTTTAATATTACAAAATCCCAGTCTTTATTATAGTCCAATTGGACCACTTTTGCTTGTAACTTTTCTGCCACCAATGAAATTTTTTCTAACATTATTGGAGTGAATTGCCTCTTAGATTTAGGATTAGAATCCCCTTTTAGGGCTTCAAACAATGGGTGTTATTCTCCTGTGGTAATTTTCAAGTAGGGTCTAACCCAATTTATGTTTCCTAGAAATTTTTGAAAACCATTTAATGTTTTTAATTTAACTAGCCTAATACTCATTTTTGTGACATGATGTATTATTTTTCCTAAATAATTTAAAGGTTTATTATGTTGAATTTTATGTGGAACAATAAGCAACCCAAAGTTGGTTAATTGCTCAATGGTTAATTGTTAAAATTTGTTCTGTTAAATGTTTACTTTCAGCAGCTATTAAAATATCGTCCATATAATGAATAATATAAGCATTAGAAAACTCTTCCCTAGTTTTTTGTAAAGCTTTATCCACAAATTTTTGACACAATGCACGAGAATTTTTCATGCCTTGTGGCAAGACTTTCCATTGATATCTCTGCCAGGGCCTTTTCAAATTACATGAGGGCACACGAAATGCAAATCTTTGAAAATCATTAGGATTCAATTTTATTGTAAAAAAAATCCTGAAAATAAATAATTATTATATAATGTCCTCTAGGAACAGCCACAGGAGATGAAAGTCTTGGCTGAAGAGCCCCCATGAAATACATGGTGTTATTAATGGCTCTGA
Source organism: Dipodomys spectabilis (assembly GCF_019054845.1). Taxonomy (NCBI): domain Eukaryota; kingdom Metazoa; phylum Chordata; class Mammalia; order Rodentia; family Heteromyidae; genus Dipodomys; species Dipodomys spectabilis. The sequence continues at coordinate 1,031,439 of NW_024870872.1, read as the reverse complement.
GGTCTTGTAACAACCTCCATTATCCAGATTTCTTTTTAATTACAAAAATTGGAGCATTCCAAGGGCTATTGGATTCCTCTAAATGTCCTTTCTGTAATTGCTCATTTACCAATTGTTCTACAGCATGTATCTTCTCTTGAGTTAGGGACCACTGATCAACCCACACAGGCTGATCATTTTTCCATGATATTGCATCAGCAAACTTCTCATCAGTGGCCCCGATGAAAAATTTTGTACACTAAAGGAATCTGCAGTAACTAATTTTAGTTCCATGTTTTGCAAAATGTCTCTGCCCCATAATGTAAGGGCAAAGAAGATATAATATAAGGTAGATTTTCACACTCCTACTTTAAAATTTTTGAACTTTGAGCAACATTGCTAGCCATACCCAATCCCATTAATGTAGATTCTGTCTTCATAATTTGACAGGATGAGGGCCAGTCTTTTCCTGCAATACATGTTGGGTCTGCCCCTGTGTCCAAGAGACCTTTAATAGGCTTTCTATCCACTTTTATAGTTTTCATGGGTCGATCCTTAGAAATAGATTGTACCCAGGTCACAGTTTCTGTGGAACTGAAACCTCCTGTACCTCGATCTTGGTTTAGGATTTGATTTGGAAGATGGACATAATTTAAAATTAAGATTTGAGCTAATCTTTGATCCATATGTATTTGCATATTTCTTTTAAAGACCTTACCGTTACTTTAATTTCCTTTTGATAATCTGCATCAACTACTCCCAGAAATACCTCAAAGTTTTGTTATAATTTGAGCTTCTAGCAATTATCAAGCCCACAGTTCATTCAATTACAGGACCATAAACTTGAATGTCTATTAGCTGAACACCATACATGATAGAGATAATGTAATCTCTTTTTGCTGCCAGATCTAACCCTGCACTTCCTGGAGTAGCTTTGGCAAATCCCATACTGTAAATGGAGGAGACAAGGGATTTAATGGAACTGATCCCTTAGGGGATTTTTGTGTAACAGAGGTGTTTCCCCTCTTTCATTTACGGGGCTGAGGGAGCACCTCTCTTCTTGTTTTTTGTCTCCTTTTCTTCTGCTGTTAGGAGAATTCTATCCTTATGATATTTTGATCTACACTCATTTTTCTAATTATTGCCTTTCTTTCATCGTGGAAAAAGTCCAGGTGCTTTACACTTTTTATTGTTACTAGGTATATTTTGTTTTTGTTGACAATCATTACTCATGTGTCCTGACTGGCCACATGAGAAACACACCCCATTTTGGGCCTGAGGTCGTGTCTTATGTAATTTTTGTACATAAGCACTGAATGGTTCTCCTTTCATTGCTGCAGCATATGCTATTCCTTGAATGACTGCTGGTGAGGCATCTATGCATGCTTTAACATTATCTTGCAATGATACAGTCAGTAATTGTAAAGTACGTAATATATAACTTTTCATACTTGTTACCTCCTGCCTCATTTTTCTCACACTTTTCCTTCTCCTCAACACCTCTCACAAGTTGTTATGTACATTTCCCGTATATTGTCTTGTGAACATTGCTATTCCATTGGTTTGCCCTTTGTCTTTTTTCTCACCATTTTGTTTTTCCTCTTCCATTCCCTAATTAAGGTAAATGTATATACAAAATACAGGGTACCAAAATCAGGGGAATAAACCATAGGGAGAAAACCCAAAACAAAATAGAAATCACATACTACATTAAAAACAGCAACCGCAAAATAAAAGCCTCTGTTTCCATATCTTGGAGTTCATTTTGCTCTGCATCAGCTTATATGGTAATATATATGCATAACAAAGCCACTGGAAAAGAATCGTTGCATGGACACTATATCATGAAAACAACGTTAACTGTTTCTGATGGTAAAGATGGAATTAGCATTGGTGAAATCGCGATTCTGATAAAGGAATTTCAAAAGAGTTTTACAATTACGACAGGTAAATTTTAATTCTTCAACTTTTTTAACAACTTAGCCTATTAAGAAAATTTAAAATTGCCTGGGAAAAGGCTTTCATGCAAAGAAATCCATGGAAACTTAGTGGAGAGAGAGCAATGTGGGTGAAGATGGCTCATTAAACAAACAAACCAATAAACCTCAGAAAACTTGCTAGAAATCCTGTAGGTTCCCTTGAGAATGTCCTTACACAGGAAATATACTTTCAGTTTGTGAAACAAGGTTGTAGTGGAATTTAAATTCAAAGTTCTTTAAAAAAAAAAAAAAGACATCAAAATTTGTGAATTGACCTTTAATTACCCCACTGTGATTCTCTGAAAAAGATATTTTGAGTCAAAATATTTAGAGAGAAAGTGCCCTGCACAATGAAAGAACGTATTGGGTTTACATTTTTCTGTTTGTAATTCTTTCCACAATGTCTTTGCACATGAAGCACTGAAACACAGAAAAAAAATCTGATAGGATAATTCAAACCAATGATTTCACATTTCTATGTGGCTCACAAAAAATAATATCCTTATTAAGATGAGATAGTGAACTCTTCTCTTATTACATAAGCCAAAAAATTTTGGGATCAGAAAAGAATTGAGGAAATGAAAAATGTAAGAAAACTCTTTTTAGAAGCCTGAGCTAAGCATATTGGCTTCAACAGTGGAGAGAGGTCAAAACTTTTTGATATAGTTTCTCTTAATATTTTAGCTACCTAAAGCGATTTTACAGAGCCTATTTGGCTCACTACGATGTACAACAGATTGAATGAAGACATAAAAATAAATTCCACATCCGAATGAGGCAACTTAAAAGAGTTTTAAATGAGAAACCATGAAGATGGAGCAATGGGGGAGGCCTTATAGTCCTTTAGCTTCACTAAACCTGAAAGCAAGAAGCTGTGATTAAGTGGAAATCAGGAAAGAGCTAAGAGGAGGACATAGAAGTAGGACATAGAAGCATTGTCCTTTGTAACAGACACTATCATCCAAGGTATGGATGATTTAACTCTATTCTCCTCGATACATCTTGTTGAACAAATGTAAGACCAAGAGAAAAATACTCAAGTGAAATAATTTTGCAAAGAATAACTTCACTTATCCTGATATTGTATCTAAGGAGAGACTTAAGAGAAAAGATCAAAAGTGGAGTATACTTTGGTTACCTCTAAGCATCTTGTTACCAAAATATATCTTTGAGGTTAGAAACGATTGAACCAAAAAGTGGTGGAGTACTTTCAAGGTAAAAAGAAAAAGAAAAAGAAAAAAAGTATAGCCAAATATTTGTGATCACAGCTTCTTGGGCTGGTTTTTTGGAGACAAAGTTTTACATTAGAGTTTGTCCTCATTAACATAGAAGTTGGGTATTCATGACAACCAAATTCAAGGGGGAAGTTTAATGGACTGGCTAGGAAAGTAAAAAGAAAACCACTAGAAAACCCGAAAGTGTTACTGTAGCTCAAGAGGTAGAGTGGATGCCTTGAGCTGAAGAGCACATGGACAGCACACGGGCCCAGAGTTCCAGCCCCACGACCAACAACAAAAAAAAGAAATCAAATTAGTAACAAAAACTGAGAAAACCTTGATTGTTCATCTTATATAATGGGTGGGAGTAGAAGGGTAAGAAGTAATCTAAAGGGTTCTACATCTATGGCCAGGCAAATGTGTTAGTGATATTCTTGGTGATAAGCATTACAGGTGAAAATGATGGATTTAGGGGAAAAAACTCTCTGATAGTTCTAAAGTTTATATTAAACAGATGCAAAGATTGATCTGTTTAGATATCATCAAAATATCCATGACCATGAATATGAAAAAGAATGATAAAATTGGGGACATTATTAAAGGGAAGAAGAAAAGAAAAGTTATGTCATAAGTGTAGCAATGTGAGCACCAGTGTGGACAAGATTGGAAGAAAGAGATAAGGAAACAAGAAAGTAATAAAAACAGATTTACAGAAGAAAAGAAAAGAAAGAATTTGCAGGGAGAAAAGGTAAAAACTGTTACAGACATTGAAGGAAATATGCTATTTGGATTTGAAAACTAAAAGGACATAGACAAGTTCAATAAGAAAAGTGTTTTGGTGAACTGGTGGAGATGTAAGTCATATTGATGAAATTTTGAGATATGAATGTGAATCCATAAAATTCTAGATCCATGAATTAAATAGATCCTTTTTATTTTAAATGTTGGGAACAAATGCTTTTATCCTGACCTTAGAAGAACTAATGAGCTCCAAGAAAATGTCTTTAAGAAGCCTTTCAATTCAAATATCACTGTCTCAAAATGCCTTAAATTCTACATCTTCTAATGTTGGCATAGAGTTATATGTGGAACTTTTCTCCTCAGAAAGTGAGTGCTACCCTATTGGTTAACATGGACAAATACCTTCATAAATAGACTGGGTGTTTGCAAACAAGAAGTGGTAGCTGAACAATGTTCTTAGCAGTTTGTACAGATGAAATGGAAATAGAGCAATCAAAAGGAACATGCAAAAAAAACAAAGGCACAAAATAGAATGTGCCAAGGAAATGCAGATGTACAATTTCAAATAATGTGCTCAGGTGTGAGGGTCTGTTCAAAGTACAGCGTCAGACAATATAATTGGATACCTTGAGAAAAAAACTGCATTAAACTATTCTGGTATTATCATACAAGTAGAAACCTGTTACGCTGACTCTCTAATCAGTCACAACATCATCAATTTAGGGAGTATTTTCCAAGAGCATACTGAGAAAAAGAGGGCTCATCACAATTAGTGTTCAGGTTGAAGTAACGACAATCACATAACGTTTATTGTAAGTCTTCATTTATTTTGGAGCATTAAAGTGGGAAAAAGCCAAGTAAATATTTTGCATGTATCTAAATTAAGTGGGACGTATTATATTTGTCTCTCTTTAACTTGAAAGTTATAGGTTATGTCTTTTTATACTCTAAGTTGGGAAAATGATCTGCTTTCAGTTATTTTCTTCTCTTGCCCTTCTTTTGCCCTTTCACTTAAAGAGACATACTTGAGCTTGCATTTCTAAATCCTTCAAAATTATCTGAATTTCTCCATACTTCTGTCAGCCTCCTATATCTTTCTCAAGGGAATATCTTTTTACTACCATTTTTTTTAATCCCATATGATATTGGATATCTTCCTGCCTAATTCAGTGCAAGATACACATTAGACTCATCCATGTTTCTCAACACTTGTACCACCATAAAATCCTATTCTACTTAGAAATCATGATTTTAGTATGTCTGGGGAAGTGACATTTGTCATTTTTGAATGACCATAATTGATGATTACATGCAAGCATGTTTTAAACCAATATGCCTCTCAGTAGATGAATGAATCGGCATGTCCATTGCGGCGCTGTGGGCTGTGGCAGGGACGAGGAAGAAAAATGGTTGGCTTCCCTCGGTTATTAATCCTGGGCCCCGGGGCTGGCCAGATGGAGAGTTTCCCTGCATAGGGTAAGCATTTTTATAGGAATTCTTTTACTGTCTATTTTTTATTTACACACTCTTGCCCAGTGCTTTCCTTTTTATATTTAGGGCAAATTCCTTGTCCTCTCTTGTTAACATCAGTAGCCTTTTCACAATTCTTCTTTATATGTCCCGTTTGACCACATCCAAAACATTTTAGATTAGATGGTTTGTAAAGCATGCCAGGTAGTGGGCATAGTTTCAGCAAACAACTGCAAACGCTGGGAATCGGATGTAATGTCTTTACACTCCCTTAAATATGTATTTACATCCCCAGATTCTTTAATAGGCAATAGGGCTCGTCTACAGTCCTCATTAGCATTTTCATAAGCCAATATGCCCAGTAGTTGTTGCAGTGCAGCTTCTCCCACAACAGTATGTTCCAAGGTCAGTGTCAATCGTGATAAAAATTCAACATAGATTTTATTAGGTTTTTGAATTACTTTAGTCCAGGAGCCATAATACTCTCCTACCAGCCGAATCCTCCCCCATGCCTCCACACCTATGTCTCGTAACTGCTCATGGATCTCTTCAGGAGAGTTCACTTGCATATGAGCATCTGCATATGGTTCTGTTCCACTCAACCTGGGACAGGTTATGACCTGCAGGTGTGGATTATTGCTCTGTGCATTTTCTCTAGTCCTTTCTGTATATAACTCAGTAAACCACATTTGCCATTGTAGATATTCAGGTTCCTTATGCAATGCTCTACAAAGCATCTTCCAATCCTCGGGAGCAAAATTACGGGGCAAGCCCATTAAGCAATTCCTTAACATAATGAGACTGAGGACCATAAGTCACTGCCTTGTTAAGTTTACCAATATCATCGACAGCAACACCCTCATATCTAGTTGGTTGAGCTATACCATTCATAGGAGGTGGTCAAATTACAGGATAAGAAAAAATAGGCATTTCATCATCAAACTCACTGTCTGAGCCTTCTGTTTTGGGAGGGAGTGACAATAATTGCTTCGGTAAGGGGAGGAGCGGAAGGCTGTTTTACTTTCACTTTCTCAGATTCTTCTTTCACTCTGCTAATTTCTAACTCCATATGTTGTAATCTTGATAAAATCAATTCCATTTGCTCAGACATTCTATTTACGCTTTCAGTTTGTTCCTTTTCAGCTTTCTTTACCTCTTGTTTTTTCTCTGTTAATTGTGATGCAGCCTTATCTATTGCGTCCTGAACCTCAGAGTCCACTAGTAAATCTACAATAGAAGTCGTGGCCTCTTTCCTTAAGTCCGCTATTAATCTTTTCTCATTTAAAGCTTTAAAAGGGGTATGTAAAATTGCCCAAATGGAACAAAATCTAACAGGAATCCTTTCCCCTTCTCCAACATCTCTTTCTACAATACTTTACTCATTTCTAATTATCAATATCTAATGTCCGTTTGTCGGAAACCAAGGTTTCCATTCGCTAACTACATTAATACACATTTCTATGTCAAAAGAAGAAATAGTTACACCATAAGCAGCAAGTAAATATTTTAGCATATGTAAGTACGGAGTAGACTTAACTTGTCCCATCACCCTGTAATTAAAAGTACTTACCTGAATATCCCTTCCTGTATTCAACACTGCAGGGTCCCTGTTTGTGCGCCAGTTGTCAACGTCTCAGGCCTTGGGGTCCCTGGGTAAGGGTTGCAAAATCACCAGGACACAGGGGTTGCAGAGTGCAAACAGCAATTGCCACTGCATGCTGTGTTTTATTGCTAGTGGGTATTTAAAGACAACCAAGTATTATCTTTGCCAAGATTTAGTCAGGAGACATTCACACAAAGAATTTCAACAGATACAATTTTGCTTAAACTATGAGATAAGTCTTTGTATATTTTTATCTAAACTATTTTAGAGCAAGCTCAAACCACTTCCCCATACTCAGGAAAATGCTTGACTAGCTGTTCGTCTATGCTTAAGTAAGCAGAAGAGCTACTTCCTCAGCTTTGAGACATGAAATAAGCTTTGAGATAGGGAGAGAGAACTTGTTCCCTCTCTAGCCCGGCATGCCAAGAGCTTTCCACATACACAAACACAGTCTTCAGATAATCCTGAGGCGGGAGCCTGCATCATTCTGCCCCTCCAACACAGACCCGAGGCTTCACACAGATTGTCTCACCAACTCTTCTATTACTTTAAGCAAAAACAAAGCAAAGCAAAGCAAACAAAATAGTCATTATCGTTAATTAAGCTGCTATTAAAGATTCCAGATGGGCTGGGAAGGTGGCTCAGTGGTAGAGTGCTTGACTTGCATGCCTGAGGCCCTGGGTTCGATTCCTCAGCACCACATAAGCAAAAAGAAAAAAAAGCTGGAAGTGGCGCTGTGACTCAAGTGGTAGAGCACTAGCCTTGAGCTGAAGAGCTGAGGGATAGCACCCAGGCCCAGAGTTCAGGCCCCATGACCGGACCCCAAAAAAATAAATATGTAAAGATTCCAGGCACAATTATACTGTCAAATGATGTTAGTAAATATGTTGTGTAGATACTAATCTCACATGTGTCACAAAAATATCCATGGATTCATAACTAGAAACTCTGAAGTGTAAAGTATATTAATTAGGTGAGTTTCATTAGGTAGCCAATGAAGAGAACACCACAGGGTATTTAATCGGGTAAAGAAGTTTATTTACTGAACTGCTGCCCATGACATACATGGTGGAAATGCATGTAAAAAAAAATGAGGCGACCCAACCTCGGGCAAGGATGTATCTATGTGAAGGACCGGAAGAGGTGTGGCCGTTTGGGGGAAACTCTGGCCACACTGGTTCTGGATGTGCCTTCAAGTTCTGGGACTCACCTCTGGTCAGATTGAAAGTGGGACCAGAGGCTGACCAGGTTGTGACTTAACAGGATGGGGAGGTGGCTGCCTCCAGGTGTGCCAGATACTAGGCAACACATAAAGGGTTGAAACTTAGCCAAGAAGTGGGAAGGTGTCTGCATAGGGTCTGCATGACCTGGGGCAGACCTAACACCAAATACAGGTAGTACTTCTGACATATAACTCCTGACAGCACACAATTCATTCTCAGTCATTTTCTTTCTTTCTTTCTTTCTTTCTTTCTTTCTTTCTTTCTTTCTTTCTTTCTTTCTTTCTTTCTTTCTTTCTTTCTTTCTTTCTTTCTTTCTTTCTTTCTTTCTTTCTTTCTTCCTACCTTCCTACCTTCCTCCTTCCTTCCTTCCTTTCTTTTCTCCCTCTCTTCTCTGTCTCGTTTTTTTTTTGGTTGGTCGTAGGGTTTGAACTCTGGGCTTGGGCACTGTCCCTCAGCTCTTGAGCTCAAGTCGAGCGCTCTACCACTTGAGCCACAGGGCCACTTCTGGTTTTTGAGTGGTTTATTGCAGATAAGGGTTTCACGGACTTTCCTGCCCAGGCTGGCTTTGAACTGCAATCCTCAGATCTCAGCCTACTGAGTAGCTAGGATTACAGGTGTGATCCACCGGCGCCCAGCTCTCTCTCTATCTCTATCTCTCCTCTCTTTCACTCAACCTCCGTCTCTACCTCAGTATTCTCAACTCTCAAATAATGAACACTTACTGAGTTGAACTCACAGGCTGGGAGAGCAGCTCAATTGGCATATTAATGTTTCCTTATACTTCTACCACAGGTCACTGGAATCAAATAATGAACACTCAGAAGCATGGCATCTCAAGCCGTTTGGAGGAGGAAAGCAAGCATGCTCACTGCATTCTGTGAGGTCCACCCTGGGAAAGTGGGGCAGACTCCTCCCTCCTCTTGCTAAATCTCAGCCCAGATTCTGCATCAGTAGAGGTGACTGCCTCCAAGAGTCCCAGTTACTCAAGTGACACAGTTACAAGGCAGAGACTTAGCTTCTTGTGGTGCTGAGATTAATGGCATGATTCAACATGATCCACTACTTTGTTGAGATTGGGACTTCTTAAATTTTTGGTTAGTCTATGTTCAAATTGTGATCTATTGATTTCTGATTGCTAACCATGATTATAGATGTGAACCAGCACATCAGACCATTCAAAGTTCTTTATCCCACATGGAAGACATGAAGTTTATTTTACCAAATGACATACAAGTTGACAGACAGCAAAAGTAAGTCCTTTATTCTGGTCAAGATGTGTTATTAATGTGAAACAAAATTACTTAGCAAAATATCTGACTACTGCGATTATACTTTCAAATTTACCCTACACTTTAATATCAAATCACTTATATTAGCCAATGATTCACTCAAATTACCTATAATCATTTATGTCTGTCCTATCTTCTAGAAGTAGGGAGAACTTGAGCTCACACAATTAACTAAAGTGGTAGAATTTGAGAGTATCAGTTCTGAATCAGTCTAGGAAGGAAAGTATCACCCATATCAACCTACTAGGTAAGGATATTGGAATGCAATCATGATCCCTGCTTTTTGGGCTGGGTGCAAAAATTGCTACCCTATGAGTAAAGTAACTTAAACTAGAAAGGATTGGTGGAGTGACTCCAGTGGTGGAATACTTATCTGGCAAACACAACATCAAAACTCAAATCAACTTCCGAAAGATAAAATAAGACAAGGAAAGAAAGAACAATTCATACTGAGCATGTGTTCAATGTAAAGATTTACAATAAATTACTGTAGTTATAAATGCCATCATTTATTTCTAGGAGCACACATATTTTGTGTCAAGACTAAATGAAAAAATAACACCACATATATAAAGCTTTGGTAAAACACAGGTCTAGCTTACAATGGTGAACACTTAAGTTTGCATGTGCAGTGGTGTTGCAGGGTTGTTAAGGTTTATGGAAGTCCACCTTTTTGATGGACTTGACATGATGAAATTAACCATAGAGATCACTGGACAGATACTGCTGATATATATATATATATATATATATGTGTGTGTGTGTGTGTGTGTGTGTGTGTGTGTGTGTGTTTATATATATATATATATATTGCACACACATGTATGCATTTATATATTCAGTGAGAGGTAAATAAAAATAAAAAAATTAATAATGAATAAATTTAGTGAACAGATAACTTTTCCAAAGTATTACTTTACCTGAACCAGTTCATCTCTTAAAGTCTCCAACGCTGTATCACACTTACATGGTTGCTGATCTCGTTCAGCTTTTATATGATATTAATTTTTCTTTGTTTTACATGTGAAAAGCCTGCCAACAAATATACTTTCATGACATTCCTTTCTTTAGAAAATGCAATGCACGTTGTGTTATCTGGCTCTTTATGTATCATCAATATAATTTTTTTTATAATTTCAAGTACATATTGTCTAAGATCTCACTCATTCTCTTCCAATAGTACCTGTAGGAAGGAGAAAATGAAGGATTATTCTGTTACTTTGGGAGTTTCTGTTATTAATAACTGCAATAAATATGAAAATGAAACTCTGAAATTACTTAGAGAGGTAACTTGAAAGTTCTTTCTACACACTTACGTTACTCCCTCAACTAAATCACAGAACTTAAAATAAGTAACATTTTTAGCTGGGTGCCAGTGGCTCATGCCTGTAATCCTAGCTACTCAGGAGCTGAGATCTGAGGATAGTAGTTCAAAGCTAGCCCTGGCAGGAAATCCATGACACTCTTACTTCAAATTAACCACCAGAAAACCAGAAGTAGCACTGTGGCTCAAGTGGTAACCTGCTAGCTTTGATCTGAAGAGCCAGGGACAGTGCCCAGACCTAGAATTCAAGCCCCTTGACCAAGAAAATTAAAAAGGAAAAAAGGGGGGAAAAGTAATATTTTAAAGCTAATGTGCATATATACACAAAATTTGTCTAGAAATATAACTATAACAGCCCCTGGACTGGCAAAAAAAGTGATTAAAGTGAAATTGCCTTCAATAATTCATTTAGACAATCTATACTGAGGGCAGGCTACTGGAACTCACATCACTAATTGAAGAGGTAGAATTTGAGAGGATCACAGATCAGAACCAGTGTGCAAGGAAAGTAATAAGAGTCTCATATCATCCTAAAGGTTTGCATGTTGGAATGCATTTGTGATCCCCGCTACTTGGCAGACAGAGGTGAGGAACTTAGCTTGTGTTCGGCCCTAAGCAAAATGGATAACCTATGAGAAAAGTAAATAAATCGAAAAAGGATTATTCTAATGGTAGAATACTTGATCAGCAAACAAAATATCTAAATTCATACTCATTTCCTAAAAGAGGAAAGAAAAGGGAAGAAAGGAAGAAAGAAAGAAAGAAAGAAAGAAAGAAAGAAAGAAAGAAAGAAAGAAAGGAAGGAGGGAAGGAAGGAAGGAAGGAAGGAAGAAAAGAAAGATAGAGAGGAAGAAAGAAAGGGAGAAAGAAAGAAAGGGAAAAGGAGAGGTATAAACAAAAACCTCATCATGCGTTAGATGTTAACAATGACCCTAAATCATTTTAGCTATAAATGCCTTCATTTAATTCTGGGCAGAGACATTTTGTATTAAGCCTGAAAAAAACCATAGCATACCACATACAAAGATTGGGTTAAATACACGTCTGCCTTACACTGTTGGACCAATAGGAATGTATGTCTAGTGCTGTTGCAGGTATGTTAACGTGTGTGGGAGTTTATCATCCTGATGATCTTGCAATGATGAAATTGACTAACTACACAATTACCTTGGCAGATCCCTGCTGAGACCTATATTAAGTCACAGGTTAACAAAGAACAATATATACAATGAAATATATTGAACAACCAGGCATTGTGTCCAAAATTATTTTTACCTGATTCAGTGTATTTTTACATTCTATATCACATGTTCAAGTTCCTCATTCCCTTCTGTCTCATTATGTTGTCCTTCCTTGGTTTTGTTTTGATTTCAGAACCGTGGTATAGGAGGGCATTTCTTATATTTTTGTCTCCTAGTCTTCAGAAAGTCTGCAGTTAAATATGCTTAAGTTCCTTTCATTAGAAAATTTAAACCACATTGTGTAGGGTGTTCATCATGATTTTGTTATGATCTCAAATACGTTTTTATTTCTGGCATTCTACCTGTATAATCTCACTTCATTCTTTTCCAAAAGGCACTTTAGTGGAAGGAGGAAATTCAAAGGGAATTCTGGTAGAGAATTTCTGTTACTAAAAACTCTGGTACATAGTAAAGTAAGCAAGTCCAAAATTATTCATTAGAGAGATAATTTGAAAGTCATCTTTTTACATCTTAATACTCTTTCCTCAACCAAACCAGAAGATTTAAAATAACGTATAGTTTTAAGTTAATGGACACAAATGTGGACGAAAATTCTAGAAATAAAATGATCACTCATGAAACCTTACTGATACTTCAAAGAATGCTTTCCAGTTAGAGGAATCATCTTCACACATTTTCACACAATGTGAATCTGCCTGTTAACAGAACCCCAAACTAGACTAAAGCATCTAATAGCTATCTAATTTTTGTTGTCTTTTGTCAGTACTGCTTTCTTATCATATTGACTAGTATGAATTCTGTGACCATTATAAAATCACATTTGTAATAAAAGTTCCTAGATGGGAACTTCAAGGAATAGGTGGTGTGGGGTTTCTGGTGGAGCGCTGTCTAGTTCAAGGGAGGAGTTGGTATTGGTACAGCCTCTGTGGTAAAGCAGGTCGGGGCTTTGAGCGTGAAAGCCAGTCTGTGTAGGGTTTTGAGACTGCAGGGAGGGGACAAGAAAGACTATATTTGTTAGGAGCAGGGTCCCTTGTGGAGTAGGTGGGACTTTAGGATGGAGACTGGCAGGTAGATGAGTTTTCAGTGGAAGAAGGCAGGGTCACTGGGGAAGAGGCTGTTTGGGGCAGAGCTTTGAAAAGGAAGAACAAGGCTACAGAGGGGAGGTTAGTTAAAGGAGGGGTTGTGGTGTAGCACTGTGAGCCCTGGTGGGATATGTAGGGTGAGGTTTCCCATAAGGCAGGGAAGATAATGAAGGCAAGAGGCTGACAAAAGTTGGAGATTCTGGTGCAGGAATGCGGAGCTATGAGGGAGAGGCTTTTCAAGGTCTGAGAGAGGGCAGAGTGGTGCTAGGAAGATGTGGGCTAGTAAGGGGCGGGGTTTCTGGTGGAGAATGGCAGGCCTTTGGGAAGTGTGTTAGGGTGGAGATGGGGTTTCTGGCAGAGCAGTATGTAGTAACAATGTATGGAGGAATTTTTCCAGACGAGAGCTTTGTGATAGCAGGGATAGTTTCCAGTAGACTAGACCAGTTAGGACAGAGTTTCTGGTGTAGCCAGTTACCACTTTGAAAATAGGAGTAAGGCTGGGTGGGGATTTCAGTGTTTCAAGGCAGGACATTAATCTTTGGACAGTGTTTCCAGTGGGGCAAGGCAACCTTCAAAAAGAGACTATGAAGGGACAGGGATTTACAGTTGAGCCTGGTGAAGCTTCCAGAGGGAGGCAAACAGATGCAGTGGTTTACAGTGGAGCAATGTGGGTGTCGAGAGATGGGATATTGTGTTGAGAGTTGTCTATTGGGGGTTTTCTAGAGCAGGTCAAGGCTTGGAGCCATGGGGTTAATTGGAAGAGGGACTTTGAGAATGAGTGGAAGGTCTACAAAGTTGTAGAGTAATTATGGTCAGGGATGAGTAGGGTGTGGATCTGTGGGAGGTGCCAATAAGGGGAGGATTCATCACGGGAACAATGCAGCCATTGAGAGAGTAGATATGGGAGGTAGAGAGGCCTACGGTGGAGCAGGGTTGGCTTTCCAAGCAGGAGATGGGCTGTGTGAGAAGCTTCTGGTCAACTAAGGTGGGGCTACAAGGGTAGTTATAGAGAGGTGGAGGGTTTTTGGTGTAGCATGAAGGTAATTGTGGGAAGAGGTAGGTTCAGGGCTGGATTTGAAACGTTAGGCCACTTAGACTAGTTATGGATGGAGATTCTGATGAAACCAGGAGGGGTCGAGGGAGAAGTTTGTTTGGGAGTGGGGTATGAAAGGGACGGGAGGAATTTGGAGGTAATAGAATATGGGAGCAATGGGACTATGAGGGAATAGAGTAGTTAGGGACAGGGTATCTGGTGGATGAAGTTAAGATTAGAAGGAGGAGCCCAATGTAGGCGGGGTTCTTGGTGCAGCAAGGCGGATCATAGGAGGAGATATGGATGTGGCCTGGTTTCTGCTGGTGCAGAGAAGGGATTCCAGGAAGGGGTGGAGTGGAAAAAGGCTTTCCCTGTAGCAGAGGAGGACTTTCAGGAAGGATTCTGGTTGCAGTCAGGCCTTTGGAAGTTTATAGCCGTACTACCAGGGGCTAGGTTAGTTAAGGTTGGGCTTTTTAAGGACGAGGCTGACTGGAAGTGGGTTTCCAGTGGATCCAGTCAAGTTTTATGGGAAGGGGAGATAGGAAAGGGACATGACTTAGTGAAGAGTGGGGCTACAAAAAATAATTATTCTAATAGGAACGTCATTTTCAGTCAGTGTAGAATTATATTACTTTTATGTATGTGAGAGATATTGGAGAAAGTAAGCAAGTAATAATTGTTTCCTAGTGAAATTTTTCTTCATTCCTGTTGAGTGAAAATAAAACCACAGGTCACATCAGGCTCAGAGGCCCACAGTAGACTAAGAAATATGAAGCACTGGACTGGATTCCCCAGCACAACCTTTAAGGACTACAAATACAAATTTTAAAATATCTCACTTGGTCATAATGGACACTTTATTATCTTAAAATTGTAAATGAATGGAACTTTTACTCTGACCGTTTTAGAAATCCTAAAACTAAGTAAGTGATAATGTTTTAACTTTATATAATATTGTGAAGTATACTAAAATAATTAGGAAAATATAAAATTGTACACGGAATATTTGTTGTCCAGCATTAATTTTAATCTAAAAGAATTTAAAACCAGAAATTTGCCATATAGTGAGATTGCAGCATGGTTTCTTTTCAGTCATAAAAATGGTGACTTAAGGAATGTGTCTTCATCATTGGATTCATCGATGTTAAAACATATCTAAAAATGTGAAGCACTATACAGATCCTGAAGAAACTCAGAGGGATCTGTGAAATGAGGTTGGAATAAAATTAATGAATAGTTACAGTAGGAATTGATCTTCACTAGGCCCATAAATATTTTCCAGAAGAAAAGACTACATTAAAAAATAACCAAAACAGTGAAAAATAAGCAGGCAGGCAGACCTTGAAGTAAACATTATCCAATGAACAATATCTATTGAAGCATGATTGCAATAATCTTTTACCTAAGTTACAGTACTGATCTATGCTCTTCCCTTATGCCAAATAACAAAGCCATGAAAATACAGTAATAATTTTCAAGGCATTAGACTTTACAGAAGGAATTCAATGAATGTATTTCTAGAAAGTAAAGATAGATGTCTGAGATAAAGAGTAAAGCAAATATCCCCAGTTCTTAGCCCTTCGAGGTGAGATAGGTACAAGCCGAAGCACAAGGAGAATGGACAGAAGTACAGTAATGCATACCAGTAGTACCCAAGATGCAATGATGAATGTAACAGGGGAGAAAATCAACATGACCATCACAGGACTTAGCACTGGAGAGCAGAGAGAAGAACAGTGAAAGTCCATGGAGAATCACAAAGGATGCCCTTGCATATTTGGCAGAAGTGTGCACTGCATGGCATTGAGGTCTAAAATATGTGTAGGTATTATAGGAAACTATTTCTGCCCATATGGTGCCTCAAGTAGTGATAAACTTATGATTTACAGGACATTGAGTATTAATAAAGGTCCTGCTTCAGTAGTGTAGAGTTAAACCTTGATAAATTCTGTTTTTAAACACCTAACACCCTATAAAACCATGACAAGAAGATTCAAATTATATATAAGTGACTTGACTGCAACAATAGAGTCCAAAAAAATCAAATCACATAATGTAGATGCAAAGGGATTACATTATTAAGGTAATCTTTAAACAACACACATTTTATGTGAATAGTCCTGATTATAAATGATTTGTTTTCCATACAGATTTTGGATGCACAAAAACAACGAAAACGAAACAAAATAAAACGAAGAAATGACACTTGCCAATAGAGCTAGATGCCAGTATCTCATCTCATGAGGCTGAGATTGGAAGACCATGGTTCACAGATGGCTGGGGTAGCAATCCACGAGACATTTATGTGCAATTGTTCAATCAAACACAGAGTGAAACCTTGGTTGAAATAGAACAATTCAGTCAGTCATGAGTGAAAAAAAAACAAGCAAGATTTTGAGGCTCCGTGTCAGTTTCATTACTGCACACACACACACACACACACACACACACACACACACACACACAGCGAATATTAAGAGTGTAAAAAATGAACCTATCTGCCAGGACTATCCTAAGCATATATTAATTAATAAAAATGAGGGAAACCATAGAGCCCATGTTTCTTTGAGTCTGGCTTCCTTCACATAATGATTTTTTTCCAAGTCTTTCCATTTTCTTAAGAAAGGGGCTATGTCATTCTTTCTCAAAGAAGCATGAAATTCTATTGTGTATATATATATAACATATTTTCCTGATCCATTCATCTTTTGAGGGGCATCTGGACTGCTTCCATATCTTAGATATGGTATAATGATGCAAAAAACATACTTGTGCTGGTAGTTTCAGTGTTTTATTTTTTGGAGTCCGGTCATGGGGCATGAACTATGGGCATGGGTGCTATCCTTCAGCTCTTCAGCTCAAGTTTAGCGCTCTGCCACTTGAGCCACAGCACCACTTCCGGCTTTTTTCTTTTTGCTTATGTGGTACTGAAGAATCGAACCCAGGGCCTCTTGCATGCAAACACAACCACTGAGCCACCTTCCCAGCCTGAGAGAAGATATTTTAACTTATTTTCTACATGTAAATTGATATTAAGCAAAGCTAATTAAAATAATTACTTATTTACTCTTCAGAGGATGAGTATATTACTCTTGGATATCTTTGAGGAAAAGACTTTAGACTCATTACAACTGATGCCTTGCATGGAAATTACAGGCTAAACTTTCTTCTTCATTAAACAAAAGCTTCATTTCTTTCATGTTAGAATTATAAAATCATAATACCTGAATGTTGATTTGTTTTCCTTTGCTATTTTCAATTCCATTTTTCATCCATTAGCTATCTAGAGATAATTTCGAGAAATGCCCATGAGTGGGATTGCTGGCTCCAGAGCTATGTACATTTGACAATAAAAAATGATGCTAATTGAAATGAACTCCAAGACACGGAAACAACAATTACTTTTTTTTTTCAGATATCAACCTTGATGTTGGTAAAGAAGTGTAACTAGATCTTATTTTATTTCATTTTTCTTTGATTTATTCCTGGATATCTGTCTTGATTCTGGTACCTTCCATCTTTTATATACCTTATTTGATTTGGAGAAGGAAAGGGAAATAACATAATGATGAAAGATGTGACCCATTGCAACAATGATTTTCACAAGACAATATACTGGCAATGAAATTTACAACTTTGGGGTGGGGGAGGGTAGGGTTGGGGTGGGGTGGGAAAGGATAAGAGAACAACAATGGAGTGGGTAACAATATTCATCAAGGCATGTACCTTACTCATGTAACTGTAACCACTCTGTACAGTACATTTAAATAAAATAAAATTTAAAAAAGTGAACCTACCCTAGAAAAAAATATCCCTTTCAAAATAACCCATCTGTAATAGTACTTGTGAGGGATTCTAGAGTAAAACTGTTATACCTGGAAAGGGATATATTGGGAAGCCATCTCAAACGACAATCAAAAGGCTGAGAGCTGTGCTCTGGAAAGGTCAAACAGTTAAGGGAAGAGAGGGGTATGGGTTATTACCTCAAAAGTATTTAAGTTAGAGCTGTTGGACACTAAAAGTTTAAGACTTTGGAGACAAGATGGATGTCTGTGCTATGGCTGTAATGACTATTGCTCCCTTCTGCTCCTTAAAAATAAGGGATTCAATTATCACTATGTATACAAACAATAACTCAGTTAATAGTTGTAACCACAAACTAGATTGATGCCCCAGTTTGTGGACATACCTGTAGCCACTCATTACCCCACTCCTGTAGTAGAATGAATGTAAAGCATTTTAAACAGGATTTGGGGATCCAGAAGCTGGTAATGAGACTTTGGGTCCTCTGGTCTCTTCTTTCCTATCACTTCCTGTGATTTCTCAGTTCTTTGGCCAGGTATCCCATCATCTTTGCTGTTCCATGGTTGTGATTAGTGACAGTACTGATATTCTAAACACTTCAAAACAAACTATGGAAAACACTTCCTCAGAGAAGATTCACAAATGTATAGGAGCACCTGGAAAGAAACCAAACATAAGCAGTCATTCTGTGACCCTCTAAAAAGAAAGTATAATTAAGGTTTATCTTTACTTCTGATAATATAAGAGATGGACAATTGTCCCTTTTGTACATTTGGTATTTGGTATTGCATAAATTTTCAGAAACACATATACATTGTGAAATAATGTTATTTATTTCATAGGTCACAAACCTTGTCACTGGAGTGATGACCAAATTGTCTTATCTCAGTTGCCTGATTCAGACTTAGATGAGTGTGAATTGCATAATTATGAACATTTCTCCATGAAACTTAACAACACAGAATGAGGTTTGAGGGTCTGGCCACTCCATACCTCTAAAGATTTTACATATATTACAGTAATACACACCTCCTAAACTGCTCAGCACTTATAGCACATTGGTGTGTTATAATTGTCTTCAGATCAGAAATACTCTAGATTTAAAATAGAAAGATGGGCTGTACATTTTCAATGCAAGAGTGATGATCACCCCCTGCAATTATTCTCAGTGGAAAATCCTTCCTATACATTTTACTGACTTAGCTTCTACTCTGTGCTTTACCATTACCAGGGAGGGTCACACTGTATAGAGCTACAATACTGCAGCAACCTTAGCTGTCTTTGAATTTTACCTCTAATCTTAATACCAAGGTCAACTCTGCAACTCTAATCACATCATTAGTGGACACCTGAACTTTCCAAGCTTGGTTAAAAATTCAGCTATCATTGCTCATTGCCAGTGTTAAAGTTCTCACTCCATTAGATTTATTGTGTTTCTTCTCGTGTTTCCAACACTGCCTTAGATGTTGGTTTATGATATAGAGCTTTTAATTTGCATTTGATTTATGGAAGTGTTAGTAATGCCAGTTGAACTGCATATATTATAATGTAAGTAATTTGATGTTTTGACATATGAATTTAATTTTGGCAATTGAGGAAGTCAATACACATCACTCACAAAAGTTTCTTTATATGTACTGGTATTGCTTTATTGTGAACTTCCTAAAAGCCAGTCATAGGAGCACATGTCCTAATCCCATCACTTCTGTCACTGAGACGAAGCTTGAAAAGTCCAGACGACTTGGGACTTCATAGTGAGAAAGTTTCTACAATGAAGGGTGAGAGAATTGAAAAAAGAGCAAATGAATCTTCCAACTGTTTTGTTTCCTGTTCTTTACACTTAGCCATTAAGACACCATAATAGTATTTTTATGACTTCTTACCTACTTTTTTCCTGTTCTGAGATGTTTTATTTACGGATCTCTAAGAAATCATATAAGAATCATATAATAAATCTATAAATCATATATGAAATCTTAAAAAATAGTTTGTTAGGGATATATGACCTAAAAGGAATAATTTCAGGAAAGTATTAAGCACATAAAATGTAATGCACACCTAAAATTGTCTCTTTATTTAAAACTTCAGCAGTTGTAGTTTATTTATTCTAATAACAAAGATTATAAACTAAGTTACAATAGTATTCCAAATGGAACACAGAACTAGAAAAATGAAGGGTAGCACTAAAGAATGCTACTGCTACCACTAATAGAGTAAGAATAAAATTTAGGCAAAACTCCTTCAGACTAAAAGCCACAGGACAGCCCCAACATTACTTTAATTGTTTCATATGAAGAAAAGACCTTTTTTTGTAAAGATAAGTTTTCACAGATACTAACATCAGTTGGGGATATATTTCTTAAGACCTTCAGAATGGATGCTGTGACAATGTTGATGGAAGCTGACTTCTTTGGAACCTACTACACAATGTGCAGACACCAATCCAAGCACTGCACCTGCATTAGGGTAATTTTAGTGCTCATGACAGTTCTTCCAGTTAGGAAATGAAGTAAGTATTTCATTAAAAACAGAAGTAGGCAACAAGGCCAAACAAATTTCCCAAGTACCTAATACGGATCAGCTGTAGACCCATAATTCGAATCCAGGATTCCACCAGGCATATCTGAGGATATTCTGTAAGTTTCACATTCATTACCTTTCAAGATGTATGGAGCAGATGAACCCACATTATCTTCCTAATTATCGTTATAATGGCAATAACATTGCTACAGAATATACATATTTTTAAATGAAAAGGGTGTGGGTAATGACATGGTAGGTGATCTTTATACCAAATAAAAGACTTCACATAGAACTCCCCTATGACCCAGCAATCCCACTTTTGGGCATTTACCCAAATGTTTACACACAAGACCACACTAAAGCTACCAGCACAACAATGTTTATTGCAGTATTATTTACCATAGCTAAGATATGGAACCAACCCAGATGCCCCTCAGTAGATGAATGGATCAAGAAAATGTGGTATATATACACAATGGAATTCTATGCCTCCATCAGAAAGAATGACATTGCCCCATTTGTTAGGAAATGGAAAAACTTGGAAAAAATTATATTAAGTGAAGTAAGCCAGGCCCAAAGAAACATAGGTCCCATGGTTTCCCTTATTTGCAATATCTAGTATATGTATGAGTCAAGCGGAAAAGGTCAGATAATGTGATGTCAGGAAAATGAACCCTTAGATATGGATTTTAATGTTTTTTTTTCATGCATGTGTTTCTAACGCATTTATAAGATTATCTCTTTGTTGCTTTGTATGTCCCTCCTCCACAGTATCACCCCTGCTTTCACTATATTTGATGTCAGTATAACTTGTGGAGGAGATGGGGGAAAAACCACTTGTTTAAGGATACAGGTGGACCTGTTGCAACAATGAGAAGTACAAGTTATCATGTCCAAAACGAGCTTTACAACGTCGGTGCGGGGGGGGGGGGGGAGGGGGAAGGGGGGAAGGAGAAGGATTGGGATTGGGGGGAGGGGGGAGGCTGGGAAGGGATGTGAAGGGTAAACCAAAGGAGGAGGCTGCAATGCTTGGTAAGAATTGTACACATTATCCTGCCCATGTAATTGTAACCCCTCTGTACAGTATGTTCACAAATTAAATTAAATTAAATTAAAAAAAAAAGAGATCGAAAAAAAAAAAAAAAGACTGACATAAAAAGAAAAGTAAGGGGCTGGGAAGGTGGCTCAGTGGTAGAGTGCTTGCCTTAAGTGCATGAGGTCCTAGGTTCAATTCCTCAGCACCACATAATCAAAAAGAAAAAAGTTGAAAGTGGTGCTGTGGCTCAAGTGGTAGAGCACTATCCTTGAGCTGAAGAGCTGAGGGACAGAACCCATGCCCAGAGTTCAGGCCCCACGACCGGACCCCCCCCTCAAAAAAAAATAAAAATAAAAGAACCTAGGCCCCAAATTTTAGTCATAGTACTAACACTCATATACAATATATATATGGTTCCTAAAATATACAGTGAGTTAATTTGTCGAAACCTGGTCATAGATTAAATATGAGGTGTGAAAAAGTATATAAGACTGAAATGACTGCAAGGTATTTTGAGAAGACAGCTGGAAGAGTCATCACTTAATCAAATAGTAATGAGGGATTGGTTTGTAGATAGAGATCAAAGCTCACTTTGGGATCTTTTGAGTTTGCTAAAATCAGTAGTTAGGAGTTGTCAGTAGACAGGATGCTATTAAGGACGTGAATTAAAGAAAACAGAGATGGAAAAAATACAGAAATAATTACTGTACTCAGGGGTAACAACCATGAGAAGGAAAATTACAGAGCTAGGCCCTGGGACACACAAATATGTAAAACATGACAAATGAAGAAAAACAGTAATAAGTTTGTAATGCAGACTTATATAGGTAGGTATTTTTAATGTTTAAGGGCTATGAAGCGATTGTGTGATGACCTAATATTTAAGAAATTGGTAAGTTCACCTATCCTTCGGGCCAACCATAGCTGATAGTTTAAGTAAAACGGGGCCACAATAGTTTGTCTTGATTTACCAAAGTGAAAATAGGCCAATATTTAGAAAGCCACTTTTTGGACTTGTGGTTGGAGTTTCAATTACTGTAGTTTGTTCAAGTGTCAGTAGAAAGCTACAGGTTTAGCACAATGATAGAAACCTTTCAGGGATCTGGTAGATTTTCCCTCTGTCCTCAATTTCCCTTTTTTTTTCTGAGAGCTAAAATATCATTACTGGAAGCCTGTCCAAATTGTGCCTTTGGCAAGTTAACAGATAGTCAGTATATCACATGCCCAAATGAAAGAGAATGGGAAAAGGTTTACATTGAGCACTCACAGTAGACGGGTCTCTGAACTTTCTCAGGAAGAGCCTTCTGCCATTGTGGGATAGATAGGGCTGGATAATATGCAAAATAGACACCACAGATTGAAAGTATCCTGCTAAGTTGACAGTTGGGATATCGGATGATTTAACTGCATTGAATTGATTTGTAAGAATCAGTTAATCAGATTCTTCATACCATATGATGTTACTAGACTGTAAAAGGCATGCTTATTGCATTTCCTTTGTATAACATATAGTATGTTTTGAAATTTGGTATAAAACATTCGTCTTTTCATTTATTTAATTTTAGTATGGATTACTCTAGTTCTCAAGAGTAGGGAAATGCCCTGGAACTTTGTAATTTGATGTCATATGTAATTTATTTTTTTATTCTTATTTATTGTCTATTGCAGCACACAGCTATATGTAATTTAAACTGTAGTTTTCTTCAAGTGTATCATCCTACACTGAAGGTTTTTCTTACAAGCTTTCTAATAAATATGTAATCTATTCAATTTTGAAAAGTACTGCTGTACCTCCCACTTATTTGTGGCATTTCTGAAATCCAAGTTCCTCTGTGTGTCAGGGTGGATACTTTTGCCTGTAACAGTTTTGTTACTGAATACATAACATCTGGCTACTTAGGGAACAAAGGATAAGAAGCTACAGTATTCTGATAAAGAAATTCCAGGACAATTCAAGGGCAACTCATGTACTCTCTGTGTAGGTGAATAGGAGCATAGAAAAGAAATTCTTATACATGAAAGTGACTGGGTCACTTATTTATCTGTTGTTATAATTTTACATATTCACTATTATTAAACGATATTTCATATATATATGTATATATATACATACATATATACATATACATATACATATATATATATATATATATATATATATATATATATATATATATATATATGATCCCAATTTCCAAAATCCAGAGAACCACATCTATGGGCATTGCTTTCCTATGCTGCTCTTTGGGTAATATGAATGAAACCTGGTATTGTCCTGTGGTAGAGAAATAACTCAGAGATTCAAACATTTTTCTTTCAATATGTTGCCTGTTCCTACATCTAAAATTAGGAAGTCTGTTAATACATAATACATGTTATAATATATTTAATATATTATATAATGTATAATATATTCTATATTATAATATTTATTATATAATATATTATATTATATATAATAAATTATATTATAATTATATTATATTATAACTGACAGTATTATATATTTATAAGGAAAAATACAACAAACATATTGATGTCGTTTCCTAGCCATGATTAGGTTCAGTAGAGTTAGGTGCACTACATCTCAACAGGAAAAGTATACTGAAGTTCTGATGACCTTGAGCTAGATAAGGAGAATTTCTGTAAAAGGACCCTCTCTTCAATTATGAGAAAAGATAAGTTTGGAAGGTTTTTCTTTTGTTTTATTTTTTTGTTTTTATTTAGGCTGGAAAAGAGGCCTGAACTTTGGGCCTGAGCACTGTCCCTCACCTCTTCGATTCAAGGGTAGTTCTCTACCACTCGAGCCATAGCAGCACTTCTGGCTTTTTCTGCTCATGTGGCACTGAAGAATCGAACCACGGCCTCATGCATGCAAGGCAAGCACTCTACCACTGAATCATATTCCCAGCCCAAGTTTGGAAGTTTTTGAGAAGAGGAATGTGGCATTTGTTTTGCATCCTTGATTAGTAAAAAATAGATATCATTTTGCTCCAAATTTTGTCTCCTTTTATGTTCCCTAAACATTTACACATGATCATCATTCCATCGCATATCTTTAAGTCCTTCTTTTATTTGTTTAATCATTATTGTTTCTTGTTGTTTTGCTGATCCTAAGGCTTGCACTCAGGGCCTAGGCATTGACCCTGAGCTCAAGGCTCTTGCTCTACCACTTGAACCAAAGCACCACTTCTGGCTTTTTCTGCCTGGGCTTGCTTTGAATCATAATACTCAGATCCCAGCCTCTCGGGTAGCTAGGATTACAGGTGTGAGCCACCAGTGCCCAGCAAGTCCCTCTCTTTTAGATATTATTCTAAAAGCCTCCTATCCAAGGTCACTCCTAAGATAGTAAATGGACCTATGCCAATAGTTCCTTCATACTCTCATCTCCTGTTATGGCTCTGGTGTGTCTTTTCCATTGTATCCTGAACCTACTTCACTGTTCTCTTCCTAATCCATCATTCTAGATGTATTACTAATAATTACCTAAATTTTGTGGCTATAAGCCCTAAATTACTCAACTATTAATTTAATTTAATGTTTTCAATATGATTGTTGTTCTGTACAAATCTGAGATTATGTTCACGTCTTGCATCTACCTCTTGGCATGAGCATAGCCTGGGCCTATTCTACCTCAAATGCAAGAGGTTAGCCAAAGAATAGCCTACAGTATTCCTGCCTAGGAGTCTGGACAAGTAGTTGAGTGCCTGAAAAAAGCAATGCATTCCTGACATGAGAAGGGGTGAGAGAGACAACAGCCTAGACAGCAAACTGGCAATCACAACATTTAACGACTTCTCCTTTGGGGAAACTGACCTCCTGCAAAGTGGCAGTGAGATAACTTACCTAGTGAATTTTCTTTTTTTTTTTTTTTGTCGGTCGTGGGGCTTGAACTCTAGGCCTGGGCACTGTCCCTCAGCTCTTCAGCTCAAGGCGAGCACTCTACCACTTGAGCTACAGCACCACTTCCGGTTTTCTGGTGGTTTATTGGAGATAGGAGTCTCACGGTCTCTCCTGCCCGAGCTGGCTTTGAACCGCGATCCTCAGATCTCAGCCTCCTGAATAGCTAGGATTACAGGCGTGAGCCACCAGCGCCCAGCGTGAATTTTCTTATATGAAGGAAGTTGTCATGTTTCACTACACAACTCCCTTGTAGTCAAAGAGAAGGTCATTCTTTTGGGACCTCGTTAGGCCCAGACTCAGTTTATCTCCATCTTAGATTTTTCTCAGAGTCTATTCCTACCAGAAGGTCCCTGATGAGGAGGAAAGTGTGATCTCTTGGCTTCTGACTGGCCCTTTGGGACCTGAGGCCACTTTTAGTTTTCAACCTGTTCCTTCTGACAATGGGAAAGCTCATTCTCTGAATTGTGCCCTAGTATCAAATCTCTTCAGAGAAAGTCAAGGAATGACAGGTTCTGCCTGAGGGAGTGAGTTTTTTCATTTCCAAAGATGCCAATTAATATCTGATTCTGAGATCCAGGTTGAAGTCCTTTACCAGATCCTCCAAGCTGGAGTGGATGTTAGCTCAGACTCCAAGCCATGCTCATATTTCTCCTGCTCTTTCTCATGAACCAAAAGGTTACAGGATTTTAGTTCAGAAACAAAGAAAAATCAGAGTAGCAGAAAAACCATTGGCAGGGTGAGGAATTAGAAACTTTGGGTGAAAAAAAGGGCTCAGAAAATCTAGGATCAGGGGGCTGGGAAGGTGGCTCAGTGGTAGAGCGCTTGTCTTGCATGCCTGAGGCCTCAGTTCGATTCCTCAGCACCACATAAGCAAAAAGAAAAAAGCTGGAAATGGCGCTGTGGCTCAAGTGGTAGAAAGCTATCCTTGAGCTGAAGAGCTGAGGGACAGCGCCCAGGCCCAGAGTTCAGGCCCCACGATGGGACCAAAAAAAAAAAAAGAAAAAAAAAGAAAGAAAATCTAGGATCACTCACATGATTTGGGAATCATATCATAAGATTAGGGAATAAAATTAATAAATTACTACCTAAATTAGTAACTCCACTACTCTACATTACAAGTGTTTTGTCAAAAGTTAGCTGTCCTAGCTCTATTTTGATCAGGAAAATGGAGCAAATTCTTTCCTCACAAAGTTCTACTGGGTATCTTTATCCATAGCCCAGGTTGTTCTTACTCTCTACTTCTCTGTTACTTTCCTTTGCTGGATTCAATCAATGACACTTGAAAGTGTTAGCATCTTCAGACAGTTAATTACACTTTCTTCTAATCCATTTGTTATCAAATAAAATAAATTATGTGGAAGTATATGTCCATGGTAAATTTTCTATCATGGCATATTTATTTGATGTTATTAATTATTATTTTAATATTTTTGTTAAAACTTGAGGAAAATGTTTTACTATTAGCAGTAATTAATTGCACATTTTTTTGTATTTTTCCATGTCTGTGTATTTGTTAAGCTTCTAACATCGTCTTATTCCCCAACTGTTGCCTTCTTAAAATTGCTTCAAATTATAAACTATATATGATGGTCCTCTATGTGTTCATTGATATATTTAAATTTTGATGTAATATCCACATATTATAGGATATCTTCAACCTATTGTAACTGGTCTGAAAATCAATATGGACGTTCCTCATTAAAGCAAAAACACAATGCCACAAAACCTAGTGAAAATACTATTAGTTATATATTCAAAATATTTAGCAATGATACAGTAGAAACATTCACTTCTCATATACCAGAACATGTTTATAGCTATGAATAGCACATATTCTTCATTTCCTCTTTCTGGTGCATCTAGGTTGATTACACAGCTTGGTTGCTATGAATATTGCTGCCATGAACATGGATGTTCATGTTGATTTATATTCCTTCAATATGTATCCAATTGCGGTAAAGGTCATCAACATATCTGTCTTTTTGGTATTGTGTAAACTTCCTTTAAGATATCCCTATGGGTTGCACTAGTTTACAATGCCACAAAACCAAATCTAGTTCCTCATTTATTTCAACCTCTCCAGCAGTTTATTTATTTGAGTGGTGATAGCTATTCTAGTGTGTATGATAGGATCTTAGTGACTTTCCTCTTTATTTTCTTTCGTATTTGGATATGAATCTCAAATATTTCATTTATTTATTAAACACTTACATTTGTACTTCCTTCCTGATTAGTGTCTTTCTTTTTCTTTTGGCATTTGATCAATTTTTAAGATTTATAACGTTTGATTTTTTCCCATTACAAATACTCATTTTAGTTAGTAAAAAGAATTTTTTTCTACAGTGGTGCACACTTAACTAAAAACAACAGATTGTACATTTATATCACTGGATATTTTTGTTTGTATTTACAACCAGAAATTTGTTCAATAAAGATGCTGAACTTCTTTCACTGATATACTGAAAGTATAGTATCTCATATTGGCCTAAACTAATCTCAGAATTAACAGTCATAGCCTGAGACACCACAGTCTGGGCTAACTAAAACCACTAACACAGCACAAACTGCATTTAAAGAGAGCAAAGGGCTTCATAAAATTTAGAAGAAAGGCATCACCTTCATGAAGCAAATGTTGAAGTTCACAAGCTGACCTTAGGAATCTGAATATCAAGAAGATCAAAGGATAAAAGTATTTAGAAGGACAACTTTGGAACTCAAAATTGGGGAGGTGGGACAAACAATAGATACTAAAACTCAATGCTGATTGCAAGGAGTATTTTACCCCCAACCTCAGCTGTGTCTGACTCTCTCACACAACACACACACACACACACACACACACACACACACACACACACACACACACCCCTAGTGAGAGGCCTTTGCCAAAGTACAGGCATTCTGGACTTAGACTCTGAATACTCCGAAAGTATCCATTGTGAATTACTGAAAGTACCCATTGTAAGTAGACTTTTACTGAAAGTTAGAATTCAGGTTCCTGGAAAACCGTGAAATGTCACAATAACGTTCTGCCCATAACTCCCCTAGCAATAGCCATCAGCGGATGACAGGAAGTACCTAAAGCTACAGATTTTTTAATTTTTAATTTTTTTCCTTTTTTATTTTGAAAATACTGTACAGAGGGGTTACAATTACATGGGCAAGATAATGAGTACATTTCTTATCAAGCATTGTAGCCTCCTCCTTTGTTTCCCCCTCCCATCCCTTCCCATCCTCCCCCCCGCCCCTCCATCGAATCCTCCTCCCTCCTCCCCCCCCCATCAAAGTTGTAATGTTTGTTTTTCTCCATAAGAACTTGTACATCTCATTGTTGCAATGGGTCTACCTGTATCCCTATTTAAACGATTTGTTTTTTTCCCATCTCCTCCACACATTATTGCTCAGCCTTCACTCGCTAGCCAATAAGATTGTTATAAGATTACCCAGTTAACTGAAGGGTCGGGGCTGTCAACGCTTACCCACTGCAATGGTGACAGTTGTGAGTCCAGGCTCGAGCTTGCAATAAATAACTCTAATTTGGTCGCATGAGAACTGGCTCCGTGGTGGTCTTTGGGCATCCTTATCTAAGCACAAGACTAATATACACAGACAACCCCAGGGGCAGCTGTTTCTGGGACAATGAAGCTTTTTTCCTCTTCTTTTTAGATAATCAAACATGATGTTGCAGTTAGTTCTACAGCTGCTCCACACCTGAACTGGAGGAAGGAAAGGATGCCTTCAACTGTAGAATGGCCTTGTGTGCCGCTGGTTTTCTGTGTAAGAATGTAGTTCGTGGTCTCCTAGGCAGGGGTAGACAAACTGAAATGGGGGTATGCTTTGCCTGGAGGATGGCACTGTGATGGCCCTGCATGCATGGTGAAGCAGCCTGGAAAGCCCTGTGAGCATCTCCAGGATGGCCTCTCAGTGGCTTGTAGAAGTTGACTCCTGTGGTTGGACATGGCAGGAGGAAGGAGGACAGCCAGGAATCCAGATAATGGGAGAGGCACAGAAGCAAATGCACCTCTCCATTGAGACTCCTTGGCCATTCTAAGGAGGTTCACAACCCACACGTGGCAGCAACTGCACAGGTCCCCAGAGGCCCTACTTGTCTGGGGAGCAGTGCCTGGTCCTGATCCAGAGCTGGAACTTCCTAAGTGGCCCTGAGCTTGGCTGGGCTGGAGCAGAGCCTACCAGCCATGCTTCCTCTGCCCTGCTGTGTATAGCCTCCTAGCAGCTGCCCAGGCTACAGTACCCAAAACAGGCTAGCACCTTGGAGCAGGCTGAGGCTGTGCAGACAATTCCTGGTGCCTGCTTCAAGGCAAGAGCGAGGCCTACTCCACAGCAGAGCTGGCCCTCACTTCCAAGGGCATCGAGAGATGCATGACAACCACAGGCCCAGCCTTGATGCCCTCACTGCCCCTAGAGGTTACCTATAAGTCCCTGCCTTTGTTCTTGAAATTCTTCAGCCATTAGTTGTCTCATTTTTAATTGTATGTTTGGGTGCGACTGGAGACTTCTTCCTCTCCTCACCAAGGAAACAGGCCCTAGCAAATCCACCCCAAATTCCACACCTCACAGACACTCCCCAGAACCCAGCTGCCATTAGGGCTGCTGCTGCATGAGCTGTTGGCCAACTGCCTCTTCCTCCGTTCACAGCCTCCATCAGGGCTTCCCCACCATCCTGTCCCCACCGCCCTCAGCCCCAACCAAAGATCGGCCTCCCCTGTGGCCTCCTCCCTCTCCACACAGCCCCCATCCCCAACCCCACCAGGGCCAGTGCTCTAGGGAAAAGAACTATGGGCCTGGCACAGCACAATCAAAGTTGTCACAGTGTGCAGCCTGCTGAGAATTCGAGGCAGCATAGGTCTCTGATCACTGTCTTTCACTTCACTTACACATGTATTAATGTATTAATTTGGTACTTAATTTTGGATCTCATAACTTCTTATTAAGCCTTTGCAGAATAGCTGGTAGAAATATAGTCCCAAATTCATATTCATAATTTTGAATACGTCTAGTGCAAATGAATACATTTGCTCAATAGATTTGCTTGATAGACCCATGCACAAACATACCACTCATAGGGGCTCAGAAGGTGAATCAGTTGTAGACAGTTTACCTTGAATGCACGAGACCCTGGGTTTGATTCCTCAGCTCCACTTAAGCAGAAAAAGGTAGAAGTGGTACTGTGGCTCAAGTGGTAGAGCACTAGTCTTGAGCTGAAGAGCTGAGGGATGCCAATCAGGCCCAGAGTTCACCACCACTGACAAATTAAATCAATAAATAAAACTCATACTCAAGTTCATTAATTTCAAAGATTAAATAGCATTTTATTTAGGGGCAGGATGCCAAGATATAGGAGACCTTTGTCACAAAGCTTTAAGAAGGATTCAATACCTGACAAGTACTACAAACAAAAAGTAAAAATTTAGCTTTGACAACAACATATAGAATCGCCACTCAAAGAGAAAGAGGTACTAAGAATGAAATATTTTTCATAACGTTTCTTAAGAGATTCTGTCTCTACATTAATTATCATATAATGTGACCTTCAAAAACTCCAGGTGGGCCTGACTCTTAAGGGCCTCTACAAAAATTGGCAGAGAGAATCATCAACCTGGATTTTTCAAATGGTTTTTGTTAAGGTAGTGTACATACAGATCACCATTTTATAAGTCGCTTATGAGTTCACTTCTTGTTTGACAATTTCATCACTTTGTTCTCTCTCTGATTTTCCCTCCTGTCCCTGTCCACAGTATAGCTCATTGTGAATATAATATCTACAGAGTACAACTGCTGCATTTGTTTCCCTGTTCTCCTTGAATTTCTGTGGCTCCATCAATGTCCATAAAAGAATAAACAAGAACAGAAAAATCCCTCTTGTTTCCAATTCCTGGAATTAATTTCAATATAAATACCAGTAGTTTTATGAGAGTGTCAGACTCTGTCCGCACATCCTGAACACTTATATTTCCTTCACCCAGTCATAACTCCCACTGGATTCTAAGTTCCACAAAGTAATTCTTTTCACTTTCTACACAGGAAGAAACTGAGTGTCAGAAAGATTAAGTAACTTACTGGAAATACTGGGCTGAGCATAGTGGCTCAGATCTGAAGATCATAATTTGAAACTAACTCAGGTTGACATATCCATTACATGTTTATCTCCATGTAATGGACACGAGACAACCTGGACATCAAAGTAATCCATCTTAGCTACAAGTGTCTGGCTATCCAGAGCCACAGAGAGAAGTTGGAAGATCATCACCAAATGCTCTTACCCAATTCTAGGGAGTGGCTTGTTGCCAGCTTAGTAAGGTATAGCTGTACCAGGGAAGGGGAGTAAAAGAGGAGTGGTTATTTAAAAAAGCACTGGTCTGAAGCCTCAAAATAAGGACCCCAGCCTGTGTGTACCAAAAAGTCTCTCTTAAATTAAAAAGCACGATTTTAGATTTTTGCAGAGTGGGATGGTGTATAGTTACAGGCAAAGTCTGCTATGTCAGGTAATCCAGTCTGCTCTTTCACATATTACCCAATAGCCAGGTTTCAACACAAATGACTTCAATGAGATTGTTCAAATTATACTGTGACTTTAACTTCTCATGAATCAAAATTCTGTCAAATGAGTCTGACTTCCAGATGTTCACACAACGTTTCTCATGATCTTTTCTACTTTATTATTGATGTTCATACTACTTTTTTTTGTTGTCTTATGTGTATATGCAATTTTTAGGGCTAGAACTCAATGTTTAATGCTCTCTGTTGTATTTTTTGCTCATGGTTAATGGCACGCTATTCCTTGAGCCACATCCTCACCTTCTGCTTCCTGCTAGATAATTGGAGATAAGTTTTCACATTTTTGTCTGTTTGGACTGATATTGAACTAAAATATTCAGGTCTTAGCCTCCTGAGTTTCTATGATTCTACACATGAACAGTTAACACCAAACACACATATGAAACAATTCTCAGATTCTGTAGAAAATTTAGAAAATAATAGGAAATATTTCCTATAGGACTAGAATCGAGTGATAATTTTTAATATTAGAAAGTCCTCAAGTGAAATTTCCCCAAAAAGCTTGATAATATTACATAGGTGGGAACAGAGATAGTAAGAATGTCAAGTCATCATTAATAAAGGGATCAGATCCAGGGAGGAATGAATCAGAGACCCCTTCAGTGTATCTGAAAATGTTCATATACTGTGTCAAATGTTAGAACACCTTAGAAAATAGTACATGAACAGTCTGAGCCATCAGTCTAGTGGACAATATTATTGGAGAAGTTCAGAATTGCTAGTCTGTATCTAGATTAAATAAACCAACAAACTATGGTAGGAAAATGTGATACAAGCCAGGAATTCTAGCACTCAGACTAAGACAGGTGATTAGACGGTGGAATTACACAGTGATACATTCACTGGACTAGGTAGTATAATTTTGTCCCAATAAAACAAACCAAGAAAGGAAAAAAATAAACAAGAAAGGAATACTCAGTTGGAAGTTTGGGCTAATTTTGTCATTATGTTTTGAGAAGTCAAGTTTCTTATTGAAATGCAACTGATATATAAAACTCAGTTGTGTTTTAAATGGTCTCTTCAAAACAGAACATTACTAGATGCAAAAGAGCACATGATTCCCAAACAAAAATTTGAAAAAGTATGCATCATTCTGTTAGAGTCCAAAGAAATGATGAAGGATTACAAAAGCTTAAGCCTAGAGAAATAGGAAAGTTCATTTAATGTAGGACTTTGTAGACCTGGCTAAATTGGAATTTAGATTTAAAACAAATGTTTTTTGTTTGTATTTTAATATTCTATAGGTTACTACCAAATTATTTTAAGTAGAAAATTTAATTTACAAATTCACAAATGAATCTGGCATTCTATTTGCCTAAAATATTCTTTCAAGTGAGGTATATTTAGAAATTAGTTAATAGTTAATTCCAACAGTTCATAAGTAACATGATAATGTGAATAATCTAAACAAAGTTGCCAACAAATTGATGCTATTAATTTACAAATTTAGATAAAGAGCAATTTTTTGAGATTCTGGTATAACGTTGTATGAAGAGAGTAACTGTGAATTCATTTTTCTTCTACCTATACATAACACAGGAAGAAATTTCCTTAATTATGTACCTCTGTATAAAAATGAGAAAAATGCTAGGTTTAGGGTTTGTTTTTATTTTGTTTTTGTTGTTTGGTTTGTCCTAGGGCTTAATTTCTAGGCCTGGCCACTGTCCCTGAGGCTATTTTTGCTCAAGGCTATTACTCTACCACTTGAACCTCAGTGCCACTTGTGTAAGGCTTTTCATGAGCAGTTTATTGGAGGTAAAAATCAAAGGAACCTTCCTTCTTGGGTGGGATTTGAACCAGAGTCTTCAGATCTTAAAATTCAGACATTCAGTTCTCCTGAATATCTATGATAGATAAAATATATAACTATAAATATTATTTGCAAGTGTTTTGATCTCAAGAATAACATTGGGTGGAAAATGATGCAGCAAAGTTTAGTGTAGTGTTCTTTCCACAATATGAAGGGCACCACATTAGCAGAAGTGTAGTATTTTTTTTACAAAGTTATATGCTTGTTATGATGGGAATTTAAGGAATTTTAAGGTGCACCTTGCAAGTTGGAAATTGTTGGGATAGGATGACTGATGGCATAAAAATTTGGGATTGATGGTCATAGAAATAATAGCTTAGTTTGATGAACAAATGTTTACTCTTGAGGAATTATTATAGATACTTCATAATTTTACCTTCTTCCAGACTGTGGCTATTTTTTATGTTGAATTTAAGTATATCATGCCCCATTGAAAACTTCACCTATTGCAGAATTAAATAAAATGCAAACAGGGACTGTTTTGAATGTCTCTAGTATGGCAAGTTCAGAATTTGAAAATGAGTAGTTAGTAGTCATAGGAATGTTGAAGAACACATATACTTTGTCCTTTTAACAATTATTCAGATTTTTTTAATTTAATTTAATTTTATTTGAGAACATACTGTACAGAGGGGTTACAATTACATGGGCAGGATAATGCATACATTTCCTACCAAGCATTGCAGCCTCCTCCTTTGTTTACCCTTCACCTCCCTTCCCAGCCTCCCCCCTCCCCCCAACCAATCCTTCCCCCCCTCCTCCCACACACCAACATTGTAAGGCTCGTTTTTGACATGATATTTTGTACTTCTCGTTGTTACAACAGGTCCACCTGAATCCTTAAACGACTTGTTTGTCCCCATCTCCTCCACAAGTTATACTGACATCAAATATAGTGAAAGCGGGGGTTACACTGTGGGGGAGGGACATACAAAGCAACAAAGAAATAATCTTATAAATGCGTTAGAAACACATGCATGAAAGAAAAAAAACATTAAAATACATATTTAAGGGTTCGTTTCCCTAACATCACATTATCTGACCTTTTCTGCTTGATTCATACATATACTAGATATTGCAATTAAGGGAAACCATGGGACGTATGTTTCTTTGGGCCTGGCTTACTTCACTTAATATAATTTTTTCCAAGCCGTTCCATTTCCTAACAAATGGGGAAATGTCATTCTTTCTGATGGAGGCATAGAATTCCATTGTGTATATATACCACATTTTCTTGATCCATTCATCTACTGAGAGGCATCTGTGTTGGTTCCATATCTTTGCTATGGTAAATAATGCTGCAATAAACATAGTTGTGCTGGTAGCTTTAGTGTGGTCTTGTTTGTAAACATTTGGGTAAATGCCCAAAAGTGGGATTGCTGGGTCATAGGGGAGTTCTATGTGAAGTCTTTTGAGGAACCTCCATACTGCTTTCCAAAGTGGTTGAACAAGTTTACATTCCCACCAACAATGAAGTAAGGTTCCTTTCTGTCCACATCATATCCAGCATATGTTGTTGTTAGAGTTCTTGATTTTTGCCGTTCTAACTGGAGTGAGGTGATATCTCAATGTTGTTTTGATTTGCATTTCTTTTATGGCTAGTGATGATGAACATTTCTTCATGTGTCTATCGGCCATCCTTCTTTCTTCTTCAGAGAAGTTTCTTTTTAAGTCTTTAGGCCACTTATTTATTGGGCAGTTGCTTCTATGAGGATTTGTTGTTGGGATTTAATTTTTTGAGTTCCAAGTACATTTTAGATATGAGACCCTTGTCCATTGTATGGCTAGTGAAGATCTTCCCAATCCGTGGACTTTCTATTGATCTTGCTAGCTAGGTCGTTTGCCATGCAGAAGCTCTGCAACTTCATGCAATCCCATTTGTCCAACCTGTCTTCGATTTGTTGTGTTTCTGGGTCTCTATTCAGAAAATTTCGGCCTGAGCCAAGGAGACCTAGGGTTTCTCCTATTCCATCCTGTAATGTTTTCAGAGTGTCTGCTTTGACTTCAAGGTCTTTGATCCATTTGGAGTTGATTTTGGTACATGGTGATATATAAGGATGAAGCATTAGTTTTCTACAAGTAGTTAACCAATTTTGCCAGCACAATTTGCTGAGGATGCTGTCTTTCTTCTATTCTATTTTTTTTTGCTCCCTTATCGAAGATTAGATGGTTAAAGGTCTGTAGGTTCATTTCTGGGTTTTCAATTCTATTCCATTGGTCCTGAGGTCTGTTCTTATGCCAATACCAAGCTGATATGATTACTATGGCTTTATAGTAGAGTTTGAAATTTGGTATTGATATTCCTCCAGCAGTGTTCTTTCTGTTGAGGAGCGTTTTTGTTATTCGGGGTCTTTTATTGTTCCATATGAATTTTTGGATTGCCTCTTCTATTTCCTTGAAGAATGAGGTTGGAATTTTGATAGTTATGGAGTTGAATTTGTAGATAGCCTTGGGAAGTATTGCCATTTTCACGATGTTATTCTTTCCAATCCAGGAACATGGGAGGTTTTGCCATTTTCTAAGTTCTGTTTTGATTTGCTTTTTCAAGATTTTAAAGTTTTCATCACAAAGTTCCTTCACTTCTTTGGTTAATTCCTAGGTATTTTATATTTTGTGGGGCAATTACAAATGGATTTGATTTCCTTATTTCAGCCACACTTTTCTAATTGTGGGCATATAGAAAAGCCATTGATATTGGCGGGTTAATTATATACCCTGCTATTTGCCAAAGTTTTGAGTCAGCTTGAGTAATTTGGGAGTGGAGTCTATGGGATTCTTTAAATACAAGAACATATCGTCTGCAAAGAGGGAGAGTTTTATTTTTCCTTTCCCTATTTGGTTCCACTTTATGTCTACATCTTTTCTTATTGCTGTAGCTAGGCATTCTAATACTAGATTGAAGAGAAGTGGAGAGATTGGACATCCTTGTCTTGTTCCTGAGTTAAGAGGAAATGACTTTAGTTTTTCACCATTAAGTATAATGCTGGCGGTAGGTTTGTCATATACAGGCTTTATTGTATTGAGGAATGTTCCATGGATTTTTAATTTTTCCAAAACCTTCATCGTAAAGGGGTGTTGTATCTTGTCAAATGTTTTTTCTGCATCTATTGAGATAACCATGTGGTTCTTGCTCCTGTTGGTGTGATGAATTATATTAATTGATTAGCGTATATTGAACCAGCTTTGTATCCCTGAAATGAATCCTGTTTGATCGTGGTGTATGATTTTTTGGATGAATTGTTGAAGTCGATTGGCCAAAATTTTATTGAAAAGTTTTGCATCAATGTTCATCAAAGAACTGGGTCTATAGTTCTCTTTCTTTGATGAGTCTCTGTGTGGTTTTGCGATGATGGTGATGATGTCTTCATAGAATGTGTTCGGTAGTGAACTTTCTCTTTCAATTTCATTGAAGAGTTGGAGGAGTATTAGTGTGAGCTCTGCATTGAAGGCCTTGTAAAATTCTGCTGTAAAACCATCTAGTCCTGGACTTTTCTTAGCTGTGAGGTCTCTTATTGCTGTTTCTATTTCAGTGCTTGATATGGACCTGTGAAGATGGTTTAACTCATCTTGGTTTACTTTTGGCATGTCAATATTTGCTAGGAAAAGGTCCATTTCTCTCAAGTTCTCAAACTTATTAGCATAAAATTTTGAGAAGTATTCCCTTATAATGTCCTGAATCTTGGTTGTTTCCGTGGTGATATTTCCATTTTCATCTCTGAGTTTATTTATTTGGGTGTGTTCTCTTCTTTTTCTGATAAGATTTGCTAAGGGTCTTTCAATTTTGTTAATTTTTTCGAAGAACCAACTCATTGTTTTGTTGATTCTTTCTATAGTTTTTTTGGATTCTAATTCATTCAATTCTGATTTAATTTTAATTATTTCTTTCTATCTACTGGATTGGGGTTTATCTTGCTGCTCTTTTACACGGAGGTTTAGATTTGTCATTAAATTGCTGGTTTCAGATCTCTCCAATTTGTTGATGTAGGAACTCAGAGGTATAAACTTGCCTCTGAGTACTACCTTTGCTGTGTACCAGAGGAGCTGGTAATTTGTGTGTTCATTTTTGTTGAATAGCATGAACATTTGAATTTCCTTTCTAATCTCTTCCATGACCCACTCGTGATTCAGCAGTTTGTTGTTCAGCCTCCATGTTTTACCGGACTTACTTTGGTGGCTTTTGGTGTTGAGTTCTAATTTTACTCCCTTGTGGTCAGAGAGAATGCCAGGTATAACTTCAATGTTTCTGAATTTAGACAAGTTTGCTTTGTGGCCTAAAATGTGGTCGATTTTAGAAAATGTTCCATGTGCTCATGAGAAAAACGTGTATTATGATGATACTGGGTGAAATGTTCCGTAGATGTCAGTTAAATCTAGTTGATACATGCAGCTGTTTAGATCTGTGGTTTCTCTGCTGTTTTTGCCGAATTGATCTATCTAGTGGGGACAGTAGTGTGTTAAAATCCCCAATAATTAATGTCTTTTGATCTATATGGGATTTGAGGGGAAGTAGTGTTTCTTGGATAAATTTGGGTGCTCCATTGTTTGGCGAATAAATATTTATAATTTTAATAACCTCCTGAAGGAGAGATCCCTTAATTAGTATGTAGCCACCTTCTTTATCTCTTCTCATGAATTTTAATTTGAAGTCTATTTTATCTGATATTAGGATTGTAACTCCCACCTGTTTATGGGGCCATTTGCTTGGTAGATTTTGTTCCAGCCTTTAACATTGAAAATGTGTTTGTTTTTAAGGGCAGGATGTGACTCCTGAAGGCAGCAGAAAGAAGGATCTTGTTTTTTAATCCTACTAGACAATCTATGTCGCTTAATTGGAGAGTTCAGTCCGTTAACGTTAAGAGAAAGGACTGAGAGGTATTTGGGAGTTCCTGCCATGTTATCCACCTTCTTGGGGGCTGCCAAACTGGGTTCTTCCTATGGTTCTTGGATTCTCAGTTTCGGTGCAGTTTCTTGGCCTTTATTGTGGTCTTGTAGGTTTTCAATGTGTAGGACATCTTTAAGAATCATTTGTAGGGCTGGTTTGGTGGAGATGTATTGTTTCAATTTTTGTTTGCTATGGAAAGTTTTTATTTGGCCTTCAGTTATGAAAGAGAGTTTAGCTGGGTACAGTATTCTTGGATGATAGTTGTTTATTTTTAGGACATGTCATACATCATTCCAGTCTCTTCTTGCTTTGATTGTTTCTGCTGAGAAGTCTGAGGTGATTCTAATTGGTTTACCTTTATAGGTGATTAACCTTTTCTCCTTGACAGCTTTAAGGATCTTTTCCTTGGTCTGAGTTGATCCTGTGTGGATTATATTGTGACAGTGGGATCTCCTATTCTGGTCTGGTCTATTTGGAGTTCTAAAAGCTTCTTGTATCTGAATAGGCCTATCTTTTTGTATGTTTGGAAAGTTCTCTGCTAGGAACCTGTTAAATAAATTTCCTAGACTATTAACTTCTCTTTGTAAGTGCTCTTCTACACCCATTATCCTTAGATTAGGCCTACTGATGGTGTCTTCCAAGTGTTGGATAAATCTATCATATTTCTTGGACTTGTCTTGGATGGTTGTATGTTCTTTCTCTATAATATCTAGGCTGTCTTCAATCCCTGAGATTCGTTGTTCTGCATGGTCTAAACTGCTGTCAAGACTTTCTACTTTGTTTTTGATCTCTTTCCTCCTAATTCATCAGTTTTGATAGCTTCTAATTCTTTGTTGAAGCTTTGTTTTATATCTTGTATGTACTTCTTTACTTCCTTAATTTGGTGTTCAGTGTTTATTCTCAAATCACATAGTTGATTGGTTGTGGTTTCCTTGGACTCCCATTCCTTCTGTTTGGTTCCATTCAGCTTTCCCTTTGTGGTCTCCCTGACTTCCTTCAGCTCTTTGTTAATGGATTCCATGAATGCCTTTAGTGATCTTTGTGTATTCTCTTCCTACTCTCTCAATTCCTATTTTACTCTTTGATTAGCTTCCTCTCGTTTGTGGGATTCCTGTAGTTCTCTTTGATTGTTCTCAGCCTGCTCACGCCATTCCTAACTTTCTCTTTAAGTATTCTCAAGCTGCTCATGCAAATCCTGTATCAGTTTTTGAGTAGCTTCCTCGCTCTTATGATATTCCTGTATAAACTTTTGGATTGCCTCCTCTCTCCCTATCACGCTCATACAGAGTCCTTTGAATGTTTTAAATCTTTTCATTTATAATGTTTGCCAGCAGTGTTTGTAGAGCTATTTGGGAACTCTCCTCTGGATTATTCATTATCTGTTCTGTACCCTGATTATCATGATTTGGAATTGAGATACCCGGATTTGCCATTTTTCTTGTGTTTTTCTGGCTTACTCTCCCCTTTTGAGATGAAAATAGCAACAGTTTTGTTCTAGAACACTATCTTAAGGCAAGCATCAACCAGAGTCTAAATTTGCACAGTTAATGGTCTACAGATACAATCTAGTTCAACACATACATGTATTCAACATCAAACAAATATATGTTAATGGGCTACGAACCGCAAAGAAGAATTTGGAAGACCAGAAATTATTTGGGTTAGGGAGAGATGTGGGTAAAAAATAGGAATAGATTGATGTGGGGAGGCACAGGGATAGTTAAAGAAGTCCTAATCTCAATGCAGGAAATAGGTTGGGTAGGATGAAAGTAGAGAGAGAGAAAAAAAGAAGAAAGGGAAAGGGAAATGAAAATAGACCAGAAAAAATAGAAAAGTAAAAATTAATATCTTGTAGATGTGATAACAATCTAGTTACAGAAGGACCTGAATATATTGAGAGAAGGGGAGGGATATAAAGGAGATGGGAAAAACTTAAAAATAAAAATGCTTAAAATATTATATAGGTATAAAGAGGTAGTACTGCTATTAAGGAATTTAAGTCTCAGAGGTGTTGAATTGTGTAATAAATTTGTGAGTAAGTGTGTACACAATGGGGGATAGGTTCTAATAGTCAACTAAGGGTTTATCTGAGCATGTGCAGGACAAGAGTTAAGTCACATAGAGAAGAACGAAAGAGAGGAAAAGGTGAAAAGGATAGGAAAGGAAGAAAAAAGATTAGTAGTTCAGTAGAGCTAAACAAAAACAAAAAGATAATTAAAAAAGAAAAAAGAGAAAGATAACAAAAAAAGAAAGAAAAATGCACACTGACATATCCCTAAAATAAAAATTATAAGAGGAAAAAAATTTACTGGAAAACAATTTTTTTTCAACAAAGGCAAAAATTAAAGATTAAAAAAAGTTTTAGAAAAGAAAAACAATTTTTTTATATAAGGTACCAAAAAGAAGAAGAAGAAGAAGAAGAAGAACAAGAACAAGAACAAGAACAAGAACAAGAACAAGAACAAGAACAAGAACAAGAACAAGAACAAGAACAAGAAGAACAAGAAGAACAAGAAGAAGAACAAGAAGAAGAAGATGAACAAGAACAAGAACAAGAAGAAGAACAAGAAGAACAAGAAGAAGAACAAGAAGAACAAGAAGAACAAGAAGAACAAGAAAAGTTCTTTGATTTTTTGGGGGGGGGTGGGAAAAATACTGTATCTCTCTTGTGTCCATAAACAGCCTCTTGTTGGAGTCTCTTGTCTGCTTGTGGTCCTGTGGCTTGGTTAGTTTCTTAAGTTAGTTTGTTCAAACAGGCAGAAAAATGCTCTGCTTTACCCAGGATTTTGTGATCTTCCTCCCAGGCTAGTTCAATGGGAGGCAGATCTGCTTTGAGTATCACCAAAGAGGGGGATGCAGTGATGAGGCTAGGTTCTGGGTAGAGTTGAGGCCTTTCAAAAAAAATGAGCTTTTCCCGGGGGCTAGTTTGTGAAAAACTCACAGAGCCCAGCCTGGAGCCATTCTCAGGGTTTCTGTTTACTGAATTTCAATTGATTGTTGAGGCTGCTAGAGGGAGGGGCAGCCTCTGGCTCTGATTACCCAGTGAAGAAAGGCACTCCTAGGGCTGGCACCCGAGCTTGGTGACATTACCCTGGGTTGAGCTGAGTCTTGCAGGTCACGCCGTGGTTTAGTTCTTGTGACATGCTAAATGACTCGTTTTATTCCAAGGCCTGAGTTGGATCTAGCAGCTCCTCCGTGCTTTGTCAGTATCCAAATTGAGATCTCCGGTACTGAGGTGGCGGGTAGAGGGGTGGCCTTCCCTCCTCTGCTCCCTGAGAAGGAGTGAGGACGTTGGGCTTCTGCTCACACCGAGTCTTGGTTCCTGGGTCATCTCTGGTCTGCGAACTGCAGGATGATGTCCGCTTCTTGTCAGTTCTTGCTGGTGTTGAGTAGAATCCCATCGCCCGCTGTGTCTGGCTTCTTAGTCCGGGACTCTCTGTGGCTCAGGTATGGCACCTATGATCGCCACAGCCACCGCTGCCACTACAGCGGCAGCTGCTGGCAAGAGCTCAGATGTCTCTCCTTGCCTGGATTTTCCCTCTCTCGCCTGACTCTCTGTCCTGTGATGGCACACTTCGTGTGATTCTCTGGCTTAGGACTGTTCACTGGAACTCTAAAACTGCTTTCTACGTGAGAGCTTGTTTAGACTCCAGCTTCTCCTCTGCCATCTTCCCGAAACTCCTCCAGAAAAACTGTTTTCATTTACAAGAATTTATTTTGCTCATCATCATCTTATATGGTCATACATATGTAGTTATTGAGAAATTCTGCTCAACTTCTAGGAGTATCCTAGATATTTTCTACTTATTACAAATGAGGAAACCATGCAATCTCTTTCTTTTTGTCTTGATTATTTTAGTTAGTTTGATTTTTCCAAGTCTTTCCATTTCTGTATGAATTGGAAGCATAAGATTCCACTGAAAATACATAAACCACATTTTGTCAATTCATTCTTCTACTGAGTGGCATATTGTTTTAAAACATGACTGCTTGTAAGTATCACTTAACGTCAATCAAAAATGAGAGATGCCACTTCCCCAGACATTCTAAAAGCATGATTTCTAAGTAAGATAGGATGTTATGGTGGTAAGGGTGTTGAGATATCTGGATGAGTCTAATGTATATCTTGCACTGAATTAGGCAGACAGATATCCAATATCATAGAGGATAAAAATGGTAGTGACAAAAATATTTCCCTTGAGAAAGATATAGGAGGCCTCCAGAAGTATGAAGTAGTTCAGATAATTTTGAAGAATTTAGAAATGCAAGGTCAAATATGTCTCTTTAAAGAATAATTATGTAAGTGGAAGGGCAAAAGAAGGGGAAGAGAAAAAATAAGTGACAGAAGATCATTGACCTAATAGAATATAAAAAGACATAATCTATAACTTTCAAGTTAAAAAGAGACCAATAGAATA
This sequence comes from Dipodomys spectabilis, assembly GCF_019054845.1. Taxonomy (NCBI): domain Eukaryota; kingdom Metazoa; phylum Chordata; class Mammalia; order Rodentia; family Heteromyidae; genus Dipodomys; species Dipodomys spectabilis. Next base: position 988,345 of record NW_024870872.1, on the reverse strand, counting down.
CATACAAAATATTTACTTGGCTTTTTCCTACTTTAATGCTCCAATGGCTTTCCTAAAATGCATATGCATAGATTTGTGTCTTCTGTCATTTGCTAAAAGTTTCTTCCGTAAAAGGTTATCAATTACTTATAAATGATGCATAATTCCTAGGTATTCCAGTTATCACATACACTTTTGATTGAGTTATCTCTGTATAAACTCAAAATAAGAGACAAAAAAACCCTCAAAATAAACAGAAATCACATCTTTGTTTAAAACACTGTAGTTTACAGAGTTTTTAGCCAACACCAAAAACGTCTCTTTAGATATTCTGCATTTTGTGTGAAGAATTTTTAACAATAGTTTTTTTTTTTGCTGACATGTAATTCACTTGCAATATATGATCTCCTTTTATTGTATAATTTTAGTGCTTTGGAAGTGAATTGTACCTTCATAGGTTTTCAAAGCCTAATTTTCACAAACTTACATTTCTTCAAATAGAAAGGCTATAAATTTTAGAACAGATATTAAAATAGATATAAAATTCTGTTACAGGAATTTGTCCAGCATACATCCTCTAAAGTGTGTCTTTTCAAAATTTGATTTTGGGGATTTTTTCCAGAGTCTCACACATACTATTCAAGTGCACTGTCAATGAACTACAATTCCCTGTCCAAACATGTTTTTTACTTCTCTTTAATACATTCATAGAAGTGTAATGAATGGATCCTATACAATTCTTTTTGACCTTTAAGACTTGAAAACTTGCTTGGTAAAATGATTGCAGTATTATACAAATTGATCATTATGAGGAGTTTATCAATTTCTCCACAAATGCATTATTATATTTTGTGTCATGTTTTTATATTAGGGTCATACAAGTGAGTTTTCTTTTTTCTTAGATACTAAAGAGGAACTTATTTCATATGCTCCTCCTATTGACTATTAATTTACACATGTTCTTTAAAGAAATATCCTATTCAGGAAAAATTATATAGAATTAGAAGATATAAAAATACTTAAGATTCAGAATCATTGTAGCATTCACATTGTAGTATTAACAAATACTTTCCCTCTATCTGTTGGTTATGTTTTCACTTCGGTTATAGTGTCCTTTGAATTATGAGTATAGTGTCCTTTGAATTATGAAAGGCTATCACTTGATATAATCCAGTATATTCTTGCTTTTCTTTAGCCACTAATGCTTTCCATTTATACAATTTCATAAATTTTTACGTTTATCTCTTATAGGTTTTTACATCGCACATTTAGTTTGATAATCATTTTTTATTTTAAATTTTTGTATTAGGATTGAAGTAGGCCAGGCACCTGTATGTCACACCTGTAATCCTAGCTACTCAGGACTCTGAGATCTGAGGATCACGGTTTAAAGCCAGCCCGGGCAGGAAAGTCCATGAAACTCCTATCTCTAATAAACAACAAGAAAGCCAGAAGTGGTGCGGTGGCTCAAGTGGTAGGGTGCTCACATTGATTTGAAGAGCACATGGACAGCGCCTAAGACCAGAGTTCAAGCCCCATGAATGACAAAAAAAAAAGAAACAAACAAAAAAAAGGATTGTGGTAGTAGTATAAGATCATTTTTAAATCATGAGAGACAATAGTGCCAATACACCCATTTAAGATTCTTTTATTTTCCAAAGTGGTTGAACACGTTTACACGCCCACCAACAATGAAGTAAGGTTCCCTTCTGTCCACATCCCCTCCAGCATCTGTTGTTATTAGAGTTCTTGATTTTTGCCATTCTAACTGGGGTGAGGTGGTATCTCAATGTTGTTTTGATTTGCATTTCTTTTATGGCTAAAGAGGTTGAGCATTTTTTCATGTGTCTATTGGCCATCCTTCTTTCTTCTTCAGAGAAGTTTCTCTTTAAGTCATTAGCTCACTTATTTATTGGGCAGTTGTTTCTTTGAGCATTTGTTGTTGGGGGATTTAATTTTTAGAGTTCCAAGTATATTTTAGATATGAGACCTTTGTCTGTTGTATGGCTTGTGAAGATCTTCTCCCAATCCGTGGGCTTTCTATTGATCTTGCTAGCTATGTCCTTTGCCATGCAGAAGCTCTGCAACTTCATGCAATCCCATTTGTCCAACCTTTCTTTGATTTGTTGTGTTTCTGGGTCTCTATTCAGAAAATTTCGGCCTGCGTCAAGGAGACCTAGGGTTTCCCCTATTCCATCCTGTAATGTTTTCAGAGTGTCTGCTTTGGAAAGTAGTATGGAAGTTCCTCAAAGGACTCCACATAGAGCTCCCCTATGACCCAGCAGTCCCACTTTTGGGCATTCACCCAATTGTTTACAAACAAGACCACACTAAAACTACCAGCACAACAATGTTTATTGCAGCATTGTTTACCATAGCTAAGGGCTGGAACCAACCCAAGTGCACCTCAGTATATGAATGGATCAAGAAAATGTGGTATATTTACAAAATGGAATTCTATACCTCCATCAGAAAGAATGACATTGCCCCATTTGTTAGGAAAGACTTGGAAAAAATTATATTAAGTGAAGTAAGCCAAGCCCAAAGAAACATAGGTCCCATGATTTCCCTTATATACAATATCTAGTATATGTATGAGTCAAGCAGAAATGGTCAGATAAGGTGATGTTAGGAAAATGAACCCTAAGATATGTATTTTAAATGTTTTTTTTTCTTTCATGCATTTGTTTCTAACGCTGTATTTGATGTCGGTATAATTTGTGGAGGTGGACCTGTTGCAACAATGAGAAGTACAAGTTGCCATGTCGAAAACGAACTTTACAACTTGGGGGGGGGAGGATTGGGTGGGATGGAGCAGGGAGGCTTGGAAAGGATGGGAAGGGTAAACAAAGGAGGAGGCTACAATTCTTGATAAGTAATGTACTCACTATCTTGCCCATGTAATTGTAACCCGTCTGTACAGTATGTTCACAATACAATAATAAAAATTAAAAAAATTCTATTATTATTTCATAAAGTCATAGTATAGTTTTCAAAATCTATTAAACATAAAACAGAATTTATTTTTTACAAATCTGTTACAGTCTTCTATGTATCTGTTCTTGTAGTAGAACTATGTTGTCTTCACTACTAAACATGGTAAAAAGATTCAAAGCAAGTATGAAGGCTGAAGATACACCATTTTACAAGATTGTTCTGACTGACCTGTATTCCTTGAATTTACATACGAATTTATTGAGCAGGTTGACCAATATTCTACAGAGATATTTAGATGTTTGATAGTCACTCATATTTTGTACTTTGTAAAAACACAAGACCCCAGATATTATATATAGAAAAAAGTCTTCAGAAAATAACTGAAACAAATAATATTAATTCAGGAATGAGTTAAGATTTAGATAACACTGTAACTTAACACAGATGAATGATAACAACTTGAGTTGTACAACAGAGGAGAGTGAGAGGAGAAAGAATGATGGATCGCATAGGAGCTGTATTTCATTGCTATTGTGTTTCAAAAACAGAAAGACTTCAGAGAAGATAAGGAGAAAAATAAAGTGTCCTCATACATGTTTCTTTTTAGTCCACCTTATAGTTTGTACTAAAAGTCAGTGAAAATGGGAAAAATTAAAATAGAAATTAAAACATTGTATATACCTGTTACATTGTAAAGAAATTGTAATAGGAATATGATAATTAATTTCCAAAGAAATAAGAGAAAGAATAGTTAAACTCTAAAGGGAAAAAGAATGAAGAGAGAAAAGAAGCAAAGTAAACTTTATCTATAACAAACACAAGAGTTTGGAAGTGGAAAGGCAGTGGAAATATTCTAAATAACAATAAAATTGATAGCGTGGATAGAATATGGATCACATTTTATCATATATAATTTTGAAAAAGCATACTAAGAATGAAAGTTTGAAAGTCATGGTTTAAAATACTATTTGTGTTATAACTAGACAGTATAGCTCAGTGGTAAACCATTGGCCTTGCATATGTGAAACAATGGTGTGATCTCCCAAACACTACAAAGTACACACAAAGCACACACACAAACACACACAAAACCACATACACACACACACACACACACACACACACACACACACTACATACACCCATTTGGAATATTGATTTTATCATATTAAACAGAAGAAATTATCACAAACAGTAAAAGTATGTTAATATATGAAATCATAATATTACTTGTAGTATTTAAAATTTGAGTAGGAATAAAATTGTCACAATATACTTGGATTTTAATAGATTAAGTAAATTGAAAATTAATAGAAGACATGAGAACCTTTGCAAATAAGTTTTAAATAATAAACATTTTGAAACATGTGTCCTTTTATTTTGACAAAAGATTGATGTTACTGGTGTTTTAACTCAAGATTTAGAATATGATAGCGTGGTACTGTATATAACGCTAGGAATGGCTGTATCTATAATCATTTCACTCTGAATAGTTCTATAATAAAGTCTCATAGTTTCCCAGTCTCTCCCGAATTACAAATCCTATTTACATTTCCCACCATAACTAGAAAATGGATGCAACAAATCACCATGCCGAGCTCAAACTTTTTTTAAATTCAAGTACAAATATTTCCCAAAAGTGATCAGGTAATGAAGCCTTTCTTAATAAAGTATGTGTTTTTTGAAAATACAGTATTTGTTTCCTGGACAAATATTTTTATAACTATAAGAAAATAAATGTATTTAAATTCACTAACCATATAAAAATTAAGAAAATAATTTTTTAAAAGCCACATGTTAAATATTTTAAAAGCAAAATATATGTGTCTGAATAATTTACATGTGTAAAAATCATGCAAAATTAAATTAACTGATCCTACAACTCTGAAAAAAAATTATCCCAAAGAAACAAAAGGAAATATTTAAGCTCAAAATTTGAAATTTAGAAAATAAAATGAAGTAGGGGCTGGGAAGGTAGCTCAGTGGTAGAGTTCTTGCCTTGCATGCATGAAGCCTTGGGTTCCATTCCTCAGCACCACATAAGCAAAAAGAAAAAGCCAGAAGTGGTGCTGTGGCTCAAGTGGTAGAGCGCTAGCCTTGAGGGACATGGCCCAAGCCCAGAGTTCAGGCCCTAAAACCGAACCCCCCCCTACAAAAAAGAAAAGAAAATGAAGTGTAATCTTTAGTTGACTTAATTAAGTGTAAACGTTCTGTATATCAATTTTATAATGAAAATGCTTGAACAAAGAAAGCAAAAGTACCCATTGATCAACAGCAACAGCAAAAACATCAGTAGTTCTTATTTTGAGTGTACAAAAATATCGATGGAAGATATAACAGTGTTCCTTCCCTAAGAAATGTACTCATTGGTTCATTTATGTAACTGTAACTCCTGTGTACATTACCATAATAATAAAATTAAATTGAAATTAAAAATAAACCAAATAATATACCAATTAAGAATTCTTAAAAGCCATTGGTTAAAAACTTTGTAAAAAACTGCCCTAAATACCCAAGGAATATACTTTGATGATACTATTTAAATACTTCAACTTCAGCAGTAAAGCAAAAAGTTTAAAAACTGTTGCAAATAAACTAAATAATTTAAATATTTAAATCAGAATATATTACTATTAATCATAAGACGAATTTATAGTGGTAGTCAAATATGTAAGAAATGAGGCAATTTGCCATTCATTTGCACTTATTAAGTGAGAAAGAAATTTCTAGGTATTTTTTAATTATCATAAGTTTAATGAAGAAACTATTCTGTCACATCATATGATAATCAGATAAAGCTGATATTAGAGCAAAGAACAGATTGTATTAAGTTTTTGGATGTTAATGTACATACTTATTTTGGTTGTGGGAAAATGTGGAGATTTCAACTTGGGGTATATTGTTCTTGCAGGCCGGCATCATATCAGTGCTTAATTTTAGGATAGGGGTTCCCTTTCCACAAGAACATGCCCCTGATCTGTCCTTTTAGCCTTCCCATCATCAATGGCATCATCAATGCACACCAACTTGTCTAGCTTGCTACCTTGACTGGCCTGGATCTGCAGTCCTTCCAATCTTAGTCTCTAGATAGTGCAAGATGGTGGAAATGATCCAATTCACCCAGTTATAGATTGAGAAGTAAGTCCACTAAAGTTTTGGCTTGGGTTCTGTTCTCAAGCCTCCTAAGTAGTTAAGAGTACACTTGGGATCCCCTGGTGCGGTAAGAATATTTTTAAAGCAACTAGACATATATATGACTTAGGCTTGTGAATACCTCAGGAAAAGAATAAAAGAGCAGTGAATCATAGAGGATAGGCAGAATTTTAACTAGCTACTCAGAGGCTGAATAACCTTAGCTAGCTACTCGGGAGTCTAAGATATGAAGACCACTGTTCAATCATGACAATACAAGTGATTATCTCAAAAAAAAAAAAACAGAATTGTAGCAGTGGCTGAAATGGTAGACCACTATCCTTGGGCACAGAAGCTGAGGAATAGTTCCCAGGCACTATCAAGCCTCAAGAATGATGAATGCATGCATGAGCACATGCACATGTGCGTGTGCATACTCGCACATGCATGCACACATACACAAACACAAATGAGTTTTTCAATGTGAAGTTCTTTATTTATTTTACCTTACTGTATTTTATTTCACTGTATTAGTTCACAAATTAACAAAATCAGCTAAGGACCTATTTACATAAAATTCATCATGTTTCTCTAAAATCTACTCTCTTTTTAGAAGCCTGCTTTTATTTGACCCAAAAGTAAATTATTCAGGAAGTCAATTCATCACTCTCAAGTCTGCAGTATTAGATGATTGTTTAGATTCCTCCTAGCAATATGATTATGTGCAATCCTGCATCAAGCAATGTATTTCTTTCACTAGAAGAGAAACCTCTGTCAAACAATTAATAATAGCTTATTCTCCTCCTGGCATTCATCTGTAGTTTTATTTTCTTCATATGTTTCATGATCTTTCCGTGAATGCCAAAGACTGCCGTGAAAATAAAACACCCTTTTCAGCGCTTAGCATGTGTATACCATTCATAGATACTGAAATTGCTTTGGAATAAATAATGTTCACCCTGACTATCTTGAGAAAGAAGAATTGGTTTCTCGGCACTTTAGGTAAGAACTTGAAGGAAAGAAACAGAAGGAAAAGTGAGGAACAACTCAACACATAGATTCAAATGAAACAAAACAACCCAAGAAAACACAAATTAATTCAGTACTCAACAACCTGGAGGAAATGAAAGATTTAAAAATAATAAGCTATGACAAGCTTATGAAATTCGTGACTATATGGGTGTGCACTGTTGTGAGGACAGTGGCTAAAGCCCAGACTGAACACAAAGTTCTCTACACAATGCCATGCACCTGTTATTCTAAATTCCAGGAAGAATACCATCAAGTGGACTGAGGCCAAGTTCATACATAAGTCGGAGGCCAGTTTCTAGCTGAAAAATAATCAGGATAACTTAGGGCTGGGGGCATGACAAAGTGATAAGAATACCCATTGAAGGGGCACAAAACACTCAATTCAAACTCTAATATTAGGAGTATTAAAGAAAAAAGCTATGATTTTAAATAATTAGAACAATTGTAACACTTGAGTATTTGAGTCTAGAAAAATCCATGAAAGAGATAGAATGAACCCATGTTCCAAAGCTACTTTAGTGATAATGTTTAGTGGTACTTCAGACAAAACAGAATTACCTTGCAAATGAGCATGAATGTGCATTTGGGTGATGGAAATACTCTACTTACACAGGTGTAAATTAAATAGATTGCTTTTTGGTAGATTGTAGTTCTTGAACTAAGAGCCTGGGTGATGTCCTTGAGCTTTTTCTCTCAACGCTGTCACTCTAATACTTTGAGCCACAGTTCCAATTCTTATTTTCTGTTGGTTGTTTGGAGATAAGAGGTTCATGGACTTTCCTGCCCAGGATAGCTTCAAACGATGAACTTTATACAAGTTTACACAGCAATATTAACCAAATCATGCTATTTGTAGAGGAGTATTTACAAGATGAAATTTTTATAAAATTGAACTGTTAATCCAACAAAATGAATACCAGGAAACTATCACTTGAAAGATGTGAGGGGAAGTCAAAGGGAAGGAATAAAGAGAGTTATGGAGGAAGAAAGTGAAGACATAATATTCAATGCAGATAGTATGAAACTAGAAAAAAATAAAGTGTGGTGAGGTTTAGAAGGGTAGGGAAAAGTTATATAAAGATCCATTATACTTAGAAACATGATTTATTTAATGGAAATTCCCTTGTACAATTAGTTAAGATAATAAAAATATAATTAAAAACAATGGAGACATCTGATCTTAAACTGTGTTCTCTTAAACCATCAGTCAATATAATAGTTTCCTCCTCAGAAATTTTCTTTGCAGATGCTTTCCTCATAGTGACAGAAAAATGATCAATGCAATGAATACCAATACATCACATTGCACATCATAAAGAGACACAATGAAAATCACAGTAAAAATGTTAGAATTCACCACATGATAAAATAACAGGTAGAAATTTCCAAATGCTGATTGATTGTTTTTCCAAGTACTTTAGCTATGATATCTAATTTAATCCTCACAATAATTCCATAAAGTGGAACTACTTGCATTTTTAATTCTCAGATGATGATGTTGAAGTCTTCAGAGTTGTAATTACTAGTACAACATTGCACACATGGTAAGTGTTAGCCTGAGGTCCATCTCCGACTCTATCAATTAACCTCATTCAATTTTATGACTAAAATACCAGCACTTAGTGTACAAATTCTAGGTAAAATTCCCAGAATTATTGTGTAAACTCATAATATTTCACTTTCTCTTTGTTAGAAAATAGGGAACTGTAATATGAAAACACAAAGTTCAAAATCAATGCATACCTCCCTGGTTAAAGGAAGTGCTAAATTATAACATTCTTGATTTCTAGATCAAAATAGCAGAAATTATATTCTATCCCTTCACTCAACACTGCACTGCCTGGGGAGCCTATCTCTGTTTAACACTGTCTTACTGAAAGAATGACCTCCCCAATTCCTGATGGAAACAAACTGCAGGTCTTATGGACCAATCATTTCCACATTGTAGCTCAACTAAGTTGTTTACCATTAGACGTATTTTGATTGCTTTTTACACTCAACATTTTGAAAGAAAGGTACTACTTTAAAAAGCTATTAAAGCAAGATTGATATAAAAATCACCTTTCACCTTAGATAAATATTTTCCCTTTCATGTACCCAAAAATGCAGTCTGACCTATCATTAATGTTAGGAATGAGAGGATAAAAAATCATAGACAAGAAGACCTAAGCATGAATTAAAGCCTCTCCAACTTGTGAATACAATTATTTTAAAAAGACATAAAGAGCTTGGAAGGTGGCGTAGTGGTAGAGTGCTTGCCTTGCATGCATGAAGCCCTGGGTTTGATTCCTCAGGACCACATAAGCAAAAAGAAAAAAGCCGCAAGTGGCTCGGTGGCTCAAGTGGAAGAGCGCTAGTCTTGAGCTGAAGAGCTGAGAGAAAGCGCCCACGCCCATAGTTGAGGCCCCACTACCAGACTCCCACCCCCCCAAAAAAGACATCAATACTACTACATTTGTTCAAAATTTCTTATGATACTGAAGATTCAATTGTAAACTGTTAACACTTGAAAATAACTCATTTTCTTGGGTGTAGAAAACAAAACATAAGATTAATCCTTATCATTTTCAAAGACCTTTATTTATATTATAAATTCACTCTTATAACTACAAAGATTATAAAAATAATTGAAGCATAGTGGCACAAAGCACATAATTTAACTTCATCATGTACATTCAAAGACTGTGCTAATAGAAAACAAAGTTACACTAATAATTAGCTCACCCAATTCACTTCCATTCTTTTATTCTATATCATTTAGTTTCATAAAAACTGACTTTTCATGAAATGATGCAGAAAAAAGCATGTATTCCCACTTACATTTTCAGATTTTAACAATGTTTATTCCAGAAATGTCTTTAGCTGTATACTCAATGAACTAAAATAACACTAAAATTCAAAGGGTTTTCAGAAATTGCAAGACTTGCTCTGGGATGTTATTTATATTGGAAAAGATATTCAAAAAGCCTTATTTGTTAAAGTTTTGATAGTTACTCCCACAAAAAAAACCTATTAATGAAAAAACCTTGGTACATAAAATACAACTTCAAATGCATCCACAATCTTGAAGTGACACATGCTTTTTGTTTGTTTTTGCAATGTATATCTAACAAACATATCCACAATGCTGATTTTCAATCAATATGATGGGATAATCAAACCTAAAAAAATACGGGGTTTATTATCTTAGTATGAATAGATACGATCTTACAAAGAAAGTTATTTTCAACAGAAATCCCGAAAGAGTTTATCCACCTTGCTTTTCACAGGAATAACAAGAGAGTAATACCTATTTGGTGGAGTTGGTCAAAATCTTAAAAGTATATCCAATTTAAGAGGTCAAATACATATTTTGTACTAACAGTTATCTTACAGCAATAACTTACTACCTAATTATATGTGTATTTTCTTGCCTAACATATACTAAGAGCTGAAAGTGATCTCTTTTATCTAACTTAATGGTGTAAATCCTTTGATTATGATATGCTATTATTTGACAAATAAAATGTACAGAAGGGCGGTTCCATTTAAATGACAGGACGGAACACTGATAAATAACAACATCGCAACCCAGCTCTTTTCAGCCTCACTCTGTCCACATTGGAAAGCAACACTGCAACCGCACACACACACACACACACACACACATATACACATACACACCCATGTGAGCACATGTACACACACATATACATGCATGCCAAATTCAGGGTTTATTGTACAAAATAGTTCAAATAAAATATTAGTGATTAGGAAAAATGATAATTTGCCTTATTACAAAATAATACATAATCCAGTCACCACTGTTCTTACATTTTACCTGTCTCTCCACATGTAACCACTTAATTTATTTTTAGTTCATTCACTCATTCATTCATTCATTAGTTTGATGCTAATATTAGAGCTTGAACTCATGGGCCTGGCTCTGTCCCAGAATTTGTTATTTTTTTTTGTTTTAGTTTTCTCAAGGCTAGCATTTTACTGCTTATACTAAGCTCCATTTCAAGCTTTTGTGGTTACTTTCAAATCATAATCTAATGAACTTTTTTTTCTCTTGGTCTGGTTTCAAAGCACAATCATCAGATTTCATCTTTCTGATTAGGTAGGATTAAAGACCTGGGCCACCCGTGTGGCTCCTACTTTTCCAATACTTATGTAATGCACATACTTAGATAGTAATTTAAAACTGAGTGCATAGAAGCAAGATGTACAGTGATGATATTGTCCTGTCAGAAATTCAAGTTAGTAATGTAAATTTCTTCTTAATACTATACACAAAAAATACTTAAGAAGAAATATGATGATGTGTGTGTATGTGTGTGTGTGTGTGTGTGTGTGTGTGTGTGTGTGTGTGTGCTGTTGCAATATGTTCCACATATATGCATTGTGCAGGGGTGTCTAGCCATTCACAGTTATTGCATGAATATCTGTCTTGAGATACCAACTCATGGACAATGTCTAGGTGTCCACTCTAGGCTTCCCGATGAAGGGGGGTATACTCATCCTCATCCCTAGTATTCATATGAGTGGCCTTTTTGGAAAGTAGTCTCCACACTGTAGTAAGCTGCAAGGCAAACACTCTAACACTGAAGCACATTACAGCCCAAGGATTAAGATTCTTGTCTGTAATTTGGTCAAAGCTATGTCTCTTTATATAGGCGACTAAAAATGTATTTACTAATTTCAAGTAAATACATAAATTCTATTTCTATCTCTTTTAAAAAGTAAAAAAAATTGTTTGCTCTGTAAATTGATTCGAAGCATGGATTTTGCGGCTAGCTAGGTCATTGCACATCTCTTTTCCTCTCTCTCTTTCATGGTTCTTATACACAATATGGTTGCTCCATAATTATCCTAATTTATTTTGCTTTTATGTTTTTGGTTGCATCATTTCACTTTCTGCTCTGCCATTTCCCAAAATAGCACCACAGAAACAGAAAAATCCAGAAGTGGTGCTGTGGCTCAAGTGGTAGAGCGCTTGCCTTGATTTGAAGAGCTCAAAGACAGTGCCCAGGCCCAGAGTTCAGGCCCCAAAACTAATTTTTAAAAAAAGAATCTAAATACTTGATAACTTTACTAACAGATCTGACTGAAATCAGTTGAATCACACTTTTCCTGTACAATGAAGCAATAGGTCCAGGCTAGGAAAGCAGCTAGAGAAGGCAGGCAGATTGTAGAAGATTGTATCTGTGACAAAACTTTTTGGAAAATGGAATCCAGGATTACTTACTGGTGATTCACTTGCACTTGAAGCATGATTCTGAAATATTGCTTGCTGATTCTGAACTATTGCTTTGGTCATTATAATCTCCAAGAAGAAAAAGTGAAATTTAATTGATAGCAAAGGACTACTAATACATTTTGACTTCTCATTAAGCATCTTCAATCATCAAAATCACCTGAAGACAATGGACAGGCTTATTTTTAGATGAAAACAAGTGTCTTTAAAAAAAACAAGAATTTAGATAGTCATACAAAGGACTTCTATTTTACTACTGCATTATACATTTTTTCTAATGTTGCATACCAACCTTAGAAAGCTACTACAAAGCTCTTAAAGCCCATATGTTTAATAGTGAGTTATCTTACACTATAACATGATATTTCCCAAATCATTTACATAAAAGGCATTGTTTCCTATTTTCTCATTCCCAGAATAAGCTGCACATGAAGACACCACTGGTCCTCATTTTCAGTCTGTACCTTTGAATACTGAGGAAAATCGTTCCTCTGCTCTCTATCAATTCCCTTCTCTCCAGTTAGTATAATTTAGAATAGTAAAAATGGAAAAAGAGAAAATAAATCATGCTGAAAAAACATATGCAGAAAATTCACCAGATTTTTCTGACCAGTTCAACCAATGTGAACTATTGGAGAAATACATTGATATCCCATTCCCACTGGCACTCAAACTCTCTGGTTAGGTAATTCTGACGAAGACAAGGAACAAGAGAAAAAAGTAAGGAATGGTATCAATTGCAAGAAAAAAATGGAGTAGGATCCAAGCAAATTTCTTCTTTGGGATGCCGAAATTAATTGGCTTACTATGGTTCAGAGACTACTTTCCAAAAAGGCCACCCAGATGAATACTAGGGATGAGGATGAGTATACCCCTCTTCATCAGGAAGCCTAGAGTGGACACTTAGATATTGTCCATGAGTTGGAAGCTCAAGGCAGATATTCATGCAATAGCTCTAAATGGTTGGACACGCCTGCACAGTGCTTACATGTGGAATAATACCAGAGTGGCTTTTTTCTTACTTCATCATGATGCAGATACCAATGCCCAAATTAAAGGCCTCTTGACCCCCTTGCATATTTCTGCTAGGAATAGAAATAGCAAAGATACCTTGTATCTACTTCTGTTGAATCACTATATCAAAGCAGGTCTGAAGAACAACTTGGAAGAAACTGCATTTGATATTGCCAAAAGGATAACTATGTATCACTACATCTTTGAAGTTGTGGAAGGCTGTACAAATTGTTCTCCTAAGTCGTAATAGTTTGATTAAGTTTCTTAAATTTCAAAAATGCCAGTCCATCCTTTGTGTCCCTACAAATTTTTTTTCACAATACAAAGCAACAGCAATATCTTACTTTAAAAATGCATGGATTCCATGGTATTCTTCAAAGTGAATTGCCTGACTTTGATGTCAAAATGTATTCAAGAGTTGTTTGTATACATCTATAATGATTTCTGCAGAGTTTGTGATTTTTTTTTTTAATCAGAAATAATTTTAACTTATCTGTTGAAATGAATAGTATAGACACTAAAGATGTTCCTGGTGCTTTTCTGAAAAAAGTATATCTATGTTTGTATAATGTCCAAAATCTATTTCATTCTCTCCTAGATATAATAATTTGAATTCGACATTATTATATAATGTATATGTTCATTAATAAATGTGTCCTTTCAGATTGCATTCCACATAGAAGAAGTTTAAGATTCCTTTTTTTCCTGAGTCCTAATATTATTTTATTTCTTTGGGATAAAATGACAATGTTATCTAATTTCAAGCTTTGTAAAGGTTATGCTATGTAAGGCCTTTCTAAGGTGAAGATTTAATAAAACGATGACAAACTAACCTTTAATTCTATGAATTGCATGTATTGTTACACTTGTATTTTTGTAATCAACTTTTTAGTAACTGTTTTTCATTTTTTGCATCAGAAGAATGAAAAATAAGTAATACTTCACAAATTTTCCTATCATCCTTGTGCAAGTGCCATGTTAATCTCTGTATTGTAATTTGGGTAGACCTGCTTCTGAAGCATGTAGAATCCTCTAAATTTAAGTAATTAATGTAATGATGCAATCTTATACAGGCATATATCCATGGATGCCTATTTGTAAGAAGGAACCCTTATTGTTCCTAAAAATGCTATTGATCTTATTTCTCTAAAATTCTGTGTATAGTGGAAAAAAACTGATATCGTTTGGTCGATTCCTCACATTTACAATTTTTTTGTCAATGACTATTTTGTCGTTCTCCTTTTAAATATGATCATACTTTGAAGCCTTTACAGCTAATTCCAAAAGTGATGGCTTTTCAAGTACTTATTTATCAACTGAGTTAGCTTTGTGGAGCTAATGGATTCAAAGTAAGCCTTGCTTAAGAGCTACTTCTAAACTTCTGCAGCTTAAAATTTCCCAAATGAGGTCTTGCTGGGACAAATGTCTACCTGAACCTTTACCCTTCTTCCATGTAGGAACAGACCAACCACAATATCTTACACTGATAGCATAGATTGTATTACTGAAACAAAGCTAATCTTAGTTACAAGGGATCATAGAGAGATGAACCGTTTAGACAGAATTGTTCAGAATGGAAGGTATTTTTTCAAAATATAATTGTTTATTATACTTATTATTTCAAAAGTAGCTAAAGCCAAGAAGGTGAAAAAATTGTTCATATGCATGACTACCTACTGTCCTGGCCTGTCTGTCATCCAACTAGGCAGGAACTTACACTACTGACGTTCTATCACCAAATATTTCCATTGCTCCTGGAGCAGTCCATATGTTTCTCCTGGATATTATGCCTTAAATTAGTAATGTTTTAGTCACAGTGTTTCCTCTTGCCTCTAGGCTGTAAATCTACAAATGGTAAAGCTTTAAGTCTAACTCTACCAAAAACTGAGGTAGAGATAATGGAATAATACTTAAAACAGAGTTGCCTTTGATTCCCTAACCACAACACAACAATGCAAAACAGTTTTTACATTATATATACTTATGTATTTTATATTTATATGTGCTGATTTTAAATTTCACACAGTGAATCTTAGTAGAATTGATAATTTGACAAATATATTGACATTTATTCCCATAAATGGATTGGAATATAAATAATTAGGTTTAGAATATATATTAGAATATAAAAAGTATCAATGCAATATCTTTGCTATAAACTTGTGATACCTTCTAAGTGTTCGCGGTCTTCTGAATTCACATGGTAAAATAACAGTATTTTTTTCTGCTAATCTATAAGGGATTTTACTCTGATGCTTTGTTAATTGTTTTAACTCGCTGGTCCCAAGGTGTTTTAATCCATATTTCTGAAGCATTTATTACTGATTATACCCAAATTTTGCTGATATGATGTCTAAAAGCTATTATTCTTCTGCAGGACCCACGGTCCTAGGATACCAGGTCCCAGTTATCTGCACAATCAAATAACAAGGGCAAGACTTCTCACATAGGCCCATGAAACATGCCAGCAGAAAATAATTGAAGACTCATCTCGATTTCTCATTTCCTATAACATTTCAGGGCCCCAATTCCTTTCAAGAATTAGCAGTAATCAATTGTGAAATGCAAGGCAACTTAAGATGAAAGATGAGATCACAAAATCTGAGAGAAAGTACTGTAATTCAAACTTTCAATTTACAGATGACCAGCCCATATGAGTGAACAAAATAACAAGTGAACAAGATTATTTTTAATACCCCTCTCCTAATGATTAATGAAAGATTTCAGTGCAGCCAAAAAAATAGTTTGTGGAATGATAGATCCATAATTGGTCTACGAAGGCTAGGAAAACTTGATCTAGAGGTAAAATATAATTTAGAAAAACATTAACTAAGAAGATCTTCAGTGCTTCAAAACACTAGTACTTCAGTAAAACTAGATTCTGTAGTATAAAAATGTTGTCATTCTCAAACCAATGATAACCTACATTTAATCTCCTGAAAGTATATTCATTTTCAAATAAACTATTTAAGATCACATTTGCTAAAATAACACTTGACAAGTAGATGATAGTGACATTACAAGGTTTTCAAGTGTAGGGAGCAAGTTACAATAGAGTTGATTTACGTACCCAGCACTAATACCAAACAAGTTCAACCATTCATTAAAGTGTAGAAATAGTACCCCCCACCATTTGTGTTGTTCAGTAGGTGCCTTCCAGAAATGTGTTATATAGATCAGCCTCCCATATTTCAACTCAAATATTAGCTAATAAAGTAAATTTCATCACATAAGAAGGTACATTTTAAAAAGTCACTAATAGTTGCCTTATCATATGTTGTTTTATGTTTTCCCTATCTGTCTTACATAGTAAGAAATACGACTTTAAGTCTTGAATATGGGTACTGGTGAGAGATGTGACAAACATAAAATCTGTCTTCTATTTCTATCATATTCCTCTAAGTAGTAAATTTTAGTTTTCTTCTTTTTCCAAAACTTATAGGTAGTAGAAAAAATTATCCTACGTAAAATAAAATAATCGCACACAATTGTACAAAGCCATTTATAAAAACTGGTAGTTAGGAATAAATTCTAAGCCATTTTTAAACTTTCTTGTTGACTAAAGATTAATCTTCCAAATGAACGAGAATAAAATCATGTCTAAGTGCTTCACATCTCCAGTCTTGCAAATTGTTATTGCAGATGAATGAATTGTGGAAATATAAGCTGACATATCTTCAAGTATATGTGGGATTGAAACAAAGGTGGAAGCTTCAATGCTTGATAAGAAGTGTACTCATTATCTTGCCCATTGTAACCCCTCTGTACAGTATTTTCACAATAAAAAAATTAAAAAAAGAAACTCATGGAATGTATATAAACCTTTCAAAGTATTAACAGACAGTTTAACAGAATGACTATCAGGAAATTGAAACCAGAGAGGAACAATAGTAAAAAATAGAATGAATGAAAAATGGAACAAGGGGCAAGTACAGCTAGAATACTCAATGTACATATGTAATAAAGGAAGTGGAAAATCTGAACTAAATCTTGGAGAAAGAGTTGGTTGAGACTGATAGAAGGAGTGACTCTGATCCAGGTGCATTAGACAATTAGATGGACATATTAATTGTAACACACTTGCACAATCTTTTGAAATTCAGTTAAAAAAACACAACAAACAAAAACACTCAAAAATCACAACCAAACAGCAATCTCTAGAGAGTATGAATATGACCTCTCAAAATTTTAAGCAGTTAATGAAAGGCAGTCTTTGGAAAAGCAAACAAAGCTGTTCAAAGAGGGCAGTTTGGGGTAGGGGAGAATTTTGAACAGATTTAAATAGATTGTCTAAGGTAATAAATCACCTATATCTACTGCAAATATTTTCTTCTGCGAGTGCTCTTTATCTCAACTGGATACTCCAGTCCTGAGGCACACTTGATAGCTTGTGAAGACAGAATGGAAGAAATAAGATCAAGAACCTATTACTCCACTGGAGAGAAAACAGTCCTCTATGTTTTCTCTCAATCTCTTCACTCCTCCATTTTCATACTTTAAATAACATCAGGTGATTTTGAAGTATATCTTTCCTTCTTTGTTCTCACAAAGGAATTGTTCAAAATAATTCATTAAATATTATTTGCCATTATTTTCTATCATGCTGTTTACTTGTCCAAGCGAGTTCATTAAACTTCCCCTTTTCATTTGGTTGCCACGGAAACCCAACAACAATGTTAATGAGTACCAACACTAATGCAAAACTTTGTCTCCAAAAACCAGTCCAAGAACCTATAATCACAAATATTTAGCTCTAATTTTTTCTTCTTTCTTTTACCTTGAAATCTTCTTGTGTCTAAAGTGCCCACAAAAATAAGTACTTTACCACTTTTTGGTTCAATCACTTCTAACCTCAAAGATATATTTTGCTAACAAGATGCTTAGAGGAAACCTAAGAATACTCCACTTTTATCTTCCCTCTTAAGATTCTCCTTAGATGCCATATCAGGACCAGTGAAGTTATTCTTTGCAAAATTATTTCAATAGATATTTTTTCTCTTGGTCTTGTATTTGCTCAACAAGATGTATGGAGAAGAATAGAGTTAAATCACCGATTCCTTGGATGACATTGTCTGTTACAAAGGACAATACTTCTATGTCCTACTTCTATGTCCTACTCTTAGCTCTTGCCTGATTTCCAATTTATTACAGCTTCTTGGCTTCAAGTCTAGTGAAGCGGAAGGACTATAAGGCGTCCTCCACTGCTACATCTTCATGGTTTCTCTTTGAAAACTCTTTTATTTGGAGGTGGAATTTATTTTCATGTCTTCATTCAATTTGTTCTGCATTATACTGAGCCAAATAGGCTCTGTAAAATCACTTTAGGTAACAAAAACATTAAGACAATCTATATCAAAAAGTTTTGGCCACCTCCACTGGTGAAACCAATATGCTTAGCTAGGGCTTCTAATAACGTGTTTTCTTACCTTTTCAGTTTGCTCAATTCTTTTCTGATCCTCAAACTTTTTGGCTTATGTACTAAGAGAAGTCTTCACTATCTCATGTTAATAAGGATATTATATTTTTGAGCTAAGTAGAAATGTGAAGTCATTGGTTTGAAGTATCCAACTAGATATTTTTCTGTGTTTCAGTGCTTCTCCTGCAAAGATATTGTGGAAAGTATTAAAACAGAAAAGTGTAAATTCAATATGTTCTTTCATTGTGAAGGGCACATTCTCCCTAAATATTTTGACCCAAATTATTTTTTAAGAGAATTACTGTTTAGTAATTAAAGGTCAATTCATAAATTTTGATGTCTTATTTTTTTTAAAAAAAACTTTGAATTGTTTCACACAATAAGAGTATATTTCCTGGGTAAGGATAATTCTCATGGGAACCTACAGGATTTACAGTAAGGTTTGTGAGGTTTGTTTGTTTACTGTGAAAATGAGCCAGCTTACCCACATTGCTCACTCTCAGCTAAGTCGCCATGGATTTCTTTGCATGAAAGCCTATTTTCCCAAGCAATTTTAAATTTTCTTAATAGGCTAAGTTAAAAAGTTTGAACAATTAAATTTTACCTGTCATAATTTTAAAACTCTTTTGAAATTCCTTTATCAGAATCGCGAATTTACCCATCCTAATTCCACCTTTACCATCAAAAACAGTTAACATGTTGTTT
Source organism: Dipodomys spectabilis (assembly GCF_019054845.1). NCBI lineage: Eukaryota > Metazoa > Chordata > Mammalia > Rodentia > Heteromyidae > Dipodomys > Dipodomys spectabilis. The sequence continues at coordinate 968,891 of NW_024870872.1, read as the reverse complement.
TCATGATATAGTATCCATGAAACTATTATTTTCCAGTGGCTTTGTTATGCATATATATGAACATATAAGCTGATGCTGAGCAAAATGAACTCCAAAATATGGAAAGAGATATTTATTTGCAGTTGTTGTTTTTATTGTACTATGTGGTTTCTATTTTCCTTGGGTTTTTCCCCTATGGTTTATCTCCGACTGTGTTTGATTCTGGTACCCTGTGTATTGTGTATACATTTACCTTAATTAGGGAAGGGAAGAGGAACAACAAAATAGCGAGAAAAAGGACAAAGGGGAAACCAATGCAATAGCAATACTCACAAGCCAATATGTTGGAAATGTACATTACAACTTGTGAGGGGTTTTGGGGTGAAGGAAAACTGTGAGAAAAATGAGAGGGGATAACAAGTTTGAAAAGTTATGTATTCACTGCCTTACAATTGCTAAGCCACTACACATCACTTTCACATTAAAATTAAATTTAAAAAATCAGCTGCATGAAATAAAATTTCACTGTATTGCTATAGTAAATATTATTCTGTATGTAGTAACGTTAAAAAATCAGTACTATTTGTCATCTAATTTGAATTAATTACCCCTTCTTTTTCAGAGGGCCATCTACTTGAATGTTATCCAACTAGACACTTTTTCACAATATACTTGCCAATATTTTCAAAAAAGAATAAATTAGTACATTCTCATACTAAAATCGAAAACTGTTTAATTCTATAGAAACCTATAACTGTTAAATTCCTATGACTAGTAACCACTCACTTTCATATTCTGAACATTCCATACCTGAGAGATTCAAAATAGTACCTGTTTGCATTTTATGTAATTCTGCAATAGATGCATTTTCCAATGAGGTGTTAGAGAATGTGAAGTGAACAGAAAAATAGCCATATTCTGGTTAGGATAAAACTATAAAGCATCGGTTATAATTAATTCTTCAAGAGTAAGCAATAGTTTATCACATTAAGCTATTATTTCTATGACCATCAATCCCAAAATTTATGCCATGAAGTCATCCTAGACCAAGAGTTTCCAACTTGTAAGGTGCACCTCAAAATTCCCTTAATTCACATCACAAATAACTTATCTCTATTGGGAAAAAATACTCCACCTCTGTTATTGTGATGCCCTCCATGTTCTGGAAAGAACACCACAATAAACTGGGTTGCATCATTTTTCCTCCACTGGTATTCTTGCAAAAATTATTTATATTTATACTTTTTTAACTATCATAGATATTCAGGATGCTAAGATCGGAAGATTACAGTTCAAAGCACACCCGAGCAGGAAGGTTCCTTAGATTCTTATCTCCAATAAATTTCCCAGCAAAAGCCAGACACAAGTGGTACTGAGGTTGAAGTGGTAGGGCACAAGCCTTGAGCTTAACAGGCTCAGAGACAGTGTCCAGGTCCAGAGTTCAAGCCCTATGACAAAGCAATAAAACAAAAACAAAAATAAAAACAAGCCCCAAACCTAGCATTTTTCTCATAGTATACAGAAGCACATAATTAAGGAAATTGCTTCCTGTGTTACATACAGGTAGAAGAAAGAAGATGTCACACAATTATTCTCTTCATACCATGTTATATTAAAGCCTCAAAAAATTGCTTTTTCTAAATTTATAAATTAATATAATCAATTTGTTGGCATCTCGGTCTATATTATTCACATTATCATTTTATATATGAAGTGTTGGTATTATCTATTAACTGAGTTCTAATTATAGCTCTATTGAAACAATATGCTAGGCAAATATAATGCAAGAAATATTTGTAAATTTGTCAATTAAACCTTCTACTTAAAGAGAATTTTGTAGTATCCTGTAGAATATGATATTACAAACAAAACCAAAATATTTATTTGAAATCTAAACTCTAATTTAGCAAGATCTATAAAGACCTACATTAGATGAACATTGCTATTCCTCCAGGCTTAAACTTTTGTAATCCTTCATCCTATCATTGGAATCTAACAGAATGATAATTACTTACTATTTCAAATTTTGGTGGGAATCATGAACCATTTTGCATCTAGGAATGTTCTGTAATGAAGAGAGCATTTAAAACAAAACTGAGGAGTATATACCAGTTGCATTTCAATAGAAAAATTGGCTTCTCAAAACATAATGAAGAAATTAACCCAAACTTCCAACTGTGTATTCCTTTCTTGTTTAGTTTGTTTTATTAAGACAACATTATACTACCTGGTCCAGGGAAGGTATCGGTAGTAATTCCAGTCTCTAATCTCCTGTCAGTCTGAGTGCTATTGCCCCACCAAAGTTTCTTGGTTTATTTAGTTATTTATTTGTTTGTTTATTCATTTTTTGGGTCCATTAATGGGGCCGGACTCTGGGCCTGGGTGCTGTCCCTCAGCTCTTCAGCTCAAGGCTAGCGCTCTACCACTTGAGCCACGGAGCAAATTCCGGCTTTTTTCTTTTTGCTTATGTGGTGCTGAGGAATTGAACCCAGGGCTTCATGAATGCAAGGCAAGTGCTCTACCACTGAGCCACCTTCCCAGCTCCTTCTTGGTTTATTTAATCTTGATACAGCCTAGCAATTCTGAACTTCTCCAGTGATATTATCCACTAGACTTCTCAGACTGTTCATGTACTATTTTCAAAGATGTTCTAACAATTGACACAGGGTATGAACATTTTCAAATGCACCTGCGGGGTCTCTGATTCATTCCTCCATGGATACAATCCCTTTAATATTGATTACTTGACTCTCTTACTATCTCTGGTCCCTACATACGTAATATTCTCAAACTCTTTTGAAGAAAGTTCACTTTAGGACTTTCTAACATTAAAAATTATCACTTGATTCTAGTCCTACTCAGGACATATTTTCTATTGTTTTCTAACTTTTCTCCATATTCTGAGAGTTGCTTCATTTTTGTATATGTGTGTGCACATATAAGTGCCTCTGTGTGTATGTGTATGTTTATATGTATGTATGCAAAAGCCTCAAACTCTTATTCATCATTCTTTCTCATGACTATTATTCCATCACCTGAACCATTCTTCCAATCCAGGTTTTGGCTGGTTAATAATAGATAGTGTCTCAAAAACTGTTCTGCCCTGGCTGGATGCAAACTGAAATTCCCAGACTCCTTTACATTCTTAGGTTTCATTTATCCAGTAGAATCAACTTTTAAACTACAAACATTTTTGTGAGTATAAAGTCTAAGCTGTAGCCCAGATTTTTAACTCAAGAATTCATATAAAGATAGATGAACATACACATTACATATGCTGAGTGCACACTGTTAGAAATGTGATCCTAAGCTGGTGAGAACTGAGGATTGGGTTCAAAGCCAGCCTGGAGACTCTTTTCTACAATTTACTGCAAGAAAACTGGAAGTGGCACTGTGGCTCAAGTGGTAGAGAATTAGCCTTGAGCGGAATAGCAGAGGCACAGTGCCCAGGCCCAGAGTTCAAGTGCCAGGACCACCACCAAATATATATATATATATATATATATATATATATATATATATATATATATATGTAAAGGAAAGAAAAATGTGATCTTATCCACCAGTTCATGGCTAGTATAATCACTGCTCTCTCAAGATGGAATTTTTTTTTCCAATTAAGTCCATGCTCTTATATCTGACTTGCATTGGAAACAGAATTATTGTTCCATTCTACTTTCTACAAAGTTGTATCATTAACAAGCGTGATTTAGAAAGGGAGTGTCCTCATACTTCATGTTCCACGTAGGAGTCATACTTTTTCTCTAGCACTCTCATAAATCTACATATTGGACTTGGCTTTATTGTTTCAACGTGGTCCTATTTGTAGAGTCTTCAATAGTGTTTTGAACCTTTATACTTAAACAGAATTTCTCTTTCTCTTATTATTGCTATAGTTAACATGAGTTAACAAATTCATGTACAGTTGGAAAATAATGCGCAGCACATACACTCACAAAAAATATGGTCTGAGAAACTTCTTCCACTTTAAAATTAGCCTTAATTTACAGAGAATTTACAAAGTTTGAACTCAATATACTCATACATAATGTATTTATAAGAAATAAAAATTTCATATTTTCTCTTCACTAAGTTGTCTCTGAAACATGTGTTACCTCAGGTCCAAAGGTGTCCTTGTGTTATTTCGGTGAAGCCAGAAAACATTCATTATACTTCAAGCAGCACCATAGATTGTTCCTTGAAGTAACTGTTACTGGATGTGGAAACTGATCCCAGGAGAGGAATTGAACATATAGGATTGACAAAGTTCAAGTTAACTTGTGCTTTCCTTTTTACTGTAAAAGGAGACAATCTGAAGTCTTGAAGGAAACTCTGTCCCTGACTTTTTCTAGTGTGCTTTTACCCATATATAATTTTTCTGTAAACTTCTAGTTGAGAGTATTACAAAAAGATATAATGTGCCATTAGATGGCCAGCATAGAACAAAAGGAAATAACGTTGTTTTAAATATGTTCTACTGCAGGGGCTGGGAAGGTGGCTCTGAGGTAGAGCACTTGCCTTGCATGCCTGAGGCCCTGGGTTAGATTCCTCAGCACCACATAAGCAAAAATAAGCCAGAAGTGGTACTGGGGCTCAAGTTGTAGAGTGCTAGCCTTGAGTTGAAAAGCTGAGGTAAAGCGCCCAGGCCCAGAGTTCAGGCCCACGACTGGATCCAAAAAAAGAATTCTACTGCAAAGAAACAAAGACATGGATGTTTTAAAGTGTTTTATGGTTGGATATTTCACCCTTGAGATTATTCTTTTGTTGCAGGAGTCAGTTATCAATTCCTTATTTTGGTCCTGAGTTCTCCAGAGCAATAAGGATTCCAAAAAAGCATCCAGTGCGTATGATCAGCAAAAGGAGCTACTTCTCAGACCAGTATTCCTTTAAGGAGGGTCCCAATAAAATATCTGCTTTTTGTTTGCTTTTTTGTTTAGCTTGTGTTGGTTCTGGGGCTTGAACCCAGAGACTGTTCCCTGTCCCTGAACAGTTTTCTTTCCTGCTCACCTACCCCCAAAGCTAGTACTCTACTGCTTGAACCAAAACTCCACTTCTGTTTTTTTTTGCTGTGTAATTACAGATAAGAGTTTGACAGACTCTCTTGCCTGGATTGGCTTTAAACTAAGATAGTAAGAAAGCCAAGTATAGACTGTATAGACTGTATAGACTTCTCTTTTCAAACCAGAAATATTACATGAAGTTTATTGTAAAGCTAATATTTGATAATTTTTTCTTTCTTTTTTATTGTGAGCATACCATACAGAGAAGTTACAATTACATGGGCAAGATAACGAGTACATTTCTTATCAATCATTGTTGCCTCCTCTTTGTTTCCCCTTTCCATCCCTTCCCATATAGCCCCCTTCTCCACACCCGATCTCCACCCCACCAAAGTTATAAAGTTCGTTTTCGACATAACAACCTGTACATCTCATTGTTGCAATGGGTCCACGGGTATCCCTAGTTAAACGCTTTGTTTTTAGAGAATATGTCCAGCAAAGAATCCATAACATAACTCAGCAAAAGTAGGTACACTGAATCATTTTGGAATTTTGTTTTTTGCTTGGGAAGATTATTGATCTTGTCATTCCTTTTGGGGAAACTTAAAGTCATATTTCAACTTTTTTGTTGGTTGTGGGGCTTGAACTCTGATCCTGGGTGCTTAGCTACAGCACCACCTCCGGCTTTCTGATGGTTAATTGAAGGTTAGGGTCTCATGGATTTTCCTGACCAGTCTGGCTTTGAACCACAATCCTCTGGTCTCAACCGCCTGAGTAGCTAGTATTACAGGTGTAATCCACCAGCACCTGGCTCATATTTGCATTTATGTGCACAGAATGACACTGTGTAGACAAAGAATCGAAATTTTAACCAAATGATGATATTGCAGCATTTCAGAAAAATTGAAGTAGCAATAAATATGTCCTCCTTTTCCATTTTGTTACATTAATGACTGATGAGGTATGAGACCCTTACATTAGCATCCTCTGCCATCTGTATAGGTATATTTAATATCAGGAAATGTTTATAGAGAAATATAGAAAGAATGAGATTTTTAGAAAGCAAAGGAGATAAGGTATAAAAGAATAACATAGAATGAGATACATTTATCACACAGAGATTAAGAGCTAGCCTAAGAGATTTAGAATGCTAAAGGCAATGAGTAAAAGCCTAGGTGACAACTAGTTCTACAGTAACCAAAAATGGTTCTCTAGAACAGTTTCTGGTATACCCTAATTACTATAATTTATTCCCTCTATCTGGAGTTATTTCTTATTATCTGTCACAACTATTAATTAGCCTCTGCCTTTTTGGTGCCATTACTGACCAAAAAGATTTCAAAATCACACTTAGCCTACCCTTCTCTTTGTGATTAGCAGTGACAACACAAATCCTGGAATCACTGAATTTCTAGAATTAAACTTCACCTGACATCTAAGCACATTCCTGGCATTAATTGCTGTGACTTAATGAATAAAACTTTTTCAACAAAGTATCCTCATATAAGTAACGTACATGAATTAGGGACTGTTGTCAGGGGTCAGTATGGAAGGAGCAATTATATATTCCAAGTATGGGATCTTTAGTTTGCATTTACTAACTAAATGTTTTATTTTTTTGTTGTTGTTGTTCTTTTTGCCAGTCGAGGGGCTTAAACTCAGGGGTAGGGAATTTTCCTGAGCTTTTTTTTTCTTGCTCAATGCTAGCTCTCTACCACTTGAGGCACAGCACCACTTCCAATGTTTTGTTTTTTTAAATGTGTTACTAAGTAATTGAACCCAGGATTTCATGGATGCTAGGCAATCACCTTACCATGAAGCCACATTCCCAGAGCCCTAAATAACTTTCTTAAGATGGCATTACATTTTCATTCCATGACTATGTATCATAATTTTGGCCAGGTGCTAGAAAATGATGTAGATAACAATACAATACAATAAGGCTAGTAAGGCTGGATGGACAATGAATAACTGTCATGGTCTAGCCAGGGAACAGAGGGGCTTATCTCATGGAGCTTTTTCAACGAGCTGAGCAAGACAGCTCCTGACCCACAGCCCACCTTGAGAATGAGAGGGCCACCTTGGGTTCAAGCCACATGGGGATGCTTTGCCACCTCCTCCAGCACCCAGTCAACCAGTTTTTGTGAAAGAGAGAGAGAAAAAGTCAGAATTACAATTAAGTCTGGTGCCAGTGGCTCAGAATTCTAATCCTAATTACATAGGACACTGAGATATGAGGAAGATGGTTCAAAAGCAGCCCAGGAAGGAATGTCTGTGAGACTCTTATCTCCAAATAACCACCAGAAAATCAGAAGTAATGCTGTGGGCTCAAGTGGTAGAGCACTATCCTTTTGCTGAGGCTCTCGGGAACAGCAACCATGCCTAGAGTTCTATCCCCATGACTGACAAGAAGTGGACTTCCTACCACAAGAAGTGGACTGAATAGCACCCATTGTCATAGGGAGCATGGGAGTAAAGTCAAACAGAGCTTCCTGTGAAGTTGAAGTCATAAGTAGGTCACCTGGATCCTCTGTGCCTTGGTTTCACCAGCTGCAAAACTAAACACAGTGAAGGATCCTCTTCCTCATGGGGATAGGGTAATGATGAAAGAGAGCCATGTTTTGTTTCATAATCCCACATCTGTTGCACAATTCATAACAGGCCCCACCTGAGCGCTTTCTGGCTATCTTCCTGTCATTTGCTCACAGAATTGCCGAGAACCTTATCTGAAGTTTGCTCCCTCTGTGCCTAGCCATGCTCCAGAGATCCCTCTGTATAAATCCCTTGTTTCCTCACAACTGTACTGTGAGGAGAATGAGGTCTGATGGTTGCAACCCTACCCAGAGCTTCACCTGAGGTCAAGAATCGTCTTCTGTGATTTTGCTGCCTGCTCAGACTGACTTAAGAAACCATTCAAGCCACAGGAAAATCAAACACCACATGCAGACCAGAGACTCCAACAAGAGACAGGTTAAGCACACAAGGGAGATACAAGATCTTCCCATCCCCCCCCCCAAATAAATCAAAGAACTCTTTTTTTTGTACCTTTTATAAAAATTTTTTTCTAAATTTTTTTTTTAACTTTTAACTTTAATTTATTTTTTGTTTGCTATTAAATTTTTTCTTCCTCTCATAATTTTTATTTTAGGGTTATATGTTTGTGTACTTTTTTATTCCCCTTTTTTTCTTAAAACTTTTTTTTTGTTTAGCTCCACTGACCATTTGTCCTTTTTTTCTTTCCTTCTCAATCTTTTCACTTTTTCTTCTTTTTCATTCTTCTTTGCGTGACTTAATTGCTGTTCTGCTCATCCTCAGATATGCCAATAGTTGATTATTAGACCTTAGCCACGTTGTGTACACACTTAATCCAGAAATTTATTACTCAATTTAAAACCTCTTACAGTTAAATTCATTAATAGCAGTATTACCTCTTTATACCTATATAATATTTTAAGCATTTTTATTTTTAAGTTTTTCACATCTCTTTTCTATCCCTCCCCTTCTCTTATTCTATCCACGTTCTTCTCTGAATATTATGTTTTCATCTTTGCATACATTTTTGTCGGTTTTGGGGCTTGAACTCTGGACCTGAGTGCTGTCACTCAGCTCTTCAGCTCAAGGTGAGCACTCTACCACTTGAGCTATATCGCCACTTCCTCATCTTTGCATAATTCTTAAGTGTTGCTCTTAAATTTTAATTTTTGTTTTTCTATTTTTTCTTGTCTTTTTTCTTTCTCTTAATTCTTATTTTCTCTCTCTCTACTATCGTTCTATCCAAACTATTTCCCGCTTTGAGATTAGAATTTAGTTAAGTTAACTCTCCCACTGCCTTTCCACATCCCTATATGCCTATTTTTACTCATATCTCTCCCTAAATTTAATAATTTCTGTTTGCCAAATTCTTCTTTGCAGTTCGTAGCACATTAATACATAGTTGTTTGATGTTGAATAGGTATATCTGTTGAACTAGATTGTATCTGCAGAATTTTGACTTTGCAACTACAGACTTTGGTTGATGCTTGCCTTAAAATAGTGTGCTAGCACAAAACTGGCATTACTTTCATCCAAATGGGCAGAACAACCTGGAAAAACACAAGAAAAATGGCAAGTCCGGGTATCTCAACTCACACTCATGATAATCAGGGGTCAGAAAAGATAATCAGTAATCCAGAGGAGAGTTGCCAAAAAGCTCTACAAACACTACTGGTAAATATGGTAAGTGAAAAGATTGAAAACCTACAAAGGATTCTGAATGAGTGTGATAGGGAGAGGAGGCAAAACAAAGGTTAATACAAGAATATCATGAACGTGAGGAAGCTACTCAAAGATTGATACAGTAATTGCATGAGCAGCTTGAGAACATTCAAAGAGAAATAAAGGAATGTCTTGAGCAGGCCGAGATCAGTCAAAGAGAGCTACAGGAACTGTGTGAATGTGAAGAAGCTAATCAAAGGGTGATACAGGAGTTGAGAGAGCGGGAAGAGAATGCAGAAAGATCACTAAAGGAATTCATGGAATCCATAAACAGAGAACTGAAAGAAGTCAGAGAGATCACAAAGGGAATCCTGAATGGAACTCACCAGAAAGAATGGGAATAACCAATCAACTAATTGATTTGAGAATAAACACTGAAAACCAAATTTAAGAAGTAAAGGAGTTCACACAAGATCTAAAACAATGCTCCAACAAAGAATTTGAAGCCATCAAAGCTGAACAACTAGAAGAAAAAGAAATTAAATTCAAAGTAGAAAGTCTGGATAGTAGGTTAGACCATGAAGAAGATCGAATTTCGGGATACAAGACAGCCTAGATATTACAGAGAAAGACCATACAACCATCCAAGACATCCAAGAAATATGATAGATCTTTTCAACACTTGGAAGACACCATCAGAAAGCCTAATATGAGGATAATGGGTATAGAGGAGAACCTAGAGACAGATGTTAATTGTCTAGGAAATTTGTGTAACAGGATCCTAGCAGAGAACTTCCCAAACATGCAAAAAGATAGGCCTATATAGATACAAGAAGCTTATGGAACCTCAAATAGACCAGACCAAAACAGGACATCCCATTGTCACATTATAATCTGCACAGGATCAATTCAGACCAAGGAATGGAGCCTTAAAGAAGTCAAGGAGAAAAGAACAATCACCTATAAACAGAAACCAATTATAATCATGACAGATTTCTCAGTAGAGCCTATTATAGCAAGAAGATCCTGGAATGGTGTTTGCCATGCGCTAAAGACTAACAACTATTAACCAAGAATACTGTACCCAGCTAAACTCTCCTTCATAACTGGAGGTCAAATAAAAACTGTCCATAGCAAAGAAAATTTGAAACAATATATCTCCACCAAACCAGCCCTTCAAAACATTCTTAAAGATGTCCTACACATAGAAAACCAACAAGACCACAATAAAGGTCAAGAAATCGCACACAAACTGAGAATCCAAGAACCATAGGAAGAACCCAGTTGACTCAGCCCCCAAGAAGGTTGATAAAATGGCAGATACGCCCAAATACCTCTCAGTCCTATCTCTCAACATTAACGAACTTAACTCTCCAATTAAGCGACATAGACTATCTAGTAGGATTAAAATCAAGACCCTTTTATCTGCTACCATCAGGAGTCACTTCTTGCCCATAAAAACAAACACATTTTGAATATGAAAGGCTGCAACAAAATCTACCAAGCAAACGGCCCCCCAAAACAGGCAGGAGTTGCAATCCTAATATCAGATAAAAGAGTCTTCAAATTAAAATTCATGAGAAGAGATAAAGAAGGTCGCTGCATACTAATTAAGGGATCTCACCTTCAGGAGGATATTACAATTCTAAATACCTATTCGGCAAACAACAGAGCACCTAAATTTATCCAAGAAACACTACTTTTCCTCAAATCCCACAGAGATCCAAAGACATTAATTGTGGGGAATTTAACACACCACTTTCCCCAATAGATAGATCAACTGGGCAAAAACTCAACAGAGAAACCAAAGATCTAAACAACTGCATAGATCAACTAGATTGCATAGACATCTACCGAATATTTCACACAGCAGCATGAGAATACACATTTTTCTCAGCAGCACATGGAACATCTTCCAAAATAGACCACATTTTAGGACACAAAGCAAACTTGTCCAGATTCAGAAACACTGAAGTTATACCTTGCATTCTCTCAGATCACAAGGGAATAAAATTTAAACTCAACACCAAAAGCCACCAGAGAAAATCCTGTAACACATGGAGGCTGAACAACACACTGCTGAATCACGAGTGGGTCATGGAAGAGATTAGAAAGGAAACTCATGAACACACAAATTACCAGCTCCTCTGGGACACAGCAAAGGAATTACTAAGGGGCAAGTTTATAGGTCTGAAATTCCTATATCAAGAAATGGGAGAGATCTGAAACCAACCATTTAATGAGACATCTGAGCCTCCTTGAAAAAGAGCAGCAAGATAATCCCCAATCCAGTAGACCGTAAGAAATAATTAAAATTAAATCAGAATTAAATGAATTAGAATAAAAAAAACAAAGATTTCTTACTTCGAAAAAATTAACAAAATTGAGACTCTTAGCAAATCTTATCAGAAAAAGAAGAGAACAAACCAAAATAAATAAACTCAGAGATGAGAATGGAAACATCACCACAGAAACAACCAAGATTTTGAACATTATAAGGAAATATTTCTCAAAACTTTATGCTAATAATTTTGAGAACTTGGCAGAAATGGACCTTTTCCTAGCAAATATTCACATGCAGAAACTAAACCAGGACGAGTTAAACCAGCTTAACAGGCCCATATCAAGCATTGAAATAGAAACAGCAATAACAGACCACCATTCTAAGAAAAGCCCAGGACCAGATGGATTTACAGCAGAATTCTAAATGGCCTTCAAAACACAGCTAATACCAATACTCCTCCAACTCCTCAATGAAGTTGAAAGAGAAATTTCACTACTGAACTCATTCTATGAAGCCATAATAACCCTCATCCACAAACCAGGCAAGGACTCACCACAGAAAGATATCTATAGACCCATTTCTTTGATGAACATTGATGCAAAACTTCTCAACAAAATTTTGACGAATAGACTTCAACGATTCATCCAAAAAATCCTACACCACGAACAAACAGGATTCATTTCAGGGATGCAAAGCTGGGTCAATATAGGCAAATCAATTAGTATAATTCATCACAACAACAGGAGCAAGGATCAGAACCACATGGTTATCTCAATAGATGCAGAAAAAGCAATTGACAAGATTCAACGCCCCTTTATGATGAAGGTTTTGGAAAAATTAGGAATCTATGGAACATTCCTCAATACAATAATGGTGGTATATGACAAACCTACAGCCAGCATTATACTTAATGGTGAAAAACTAAAGCCATTTCCTCTTAACTCAGGAATGAGACAAGAAATGTCCACTCTCTCCACTTCTCTTCCATCTAATATTAGAATGTCTAGCTACAGGATAAGACAAGATGCAAACCTAAAAGGAATCAAAATAGGGAAAGAAGAATAAAATTCTCCCTCTTTGCAGATGTCATGATCTTGTATTTAAAGAATCCTGTAGTCTCCACTCACAAATCACTCAAGCTGATTCAAAACTTTGGCAAAGTAGCAGGGTATAAAATTAACCGTCAAAAAGCAGTGGCTTTTCTGTATACCAACAATGAGAAAAATGTGGATGAAATTAGGAAAGCATCTCCATTCTTAATAGCCCCACAAAAAATAAAATGCCTAGGAATTAACTTAACCAAAGAAGTGAAGGACCTCTATGATGAAAATATTAAAAACCTGAAAAAGGAAATCAGAAGAGATCTTAGAAAGTGGCAAAAACTCCCATGCTCCTTGATTGAAAGATCAAGATCATGAAAATGGCAATACTTGCATAGGCTATCTACAATTTCAATGCGATCACTACATATACTCCAACCCCATTCTTCAAGGAAATAGAAGAGGCAATCCAATAATTCATAGGGAACAATAAAAGACCCCGAATAGCAAAAATGATCCTCAACAGGAAGGACAGTCTTGGAGGAATATCAATACCAAATTTCAAACTCTACTACAAAGCAACAGTAATCAAAACAGCTTGGTACAGGCACAAGAACAGACCTCAGGACCAATGGAATAGAATTGAAAATCCAGAAATGAACCTACAGACCAATAGCCATCTAATATTCTATAAGGGAGCTAACAAAATAGAATGGAAGAAAGACAGCTTCTTCAGTAAATGGTGCTGGCAAAGTTGGTTATCTACTAAAGCTAGATCCTTATATATCACCCTACACCAGAATCAACACCAAATGGATCAAAGACCTCGGAGTCAAAGCAGACACGCTGAAAACATTACAGGATGGAATAGGAGAAACCCTAGTTTTCTTTGGCACAGGCTGAAATTTTCTTAATAGAGACCCAGAAACATAACAAAAGGTTGGACAAATGGGATTGCATGAAATTGCAGAGCTTCTGCATGGCAAAGGACATAGCTAGCAAGATCAATAGAAAGAACACGGATTGGGAGAAAATCTTCACTAGCCATACAATGGACAAGGGTCTCATATCTAAAATATACCTGGAACTCAAAAAATTAAATGTCCCAACAACAAATCCTCAAAGAAACAACCACCCAATTAATAAGTGGGCTAAAACCTTAAAGAGAAACTTCTCTGAAGAGGAAAGAAGGATGGCCAATAGACACATGAAGAAATGCTCAACCTCTCTAGCCATAAAAGAAATGCAAATCAAAACAACATTGAGATACACCAACTCACCACAATTAGAATGGCTATAAAGGAGAACTCTGATAACAGATTCTGGAGGAGATGTGGACAGAAGGGAATCTTACTGAATTGTTGGTGGGAGTGTAAATATGTTCAACCACTTTCGAAAGCAGTATGGATGTTCCTCAAAAGACTCCACATAGAGCTCCCTATGACCCAGCAATCCCAATTTTTGGCATTTACCCAAATGTTCACAAACAATACCACACTAAAGCTACCAGCACAACTATGTTTATTGCAGCCTTATTTACCATAGCTAAGATATGGAACCAACCCATACACAATATACATAATAAACACAACCCATACACAATATACACAATGGAATTCTATGCCTCCATAAGAAAGAATGACATTGCTCCATTTGTCAGAAAATGGAAAGACTTGGAAAAAATTATATTAAGTGAAGTAAGCCAGGTCCAAAGAATCATAGGTCCCATGGTTTCCCTTATTTGCAATAACTAGTATATATCTAAGTCAAACAGAAAAGTTAGATTTGTTGATGTTAGGGAAATGAACCCTAAGACATGTATTCAAATTCTTTTTCTTTCATACGATTGTTTCTAGTACATTTATAAGATTATTTCTTTGTTGCTTTTTATATCCCTCCCCCACGGTAAAATCCCTGCTTTCACTGTATTTGATGTTGTTATAATTTATGGAGGTGAAAGGAAAAAACAAATTGTTTAAATAGGGAGTACAGGTGGACCCATTGCAACAAAGAGATGTAGAAGTCATATGTAGAAAATGAAATTTATAACTTTGATAGGGGGAAGGGGAGAGTCCGATAGGGGGCGGGGGGGGGGTAGGATGGGATGGGATGGGGAAACAAAGGAGGAAGCTATAATGCTTGATAAGTAAAGTACTCATTACCTTGCCCATGTAATTTTAACCCCTCTGTACAGTAATTTTACAATTAAAAAAAAAAAAGAAAGAATCGGCTGCTGTGGACTAAAAGTTTGGCATAATCCATCTAAATCGATAACTGTGCATGTTGTTACATGTCTACCATCCCAACTACAGAGTACCAGGACTGTTGGAGCATACCTGTCACAAATAGGAGGTCCTCGATCCAGCCCAGCCACAGCATATATTGAGGCTCTGTTTCAGAAATGCCCAAGACAGAAAGGTGGTTCTTCAGAGCCAGGGACAGGACACAAATAGGGGGTCATGGTGCCCCCAGAGTGGTGTCTGACCCAGGGTAGGGGTGGTTTTGTGGCAGCCACTCACATGTGCTGCTGGGAGACGTTGCTTGAGGCTGCTCCAGGTGGGGCGAGCAGTGATGGCAGTGGCATTGCAGACACATGGCCGTAGAGCAGAGAACCAGGTCCAGGGACCAGGTTGGGGCTTTACGCGGCCTGGCAGGGTGCCATTGCCTGATGTTTGAAATTCCGAACCTTGGGAAGGTGGGGAGGGGGCTGGGGCGTGGGCAGGCATCTCAATTTCTTTCCATATTCCAGTCGCCTTGAGTCTCTTCCTCACCACTTAGCCATCTCTACCTTCCTCAACTGCTGGTAGTGGTGTAAACTAACAGAGGGAATCCCAGTGCTACCAGGCAGCATGGAATGTGGGCGTGGCCACCATTCTTGTATCTCATTGGTCAGAAAGAACCATGAAAGAATGGGGGTGTGGGCAGAATCCTGTGATGCAAGCAGCATGGGCTGAGTCAAGAAGATAGCAGCTCCTCTAGCCCTTTTCCCAGGGAACAATGTCCAATTCAGTTGGAGACAAGAGGGTGACCTGTGTTAGCCAGATGGCTGCACAGATTGTTGTGTATGTCTGTTTGTTCCCAGTCCCAGACCTTGAACTGAGTATATGGGCACAGTCTGTGAGCTGCTTTTGCTCAAAGCTAGCCTTCCACACTGGAGCCACAGGGATTCTGGCTTTGTTGGCCCTGAAGTTGGACTTTCTTGCGTAGGGTGACTTCAACCATGATCCTCCCATCACAGCCTTGTAAGTATAAAGGAAGAATGTTGAGAGCCACTGGTTCCTGCCTAATCATTGGTCTTACGGATGTTCTTGGACAGACTGGTGAGTTCCCTATCCTCGGGTTTAAGTGGTGGGAGCTGTAGCCCACAGTTAGAATCCTGGTCCTGCCACCTCCAAATGGAAGGAGATGCTAAGAAACTTATTCCTGTCCTTATGCTTACCAATGGAATATGATGTATGTCATGATTGAAAGAGCAGTTCTTGAATGATTCTAGGATAAAATTATAAACAATTATGATCAATGTTAGTTAATACTTTATGAAGCATTTAAACAATCACATTCATAAAATAGAGGCATAATGAAATACCTAAGAATTACTATACTATTACATAATATAAAGGTGCCATTTTTATGCCAGGACTGGGATTGGAACCTATGGTCTTGGTAACTCTGTTGCACTGTGTGGGAAGGGGAAGCTGGCCTCCTTGAAGTCAAGAAATTCAAGTCTGTTCCTTAGGCCTGAAATAGATCCCCACCACTAGAAAACATCCTATTCATGTACAATTTACATATATTATTTATATTTATATACATATGTTGACTCCATATTGCATTCAGTGCAGTTATTATATTTTTTTGTTTTATTCATGTATAGACCGTTTTTTGACTATTATGGCACATAAAACATTGATTACATAAGATAGAGGTCTGCATATGTATTCCACTTCATACCTAACACCCAGGACTTTCACAAAAAGGAAAACATGTGTTACCATCAACTTCTTACTCCACAATTCATTTTTGTTGAGTGCTGGCATCTGAACTCATGGCCTACAAGCATACAAGGCCCAATTCATGAATGGGTGAATGTCAGCACGCCATCCTGGGGTAAATTGATCTGACAGTCTCTTCCCTGGACCTGAGATCAAGCCCCAGGTGTTAGCAAAATAAGAACAGGTTGGCATGCAGATGGCAGTACGCTAATAAATATGTATTTTTATAGAGTGTTAGAGATGTCTATACATTATTCAGTTATATAGACTCCATTCCTACCAATTCCTGGGTATTAAGCATGCGTCCATGCAATTAATGTTATTGTTTTCATCCTTATACTATTAATGAAATCAATCAGTGTCCTGAAATTATTGCGTTCCTGTAAGTAATAACATTCTTTTCATGCTTCATAAATATTAAAAAAAATCAATTAGCCTCCTGAAATAATGCTGTCTAAATTTATAGGAGCATCATTCATGATCAACTCATTGAACCTTGACATTGATAACATTCCATTGTTCTTCCTATGGATAGGAACCATTTTCTTAGTTATCTCCTGCCATTGGTTGGTGTTAGGAGGGGGATTCGAAATCAGGGCCTATGTTGCCACGTGGGCCTATGGCTTCCCTTCAGCAATGCAAGGTGAAGTACCCTTTGCAACAGTGTCATTCAGACCCGTGAGGGTCACCATGCAAAGGAAGAAAACATAAAAAGGCCACATATTTTCTGTGCATTTCTTTCCCTGCAAGACCTGGAGGTCTAAGATCCCAGAAGCAACTGTAGGTCTAGTGGCTGCACCCCAGACTAGGGTGATCAAAGCTGAGGCAGTTGCCAAAACCTGATTTCAAGCCCGTACTGAGAAAAGTAAAATAAAAAATTTAGCTCCCTGGATTGCAATTTGTGATGTTTATTCTAACAGGCTTTGGATTTGAACTCAGGATCTGGGTAAATCTGCAGCAATGTGGATGAAGGGGAAGATCACTGTACTTGAAGATAAGAAAGTCAGGCCTATTCCCTAGTCCTGAATTCAAGCACCAGCCCTTGAAAACATATTATTTATATACATTGTAAAGATAGGATTTATACTTACCTATAGATGTTCAGTCCATACATGTTTGGTGTGGTTGTTCCTTGAATTTTTTGTTTTATTCATTTATTTACCATTGATTATACTATGATGATACCCATTCCGTTTATTACATTGATGACATCACAGAGCATCTAGATTTGTAGAAATGTTCTCCATCATGCCAGTATTCTCAGGATCACCCAGGATATTCAGAGAAAGAGAAAACAAGTTTCACAGTTGGCTTCTTACTCCACAACCCACTTGTTGGTAGTGTTGGAACCTGGACTCAGGGCATAGTAGGAACAATTGGCCAATAAGTCAATGTGAACACACCAACCTATGAGCAACTAAGGATCTAGGCCATTCCCAGGATCTGACATTGATCCCCAGGGTCGTCCACTATAGTCATAAATTAATAATTTAAACATACAATCTATATTGACATACATGTGTCAACAGAATCTTGTGTTTAGTGAACTTCTCCTTATTTTGTCTCTATTTCATGGAGGTATTGTGTATTTTACTAAATATGGTAACAGGTATAACTTTGCTGCAATGGATGGCAACCTGTTCCTATGGTTATAAGGTTGCCTATGAATTCCCCTTCTTGCTTGAGACTCAGGACTTTCACAGGAGAGTAAAACGTGCAACAACTGTCTTCTGACATCAGGATGAAATTTTTGTCAGTGCTGGGATTTGAACTCAGGTTTGGGTAGCTCTGTTGCACTGCGGGTGAAGGGGAAGCTCACCATCCTTGAAGACTAGAATGTCAGGCCTGGTCTAGGGCCTAATTTGAAGCCCCAGCACTGGACAAAATAGCAAGCCCACCTTTTTTAAACGTAGGATCTCTCTTTACCAACAGAAGTGTGGTATGGCCAGTTCATAGGACAGGTCGATATTTAGCTTTCGTAGGTACATCCAGACTGCTTTCCAAATTGGTGGTATTAGTATACATTCCCACTAGCAATGTAGTAATGTTACTTTCTTTGTATCCCTTCCAGCATTTGTCATTGGCTGAATTTAGGATGTGGGCCATTCTAACTGGGGTAACGTGTTATCTCAGAGTTGTTTTTATTTGCATTTCCCTTACAGCCAGGGATGATGAACATTTCCTCATGTATTTCTTTGCCGGTTTTATCTCTTCTTCTGATAAGTCTCTCTTTACCTCCCTTGACCATTTCAAGATTGGTTTGTTAGGTTTGTGAAGGGTTAGTTTCTTGACTTCACCATATATAATATAATGGATATTATAATATAATGGATATTAGACGGTTGTCTGTTATATTGCTGGTAAATATTTTTTCCCATTTCATCCCATTTCCTGGTAATCTCTATGATTCCTTTTTTTTAGGTTTTTATAGGTTTCATGAAACAGACCCTCTATATCTTTAGTGAGGTTAATCCCTAGATACTTTTTATTTTGAGGTTATTTTGAATGGGGTTGTTTCTTTGATTTCCCTTTCTATTTGTACATTGTTACTATACAGAAAGGCGATTGATTTCTGTAGGTTAATTTCGTATCCTGCTACTTTGCCAAATTGGTTTATAAGCTCTAAGTGTTTGGGGATGGAGCTTTAGGGCTTGGTAATTTATAAAATAATGCCATCTGCAAAAAGAGAGAATTTATATTCTTCCTCTCCTATGTGGATCCCTTTAATGTCTTTTTCTTGCCTTATTGCTCTGTCTAAGAATTCCAGAACTATATTGAAGAAGTGTGGATAGAGTGGGCATCCTTGCCTTGTTCCTGTTTTCAGGGGAATTGGTTGTAGTTTATCCCTATTAAGTATAATATTGGCCTTTGATGTGCCATGTAAGGCTTTTATTATCTTATGAAATGTTCCTCCTATTCCTATTTTTTTCCATAGTGTTTAACATAAATGAGTGATGAATTTTATCAAAAGCCTTTTCTGCATCAATGAAGATAATCATGTGGTTCTTGACCTTGGATCTATTAATGTGATGGATTAGATTTATTTACTTACCTATGTTAAACCATCCCTGCATCTCTGGAATGAAACCCACTTGGTCATAATGTATGATTTTTTTGAAATGTTTCTGGATTCTGTTGGCTGCAATTTTATTGAGGAGCTTTGTATCTGTCTTAATCAAACTGATTGGTGTGTAGTTCTTTTTTTGTTGGGTCTTTGCCTGGTTTGGGAATGAATGTGATATTGGCTTCATAGAATGAGTTTGGGATTACTCCCTCTGTTTCTATTTCTCTGAAGAGCTTGAGGTCTTATAGAATTCTGTAGTGAATCCATCAGTTCCTGGGCTTTTCTTGTTGGAAGATTTCTGATTACTTCTACTATCTCATTGTAGGTAATTTACATGTTTAATTGATTTCTTTCTTCTTGGTTATGTTTGAGCAATTTGTATTTCTTATATTTCAGGCAAAAAAAATGTTTATTTACTGAAATGCTGCCCATACCATGTATGGTGGAGAAGCATGGATTAAAAGGAAGGGGGTGACCCACCTCTGGGCTAGGACTTAGCTAGGCTAGGAAAAGGAAGAAGTGTGGCCACACCACACTGGATCTCGATGTGACCTCAGGGTCTGGGACCCTCCTAAGGTATGATGGGAGGCTTGTGACCAGAGGTGGCCCAGGATGTCATCTAACAGGAGGGGAAGGTGTCTGCTTCCAGGTCTGCTAGTTACCTATGTAACAGATATTGGGCGAAAACTTAGCCAAGAAGGAGGGTGGTGTTCCTCTTCAGACCTTACATTGCACCCTTTTGATATTTATGAAAAAATGTGAAAATTCTCTTTGGCTATTTCCTGTTTGCAAGGGGTATCAACAGTGTTTGGACATCTTTGCTAACAAAGCACATCAGATGGTTGGGCCTCAGTTACCAGAGTCTGTGAAAAGAGCAACTTGTTAGCAAGGCACATTTGAATAGATGGATGGAGAAGAAAGCTTGGTGGAAGGGTCAGGATAGTAGGGGGCCAAATCCTTCACCCACCATTTGGCCAAGATGGAGAACTCAAGATGGCAAATTTCTAAAAAAATATGCAAAGAAAGCCTGAACAAAAAATCAAGCCTAGTTTGGCTAGCCTTTTAGAGGGAATGTAGAATTGGTCCTCTGGACCCAGCCCATGTCGCACGTTTCATGGCACAATAAAAATAGTTGTAGAAAAGAAAGGGAGAGATAGAGAAAGTTGGACATGATTAGCAGAGAGCAAAGAGATCCAGAAAGTGAACAGACTTCTGACCATTTACCATTGCATAGGGAATAATTGTCTAACTCTGAGAAAAGCATAAAAAAATTAAGTGCTCTGGCTATCCAGGGAGCGCAGGAGCCATTTCAGAGGGGTTTCGTGGCTCAGGCATGATTCATAGCACCCTGTCAAATGTGTAGGAGTGTCAGTTTGGTGAGTGAAGGAGAGCTGACCAGGCAGAAGCGATGTCCCTACTTCCCCTAGAGCACTCTAGAAAGAAATGGCCAAGACCCCATAACCAAGCAACCTCGTGTTCGGAGGTGACCAGTCTTTCCGCTAAAAGCCACAGGAACTCTCTGGCCTGGTGCCACATCTGAACAGAGATTGAGCAACAGAGAACCCTAGAGAGTAGTTTCACTCACCAGAGAAGAGAAGTGGTGTGGACATGGATGTGAAGGCCAGCAATGGTATTGGTGAAAAGTCTCGGGTGGTGTCTCAAGGCTGTTTAGTTCACAGAAAAAGGAGTGGTTAAGAAATTATAACATTTCCAAATCAAAAATTGCATCTGAGTTACAGCATCATATGTAATGAATATTAAATAGGTAGGTTTCATTCGGTAGCCTATGAAGAGAATACCACACACTATTAAGGCAGGAAAAGTTTATTTACCGAACTGCTGCCCCCACCATACATGGTGGAGAAACAGGTCCAAAAAGGAAAGAGGAGATAGCAATTTGTATTTCTGTAGAAATTCATCTATGTCTGCTAGGTTTTCCTTCCTTTGTAAGTAGAGTCCAGAATTATTTCCTTATGATTGTTTGGATGTCTTGGATGTTTATTGTAATTTTTCCTGTGGTATCTCTGATAATATTGATTTGGTTTTCCTCTCTTATTTTGTTAGTTTCTCTTGTCAGTGGTCCGTCAGTCTTATTGATTTTTTTCTTAAAAACCATTTTTTGTTTTATTAATTTTATTTATAATTTTCTCAGTCTCTATCTCATTAATTTCAGCTCTTATTTCGGTTATCTCTTTCTGTCTAGCAACTTTAGGTTCAATTTTTTTCTTGTTTCTCTAGCAGTTTCAGTTGTATCGTAAGATTGTTTAGTTGGTCTCTGTGTTCTTGATATGTGCACTGAGAGCAATACATTTGCCCCTCAGGACTGCTTTCGCTGGGTCCCATAGGTTTCTTTTTGATGTTTCTTCATTTTCACTGAATTGTAGGAACTTTTAAATTTCTTCTTTAACTTCTTCTGTGACCCATGTATTGTTCAACTTAGTACAGTTTAATTTCCATGTGTTTAAGTTTTTTCTACTTTATGCCTTGTTATTGAGAACCAGTTTGATTCCACTATGGTCAGATAGGATACAGGGTATTATGTCGATCCTCTTGTGTTTGCTTAAATTCCTTGTATGAACTAAGAAATGATCTATTGTAGAAAAAGTGAAGGGGTTGGCAAGAGTTAGACCCTGCTGGTGTGAATGCCTATAATTGTAGCTACTCAGGAGGCTCAGATCTGTGTATTCAGGTTCAAAGCCAGACCAGGCAGGAAAGTTCATGAGACTTTTCTGAGGTTGTTCAGCACCACACCTGCGTCATGTCTGGGGTTGTTCACCACCTTTGCCACCATGGGCTGGGCTGGGATGCTTATACAAGCTGCTATGGAGAGGCCCTCCACCCCACCAGGAGTCAGGTGTTAACCAGTGCTGTTGCCTCAGGCTGGGCTGGGCTGCTTATGTGGGCCAGTATGGAGAGGCACAAACTGCCATGGGTCTGAAGTTGTTCACTGCAGCTGTCCCCGTCCCAGTTATCACTACCGCCCAGGGCTGGTCTTGGCTGATCCTGTGGGCTAGTGCCAAGAGGCATTGTGCCCAGAGTCTGGGTGGTTTGCCACTACTTCCAGCTGCTGCTGCTGCTCCAGATTAAGCTAGGCTGTTTACACCAGCAGGACAGAGGTGCCACACTACAAATCTAGGGTTGTTTGCCACTGCTGACAGCTGCTGCTGCCCCTGACAGGGTTGAGCTCCTTGCACCAGCCAGGCAGAGGCACCCTGCCAGGGAGGGTGAGGGGAATCTTCATGCCTGCTCTTCTGAGATTTCGGTTTGTATTCTCTGGGTTGGCACTGGACCTGGGGAGTCTCCTGTGAGCCTTGGGATGTTTGCGGGTGTGTGGTCCTCAGAGGGTCCAGAGCCAGGCCACTTAAGCAACCTGGCACAAAGCTCCACCACTTAAGCTGCTCAGCGAGGAGCCCCATCGCCAACAAGGGGTGGGGGAAGGGTCTTCCCACTTTACTGTCTTTGTTGGTTTTTCCCTTTTCTTTTTTCACTTCCTGTATCTCTCTGAGTAATCTCCTTTTATTGTGGGTCACTTGCAGAAATGGAACATTGAAATCCAAACTCTGTATTTCATTGGGGAGAGCTGTGATGTTTCCCTGCTGTTCCATGGCCATCTTGGCCCCTCCACTTTAGGTGGAGTTTTTCTTAGTTGGCCCGTGGGTCTTGGTTACCAAAGGAGAGGTCCATAAAAGAATATGTTGTAAAGCCTGCAGATTGTAGCTAGACATTTCTGTTTATATAGCCTTCCCAAATTTAGGAACCAAAGGGGGTGGTCCACCCTAAAATATTTCAAAGGGATTAAATCCTTTAACATAAGGGCTGCATCTTGGTCGAAGGAGAGCAAGTGGAGCAGGCTCACCTAGCCATGGACAGTCTCTGTATTTAATTTAGTCAGTTTCCATTGAGGGCTTATTCATTCTTTCTAATGCCTTGACCTCTGAGATCTATAAATGGATTGTAACTTCCAATTTATTCCTAGAGTGTTAGTTAATAATTGAGAACTTGGGCCATGAATGCAGGTCCATCTTTGGACCCCACAAATAAGGGTAAGCCAAATCAATGAATTATTACATGCCTCAGCTCAGCCTAAAATAGTGTCCACTATTACTAATAGATACCAATACCCATACTTTGCAAGCTTTACCTCTGTGAAGTCCACTTTCCCAAATTCACCATCTGAGGTTCCTCACATATGAATTCTTTCCATAGGTTCCAGCTTTTCACCATTTACCTGTTGGAAATTACCTACACACCGTACAAAGTATTGTCAGGCTAAGGCCCCACTGGTTTTCAGAAAAATTTTAGGTAGTGGCCTAGGGAAATTTTCCAGGGTGCAAATATCAACATGCAAACTGACAGAAAGCTTGAGCCTGTATGCATTTTTCACAAGTTCAGTGTCAACATTTGCACACTTATTACAACTGTTTTTGCTTCTTCCTTTAATTTTAACGACTAGTAGCTCTAGTACGCCACTGGTTTTAGAGTGACCTCCCAAGCTACCTGATAAGCTCAGATGTTTCCCTGTATCTTAGGGTCTCTAGTTTCTTTAACTCCTGTACAGTACTCTGAACCTTGGAGACTTCTTCCATTTTATTCTCCTCCTTTTCTCTCAAACTTGCTTTACAGATCCCACTCTCCTTCTCAAGGTGCTCCTTAACCTGTATCTGTTTTGGCAGGGTCACAGGAGAGTTCCGTTGACTGGCAAACTGCTGCTCCTTCTCACAACACCTTTGCTTGCTCTTCAGCTTCTCCCTTAAGTTAACAAAGGTCATATTGCGAGGTATTTTTTCCCACCTCCACCTGTTCCATTGGGACACGATGCTTCTGCATTACATTTATGGTGAAGATCTCAGCAGTCTTTTGGGGCTTTTACTCTAGTAGTTTCTCTTTCTAGTTTTCCACTTCAGTGTATTTTTGTGACAGATCTTTCAACTGTTTAGCTCTTCTGTTTTTCTTCCTAATGCTCTTGCCGTTTCCCCAGCATTCCCTATCAGAGCATGTGGTCCTTTAACTCTTTCTGAAGAGTAACAATCACTTTCTTGAGCCTGATATTTTCCTGTTTACTTTTCTTGTCCTCATCTTCTATGACACAGTACTTCACCATCTTCTCTGCTAACTACTCTTTCCTTCTCTCTCTGTTGCTTTGAATTTCTGGTGACAATTTTCAAAGCTTATAACTGACATGTACTTCAGCCTAATACATTCTTATATCAGGTCCAGCTCCTTTTTCATGTCCACGATTTCTTAATCAGGTCTCTTCTTGGCCTCACTTGTGGTTAGCAAGGATGGCAGTATTGCTGTCTTGTTCTTCTGTTGGCCTGTGATCCCCTAATTTGCCTCATACTCATCCAGGCTAATGAACTTGAATTTCATTTGATTCTGCGTGTTTTCTAGGTTCCTTTTGAGGATTTTCTTCTCATTTTTGACTCTCACAAGTTTATATATTCAAATATTTTCTTCATGTCAAATAATTCTTTCTGTTTTTTTCCAATGGGCTCTTCTACGTGCTTTTAACCTCTTGGTGGCTTTTGACTGGCACATAATGGAGATTCAGTCTTTTATAAGCCTGTGTTTTGAGATAGAAGTTGTGAATTTTTCTTTGCCACATTTCTTCTTAACTTCAGAGGACTGCTTTTTAAATTGAACACAGTTGGAATTCAGAGCCCCAAGCTCCTTTGCATGTTACTTCAGGGACATGAACACATTTTCCAGTTGTTTAATGTGATTACATATCCTGTTATTTTCTATCTTTCTCCTCCTTGGACATTCTTTTTCCCTATGTCCATTTTGCTTTCAATAAGCACACTGATCTAGGCTTAGAGGTTTCCTACTGCCATTTGCAAATGAATTTTACTGTCTTTGCCAAGGGTTTCTTGATCCCTATTCTGGTGCTCCTATTAAAACTTAACCCCCTTTCTTAGAGTCTTTTTTATCCAGGGTATCTCTGTTATCAAACACCTACTGGGCAACCACTTCCAACTTAGAATACACCTTTCTCTCAAAACCTTCTATGTTTTGAAGCTTTCTTCTAATATCTGGGGCTGACTGGGTAATAAAGGCCATATTTAGGGCTCTTTGATTCTCCAGGGCTTCAAGATCTATAGGCCTATATGTCCTACAGTCTTCTGGGAGAAGTTCCAGAAAAACATTAGGGTACTCACTGAGGAACTGTACCATCTCACTTAACTTATTTGATGACTTGGCTTTATAGCCACTGAGGTATCCCTGCTAATCAAACCTAGCAATAATAGGTAAGCACTTCCATACCTCGATCACTGTTAGTATCAGCTTGGGTAAGTCTGTGGAAAGACTTGCTGCAAATGGTCTGGTTCAATAGTGGGGCTACTTTCTGGTCCAAGTGCTACTTTCAAGTCACCGAGCAGGATTCACTCCCTTTTCTAACAGGTGAAACTCTAACAGGTGCTCATTCCGGATGTGCTTGTGTGTGAAAATTATTGTCACTAATGAAATAATGGGTCCTTGTTTTTTTTTTTCTGAAAAGGATAGAGTTTGCTGTTTCCAGTTATACAGGTCACTAGTTGTAAAGGGAATATATATTAAAAAGGGGGCCTGCCCCCCATCTCCTCCATGTTCCTGTCTCAAGGGTAATAATGGTAATATACCACATTGTACCACCTCAGACTGGCAAAAGTAACCACTTTTGGTATAGGAGGACTTAACATTACAGGTGCTGATGGCAAAGAATAGGAGAGAGTACATCAATGCATCTTCCTCTGAAGGACTCTGTAACCCTGGGGGAGAATATTTTTTGGATATGGCAACTTGGATATGGCCTTGTTCTCCAATCCTGAGAAAAGGAGTAAACAGAGATGCATACAGGACACAGATAGAACTATCAGCATACACAAACAGACCAATAGCCACAGACAGTTGACATACATGTCCCATACCTCTCAGTGTTGACCACTACAGGAGGTCCCAAATGACAGAGAGAATGTCCCAGATTGCCTCTTGAGGAAGCCGCAGATGACCCCTGGAAAATGTCACATATGATCTCCCAAGAAGGCCCTAGATAATCTCTCATAGAGGTTCCATATGGCTCCCCAAGGAAGTGTCAGATGACCTCCAAAGGAGGTCCAAGATGTCCTTTCAATGAGGCTGAGATTACTTCTCGAATAGCTCCCAGATGGCCACTCAAAGAGGCCATATATGAACCCCAGAGGAGGGTCCAGATAACCCTCTTGAGAAAGCCACAGATGACCTCCAGAGAAGGTCCTGTATAGCTTCTCAAGGAAGTCCCAGATGATGTCTGAAGACGGTCATACATTTCTCATCAAGGTAACCCAAGCTGACCTCCCAAAGAAGTTCCAGATGACCTCAGGAGTTGGTCCTAGATTCCCTTAAGGAAGTCCTAAAGACTATTTTTGAAGAGGTCTCAGGTTGCCTCCTGAGGAAGCCCCAGATGACCTCTGAAGAAAGTCCAACATGGCCCCTAGAGAAGGCCCCTGACAAACTCCAAGGTAGGTTTCAGATGGCTTCTCAAGGAAGTCGCAGATGTATTCTTGATGAGGTTTCAGATGGTTTCCCAAGGAAGCCCTACATGACCTCTCAAGGAGTTCCCAGAAGTCAAAAATGACCTCCAGATGGGGTCCCCAAAACAGGCTGGCAAGTTTTCCTAGACGCACCCCTAAAGGAACCTAAATGACTTTTGTCAATGTTGGTCCTCTGGAGACAAACACTCGAGGTAGACTCTTAACGCTGAGGGTTGACACTTTCACGTATGGGGATTTTTCCGTGGGGCCAAGGCCTGATGCTATCCAAATTGATTATCTCGATGGGGTTTCTGAAAATTAGGAACTCTGTAGTTCAAGAGAATCCATCGAGACACATTTAATATAATAAATGTTCTCCAAACCACCAACCCCCAAAATTATGATATCCAAATCTCCAAAAATCAAAGGGCAAGCCTTTTTCCCCCTTCCCTTTGTCTCTCCTTGGCTACAGAACTATAAATCCTTCGATGTCTTTCCATTTTTCCCTTCTACCAGTTCCTTCTTCTCTTCCGGCCTCTCCACTTATCACAGGTCTGAACTGCTTTGCCTGGGTCGTCAGTTGCCATCGTTCACCTCTTGTCCCCCCTCAACTTTCTCTCCTCCAAGGTTCTTTCCCCTTCTGCTATCACACCACTTCTTTCCTTCCAGGACTTTTCTCTTTTTCTCTCTCCTTCTATTGCTCTGAACAAGCAGCCTATATAAAGTCTGTACCCCTTCTCTACTCCAACTGCCTAACAGATTTCAACTGTCACATCCCAAACTGCCCACAGCCCAATCACTTCTTCACAGCTCAACACATGTTGATTAATGCACCAGCTCCTCCCACAGAATGCCCCACCTCCTTTGGTGGCATATTTTGTCCTCTCCAGCTGGCCAGGAGATGGTGCCTGGCTGATTATCTGACCCTATAGGTTATTGGGGCACTGCTGATTATTACATTATCCTCCTTGTGAACTAGTAGCAATTGAAATTGGAAATTTGATTGTGATAATACAAACTCGTTGTGACATCACAAACCCACTTTGACATCATCATCAGCACGACATCACAAACCCATTGTGACAATATTGTCATTGTGACATCATGATTCCATTGTGACATCTCAAATCTATTATGACCTCTTAGTTCCTTTGAAAAATCCATGCCCTTTTCAACAGCACAGTCCCTTTGTGTACCCATATCCTTGTTGTTAACCGACAATTGAGATCAGACATGCCATTATGACATTAAAAAGTGTGACATCCTCAACAGTGTGACATCACATTTTCATTATGAGAGCATCAACACGTTGTGATATCACCAAACTCAATGACATAATCGCATTATGACAATAATTCTCATTGTGACATCATAGACACATTGTGAATACCTATTCTGTGATTTCATTGTATTTCAAAAGTGGCATGAGAGTTGATATCAGAAACACATTTTTGTGCCTACATAACCATTTTGACGTAATAATCACGTTGTGATATCACAGTGCCATTGTGATATCTCTACCACAATGTGATATCACAAACATCTGTCCTCATAACTTTTGTGACATGCTAACATTGTTATATCTTAGACCTTCTTGCCCTCATAATTTTTCAACCTCATATTTCATGTATGACATGAAATACCAGAAATCCACTGACATCATGACCATTGTGACATCACACTGACAGATGTCATGATCATCGTGTCACATTGTGACATCACAAAAATTTTGATGTCACAATTAGTTGGTGATGCCATACAGGTAAGGGGTCACAGTAGGTCTATGATGTCACAATTGGTTGGTGATATCCAAATGGCATAAAGGATCTCATTTGTCATGAAATCACAGAGAATACGAGTTCACGAATGGACTGTGGTATCTGCAAAGGCTTGTGTAGTTTGAAAATGTGTTGAAGTCCTAGGAGGATTATGATGTCACAGTGTTCATGATGTCTGTCAGTATGATGTCACAATGGTCATGATGTCACAGTGGATTTCTGACATCACATATCATAACTGAAATATTATAAGGTTTAAAACAGATTATGAGCTCATAAAGGGCACGACACAAGACTTATGAAGACAGTGTGGGTACACAGGCATCAAAAATTACCCTGAGAGGAAGCTGAGTGGGCAGAGACTGATTTGTATAAGTTCAGTGTGTAAACAGCTTATGGAAGCTTTAGGTGCATGATAAGGTGTGACCTTTACAGTGATTGGTTGGTTCCATTTCCTCCCCTCCCACGCAGTCTTATGCTTTAAAAAGGGCTTGCTCTGTGTTAATAAATGAGTCCTTGCTTGACTTGAATCCCCGCTGTGTCTGATTGTCTCTTGGGCTACGGGAGGGTAGGGAACAGGCGAGCGGCCACACTTACCTTTCCTTGGACCCCGTCCATCTTTCGTGGGACAGACAAAGACCTGACATCTGGCTCCCAACGTGGGGCTCGAAAGGAAAAGATACTGGCTGAAGCTAAGCGCTTTCTCAAGGTAAGTGAAACCCTTAGTATGTGTAAAGCTATTTCACAGAAGAAGGACAAGGAGGCAACATTAGGCCTAGAGGGAGTAAAGGAGGACTTGGGAAGTGAGAAGGAAAAGGAATGGGTTCCACCGAGAATGCACGGAGACTCGCACAGTAGAAGTCAAAACTAGGGTGAATGTTACCCCCTATGACTCGGGTAACCCTGACAGTCCTAGGCCTCCACCGTATTCCCCTTATTGGGGGGAGGTAAGGTGCCCAATGGGACCTGCAAGAGGAATCTGCAAGACTTGGACTCCTAACAACCTTCCATAGAGGGGCAGAGAGCTGGGGAAATAACCTAGTTGGAGTCCTGACCTTTAAGGGAAGTGCCACCCAGGAGCCCGGATCCTAGGCCACAGGATTCATTTCCCCAAGCTTATCTGGAAATCTGGCACCAGGAGCTAATAGGTACTTGGAATGGTATCCATGGGAAGCTAAGGATCTGAAAGAGCTCCACAAGGTGGTGGCGGAGGTTGGCCAAAACTCTCCTTGGGCCCAGACCCTATTACATGACATTGCTTATAACCTATGTATCTGGTGGGATGTGGCCAAAGCCCTCCTCACCAGTTCTCAGTTTATTAAATGGTGTGCCTTCTTTAAGGAGGAATGCAGAGTGCGGGTGGAGAATAACTGGCAGGCTCAACCCGCGATACCTATTACTTATGCAATGTTAACAGGGACAGGGGAAAGGTACTCCATTGGCATCCAACAGGCCGCAATACCGGACTCTTACCATGACCAGATGAGACAGGCAGGATTTGCTGTATGGTACAAACTGGATGATTGGCCCACTGAATGCCCCATAGCAGGAGTGAGACAAAAACTTGCTGAGCCTCTAGCTGAGTTTGTAGACCGAGTCCAACAGAATATTAGCCACAAGCTGCTGGCAGGGAACCTCCGATATCAGTTTGTAAAGTTGCTGGTTTGGGAAGGGGTGAATACAGACCATTGCATGGCCTGTGCAAGATAGAGAGAGAGTTCCATGAGAAGATGGGTGGTCACCTCGCAAGATGTGGGAACACAACAGCACCAGTCCCAATCGTAACCTTTAGCTTTGTAGGCTCAGACATCTGCAATGACTGAGGCTATTACCCAGGTGCTGGCAGCCAAAGGCCGAAGACCACAAAAACTGTCAGGGAGAGGGACTTGTTTTAAATTCGGGAAGGAGGGGCACTTTAAGAGGGACTATTCACAACAATCCCCCCCTCCCCCACACCAAACAGCCCGGGGGGTCCAAACTACCCCCTATACCCTGCTCCAGTTTCAGGAAGGGATACCATTGGACAAAGGATTGTCGATCCAAATTTGATGTAAATGGGAAGCCTTTAAAATAGGGTAGGGACGTCCTCCAGCCCCATTAACTCAAGGAGGACCCCCATCAGCTGTGAGGCCAAGGAAGCCTCATAACATGACAACCCAGGCCCATAGGACCGTGCCCCTGGAGGAAGGACTCCACCTTAAAATGAGTATTTTCATAGACAGGAAGAGGTTTCACTGTCTATTGACACGGGGAAAAATCGAAGCATACTCAGGGAGGATGAAGTGCCATTAGACTGGAAGCTTGGACCCGGGCCACTGATATTAGGGGTAGGGAGTAACTCCCAGTCCAAAGAAACGGTGGCCCTTATGAAATGGACTAGCCCAGATGGAGAACAGGGAAAGATACGCCCTAGTGGCAAAAACCTCACTGCCAATTTACTAGGGCAAGACATGTTAAGACAAATGGATGCCATGGTCAGTACAGACCATCGAGCATCCTATGATGATATCCTGGATGGGGAAGAAGCACAAAGGCTTAAACAGGATCTAGAGGGAGTTAAAGAAAAGGATTCTTTTAACTTTCATAATTAAAGACAAGAATAGAGGGGATCCGCTTGGGTACATCCCCAATCCTAAAGGCCACTGCCCTCGAGTACCTCCCATTAGGTGGAAACCCAGAAGCCCTATCTGGGTGGAGAAGTGGCTATTAACCAAACCTAAACTTGTAGCCCTCCACTTTTTGGTGAAGGAACAGATAAACCTTGGGCACATATGTCCTTCTATGAGTCCTTGTAACACACCCATTCCTGTTATTCAAAAAGCCTCGGGGGCTTGGTGTATACTCCAAGATCTAAGTAAGGTAAATGAAAGGATGGAGTTAGTAGGAATGCCCCTAAGAGGCATGCCCTGGACTCCCACTGTACCTTCAGAATATACCTTGGTTGGTTGTAATTGATATTAAAGACTTTTTTTCTATCCCTTGTATCCAGATGACTGCGAGAAGTTTGCTTTCTCCATCCTTTCTCTTAATTTTTCCCAGCCTGATTGGAGGTTTTTTTTTTTTTTTTAAATGTTAACATACTGTACAGAGGGGTTACAATTACATGGGCAAGATAATGAGTACATTTCCTATCAAGAATTGTAGCCTCCTCCTTTGTTTACCCTTCACATCCCTTCCCAGCCGCCCCCTGCCCCGCACTCAATCCTCCTCCCCCCCCACCAAAGTTGTAAATTTCGTTATCGACATGAAAATTTGTACTTCTCATTGCTGCAACGGGTCCACCTGTGTACTTATTTAAACGACTTGTTTTTCCCCTTCCCCTCCACAAATTATACAGACATCAAATACAGTGAAAGCAGGGGTTATACTGTGGGGGAGGGACATACAATGCAACAAAGAAATAATCTTATAAATGCATTAGAAACAAATGCATGAAAGAAAAAAAACATTTAAATACATATCTTAGGGTTCATTTTCTTAACATCACCTTATCTGAACATTTCTGCTTGACTCATACATATACTAGATATTGCAAATAACGGAAACCATGGGACCTATGTTTCTTTGGGCTTGGCTTACGTCACTTAATATAATTTTTTCCAAGTCTCTCCATTTCCTAACAAACGGGGCATTGTCATTCTTTCTGATGGAGGCATAGAATTCCATTGTGTATACATACCACATTTTCTTGATCCATTCATCTACTGAGGGGCATCTGGGTTGGTTCCAGATCTTAGATATGGTAAATAATGCTGCAATAAACATAATGGTACTGGTAGCTTCAGTGTGGTCTGGTTTGTAAACATTTGGGTGAATGCCCAAAAGTGGGATTGCTGGGTCATATGGGAGCTCTATGTGGAGTCTTTTGAGGAACCTCCATACTATTTTCGAAAGTGGTTGAACAAGTTTACACTTCCACCAACAATGAAATAAGGTTCCCTTCTGTCCACATCCCCTCCAGCATCTGTTGTTATTAGAGTTCTTGATTTTTGCCATTCTAACTGGAGTGAGGTGGTATCTCAATGTTGTTTTGATTTGTATTTCTTTTATGGGTTGGGAGGTTGAGCATTTCTTCATGTGTCTATTGGTCATCCTTCTTTCTTCATCAGAGAAGTTTCTCTTTAAGTCTTTGGCCCACTTATTTATTGGGCAGTGGTTTCTTTGAGGATTTGTTGTTGGGGAATATAATTTTTTGAGTTCGAAGTATACTTTAGATATGAGACCCTTGTCTTTTGTATGGCTAGTGAAGGCCTTCTACTACTACATAGGCTTTCTATTGGTCTTGCTAGCTATGTCCTTTCCCATGCAGAAGCTCTGCAACTTCATGCAATCCCTATTCAGTCCTGTAATGTTTGCAGAGTGTCTGCTTTGACTGCGAGGTCTTTGATCCATTTGGAGTTGATTCTGATACAGGCTGATATATAAGGATCTAGCTTCAGTTTTACACAAGTAATTAACCAATTTTGCCAGCACCATTTACGGAAGAGGCTGTCTTCCTTCCATTCTATTGTTTTAGCTCCCCTACTGAAGATTAGATGGTTATAGGTCTACAGGTTCATTTCTAGGTTTTCAATTCTAATCCATTGGTCCTGAGGTCTGTTCTTGTGCCAGTATCAAGCTGTTATGATTACTATGGCTTTATAGTAGAGTTTGACATTTGGTATTGATATTCCTCCAGCAGCGTTCTTTCCTTTGAGGAGTGTTTTTGCTATTCGGGGTCTTTTATTGTTCCATATGAGTTTTTGGATTGCCTCTTCTCTTTCCTTGAAGAATGACTTTGGAATTTTGGTAGGTATCTCATTGACTTTGTAGATAGCCTTGGGAAGTATTGCCATTTTCACGATGTTAATATTTCCAATCCAGGAGCATGGGAGGTTTTGCCATTTTCTAAGTTCTGTTTTGATTTCCTTTTTCAAGATTTTAAAGTTTTCATCATACACGTCCTCCACTTCTGTAGTTAAGTTAATTCCTAGGTATTTTATTTTTTGTGTGGCTATTACAATTGGAGTTGCTTTCCTAATTTCAGCCACACTTTTCTCATTGTTGGCATACAGAAAAGCCATTGATTTGGGGGGGTTAATATTATACCCTGCTACTTTGCCAAAGTTTTGAATCAGCTTGAGTAATTTGGGAGTGGAGTCTATGGGATTCTTTAAATACAAGATCATGTTGTCTGCAAAGAGGGAGAGTTTTATTTCTTCTTTCCCTATTTGGATTCCCTTCATGTCTGCATCTTGTCTTATTGCTGTAGCTAGGCATTGTAATACTAGGTTTAAGAGAAGTGGAGAGAGTGGACATCCTTGCCTTGTTCCTGAGTTAAGAGGAAATGGCTTTAGTTTTTCAGCATTAAGTATAATGCCGGCTGTAGGTTTGTCATGTACAGCCTTTATTGTTTTGAGGAATGTTCCATAGATTCCTAATTTTTCCAAAACCTTCATCATAAAGAGGTGTTGGATCTTGTCGAATGCTTTTTCTGCATCTATTGAGATAACCATGTGGTTCTTATTCTTGCTCCTGTTGATGTGATGAATTATATTAATTGATTTGCCTATATTGAACCAGCTTTGCATCTTTGAAATGAATCCTGTTTGATCGTGGTGTATGATATTTTGGATGAATTGATGAAGTCTATTGGCCAAAATTTTGTTGAGACATTTTGCACCAATGTTCATCAAAGAAATGGGTCTATAGTTCTCTTTCTTTGATGAGTCCCTGACTGGTTTTGGGATGAGGGTTATGATGGCTTCATAGAATGTGTTCGGTACTGAACTTTCTCTTTCAATTTCATTGAAGAGTTGGAGGAGTATTGGTGTGAGCTCTGCTTTGAAGACCTTGTAGAATTCTGTTTTAAAACCATCTGGTCCTGGACTTTTCTTAGCAAGGAGATCTCTTATTGCTTTTTCTTTTTCAATGCTTGATATGGGCATGTTAAGGTGGTTTAACTTATCTTGGTTTAGTTTTGGCATGTCAATATTTGCTAGGAAAAGGTCCATTTTTGCCAAGTTCTCAAACTTATTAGCATAAAGTTTTGTGAAGTATTCCCTGAATCCTGGCTGTTTCCGTGGTGATGTTTCCATTCTCATCTCTGAGTTCATTTATTTCGGTGTGTTCTCTTCTTTTTCTGTTAAGATTTGCTAAGGGTCTCTCAATTTTGGTAATTTTTTCGAAGAACAAACTCTTTGTTCTGGTGATTGTTCCGATAGTTTTTTTGGAATCTAATTCTTTTAATTCTGATTTAATTTTAATTATTTCTTTCTATCTAGTCTATTGGGGTTTATCTTGCTGTTCTTTTTCAAGGAGGTTCAGATGTCTCATTAAATTGTTGGTTTCAGATCTGTTCAATTGGTTGATGTAGGAGCTCAGAGCTATAAACTTGCCTCTGAGTACTGCCTTTCCATGTCCCAGAGGAGCTGGTTATTTGTGTGTTCATTTTTGTTGAATAGCATGAACATTTGAATTTCCTTCCTAATCTCTTCCATGACCCACTCCTGATTCAGCAGAGTGTTGTTCAACCTCCATGTGTTACTGGACGTTCTTTGGTGGCTTTTGGTGTTGAGTTCTAATTTTATTCACTTGTGGTCAGAGAGAATGCAAGGTATAACCTCAATGTTTCTGAATTTGGACAAGTTTACTTTGTGTCCTAAAATGTGGTCTATTTTAGAAAATGTTCAATGTGCTGCTGAGAAAAACTTGTATTCTGATGCTCCTGGGTGAAATAGTCGATAGATGTCTGTTAAATCTAGTTGATCTATGCAGCTGTTTATATCTGCAGTTTCTCTGTTGAGTTTTTGCTGAGTTAGTGTATCTAGTGGGGAGAGTGGTGTGATAAAATCCCCTACAATTAATGTCTTTGGATTTATGTGGGATTTGAGAGAAAGTGGTGTTTCATGGATAAATTTGGGTGGTCCGCTGTTGGGTGAATAGATATTTACAATTGTAATATCCTCCTGAAGGAGAGATCCCTTAATTAGTATGTCCGACCTTCTTTATCTCTTCTCACAAATTTGAATTTGAAGTCTCTTTTATCTGATATTAGGATTGCAACTCCTGCCTGTTTATGGAAGTTGTTTGCTTGGTAGATTTTGTTCCAGCCCTTAATATTGAGTATGTATTTGTTTTTAAGGGCAAGATGTGACTCCTGAAGGCAGCAGATAGAAGGATCTTGTTTTTTAATCCAACTAGACAGTCTATGTCGCTTAATTGGAGAGTTCAGTCTGTTAATGTTGATAGATAGAATTGAGAGGTGTTTGGTAGTTCCTGCCATATTATCCACCTTTTTGGGCTTTGAAAACTGGGTTTTTCCTTAGTGTTAGTGAGTGATGTGAGAAAAAAATAGGAATAGAGTGATGTGTAAAGGCACAGGGAGAGTTAACTTAACTATGTCCTAATCTCAAAGCAGGAAACAGGTTGGATAGGATGAAAGTAGAGAGAAAGCAAAAAAGAAGAAAGGGAAAGGGAGAAAAAGAGAGCAGAAAAAATAGAAAAGTAAAAGTAAAAGTAAACGTATTATGCGGGTCGAAAACAAGCTATTCAGAGAAGAACGTGAATATAATGAAAGAAGGGGAGGAATATAAAGGAGATGTGAAAAACTTAAAAATAAAAATACTTAAAATATTAAATAGGTAGAAAGAGGTAGTACCGCTATTAAGGAATTTAAGTCTCAGAGGTTTTGAATTGGGTCATAAATTTGTGGATTAAGTGTGTACACAATGTGGGGTAGGGTCTAATAGTCAAGTACGGCTTTATCTGAGGATGTGCAGGACAGCAATTAAGTCACATAAAGAAGAACAAAAGAGAAGAAAAGGTGAAAAGGATAAGAAAGAAAGAAAAAAAGATCAGAAGTTCAGTAGAGCTAAACAAAAAACAAAAAGAATTTTTTTAAAAAAGGAAAGAAAAATGCACATACACATGGACCCCTAAAATAAAAATTATAAGAGGAAAAAAAATGTTACTAGAAACATTTTTTTTTCAAAAACAGTAAACATTAAAAATTTTAAAAAGTTTTAGAAAAGAAAAAAAAATTTATAAAAGGTACAAAAAAAAAAAAGAATAAGAAAAAAGAGTTCTTTGATTTTTTTGAGAGGGGTCGGAAAAACCCTTTATCTCCCTTGTGTCGTTAACCAGCCTCTTGTTCGAATGTCTGGTCTGCTTGTGGTCCTATGGCTTGGTTCTTTTCTTAAGTCAGTTTGTTTGAACAGGCAAAAAAATGCTCTGCTTTACTCAGGATTTTGGGATCCTCCTCCCAGGTTAGTTCAATGGGAGGGAGATCTGCTTTGAGTATCACAAAAGAGGGAGATGGCTTTTTCCTCAAGTTTGGAGATGCTGTGATGAGGCTAGATTCTGGGTAAGTTGAGGGCTTTCAGCAAACAGTAGCTTTTCCTGGGGGCTAGTTTGTGAGAAACTCACAGAGCCCAGCCAGGAGCCACTCTCAGTGTTTATGTTTACTGAATTTCAATTGATTGTCAAGGGTGCTAAAGAGAGGGGCATCCTCTGGTTCTGATTACCCAGTGAAGAAAGCCATTCCTGGGACTGGCGTCCGAGCTGGGTGACTTTTCACTGGATGGAGCTGAGTCTGGCATGTCAGTTAGGTTTTTGTGACCTGCTCAATGACTCTAGTTTTCTTCCAAGGCCTGAGTTGGAGCTAGCAGCGCCGCTGAGCTTTGTCAGTATCAAAGATGAAGATCTCCGGTACTGGGGGGGAGGGGTGGCCTTCCCTCCTCTGCTCCCTGAGGAGTGAGGACTTTAGTCTTCTACTCACACCAAGTCTTGGTTCCTGGGTCATCTGTGGTCTGTGAACTGCAGGATGAAGATGTCTGCTCCGTGTCAGTTCTTGCTGGTGTTGAGCAGAATCGGCTCGCCTGCTGCGTCTGGCTTCTTCATCCCAGACTCTCTGGGATTCAGGTATGGAGGTTTCGGCCACTGGTGCCACTGCTGCCGTGGCGACAGCAGTGGCTTCTGGCAAGAGCTCAGATCTGTCTCCTTGCCTGGATTTTCCCTCTCTGGGCTAACTCTGTGTCCTATGTTGGCACACTTGGTGTGATTTTCTGGCTTAGGACTGTTTACTGGAACTCTAAGACTGCTTTCTACACGAGAGCTTGTTTAACCTCCAGCTTTTCCTCCGCCATCTTCCCGTAACTCCTTCTGATCAGAGGTTTGAATGACTGGTGCTGCTACACAGAATGGCCAATAGCCGGCCTTTTGCCAACAATACTTGGCCACACTTTTAGGGCCTGTGCTGGGTTCAGATACTTCCCTTGCCTATGCCTATATGGATGATATAATTCTGGGGCACCAAGACCCAGGCCTCTTGGAGGGCCTTCTGGCCCAGGTTCTCTCCATATTATAAAGGGGGTTTTCCATAGCCCTCAACAAAATTCAAAAGTTACCTACTTTAAGGTGCTTGTGTCCCACCTTACCTTGACTCAGACCAGCTCCCTTAAGCCTTTGCTGGACATTCCAGCCTCTCTAACCTTAACCTAACCTCAGAGCCTTTTAGGGGAAATCAATTGCCTCTTGCTATGTGTTCTTCTCCCTAAAGATAGTCTTGTGCCTTATTTGCCCTACTAAAGGACAGAATGCCCCAAGAAGTTATTAAAAATTGAGAAAGCCATTGGGCAATATTTTTGCAGTTCTAAAAAGCCCCAGATGAAGTTTACCTGAAGGGGTATCATATATTTGAGCCCACTTTCCTTTGTTTGTTTGCAAGTGTTAGATTGATTTTTGCAGTTTTAACTCAAAGGGGCCAGCCATTAGAGTGAGTTCACACCTCCCTGGGAGGGCACACCTTGGGTGTATTCTCAGGCAGGCCAACTTGCAGATACTATTGTCAAGGGAAGGACCCAAGCCCAAAGGCATTATGGCCTCGACCCTAACTCCACTGTTTTTGCTTTTCAGATGGCAGACGTTGAGTGGGTCACTCCAGCCAATGCTCATCTTGCTCTCTCCATGGAGGGGTTCCTAGGCCAAATTGACTGCCATTATGGGCCATCCAAATGGACTGTCATGTTATGGCGACTTTCCCTCAAAATGCCTTCTCTATTTTCTCCTCCAACTATTCCTGGTGCCCTCCATG
The DNA here is from genome assembly GCF_019054845.1 of Dipodomys spectabilis. Lineage (NCBI taxonomy): Eukaryota > Metazoa > Chordata > Mammalia > Rodentia > Heteromyidae > Dipodomys > Dipodomys spectabilis. Next base: position 929,998 of record NW_024870872.1, on the reverse strand, counting down.
TGTTTTCTGACAGAGGTAAAGCAGGCTCTGTGTATGCAGTCTTTGAAGAGCAAAAAAAGACCCCGAGCCAACAAAGATTTCAACCTTGTCAAGGGTCAGCACAATATAAAGAAATGCTGGCCATAATTATGGCCCTTCAGGACATTCAAAAACCCTTTAATATTAAGCTGGATAAAACACTATTTCCCCTCTTATGGTTACCCTTAAGGGTCTATTAGAAGGGTGGGGAGCCCCTATTCATATTCAACATTTGAGAGGGCATTCAATACTTCCTGAGTTTTTATCCTAGGCAATAATTGGGCAGACCAGTTAGCTACTGGCCCACAAGTATTAGCGTTACAAGAGGCTGCCTGTTTGCATGATTTAACCCACATTAACTGGAGGGGTCTTCAACACAGATTTCCTCAGATTCCTGTAAAGGACCTCAAAAGGATAGTACATACCTGCAAAACATGCCAGCCCTTCTTAAAAGTACCCCCTGTAACAACCACCAGCGGTAAATCCCAGAGGCCTTAAACCTGACAAACGGAAGTTACTCATTTCCTAGCCTTTGGTAAGTTTAAATATATCTTTGTCTCTATAGATACCTACTCAGGAGCATGCTGGGCCACAGCACATACAGGAGAAAAAAGTAAACTTTACAAGCACATTTTCTTCACTGTTTTGCCACCTTGGCTCTACCAGCACAAGTTAAAACCCATAATGGACCCTGTTTTGTTAGTAAAGCAATGTCAGAGTTTTTTGACAAATGGCACATTAATCATTCTACAGGATTTCCCTATAATCCCCAAGGCCAAGAAATTATAGAAAGAAATCACCAATGCCTTAAGGAGCAATTATAAAAAAAAAAGTGGGAGTTACCCCAATATAAAGTTACAGATAGCTTTGTTTACCGTTAACATTTTAAATTTTCCCAAAGGGGCAACTGAATCCAGATTTCAGAAGCACTGGGGACAACTAAACCCTAAGTTTAGTTGTCAAATAAAAGTCAAGTGTAAGGACCCCCTGACACAAACAATGGAGAGGACCTAACCTGCTAGTTACCATGGGCAGGGGATTTGGATGTGTTTTTCCCATAGAAGTGACAGCCTCTATCCTCATCCCTGACAGGAATCTTAAGGTTTTACCTATTTCCTCTATAAAGGAGGAAGCCCAAGTGTAAACTAACCAACAAGGAAATAAAAATGGCTATGGTGTCAGAGGCTTATGTTTAAAGGAGGGAAAGCAAGAAAGATAACTAACCATTCCCAAGGGCAATCAGCCCTTGAGAAGCTCTTGTGTTTTCTAACAATTGCAGATGGCGATACTCCAGCTGTTGGTTGTTCTGACCCTCCCAGGCCCGGCAATGGCTACAGAATCCACATCAACCTCAACGAGTGACCTGGGCAGTGATCAGTACTGGCAATGCAGACATAGCTCCACAAGAGAAGGTGTCCATTTGACCTGGTGGCCTGACCTTCATTTTGATCCCCACCCTATGTCATTATGTATGGAACATTTAATATTTCTGTAGAAGCTAGTTATTTTAATGCTACTTGCTCTAATATTTCTTTTACAAGCCTCACCTCTGGACTCTGAAGTGGCAAAGACTGATATCCCATCACTAACTGTTAAAGGATTGCTAATGGCATTGCTTGGCCTGGGAATGCTTTTGCTGATGGTTTTTCTATGACTTCCTTGCATTATATGTGCACTGAAAAACTCTTATGAGTTTAGCCAGCCAGTTATAAATTTCCCCCGCGAGGAACCGCAGCCAGAGATGGGTAAGAGAGGGTGCCAATCTGATCAACCTAAGACAGGGCCTTCAGCTTTGCTCTGAAGAAGATCCAGATGAAGGGTAAAACAGACAAGGCGATCCACCCAACCTAAGACAGGCGGGTTTGCTTCTTTAAACGAAGACGGAGTGTTGGGAGCCAATAGTAAAGCTCACAGGTCATCTTGACCCCTGTAATCGCTTGAAGGCACATAAAAAGAACTGGCTTACTTGAAAGACACCAGGTACCCGGGATTGCTTTGCTATGTCTGCAGAGTTTGTTTTAAATTTTCCTTGTTTTTCAGGACTATAGTAGAACGGCCTGAGTGTGGGGGCCCACGAGGATTCACCATGCCGCATGTGTGGAATTCCAAATACCCAGCCTGCTCCCATGTTCTGAAGAGGATGAGATAATGACTGTTACATATGTCCCAAAATTAATCGAACTGTTTCGGACATTTCTAAGTGTGGTGGGGCTGATGTTTATTACTGTGCTGGGTGGGAATGTGAGGTAACTGGGATGGGCTCTTGTGTCAAGCACAAAGGCCCTATCATTGTGTGGCAAATCTTGTCTCCCAGACTTGCCTCAAAACCCCTGCTTGGGCAATGCTATTCTTACCAATGTAATCCTGTTAAAATAACCTTTACAGAGGAGAGGAAAAGGATAACTAACTGGGAGGTGTATCTGCCATTAAAACAAAAAGGAGGAATCTGTGGGGCACACAGGCAGCAAAGATGGTCCTGAGAGGAAGAGGAGTGAGCAGAACCTGATTTGTTTGCATTCAGTGTGTAAACAGCTTGTGGAAGCTTAGGTGCATGATAAGGTGTGACCTTTACAGTGAATGGTTGGTTCCATTTCCTCTCCTTCCACGCAGTCTTTAGCTTTAAAAAGGGCTTGCTCTGTGTTAATAAACGAGTTCCTCCTTGACTTGATTCCCCACATCTGATTGTCTCTTGGGCTAAGGGAGGCTGGGGATTGGACGAGCGGCCACACTCACCTTTCCTCGGACCCTATCCAGCTTTCGTGGGATGGACAAAGACCCGACAGAACAGGGCAGGTTTGTGATGTCACAGTGTGTAAGTGATATCACTATGGCATTGTGATGTCACAAAGTAATTGTGATGCCATATATTTGAGATCACAATGGTTTTCTGATATCAACCCAAATGCCACATTTGAAATAGAATGAACTAAGAGAATAGGCATTTGCAATGTGTCTATAACATCACAATGACAATTTAATGTCATAATGCTATGAGGTTATTGTAAATTGGTGATGTTGCAAGGAGGTAATGGTGTCATAATGAATATGTGTTGTCACACTGGTGATTGGGTCACAAAGGGTTTGTAATGTTACAATGGCATATATGAATTCAATTGTCAGGTGTTCACAATGAGGATATGGGTACACAAAGGGACTGTGATGTCACAAGTACCATATGTGTTTTCAAAGGTACTAAGGGGTCATGATAGCTTTATGATAAACAGTTGTGATGACGTCACAACGGGTCTTTGATGCCATAATGATTTTGTAATATCTCAAACACATGTCCAATTTCAACTGCTAGTATATCACAATGTGCATACAAGTTCACAGAAGGAGCTTGAAGTCTTAATGGACATGATTTTTTAATGTTATGAGGTCATATTAGGTTTGTGAATACACAATGGGACAGTGATATCCCCATGGCAAAATCAACTCACTACATCATGTCAAAATATTGTTTTGGTGTCACAATTAGTTGATGATGCTACATTGGTGATGAGGTCACAAAAGATTAGTGATGTCACAGTGTGTTGGGCATGTCACAATGACATGATGGGTCTCAATTGTCTTTAACTTAAATGAGTATAGGAGTTCACAAAGGGACTTTGGTTTCTCCAAAAGTATGTGTTGTCACAAATATATTGAAATCCTGAAAGGTTTGTGATGTCAGAATTTGACACAATGGTTATGGAATCTGGCAGTGTGATATCACCATTGTCATAATGTCACTGAGAATTTGTGATATCAAATGGCATATGTGAAATTTAATGAGGTCGACAAGAGATTATGAGGACAAAAAGGCCTAAGATATTAGAATTTCAGCATGTCACAAAAGTTATGATGACAGGATAGATTTGTGGTGTCATGGTGGGTTATGTGATATTGTGATATGTGGGTTATTGTGATATCACAGTGGCAACGTGATATACAAAGGGATTGTAATGTCACAATGGTAATGAGTTCATGATTTGTTTATGATATCAACCTACAGGCCATATTTTAAATAGAACGAAATCACAGAAAAAGCATTCATAATGTGTCTATGATGTCACAAGGACAATGTGAAGTTATAAATCTTTCATATCATTTTAGTTTTATGATTTCACAATGAGCAGACATTGTCAAAATGACAATGTGATGTCACAATTGTGATGAACTCATAAACTGTTTTTGATGTTAAAATGTCATGTCTGATTCTCAATTGTCAATATTTCTCAGTGGGGATTTGAGTACACAAAGGTAATGTGATGTCACAAAGCTATATATTTTTTCAAAGGATATAAGAGGTCATAATAGATTTGGGATGTCTCAATGTGATTCTGGTGTCAAAACAGCAATGTGATGTCACAATGGGTTTGTGGTGTCACATTGGTGATGAGGTCATAATGGATTAGTTATATCACAAGTTTGTAATATCACAATTATTTGTCCAATTTCAATTGCTACTAAACCACCATGAGGACACTGTAAAAACCAACAGTGCCCCTATAATCCACGGGAACAGATAGTCATCATGGCCTCTTGGTCTAGGCCACAAGAGAGGGGGATTGCATGCCACTGGAGGGGGCAGGACATGCTGCTGAAGGAGATAGGATGTCAAGCCCCACTTGGTGAGCTGCCAAAAAGTGATTGGGCATGAACATTTGGGAAGTGATGATTGAAAACTGTTATGCAGGAAACATATTGCAGTGGGGGAAGGGTACAGCCTATATATAGGCTGCATGTTCAGAGCAACAGAAGGGGAGAGAAAAAGGGGAAAGGCCTGGAAAGAAAGAAGTGATGAGACTGCAGGAAGGTAAAGACCTGGGAGGAGAGGAAATTGAGGGAGAGCAGGAGGTGAAGGATGGCAGCTGGCCACCTGAATAGGCCAGGTCAGGACTGTCAAGAGTAGAACAGCCTGAAGAGAAGAAGGGAATGGTAGAAGGAAAAAATGAAAAGACCTGAAAGGTAGGACAGGTCTGGAGAGGAGGATGAAGAGAAAGGAAAAAGCCTTGACCTTTGAAGTGTGGAGTTTTGGAGATAATTATTTTGGGGGATGGTTGTTTGCAGACCAGTTAACAAATGGCTGGGCTTCTCATTGGAGTTCTGAGGGTTCATGGTTGAGGCTGCATTTAGCTCTGGACATCCAGCCCAGGTCAAGGTAGTCGCTTGTTACAAAATTTATGAGGACAAGATAGGTTTGTGATGTTACATTGCATTAATTATATCACAATGTCAATATGAGGTCACAAAGGGATTGTAATGTCACAATGGTGATGTGGTCACAATGAGTATCTGAAATCAAACTATATGCCACATTTGAGATAGAATGAAATCACAGAATAGGCAATCACATTGTCTCTATGACCTCACAATGAAAATGTGATGTCATAATGCTATGATGTCATTGTCATTTTGGGATGTCACAATGGGCTGATATTATCCTAACAACAATGTGATCTAGCTCTGGAGATAATGTCACAAAGCATTTGGAATGGTACAATGGCATGTCTGATATCAGTTGTCCTTTGTTCACAATGAGGATATAATTATCCAAAGGGACTGTGATGTCACAAACACCATGTGCTTTTTCAAAGATGCTAAGAATTCACAACAGGTTTGGGATATCACAAGGTGATCGTGATATCACTGTGGAAATATGATGTCACAATGGATTTGTGATGTCACAATGTGAATAAGATCACACTTGGATAGTGATGTCACTGTGAATTTGTAATATTACCATGTAATGGTGATATTACTAGATCACAATGAAGATACGAGTTCACATAAGGAGCTAGAAGTCAGAAAGGCCATGAATTTTGTAAAATATTATGAGGACATGATAGATTGGTGGAAATGCGATGGGACAGAGATATCCCATTGGTAATATAATGTTGCCATTACATGAGATGGTATTGTTTTGAAGTCACAAATAGTTGGTAATGCCGTATAGGTGATGAGGTCACATAGATTTGTGATTTCACAATGGGATGTTGATGTCACAATCTCATGCTAGGTCTCTAATTGACAATGAATATATAAGTTCACAAGGGATAATGATGTATCCAAAGGCATATTTTGGCACAAGTGTAATGAGTCTTAACAGGTTTGTGATTTCACAATGTGACTCAGTGCTCATGACATCTGGCAGTGTGATGTCACAGTGGTCGTGATGTCACAGTGGATTTCTGATATCACATGTAATACCTGATGTATTATGAGTTAAACAATTTATGAGCTCAGAGATGATGTCGAAGTGGCATGGCAGAATTTAATTGTCATTAATTGGGAATGAATATATGAGTTCAAAAAGGGACTGTAGCCAGGCGCTGGTGGCTCACGCCTGTAATCCTAGCTACTCAGGAGGCTGAGATCTGAGGATCGCAGTTCAAAGCCAGCCTGGGCAGGAGAGACCGTGAGACTCCTATCTCCAATAAAAAAAAAAACAAAAACAAAAACACCAGAAAACTGTAAGTGGCGCTGTAGCTCAAGTGGTAGAGCACTCACCTTGAGCTGAAGAGCTGAGGGACAGCGCCCAAGCCCAGAGTTCAAGCCCCACGGCCAACCAAAAAATAAAAAAAAAGGGACTGCAATGTCTCCAAAGGCATGTGTTGTCACAAATGTGATACCGTTCTAACAGGTTTGTGATGCCACAATGTGACATAATGGTCATGATATCTGGCAGTATGATGTCACAGGGGATTTCTGATATCACATGTCATACCAGAAATATGAGATTGAAAACAGCTTACGAGCTCACAAAGGGCCTAATATATGACAATGGAACCATGTCACAAAACTTATAAAGACTGGTTTGTGATGGCACAGCAGATTAATGATGTCACAATGGCAATGTGATGTCACAAAGGATTGTGATATCACAATGGTTAAATGGTCAAATGGGTTTCTGAAATAGAATGAATTCACAGAATAGGCCTTCACCGTTATGTCTATGACGTAACAATGTGCTGTGATTTATCATGCTATGACGCCATTGTCATTTGATGATGTCACAATGAGCTGATGGTGTCATAATGACAATTTGGTGTCACTGCTGATTTATGATCTTACAATGGTTATGAGGTCACATTATGTTTCTGATATCAACACACATGTCAAATTTAAAATAGAATGAAAAAGCCTGGCACCAGTGGCTCATGTCTGTAATCCCAGCTACTAAGGAGGCTGAGATCTGAGGATTGCAGTTCAAAGCCACCTAAGGCTGGAAAGTCCATGAGATTCTTATTTCCAATAAAAACTACTAGAAAACCAGAAGTGGTGCTGTGGCTCAAGTGATAGTGTGGTCGCCTAGAGCTGTAGAGCAGGGACAGCAACCAAGCCCAAATTTCAAGCCCCATGACCAATTACAACAACAAAAAAACGATTAAAAACAGGCATTCACAATCTGTCTATAACATCACAATGACAATGTGATCTCATAATACTATCTTGTCGTAGTTTTGTGATGTCAAAAGTAGTTGATGCTGTCATAATGAGAATGTTATGTCACACTGGTGCTGTCACAAACGGTTCATGATGTTACAATGGCATGTCTGATATCAATTGTCAGTTCATAATGAGGGTATAGTTACACAAAGGGACTGTGATGTCACAAAGGCCATGTTTTTTCAAAGTTGCTAAGAGGTCCTAATAAGTTTGGGATGTCACACTGTGATAGTGATGTCAAATATCTATGGAAGCTCACAATGGGTTTGTGATGTCACACTGGTGACGAAATTAAAGTTTTTTGAAGTCACATCTCATAATCACATACCCAATTTCAGTTGCTACTAGTTCACAATGAGGATAAGTGTTCACAGAAGAAGACAAATATAAAAGGCCATGAATTTTCTAAAATGCTATGAAGACATACTTTGTTTTTGAAAACACAATGGAACAGTGATATCACTATGGCAATGTGAGGTTGCAATATGATGACTTAGTAATGTATTGATACCACAATTGGTGATGCCACACTAGTTATGAGTTTACAAGAGCTGTGTGATATCACAATGCATTGGTGACATCACAATGACACATGTGATCCCAATTGTCAACTCACAATGAGTATATGAGCTCACAAAGGGACTGTGATGTCTCCAAAGGCATGCGTTGTCTCAAAAGTGATGAAGTCCTAACAGGTGTGTGTTGTCAGAATGTGACAAAATGCTCATATCATCTATCAGTGTGATGTCACCATGATCTAGATGTCACACTGGATTTGGGTATCACATTTCATACCTGGATTGGGTAAGAATGGATTGGAATTTCACAGTGGATTAGTGATATTACTATGAAAATGTGGGGTCACAAAGGGATTGTGCTACCACAATGGCTATTAGATCACAATGTGTTTCTACTATAATAGGTTTGTGCTGTCACAATTGGTTGGAAATGTCACAATGGCATGCCGATTCTCAAATGTTATTAATTCACAATGAAGATATGAGTTCACAAAGGGACTGCTTTGTCTCCACACAAATGTGTGTCATCACACAAATATGTGTCATCACACAAATGTGTGTCATCACACAAATGTGATGAAATCCTAACATATTTGTGAGTTCACAATGTGACACCATAGTCTTGATGTCTATCAATGTGATGTCACAATATTTAAAATGTCAGAGTCAATTTCTGATATCATATGTCAAACCTGAATTATTGAAAACAGAATACAAGCTTACTAAAGGCCTAAAATATCCTAATGGCAGTATATCACAGAAGTTATGACTAAAAACTCAGTCTTTGGAGCTTAAGATTCTTTCTTTGAAATTGTATCCTCATTGTGAACTAGTAGAAATTGAAATTGGACATGTTATTGTCATAATACAAACTCATAGTGACATCACAAACTCATTGTGACATCACATTGTTGTTGTGCCTTCACAATCAAATTGTGACATCAGAAAGCAATTGTGAACTCTTAGCACCTTTAAAAAACACATGACTTCTTTGGCCTCACAGACCCTTTGTGTACCCATATTCTCATAGTGAACTAATGAAAATTGTGATCACACATAGCATTGTATCATCACAAATACTTTGTGCAATAATTACAACTGTGAAATCACATGACACCATCATTTCATTGTGACAACACCAAACCCCAATGACACCATACCATTTTTTCTTTTTTTTCTTCTGTACGTTTTCTATTGTAAATATAGTGTACATAAGGATTACAGTTACATGAGTAAGGTAATGAGTACATATCCTATCAAACATTGCTGCTTTGACATCAGATTGTCACTTTGATGTCATAGACCCATTTTGAATGACTATCCTTTGATTTCATTCTATTTCAAATGTGCCATGTGGGTTGATATCAGGAAACCATTGTGAACTCATTACCTTTGTTACATCAAAATCTCTTTGTCACAGCACAATGCCTTTGTTATATCACTAACCCACTGTGACATCCAATACCTTTGCTGCCTTCATAACTTTGGTGACATGCCATTGTGATATTTTAGGCCCTTTGTGAGTTGAAAATTTGTTTGACCTCATATGTCATATATGACGAGTTATCTAAAATCAAGTGTAACATCATGATATCACACCACTGGACATCATAACCGTTGTGTCACTTTGTGACATCTCAGACCTGTTAGTTCTTCAACTTTTTGACTACATATACTTTGGGGACATCAGAATCCCTTCCCAAACTCATATACTCATGGTGAGTTAATGACAGTTGAGATCCCACATGCCATTGTGACATCACCAACTCTTTGGGCCATCTAAAATATATTGCGACTTCCTCATCAGTATCGCGTCACCAATTGGGACTTCAAAACATTATTGTAACATGATGTTGAGACATCACATTGTCATTGTGAGATCAGTGTCCTATTGGGTTTTCACATAGTATGACCTCATACTATGAAGCTTCTTCTATCACCTGGTATCCTCATATTGAATTATGAGTAATTGAAATTGGATAGATCATTCTGATATTACAAACTGTGAAATCTCAAAAACATTGTGACCTCATCAAAAACCCAATGGGACATCTCATTTCCATTGTGATATTATGAATCACATTGTGCCATTCCAAAGCTATTATGACCTCTTACCACCTTTGAAAACACACATGGCCTCGGTGACATGACAGAACATTTTTTGTATCTATATCCTCATGGGGAACTAATGACAACTGACATCAGACATACCATTTAAACATAAAAAAATCCTTTCTGACATCATCATAATTGTGAAATCATGTTGCCATTATGACAACATCAGCTCATTTTGACATTTAAAACTACAATGACATCATAGCAATGTAACCCTACATTGTCATTCTGATATCATAGACACGTTGTGTTTGCCCTTTATGTTATTTGATTCTATTTCTAATGTGGCATGTCGTTTGATATCAGAAACCCATTGTGAGTTCATGACCATTGTGATATCATGGTGCCTTAGTAGCATCATATTGCCATTGTGATGTCACATTGCCAAATTGATGTCACAAAGGGATTCTGATCTGACAATGGTTATGACATCACAATGAGTTTCTAATATCAACCCTCATGCCACATTTCAAATACAATGAAATCACAGATTAGGCATTCATAATGTGACTATGATGTCACAATGACATAATGGAAAATGCTATAATGTCATTGTCATTTTGTGATGTCACCATAATCTAAAGATGTCATAACAACAATGTGATGCCATAATGGTTATGACGCCACACAAGGTTTATAATGTTACAATGGTTATGAGGTCACAGTGTGTTTCTGATATCAACTGATATGTCACATTTGAAATAGAATGAAATCATAGGATATACATTCACAATGTATCTATGACAACAAAATGGCAATGCGATGTCATAATGCTATGGTGTCACTGTAGCTTGGTTATATCACCATGAGCTGATGGTGTTATAATGACAGTCTGATGTTTCACTGGTGATGATGTTACAAAGGATTTGTGATGTCACAATGGCATGTCAGATCTTAATTGACATTAGTTTATAGTGAGGATATGAGAATGAAATCACAATGACATACACAAATGAACTGTGATGACACAAAGGCCATGTTTTTTTGTCAAAACTGCTAAAGTTCCTAATAGGTTTCGGTGGTCAAATTGTTAATGATATAAAAATAGGTTAATATTGTCAAAAGTATTTTGTAATATCACTTATTTCAACTCAGTCACCCTTTCATCTGAGGAGGGTGCCAGAAAAGCCCACTAGGGAGGTGATGGCACTGGGGGTCAGATAGAAGGTGAATATCTGGGAGGAACACACCCCCTCCGACACACATACACCCGGCCCGTCTCCCCCAACCCCTGCTATCAACACTACTCACAGGGTGATCACATTTCTCAGCTTTGCCAGCATCTACTGATGCTCCCAGTCCAGCTGGTCTCCTTGTCCTTCCCAAGAATCCACCCAGTTGCCCAGAAGCATCTAAGCTGGAAGTAGGGGGTCTGTCCATGTATGTAGCCTTTAGGACCCAATCAATTTCCTCAACACCGCCCCCAACCAGGGTCAATCACCCCCTGGGGACCCCATGAACCCCCGCTTATTTTCAGTCCTGCCTCTGAGGAGCAACATGTCTGGGGATTCCTTCACCCTGTGACCTGGCCTAAGATTTTAGTGAATGAGGAGTTAAGGCTGGTGGTTCCCTAGGGGAAGGGTCTGGACCTGGAGAAGGGGAGAGGTGGGTGGTGCTGTGTCATTAGAGTAGTGCTCCCCTTGGGTGGGAGCCCTTGGTTTTTACAAGGGAACAGGGAATGGGAACCTATGTCCTTCAGCTTGTACATTGTCCCAATGAGGAACCAACAAACTTAGGATAGGCACTATTCTGTGTGTGTGTGTGTGTGTGTGTGTGTGTGTGTGTGTGTGTGTGTATGAGAGAGAGAGAGAGAGAGAGAGAGAGAGAGAGAGAGAGAGAGAGAGAGAATCTCCTTGTCCTGACTGTGCTCAGGTGAGTGATCAGTTGGCAAAGTGCAAGTTCTGCATGGATGATGAGTCTTCTGTCACCGGTCTGGATTGTGTGTGTGTGTGTGTGTGTGTGTGTGTGTGTGTGTGTGTGTGTGTGTGTGTGTATTTTGGGAGAGCAGGGAGATTAGAGCAATGAAAATATATTTAAGTAATCATGTCTAAAATCAGCTAAAGCATTTTAATTCTGTGTGTGTATTTGTTGTTCTCTTTTCAATACCAAGTACGAGTCCAGCCACAATTTTTGTTTTCTCCTTCACAGTTTCTTTGCTCCTTTATGGGAAGATTTCAGTAGACATTCCTTTCCACACCTTTCCACCTATCTCTTCCCCCTTTCCTATAGCGAACAGTAGATGCTAGGCCTGCATGTGCCTCCCCTATGTGACCTGTGTGAACCTGGCCTAGATTGGACACCGGTCCTTCTATCTCCAGCCAAAATCTTGGTGGGGCGAGTGTGACCACAGCCAAACTATTCCAGCAGACACTCTGCTTTTGTGTTTATAGTTGGAGCTAATTAAAGGGTTGGGAATGTGTCTGTCTAACAAAATTAGGGGATGAGATGGGGGAGAGGGTAGGGCTGGGGCTGTGAATCTATGAGGTTTTGGGGGCTGGCATAAGGTGTGACATGGCAGATGGTTCACCATGACCAAGGATGAGAGAGGAACCTTACCTAGGGCATTTATGGTCTCTGTGGGCATCCGGGCACAGGGCTCTGGGCCCCCACTGTTAGCGTCGATTCCCTCCTGGGGCATTGCACCAGTATTCTTTTTTTTTTTTATTTAATTTAATTTTATTTGTGAACATACTGTTCAGAGGAGTTACAGTTACATGGGCAGGATAATGCGTACATTTCTTACCAAGCATTGCAGCCTCCTCCTTTGTTTACCCTTCACATCCCTTCCCAGCCTCCCCCCTCCCCCCCTAATCCCAATCCTTCTCCTTACCCCCCTTCCCCCCCCTTCCCCCCCCCCCCCCCGCACCAACGTTGTAAAGCTCGTTTTGGACATGACAACTTGTACTTCTTATTGTTGCAACAGGTCCACATGTATACTTAAACAACTGGTTTTTCCCCATCTCCTCCACAAGTTATAGTGACATCAAATATAGTGAAAGCAGGGGTGATACTGTGGGGGAGGGACATACAAAGCAACAAAGAGATAATCTTATAACTGTGTTAGAAACACACGCATGAAAGAAAAAAAACATTAAAATACACAGCTAAGGGTTCATTTTCCTGACATCACATTATCTGACCTTTTCCGCTTGACTCATACATATACTAGATATTACAAATAAGGGAAACTATGGGACCTACGTTTCTTTGGGCCTGGCTTACTTCACTTAATATAATTTTTTCCAAGTTTTTCCATTTCCTAACAAATGGGGCAATGTCATTCTTTCTGATGGAGGCATAGAATTCCATTGTGTATATATACCACATTTTCTTGATCCATTCATCTACTGAGGGGCATCTGGGTTGGTTCCATATCTTAGCTATGGTAAATAATGCTGCAATAAACATAGTTGTGCTGGTAGCTTTAGTGTGGTCTTGTTTGTAAACATTAGGGTAAATGCCCAAAGGTGGGATTGCGGGTCATAGGGGAGCTCTATGTGAAGTCTTTTGAGGAACCTCCATACTGCTTTCCAAAGTGGTTGAACAAGTTTACATTCCCACCAACAATGAAGTAAGGTTCCTTTCTGTCCACATCCCCTCCAGCATCTGTTGTTGTTAGAATTCTTGATTTTTGCCGTTCTAACTGGAGTGAGGTGATATCTCAATGTTGTTTTGATTTGCATTTCTTTTATGGCTAGGGATGTTGAACATTTCTTCATGTGTCTATTGGCCATCCTTCTTTCTTCTTCAGAGAAGTTTCTCTTTAAGTCTTTCGCCCACTTATTTATTGGGCAGTTGTTTCTTTCAGGATTTGTTGTTGGGGGGTTTAATTTTTTGAGTTCCAAGTATATTTTAGATATGAGACCCTTGTCCGTGGTATGGCTAGTAAAGATCTTCTCCCAATCCGTGGGCTTTCTATTGATCTTGCTAGCTATGTCATTTGCCCTGCAGAAGCTCTGCAATTTTATGCAATCACATTTGTCCAACCTTTCTTTGATTTGTTGTGTTTCCGGGACTCTATTCAGAAAATTTCGGCCTGAGCCAAGGAGACCTAGGGTTTCTCCTACTCCATCCTGTAATGTTTTCAGAGTGTCTGCTTTGAGTTCAAGGTCTTTGATCCATTTGGAGTTGATTCTGGTGCAGGGTGATATATAAGGATCTAGCTTAAGTTTTCTAAATGTGGTTAACCAATTTTGCGAGCACCATTTACTGAAGAGGTTGTCTTTCTTCCATTCTATTGTTTTAGCTCCCTTATCGAAGATTAGATGGCTATAGGTCTGTAGGTTCATTTCTGGGTTTTCAATTCTATTCCATTGGTCCTGAGGTCTGTTCTTATACCAATACCAAGCTGCTTTGATTACTATGGCTTTATAGTAGAGTTTGAAGTTTGGTATTGATATTCCTCCAGCAGTGTTCTTTCCATTCAGGAGCGTTTTTGCTATTCAGGGTCTTTTATTGTTCCATATGAATTTTTGGATTGCCTCTTCTATTTCCTTGAAGAATGAGGTTGAAATTTGGATAGGTATTGCGTTGAATTTGTAGATAGCCGTGGGAAGTATTGCCATTTTCACGATGTTAATCTTTCCAATCCAGGAGCATGGGAGGTTTTGCCATTTTTTAAGTTCTGTGTTGATTTCCTTTTTCAAGATTTTAAAGTTTTCATCATAGAGGTCCTTCACTTCTTTAGTTAAGTTAATTCCTAGGTATTTTATTTTTTGTGCGGCTATTACAAATGGAGTTGCTTTCCTAATTTCAGCCACACTTTTCTCATTGTTGGCATACAGAAAAGCCATTGATTTTTGGGGGTTAATTTTATAACCTGCTACTTTGCCAAAGTTTTGAATCAGCTTGAGTAATTTGGGAGTGGAGTCTATGGGATTCTTTAAATACAAGATCATGTCATCTGCAAAGAGGGAGAGTTTTATTTCTTCTTTCCCTATTTGGATTCCCTTTATGTCTGCATCTTGTCTTATTGCTGTAGCTAGGCATTCTAATACTAGATTGAAAAGAAGTGGAGAGAGTGGGCATCCTTTTCTTGTTACTGAGTTAAGAGGAAATGGCTTTAGTTTTTCACCATTGAGTATAATGCTGGCTGTAGGTTTGTCATATACAGCCTTTATTGTATTGAGGAATGTTCCATGGATTCCTAATTTTTCCAAAACCTTCATCATAAAGGGGTATTGGATCTTGTCGAATGCTTTTTCTGCATCTATTGAGATAACCATGTGGTTCTTATTCTTGCTCCTGTTGATGTGATGAATAGTATTAATTGATTTGCGTATGTTGAACTAGCTTTGCATCCCTGAAATGAATCCTGTTTGATCGTGGTGTATGATTTTTTGGATGAACTGTTGAAGTCGATTGGCCAAAATTTTGTTGAGAAGTTTTGCATCAACGTTCATCAAAGAAATGGGTCTCTAGTTCTCTTTCTTTGATGAGTCCCTGCCTGGTTTTGGGATGAGGGTTATGATAGCTTCATAGAATGTGTTCGGTAGTGAGCTTTCTCTTTCAATTTCATTGAAGAGTTGGAGGAGTATTGGTGTGAGCTCTGCTTTGAAGGCCTTGTAAAATTCCGCTGTAAAACCATCTGGTCCTGGACTTTTCTTAGCTGGGAGGTCTCTTATTGCTGTTTCTATTTCAATGCTTGATATGGGCCTGTTAAGCTGGTTTAACTCATCTTGGTTTAGTTTTGGCATGTCAATATTTGCTAGGAAAAGGTCCATTTCTGTCAAGTTCTCAAACTTATTAGCATAAAGTTTTGAGAATATTCCCTTATAATGTTCTGAATCTTGGTTGTTTCCATGGTCATGTTTCCTTTCTCATCTCTGAGTTTATTAATTAGGGTGTGTTCTCTTCTTTTTCTGATAAGATTTGCTAAGGGTCTGTCAATTTTGTTAAGTTTTTCGAAGAACCAACTCTTTGTTTTGTTGATTCTTTCTATAGTTTTTTTGGATTCTAATTCATTTAATTCTGATTTAATTTTGATTACTTCTTTCCATCTACTGGATTGGGGTTTATCTTGCTGCTCTTTTTCAAGGAGGTTTAGATGTGTCATTAAATTGCTAGTTTTAGATCTCTCCAATTTGTTGATGTAGGAGCTCAGAGCTATAAACTTGTCTCTGAGTACTGCCTTTGCTGTGTCCCAGAGGAGCTGGTAATTTGTGTGTTCATTTTTGTTGAATAGCATGAACATTTGAATTTCCTTTCTAATCTCTTCCATGACCCACTCTTGATTCAGCAGTGTGTTGTTCAGCCTCCATGTGATACCGGACTTTCTTTGGTGGCTTTTGGTGTTGAGTTCTAATTTTATTCCCTTGTGGTCAGAGAGAATGCAAGGTATAACTTCAATGTTTCTGAATTTAGACAAGTTTGCTTTGTGGCCTAAAATGTGGTCTATTTTAGAAAACGTTCCATGTGCTGCTGAGAAAAACGTGTATTCTGATGCTGCTGGGTGAAATGTTCGGTAGATGTCTGTTAAGTCTAGTTGATCTATTTAGCTGTTTAGATCTGCGGTTTCTCTGTTGAGTTTTTGCCGAGTTGATCTATCTAGTGGGGAGAGTGGTGTGTTAAAATCTCCAACAATTAATGTCTTTGGATCTATATGGGATTTGAGGGAAAGTAGTGTTTCTTTGATAAATTTGGGTGCTCCATTTTTTTGCGAATAGATATTTAAAATTGTAATATCCTCCTGAAGGAGAGATCCTTTAATTAGTATGTAGCAACCTTATTTATCTCTTCTCACGAATTTTAATTTGAAGTCTATTTTATCTGATATTAAGATTGCAACTCCCGCCTGTTTATGGGGGCCGTTTGCTTGGTATATTTTGTTCCAGCCTTTAACATTGAAAATGTGGTTGTTTTTACGGGCAAGATGTGACTCCTGCAGGCAGCAGATAGAAGGGTCTTGTTTTTTAATCCAACTAGACAGTCTATGTCGCTTAATTGGAGAGTTCAGTCCGTTAACGTTAAGAGATAGGACTGAGAGGTATTTGGGAGTTCCTGCTATGTTATCCACCTTCTTGGGGGCTGCGAAAACTGGGTTCTTCCTATGGTTCTTGGATTCTCAGTTTGGGTTCAGTTTCTTGGCCTTTATTGCGGTCTTGTTGGTTATCTATGTGTAGGACATCTTCAAGAATCTTTTGTAGGGCTGGTTTGGTGGAGATGTATTGTTTCAATTTTTCTTTGCTCTGGAAGCTTTTTATTTGGCCTTCAGTTATGGAGGAGAGTTTAGCTGGGTACAGTATTCTTGGTTGATAGTTGTTTGTTTTTAGGGCATGGCATACATAATTCCAGGCTCTTCTTGCTTTGATTGTCTCTGCTGAGAAATCTGAGGTGATTCTAATTGGTTTCCCTTTATAGGTGATTAACCTTTTCTCCTTGACAGCTTTAAGCATCTTTTCCTTGGTCTGAGTTGATCCTGTGTGGATTATAATGTGACGGTGGGATGTCCTATTCTGGTCTGGTCTATTTGAGGTTCTAAAAGCTTCTTGTATCTGAATAGGCCTATCTTTTTGAATGTTTCGGAAGTTCTCTGCTAGGATCCTGTTAAACAATTTTCCTAGACCATTAACTTCTGTTTCTAGGTGCTCCTCTACACCCATTATCCTTAGATTAGGCCTTCTGATGGTGTCTTCCAGGTGTTGGATAGATCTATCATACTTCTTGGACTTGTCTTGGATGGTTGTATGTTCTTTCTCTATAATATCTAGGCTGTCTTCAATCCCTTAGATTCGATCTTCTGCATGGTCTAACCTGCTGTCAAGACTCTCTACTTTGTTTTTTATCTCTTTTCCTTCTAATTGGTCAGCTTTGATGGCTTCAAGTTCTTTGTTGAAGCTCTGTTTTAGGTCTTGTATGAATTTCTTTACTTCCTTAATTTGGTGTTCAGTGTTTGTTCTCAAATCACTTAGTTGATTGGTTATAGTTTCTTTGGACTCCCATTCCTTCTGTTGGGTTCCATTCAGCATTCCCTTTGTGGTCTCCCTGACTTCCTTCAGCTCTTTGTTAATGGATTCCATGAATGCCTTTAGTGATCTTTGTGTGTTCTCTACCTGGTCTCTCAATTCCCGAATTACTCTTTGATTAGCTTCCTCCCGTTTGTGGGATTCTTGCAGTTCTCTTTCCTCCCGTTCGTGGGATTCCTGCAATTCTCTTTGAGTGTTCTCAGCCTTCTCACGCCATTCCTCCCTTTCTCTTTGAGTATTCTCAAGTTGTTCACGCAAATCCTGTATTAGTTTTTGAGTAGCTTCCTCACGCTTAAGATATTCCTGTATAAATTTTTGGGATGCCTCCTTTTTCTCCCTATCACGCTCATACAGAGTCCTTTGTAAGTTGTCAAACTTCTCATTTATCATGTTTGCGACCAGTTTGTAGAGCTATTTGGGAACTCTCCTCTGGATTGTTCATTATCTGATCTGACCCCTGATTATCAAGATTGGGAATTGAGATACCCGGATTTGCCATTTTTCTTGTGTTTTTCCGGCTTACTCTGCCCATTTGAGATGAAAATAGCACCAGTTTTGTGCTAGAACACTATCTTAAGGCAACCATCAACCAACGTTTGCATTTATACAGTCAATAGTCTACAGATACAATCTAGTTCAACAGATACATCTATTCAACATCAAACAACTATATGTTAATGGGCTTCGAACCGCAGAGAAGAATTTGGAAAACCAGAAATTTTTAGGGTTAGGGAGAGATGTGGGTAAAAATTAGAAATAGATTGGTGTGGGGAGGCACAGGGAGAGTTAACTAAGTCCTAATCTCAATGCAGGAAATAGGTTGGGTAAGATGCAAGTAGAGAGGGAGAGAAAAAGAAGAAAGGGAAAGGGAAATGAAAAGAGACCAGAAGAAAAATTAGAAACGTAAAGATTAATATAGTTATGGAGATTGAAAGACCATCTATTTAGAGAGGAATGTGAATATAATGAGAAAACAGGAGGGAGAGAGAGGAGATGTGAAAAACTTAAAAAATGCTTAAAATATTATATAGGTATAAAGAAGTAGTACTGCTATTAAGGAATTTAAGTCTCAGAGGTTTTGGATTGAGTAATAAATTTGTGGATTAAGTGTGTACACAATGGGGGATAGGGTCTACTAGTTAACTATGGGTTTATCTGAGGATGTGCAGGACAAGAGTTAAGTCACACACAGAAGAACAAAAGAAAGGAAAAGGTGAAAAGGATAAGAAAGGGAGAAAAAAAAAGATCAGATGTTCAGTAGAGCTAGACAAACAACAAAAAGATAATTAAGAAAGAAAGAAAAAGAGAGAGAAGACAAGAAAAGAAAGGAAAACGTACATTCACGTATTCCTAAAATAAAAATTATAAGAGGGAAAAAAAAGTTACTGGAAAACAATTATTTTTTCAAAAAAAGCAAAAATTAAAGATTAATAAAAGTTTTAGAAAAGGAAAAAAAATTGTTATATATATATAAGGTACCAAAAAAAAAAAAAAAAAAAAAAAGAAGAAAAAAAAAGTTCTTTGATTTTTTTTTTTTGATTTTTTTGGGAGGGGTGGGAAGAATCCTGTATCTCCCTTTTGTCTGTAACCAGCCTCTTGTTGGAGTCTCTGGTCAGCTTGAGGTCCTGTGGCTTGATTGGTTTCTTAAGTCAGTTTGTTCGAACAGGCAGAAAAATGCTCTGCTTTACCCAAGATTTTGAGATCCCCCTCCCAGGTTAATTTAATGGGAGGGTGATCTGCTTTGAGAATCACAAAAGAGGGGTGATGAGGCTAGGTTCTGGTAGAATTGAGGCCTTTCAACAAACAGTAGCTTTTCCCTGGGGCTATTTTGTGAAAAATTCACAGAGCCCTCCCTGGAGCCATTCTCAGGGTTTCTGTTTTTCAATTGATTGTGGAGGCTGCTAGAGGGAGGGGCAGCCTCTGGCTCTGGTTACCCAGTGAGGAAAGCCACTCCAATGGCTGGTGCCTGACCTGGGTGACTTTTCCCTGGAAGGAGCTGAGTCTGGCAGGTCACTTCGCCGTTAAGTTCTTGTGACCTGTTAAATGACTCGTTTTATTCCAAGGCCTGAGTTGGAGCTAGCAGCTCCTCCGAGCTTTGTAGGTATCCAAGATGGAGATCACCGGTGCTGGGGGGGGAGGGGTGGCCTTCCCTCCTCTGCTCCCTGAGAAGGAGTGAGGACGTCGGGCTTCTACTCACGCCGAGTCTTGGATCCTGGGTCGTCTCTGGTCTGCAAACTGCAGGATGAAGATGTCCGCTCCTTGTCGGTTCTTGCTGGTGTTGAGTAGAATCCTCTCGCCCGCTGCGTCTGGCTCCTTTGTCCCGGACTCTCTGTGTGAGCGCTCAGGTATGGCCGCGGCTGCGGTCGCTGCTGCGACTCTGCGGCCGCCACGGCGGCTGCTGGCAGGTGCTCAGATGTGTCTCCTTGTCTTGGATTCCCCTCTCTTGTCTAACTCTCTGTCCTGTGATGGCACACTTGTTGTGATTCTCTGCTTAGGACTGTTCACTGGAACTCTAAAACTGCTTTCTATGCGAGAGCTTGTTCAGATTCCAGCTTCTCCTCCGCCATCTTCCTGGAATTCCCCCATTGCACCAGTTTTCAATCCTCCCTGGAGTCCTGCAGACTCCAATCTGTGTCCCACCTGGGCTGTTTCCAACTGAGCAGTGGTAGGCAAGTCCAGTGGCAGTTCGCTAGGGATCGCTGAATGCCAGTTTCTGCAAAATGCTGTAGGCTGTCTAGAAGGAATAGGGAACCACTCACTTGCGAACACTTTAAGTTTGATTGGGACAAATTAAATGCCACATTTTCCAGGGTGTTTCTTTTATTTTAGTTGCCAATTTTCACTAACACTTGGGATTCTAGGTCAAATTAGATAGATGATTTCAGACGCCAAAAAATGACGTTCAGAGGTCAGTAAGATGGGGGAGGAGAAGCTGGAGGCTAAACGAGCTCTCCCATAGAAAGCAGTTTTAGTGTTCCAGTGAACACTTCTAGGACAGAGAATTACACCAAGTGTGCCATCACAGTACAGAGAGTTTGGCCAGAGAGGGAAAATCCAGGCAAATAGACAGATCTGAGCACTTGCTGGCAGCTGCGGCGGTGGTGGCAGTGGCTGTGGCTGTAGCCACCATACCATCAACACAGAGTGTCCGGGACAAAGGTGCCAGATGCAGCAGGTGAATGGATACTACTTAACACCAGCAAGAACTGACAAGGAGCAGATATCTTCACCCTGCAGATTGCAGACCAGAGATGACCTAGGAACCAAACCTCTGGCGTGAGTAGAAGCCTGACATCCTCACTCCTCAGGGAGCAGAGGAGGGAAGACAACCATCCCCTACTCCACTACCAGAGATCTCCATTTTTGATACTGACAAAGGCCGGGCTGAGCTGCCACCTCCAACTCAGGCCATGGGAGAAAACAAGGCAGTCATTTAGCAGGTCACAGGAACCTGCCCAGAACTGCAACACACAACTCCACCCAGGAAAAAGGCACCCACCCCTGGCAGAGGAAAATCTGCCCCCAGGAGTGGCTTTCTTCACTGGGTAAACAGAGCCAGAGGCTGCCACTCCCACTAGCAGCCTAGACAATCCATTGAAATCCAGTAAACATAAACCCTGAGAAAGGCTCCTGTCTGGGCTCTATGAGTGTCTCAGACGATAGCCTCTCATGGAACAGCTACTGTTTGCTGAAAGGCCTAAACTCTACCCAGAACCTAGCCTCAACCCAGCCTCTCCAAACAAGAGGAAAAAGCCATCTCCCTCTTTTGCGATACTCAAAACAGATCCCTCCCCCACTGAACTAGCCTGAGAGGAGGATCACAAAATCCTGGGTAAAGCAGAACATTTTTCTGCTTGCCCAAACAAAGTGACTTAATTAACCAGTCAAGCCACAGGAAAACCAAACACCACAAGCAAACGAGAGAATCCACCAAGAGACTGGTTACGGACACAGGAGATACAGATTCTTCCCATCACCTCCAAAAAAATAAAAATCAAAGAACTTTCTTTTTTTCGTTTTTGTACCTTATTTTTAATTTTTTTTAATTTTTAAAAATTTTTACTATTATTTTTTCTTTTCTTCCTCGTATAATTTTTATTTTAGGTGTATATGTGTGTGTGCTTTTTTTTTTTTAAATCTCTAGCGACCTTTTGATCCTTTTTTTTCTTTCTTTTTTTCTCATTCTTTTCATTTCTTCTCTTTCATTCTTTTCTGCGTGACTTAATTGCTGTTCTGATCACCCTCAAATATACCCGTCGTCGATTGTTAGATCTTTTCCTCCATTGTGTACACACTTAATCCAGAAATTTATTACTGAATTAAATACCTCTTAGACTTAAATTCCTTAGTAGCAGTATTACCTCTTTATACACATATAATATTTTAAAACATTTTTATTTTTCTAGTTTTTCATGTCTCTTTCTATCCCTTCCCTCCTATCATCCTATCCCCATTCTTCTCTGAATACTACTCCCTCAAACTTACAGTTTTTAAAGGTTTCATTTTTTAATTTAAAATTTTTGTTTTTCCAATTTTTTCTGGCCTCTTTTTTTTTTCATTTTTACTTTTTTCACTCTCTCTGCTATCATTCTGTCCAATCCATTTCCCTCTTTGAGATTAGGACATGTTTAATTCCACTCTCCCTCACCTTACCAAATCCTTTTAATCCTATTTTTCCCCACATTTTCCCTAAACCTAATAATTTCTGCTTGCCAAATTCTCCTTTGCTGGTCTTAGGTCATTAAGACATAGTTGTTTGATTGAATCAATAGATTCAATAGATTGTATCTCTTAAACCAGATTGTATCTGCAGATTTTGGACTATGCAGCTACAGACTTTGGTTGATGTTTAACTTAAAATAATGTTCTAGCACAAAACTGGTGTCATTCTCATCCCAAATAGGCAGAACAAGCCTGAAAAACACAAGCAAATTGGCCAGCCCGGGGATCTCAACTCCCACTCATGACAATTAGGGAACAGAACAGATAATGAATAATCCAGAAGAGAGTTCCCAAAAAGCTCTACAAACACTACAATTAAACAGGGTAAATAAAAAGAGTGAAAACTTGCAAAAGTGTCTTTGTGAGCATGATAGGGAGAGAGAGGAGTCAAACCAAAGATCAATACAGGATTCTCATGAGTGTGAGGAAGCTACTCAAAGATTGATACAGGAATTGCGTGAGCAGATTGAGGACACTTAAAGAGAAAAAAGAAATTGCATGAGGAGGTGAGATCAGTGAGAAATAGAGAGGTACTGTGTGAGCTGGCGTAGAACAGACAAAGAGAACGCAAGAAATGGCGTGAACAGGTAAGAATACTCAAAGAGAAATACAAGAAATGCCTGAACATGAGGATGCTAATCAAAGAGAAATACAGGAACTGAGAGATCAGTATGAGAATAGACAAAGATCAAAATGGCATTCTTGGAATCCATAACCAGAGAGCTGAAAGAAATCAGGGAGACCGCAAAGGGAATGCTCAGTGGAGCTCGACAGAAGGAATGGGAGTCCAAGGAATCCATAACCAATCAACTAAGTGATTTGAGAATAAACACGGAACACCAAATTAAGGAAGTAAAGAAGTCCTTACAAGATCAAGAACAAAGTTCCAACAAAGAATTTGAAGCCATCACAACCATCCAATTAGAAGGGAATGGAATGAAATAAAACACAAAGTACAAAGTCTTGAAAGTAGGTTAGACCATGCAGAAGATCGAATCTCAGGGATTGAAGACAGCCTAGATATTATAGAGAAACAACCTACAACCATCCCAGACAAATCCAAGATATACGATAGATCTATCCAAAACTTGGAAGATACCATCAGAAGGCCTAATCTAAGGATAATGAGTGTAGAGGAGAATCTAGAGACAGAAGTTAATGATCTAGGATATTTTTTTAACAAGATCCTAGCAGAGTACTTCCCAAACATGCAAAAAATAGGCCTATTCATTCACAAGAAGCTTTTAGAACTCTAAATAGACCAGACCTGAACAGGACAGACCACAGTCACATTATAACCTGTACAGGATCAATTCAGGCAAAGGAAAACATCCTTAAAGCTGTCAAGGAGAAAAGATCAATCACCTATAAAGGGAAAACAATTAGAATCACCTCAGATTTCTCAGCAGAGACAATCAAAACAAGAAGAACCTGGAATGATGTTTGGCATGCCCTAAAGACAAACAACTATCAACCAAAAGTACTGTACCCAGCTAAACTCACCTTCATAATTGAAGGTAAAATAAAAATGGTCCAAAGCAACCAAAAATTGAAACAATATATCGCCACCAAACCAGTCCTACAAAAGATATTAAAGATGTTCTACACATAAAAAAACAACAAGACCACAGTAAAGGCCAAGAAACCACACCCAAACTGAGAATCCAAGAATCATAGGAAGAACCGAGTTGCTGCAGGCCCCAAGAAGGTGGATAAAATGTCAGGAACTCCCAAATACCTCTCAATCCTATCTCTCCACATTCACGGATTCACTCTCCAATCAAACTACATAGACTCTCTAGTTGGATTAAAAAGCAAGATTCTTCCATCTGCTTGCCCATAAAAACAAACATATTTTCAATGGGCAAGGCTGGAACAAAATCTACCAAACAAACAGCCCCCATATACAGGCGGGAGTTGCAAGCCTAATATCAGATAAAATAGACTTCAAATTAAAATTAGTGGGAACAGATAAAGAAGGTCACTCCATACTAATAAAGGGATTTCTCCTTCAGGAGGATATTACAATTCTAAATATTAGCCAAAAAAAGGAGCATGCAAATTTATCCAAGAAACACTACTTTATCTCAAATCTCATATAGATCCAAAGACATTAATTGTCAGAGACTTTAACACACCACTATCCCCACTAGATAAATCAAAATGGCAAAATCTCAACAGAGAAACCGCAGACCTAAACAACTGCATAGATCAACTAGATTTAACAGACAGCTACCGAATATTTCACCCAGCAGCATCAGAATACAGGTTCTTCTCAGCAGCACATGGACTATTTTCCAAAACAGACCACATTTTAGGTCACAAAGCAAAATTGTCCAAATTTAGAAACATTGAAGTCATACCTTGCATTCTCTCAGATCACAAGGGAATAAAATTAGAATTCAACACCAAAAGCCACCAAAAGCCTCCTGTAACACACGGAGGGTGAACTACACACTATTTAACGACCAGTGGGTCATGGAAGAGATTAGAATAAAAATTCAAGTGTTCATGATATATAACAAAAATGAGCACACAAACTACCAGCTCCTCTGGGACACAGCAAGGCAGTACTCAGAGGCAAGTTTATAGCTCTGAGTTCCAACATCAACAAATTGGAGAGATCTGAAAGCAACAATTTAATGAGAAAGATGAGCATCCTTGAAAAAAAAGCAGCAAGATAACCCACAATCCAGTGGATGGAAAGATATAATTAAATTAAAACAGAATTAAATGTATTAGGATCCAAAATAACCACAGAAAGAATCAACAAAACAAAGAGTTGGTTCTTCGAAAAAATTAACAAAATTGACAGACCCTTAGCAAATCTTATCAGAAAAAGAAGAGAACACATCCAAATAAATAAACTCAGAGATGAGAATGGAAACATCAACACAAAAACTACCAAGATTCAGAACATTATGAGGGAACACTTCTCAAAACTTTATGCTAATAAATTTGAGAACTTAGCAGGAATGGACCTTTTCCGAGCAAATATCGACATGCCAAAACTAAACCAAGATGACTCAAACCATCTTAACAGGTCCATATCAAGCATTGAAATAGAAAAAGCAATAACACACCTCCCATCTAAGAAAAGCCCAGGACCAGATTGCTTTACAGCAGAATTCAATAAGGCCTTCAAAACAGAGCCGACACCAATACTCCTTCAACTCTTCAATGAAATTGAAAGAGAAAGTGCACTACGAAATTCATTCTATGAAGCTATAATAACCCTCATCCTAAAACCAGGCAGGGACTCATCAAATAAAGAGAACTATAGACCCATAACTTTGATGAACTTTGTCGCAAAACTTCTCAATAAAATTTTCGCAAAGCGACTTCAACAATTCATCAAAAAATCGTACATCACGATCAAACAAGATTCATTTCAGGGATGCAAAGCTGGTTCAATATACGCAAATCAATTAATGTAATTAATTACATCAAGAAGAGCAAGGATAATAATCACATGGTTATCTCAATAGATGCAGAAAAAGCATTTGACAAGAGCCAATACCCCTTTATGATGAAGGTTCTGGAAAAACTAGGAATCCATGGAACCTTCCTTAATACTATAAAGGTTGTATATGACAAACCTACAGCCAGTAATATACACAATGTTGAAAAACTAAAGCCATTTCCTCTAAACTCAGGAATGAGACAAGGATGCCCACTTTCTCCACTTCTCTTCAATCTAGTATTAGAATGCCTAGCAACAGCAATAAGACAAGATGCAAACATAAAGGGGATCCAAATAAGGAAAGAAGAAGTAAAACTCTCCCTCTTTGCAGACGACAGGATCTTGTATTTAAAGAATCCCACAGACTCCACTCCCAAATTACTCAAGGTGATTCAAAACTTTGGCAAAGTATCAGGGTATAAAATTAACCCTCAAAAATCAATGGCTTTTCTACATGCCAGTAATGAGAAAAATGTGGCTGAAATCAGGAGAGCAACTCCAATAAAATACCTAGGAATTAACTGAACCAAAAAAGTGAAGGACCTCTATGATGAAAACTTTAAAAACCTGAAAAAGGAAATCAAAACAGAACTTAGAAACTGGCAAAAACTCCCATTCTCCTGGATTGAAAAGATCAACATCGTGAAAATGGCAATACTTCTCATGGCTATCTACAAATTCAATGCAATACCCATCAATATTCCAAAGTCATTCTTCAAGGAAATGGAAGAGGCAATCCAAAAATTCATATGGAACAATAAAAGACACCAAATAGAAAATGATCCTTAACAGAAAGAACAGTACTGGAAGAATATTAATACCAAATTTCAAAATCTACTACAAAGCCATAGTAGTCAAAACAGCTTGGTACTGGCACAAGAACAGAACTCAAAACCAATGTAATAGAATTGAAAACCCAGAGATGAACCTATAGACCTATAGCCATCTAATCTTCGACAAGAGACCTCAAAATATAATGGAAGAAAAACAGTCTCTTCAGTAAATGGTGCTGGCAAAATTGATTAACTACTTGTAGAAAACTAAAGCTAGATCCTTATATATCACCTTGCACCAGAATCAAACCCAAATGGATCAAAGACTTCAGAGTCAAAGCAGACACTCTGAAGACATTATAGGATTGAATAGGAGAAACCAAAAGTCTACTTGGCATATGGTGAAATTTTCTTGATAGAGACCCAGAAACACAACAAATCAAAGAATGGTTGGACAAATGGGATTGCATGAAATTGCAGAGCTTCTGCATGGCAAAGGACATAGCTAGAAAGATCTATAGAAAACGCACGGATTGAGAAAACATCTTCAATGACCATACAACAGAGAAGGTTCGCATATCTAAAATATACCTGGAACTTAAAAAATTAAATCCCACAACCATAAATCCTCAAAAAAAACAACTGCCCAATAAATCAGTGAGGTAAAGACTTAAAGTGAAACTTCTCTGGAGAGCAGAGAAGGATGGCCAATAGACACATGAAGAAATGATCAACCTCTCTAGCCATAAAAGAAATGCAAATAAAAACAACATTGAGATACCACCTCACCCCAGTTAGAATGGCTGTAATCAAGATCTCTAATAACAACAGATGCTGGAGGGGATATGGTCAGAAGGGAAACTTATTTCATTGTTGGTGGGAGTGTAAACTTTTTCAACCACTTTGGAAAGCAGTATGGATCAGGTGGGGGGTGGGGAGGAGTATGGAAAGGGATGGGAAGGGGAAACAACGAGGAGGCAACAATGCTTTATAAGAAATGTACTCGTTATCTTGTCCATGTAATTGTAACTGCTCTGTATGGTATTCTCACAATAATAATAAAAAAATTACATTCAAAGCAACACAGGCAGAGGTCCCAAGCCAGATTGTCTCCTGCTTTGATTGTTGTGCCTTTACTGCCTTTCTCCACCAGCTGCTGAATCTCCTCCAGCTCTCTCTAAGGTGAGCACCACAGTGGAGGACATCATGGAGAACAGAGATTCTGAGCTCACTATCCCCAGCCTTCCAGCTGTGAGCAGAGACGATGTCCAGCACCTGTACTGGACTCTGAGAGATTCAGAGACCCCGGGCTACCTCAAGGACACCTTCTCTGCAACATGAAACTGGGGGGGGGGGCAGAAGGGATGGACCATCATGTCTGGCCCCATGGGGAGGAAAGAGGGCCCTTGAACCAGACACTCATCTCACAGCAACCTCGTTCACACCTGAGTGGGGAATTGAATGCCACAGGGCTGGTCAGCCGCTGGACAGAGATCTTTGAGAAGACAGGTATCCCAGAGGCCCCGGAATCCAGCGAGTACATCATGGCTCACATCCTCAGAGCCAAAACAGATAAGTGCAGTGGCACCAGAAGGCCAAGAAGAGGGAGGAGGGAGACCTGTGGAAGAGCTACATCATCCTTCATCCCCTCTCCCCCACAGAGGATATTTATCTGAATGAGATGGGACTTTTCTGTAGTATTGTCATAGACAAATGCTCATTTATTTTTCCACAAACAGTTACAGAGTGCGCCAGGCTTTGGGGGGTCATAGACAATGAAAGGTTCCAGAGAACATGAAGAAACCTTGGTTTGAGCTGGATGCTGCAGCTTCACACCTTCCATTGTAGCTACTTAGGAGGCTGATATCGGAGGATTGAGGCTTTTGGCCCAGGCAGGAAAGCTTGTAAGACTCTTGTCTCCAATTAACTACCAAAAATAAAACATCAGAAGGGGATGTGTGGCTCAAGCCATTGACTGCTAGCCTTGAGTGAAAAGGCCCAGGGACAGCACCTAGGCTCTGAAGTAGAGGCCCAGGACTTACACAAAGAAAGGAAAGAGAGAGAGAGAGAGAGGAAGGAAGGACAGAGGGAGAAAAAGAGGAAAGAAAGGAAGAAGGGAGAACATGCAAGCCTTGGTTTGGAGTCCCTGGATCAAGGGAGCCAACCATTCACAATCTCTGTGGGGACAGTTTCAGAGACTAAAGCCAGTATGTAGGACCAAGCCACTGACCGCTTAGTAACTTCATGACATTCAGGAGCTGTGTGGTCACCGACTGCTGAGGAAAGCAGCCTCGGGTAGACCCTAGGGCTCAGGGTTTGAATCAGCCCCAGCCCAAACGAGTTTATTTTCTGGTCAGATAAAAAGAAAGTGTCCAAGGGCTAGGGAGGTATTGGGGTGAGGGAGTGTCAAGAGGGGAGAGGCAAGGGATAAGCAGGAAGATGAAGAGGGAAGATGATCCCAGGTCAGGTGTATCAGAACATTGGAGTCATGATCTTGCCTGATAACCTAGACTACCAGTGATAGAGCCTTTGATCCAGCCACGCTGCTATTAAAAGTCCTGACACCTTGGGTTCACTGTTTATGACCTGGCTGTCATTCACTGCAGGATGCCTGTGCAGTACCTCCTTGGGGACTGGGACTTTCCAGGGCTCACTCTGAAGATGACACCCCTGGTGTTCATTCCTCCACCAGAGACAGAGGTAAGCATATCATTGTCACAAGACAGCCTGGGAATGAGGGCGTGAGTTGGGACCCTTGTCACCCTGAGACTTCATCGAGAGGGTGCTAGGACCCCATTTCTGCCATTCTCAGAGGCAGAAGTGGGTCTCTTTGATGGCTCAGTCTTTAGTCTAGGTGGCAGAACTGGGATTCAGAGAGGGCATGCTGAAGGTGGGACAGGGCTGGGTAGAGGCTAGTGGGAAAACCAGAGGCAGTGGGCTCTGAGAAAGGTTGTATCTTTGATAATACTCACAACACAGGAAAATTCCTGGGATAGATCAGCCCTTTTCACGTTCCCAAGAGGGACCTAGAGACTCTCATTCTCCATCCCTTGACCAAGAAACCCTTTCATTCCCGTATTATGTGTTTGGATAACTAGATCTCACCTCACTGCCCAGTGTTGAGGCAGGACAGTGAGAGATCCTGATTCTTTGATAAGGTCATTGGATCCTCAGTATGAGATTATACTTGAATGTCCTAACTTGGTGCATGGTCAGTCCCATCTAAGACTGCCATGATGTAGGACAAAGAATCTAGAGAATCAGAGCCGGATGGGGTCTGTTCTAGGAGGCTTGAGTATTAAGTGTTAGCTTTGAGCTCTGGTGTTCCCACCTGCTTCCCTTTCTTGGGTCGTCTATGCTAGAAAAAACTTGAAACTAGGGTGTGGGTCTTGTCTTTGATGCTCTGAGCTAGCACGCTACCATTTGAGCCATAGCTCCACGTCCAGCTTTTTGGGGTGTTTAATTGGAGATAAAGCGTTCTCATGAACTTTGCTGCCAAAGGTGGCATCCAACTGCAGTCCTCAGATCTCAGTCTCCTGAGGGGATAGGATGCCAAGAAGAGAAAAGTATCTTTGACTGGTGCCAGTAGCTCATGGCTGTCATCCTAGATACTCAGGAGCTGAGATCTGAGGATCATGGTTCAAAGCCAGCCTTGGCAGGAAAGACCCTGAGAGTCTTATCTCCAACAAACCACCAAGAAACCGGAAGGGGTGCTGTGGCTCGTGTAGTAGAGTGCTCTCCTTGAACTGAAAAGCTCAGGGACAGAACCCATACCCAGAGTTCAAGCCCCACAACTGAAAAAAGAAAGAAAATAAAATATCTTTGCCTGCAAATATGTAGAGGTGTGTGTGTGGGTGCAGTGATTGAGAAACCAGGTGCTGACCTCACTTTACAGACATTTCTAATAACTCCCCAAGTTTGCCCCAGTTTGAAGCCACAGTAGGATGGGTGGTGCCTTACCAAGAACTCAAGAGGACGAGGCCTGTGGCAGGCAGGGAGTGGATGAATGGGTGCAGGAGTGGGATTGTTGTGTCTGTATTCTCTCCATTGAAGGATGGATTTTGATGCTGGGTGTCAAAGTTTGAAATCAAGGGTTGCAAGAAGTTTGTGGCCTGACGAATTGGGTTTCCTCTGGGTATATGAAGGTGGCTGAAGCCTAGTGCTGCCAGTGCTCACAATTGTCTTCCTAGCTACTCATAAAGCTGTAAAGACCACAGTTCAAAGCCAGCTTTTGCGGGAAAGTCTGTGATACTTGATATCCAATGAACCACCAGAAAACAGGAAGTGGTGCTGTGGCTCAAATTGTAGAGTACTCATCTTCAGCTGAAGAGCTGAAGGACAGCACCCTGGCCCAGAGTTCAAACCCCATGACCAACAATAAACAAAGAGGTGGCCTGAGTTTTCCACGTAGCAGTGTGTACAGTTGGAAATTCCATGCTTGGTTATGAGACATTACAGATATGTGAGAGGCTCAATGTTGTGTCTACAGTTAGTCTCAGTATGATAGTGCCATCTTCTCGAAGGTCAGATGTGATCCTAATGGAGGGAGTTGATGGTTCTGTTCTCAGGAACTGCTGAGGCCTTGGAATGTCCATGTGAATCTGTGTGTGTGTGTGTGTGTGTGTGTGTGTGTGTGTGTGTGTGTAATTTTCCCTCGTCTTTCTCTGTCCCCTTCGTGGGTGCCTGTCTGCCTTTTTCTGACCTCAGATGGTGCCCCTCCTCCACAACCACCTTGCCTTTAGCCCCCTATCAGGGTCT
The DNA here is from genome assembly GCF_019054845.1 of Dipodomys spectabilis. Taxonomy (NCBI): domain Eukaryota; kingdom Metazoa; phylum Chordata; class Mammalia; order Rodentia; family Heteromyidae; genus Dipodomys; species Dipodomys spectabilis. The sequence goes on along the minus strand of NW_024870872.1, from coordinate 898,236 downwards.
ACAATGAGTGCTAAATTGCCAGAAGCCTGTGTTCCAACTTTTCTCTGGGGCACAAGTCTGGCTGTCCAATATTTGGCCGCCTCCAGTGGATTCTGGGAACGCAGTGCCAGCTGGCATAGGGTCTCCCCTGCCTCAGAGGGAGGGCCTCAGTCATACGATGTCCTGTCCTTTTCCTCAGCTGGGCTTCTGACTGCACATCCCTCTCAGCAGGCTTGTAGTGGAGTGGGGAATGGGGAGTGCTGGTGGCTCTGGCCAACTCGAGCTTGACTTCTGACTTAAGGCCTCCCAAGCAAGGAGGATCCACGGCTACATGGGAGGTGAGGCCAAAGTGGTTTGGAAGTATCTGTCGGTGTCTAGGAAATGTAAATGTACTTTATTGCAGGAAAGTTTATCTTCCGGCACCAGGTTGGCTTCTCAGGTCCTTCTAGACAATTCTGGATGCCCAGACTACAGGAGGCACAGACTTTAGATCCAGGGCCAGGGAACTGGGGGATGAGAGACTGGTATGGCCAATACCTCAATGTTCTGGGGCATTAGTCTTGACCAGGCTATGTCCGCCCCCCTTGTGTACATTCACTTCTTAACCCAGTGTTGGCCACACACCGGCAACTTGTGTCAGTACTGTGGAAGTGGCAAGAGTGGAAGTAAGATCTAAGATGAACAAAATCAGGATTTATGGCCTGTGGGGGTGGCAAAGGGTGATTTTACAAAAAATCTTAGAGCTGGAACTCAGGGTCTAGACACTGTCCCTGAGCTTTCTTTGCTCAAAGCTAATATTCTACCACTTGAACCACAGCTTAAAATTCACCTTTTTTTTTTTTTTACTAGTTTAGTGGAGATAAGAGTCTCATGGACTTTCCTGCCTGGATGACAGGCATGAGCCACAGGTGCACTGCTGATAATGGCCTTTCTCCACAGTGGACTGGAAGCTCCAGAAAGCTTTTCTTACTTTTTACTGTGCCAGTACTGGGCCTTGAACTAAGGGTTTGGGCTCTGGTCTCTTAAATTTTTCCCTCAATGCTGGCACTCTACCACTTGAGCCACAGCTCCATTTCTGGCTTTTGGTAGTTCATTGGCAAGAAGCGTCTCAATAACTTTCCTCCACTGGGCTGGCTTTGACCCACGATCTCTGATCCCATTCTCTTTAGTAGCTAGGATTTATAGGGGTTGAGCCATTGGTGGCATTGTGAAGAAAGTGTTCTTAAGCAAGAGTTCTTCCCTGCATTTGCCCTGACTCCTCCATGCAAAGGAGGCCTGAAGGTCAGGAGCTGTGAAAATTAGGCTTCTAGCCACAGGAAATGGCAAGGGTCCATGGAGAAAAGTCAAAGCTAATCTTCCCCCTCGCCCAATTCTGAGCCCCACCCTCTGCCCTACCTGTGACTCAAGTACAAACCTTGAACCATCCTTGAATGTTCTGCTAGACTTTTCTGAGGTCAAAGAACTTCATTCCACCCACACTACCTGTTCTACACCACATCTCAGGACCTTTGCCCATGCTGTGTACCTTCTGCCTGAGACTCTCTGTCCTGTTCCACATCTTAGAACTCCTGTGGAATTTTGGCACTGGTTATATCACCTACTGGATTAAGTCTTTCCTTCCCTTCTCCAACTTTGTTTTTAATATTGAGTTGCTAGAGATGGAACTTTGCATGTTGACTGGCAAATGCTCTATATTGGGGTGTGTGTGTGTGTGTGTGTGTGTGTGTGGGTGTGTGTGTGTGCCACTCCTGGGGTTTGAATTCATGGCCTAGACGCTATCCCTGAGTTTTTATGCTCAAGGCTAGTATTCTACTACTTGAATCACAGCTCTGGCCTTTTGGGTGCTTTATTGGAGAAATGAGTCTCATATAGACTTTCCTGCATGCACTGGCTTGTGGTTATAATGCTCAGATATCATCCTCCTGAGTAGCTAAGATTACAGGGGTGAGCCACCAGCACCTGGCCTCTACCTATCACCTATAACCTCAGCCCTCCTCTGAGTCCCAGAAGAGTATGTCTCACCAAGCTCACATATTTTTTTTTGCCAGTGTTGGGGCTTGAAATCAGGGTCTGGGCATGTTACTGAGCTGCTTTTGCTCAAGGCTACATTCTATCATTTAAGCCATAGTGCCACTTGTGGCTTTTTTTGTTTATGTGGTACTGAGGAATCAAACCCATGGCTTCATGCTTGCTAGGTAAACACTCTATCACTAAGCCACATTTGCAGTCCAAGGCTCACTTCTAACAGGAGCTATGAGGGTGGGATTTATTTGAATACCCTTTTCAGCACAAAAATCGCTGGCCATTTCATATCATTGCCAGGATTAGGGACAAGCCTGAGACTTGGCAATGAGGAATGATGAATGAGTGATAGCCACCATGCCCCAGAGATCTAGGCTCATCCTACAGATGGATAGAGAATATGGAGACAGAACCTTCCACAACTCCTACAGCCTGGGAACTGTGGCCTCCCTGGAGGCAGTGGCTGGCTGCTAGATATCCCAGTGGGACACCTCAGCCAGGACATAAGGCACTCATTGCATATGCAAGCCCAGGCAACCCTTCGGGGCTTCAGTTATTAAATGGCAGAGAAGGATGCTTTGTTCAAGCTACTTGCTCAGACTTAGTACACTCTAAAGGCTTGTCCCAGCTTTCCCAGGTTCGGGTTCTGGGCATGGGCAACCTGCTGAATGCCCATCATCCATACATCATCAATCCATACACAGAGACATAGAGTTATTGCCTTCTTTTTTTTTTTCTTTGGCAGGTCTAAGGTTGAAATATGAGCCTAGGCCCTATCCCTGATCTCCTCTTTCTCAAAGGTAGTGCTCTGCCTTTGAGCCACAGCCCCAACCCATGGGGATATTTTCCTGTGATCTCTTAGAAATAAGAGTGTCGGGACTTTCCTGCCCTGGCTGAATTCAAATTGTCATTCTCTACATCTCAGCCTTCTGAGGAGCTAGGTTTACATACAGGAGCCACTGACAACCTGGCTTTCTTCTTCTTCTTCTTCTTTTTTTGAGTCCGGTCATGGGGCCTAAACTCAGCCTGGGCATTGTCCCTCAGCTCTTCAACTCAAGGCTAGCGCTCTACCACTTGAGCCACAGCGCCACTTCCGGCTTTTTTCTTTTTGCTTATGTGGTGCTGAGGAATCGAACCCAGGGCCTCTGGCATGCAAGGCATGTGCTCTACCACTAGCCACCTTCCCACCTCTTCTTCTTCTTCTTCTTCTTCTTCTTCTTCTTCTTCTTCTTCTTCTTCTTCTTCTTCTTCTTCTTCTTCTTCTTCTTCTTCTTCTTCTTCTTCTTCTTCTTCTTCTTCTTCTTCTTCTTCTTCTTCTTCTTCTTCTTCTTCTTCTTCTTCTTCTTCTTCTTCTTCTTCTTCTTCTTCTTCTTCTTCTCCTTCTCCTTCTCCTTCTTCCTCATCCTGACAATCTTAAATCTTCACAGTGTCATTCCAATGGTTTGCATTTGAAGTAAACTACCCGCCCTGGAGTTCGAATGCCAGCACTGCCACCCACAAATGGAGGGAGATCCTGACAAACTAGTTTCTATTTATGTGAATGCTATCAAAGTAATAATTAAATTTTCAGTTAATTAATTACTCTATTTTAGAACACAAAAATTATTGGATTCATATCTTCCATTCTAGCACCATGGTATGATTACACTAATCGAAGGATTTTGACTAATTTTTAATTAATGTTTTTATAAGTATTCAACCATGATACTTCATTCAATGGAGACATAACTTGAGAGCTTGTTTGGAGGTTCTGGCAGGGGAGCGCAGCTACTCGTATACCCTTGACCGAAGACCAGTCCTCCTCTATCGGGGATGGTCGTCCTCTTCGACCGAGCACGCAGCTTTGGAGGGACGCACATGGAGCAATGAGGGAGGAAGGGGACACCCGCCTAGCCAGCCAGATCAGCCGAATCAACCCTGGCGATCAATGGGGTGACAGATGTGACAGCCAGATTGCCCTCACATCCTCAATGGAGACATAACTTAATAACTAATAATTGGTAACTATATATATATAATTTAATGATATCCTCACATTCTCTCTCTCTGTACACACACACACACACACACACACACACACACACACACACACACATACAGCAATCTACACATATATCAATGTATTTATTGGGCACTACTCTGGCTTGATCACAGGTCCTCAGAACTTCCTGGCAACTCAGTTTGCCAGAGGCTGGTGTGCTAAGACTTTGACCCCATTTATGAATTAGCAATTGTAGGCTGTGAGTTGAAGTCCCAGCATGGCCAAAAATTTATTCATGGATTAAGAAGCCACTTTTGACACCCTTTTTCCTGAAAAAAAGTCCTGGGTCTCAGTATGATGTATAATTCAGATGCATATATATCCTATGTGATAGGATGTAATAAATGAAATGTTATATGTGTTATAATACTAAATAAATAAGGGTAATAAATGTCATACTCACTAAACCTATGTATGTGAATAGATATCATATATTAATATTATTTTTTCCAGTGCTGGGGCTTCAGTTCATTCCCTGGGAACTGGTCTGAATTTCTTGTCTTCAAGGCGGTAAGCTTCCCCTTCACCCACAGTGTCACAGAGTGACCCAGACCCTGAGTTCAAATCCCAGACCTGCCAGAAAAATGGTGCAAATTCCAAGCCAGGGCCTTATTTTATTAAGTTTGACCCAGCACGGGCCTTGAATTCAGGTCTCAGCATTTCTGCCACAGCCGATCCTGGAATCCTAGGACCCGAGTTCAAATCTCAGAGTTGGCACAAAATAAATAAATAAATAAAAAGAGAAGGGTAAAACTAAGAAATTCAAGAAGGTGGTTTTACATTTTTTCCCTTTTCATTGTGACCATGCCTAAATGACAAGGCCCTGAAAATGTAGATGACCTTGCATACTGATGTTTGGCTGGCTATTATAGAAGCCATAGACAAAACCTCAACTTTGGCCTGGAGGTCGAATCCCCTGGACTGCCACTAATGACTGGCGGGAGATTCTAAGAAATGCATTTCAATATACATACATACAAGTATTATAAAAGTAACAATTAAATTAGTAGTGTATGAGTATATTATAAAATTAACAATTATACTACATTGACTAATTTTCAATTAATACTTTATTATGTATTCAACCATGATACTTAAAAATGGAAGGAATAATTTAATTGTCAATAATTGGTAGTAATATAATATTTGTAATTCCATAATATAGAGACATCTTTCTCTTGTTTATATATATGTATATATATATGCCAATGTACACATTTATCTTTTTATACACTTGTCACTCCTGGGGCTCAGTGGTATAGTGATGGTTTCAATTCATCACTACAACATGCACATAAAAATCTAGAAGTTTTGCTGTTGCTCAAGCAGTTGAGCACTAGCTTTGAGCATAAAAGTTAGACCCTTACTCAAGACCCAGGATATGCGCAAAAATGTTGTGACTGCAAGTCTATAAAGATAGGACTTCAAATACCTCATCACAGAGCAAGCCGGGTATCTGATGCTGACAGCTGCCATCTAACCTGACTTAGCCCGAAGTATACCACTACAACCAAGCTCCAATACTTGTATAATCCTTGTACAAGACAAACTAGGTACAGTGCTCATGTCCTGAGTTCAAGCTGCAGGACTAGTGTATGCACACACACACACACACACACACACACACACACACACACACACACACGTGCGTGTACATGCAAACATACACACACACTCACAGAGAAAACAGAAGTGAAGCTGTGACACAGAATGATAAAGCATTAGACTTCTGCCCTGAGCACCCAGGCCTTGTGTTCAACCCCAAAACCTAACCACAGGGCCCAACTAGGAGAGGTCAAATGTTTCAAAACATGATGAGCTTCACCAGCCAGCCCTAGATGACAGGAATTTTGTGATATCCAACACATGCTTGGATTTCACAAGCTTCCAGAAACCTAGGAGAGGCATCATAGGCCCATTATCACCCTCAATGAAACATTTAATTAGGTTCTGTGCCCTAGTTGTCTGCCAGAAGGACTCCTGAATTATATTGAGCACTGTATCTGAACACCGGAATATAGTCTCACAAAGGCAGAACTTGGACTGCAATGGGACATGACACAAATGAAGGCTTCCTGTCAAATCAGAGCACTGGGAAGAGAGACAGCTTGGCGGTACAAAGAGGACTTTTTCTCCTGACCTTCAGAGCCCGTCCACACTCCTCCTCACTATTTGGCCCAGATGGAGTTGTTTGTTACACAGCTGTACAGGAGTGAGGCCTTTTGTGTGCCTGTCCAGACAATGAGAGAGACTTCTTCCAGCAGGCCTGGGATGCAGAGAAACCCTCAAGCTACACTGGGAGCAGTGAGGGGAGCCCTGGAACATGCAATGTCATAAAAGCACTCTCTGTGTTATGAACTCATTGTATTGAATACAAATTTCCTAGGTTGGTGCCATTCATCATAGCTACTCTGGAGCTTCACAAGTAGAAATACATCCATACATACACAAAGACATGGAGATACCGGTTCTTTTTGAGGGGGCAGTTCCTGGGGTTGAACCATGAGCCTGGACATTGTCCCTGAGCTCCTTTTACTCAAGGATAGTGCATTAAGCTTGAGTCAAAGCCCCAAATCTGGCTTTTTCTGTGATCTCTTAGAAATAACAGTGTCAAGGACTTTTTTACATTGGCTGGATTTAAATTCAGATTCTCTACATCTCAGCCTCCTGAGGATCTGGAATTACAGTCAGCAGTCACTGGCACCTTCTTTCTTTTCTTCTTCATTTTTTAATCTGGAAAATCTGACTTCTTAACGAGTCATTCCAATGGTTTGAACTTATAAGAGACTACCCAATGTTCTTTATAGCTGCTTTCTCTGAGAAGAATTTTCTCTCCTCATCTTCCCCTCTGGTCACAGGTTTGAAGACAAAAGTGAGAAATGAGTGTCACAGGATTGAGGAGCAAATGTCCACAGGATATGCCAGTACTCTCACTTAACATTGAGCTGCAGTGAATTTACTCTCTCAGGATGAGAGGACTGAAAGCTGGAGCCATCTTCATACTCATACTGCATTGCTCATTTTGCCTTGAAAGTGATCTAATAATTATGAGTGTTTTGTGTCTCCAACCTTAAGTATCTAGAACACACTAGAAAAATATTCATGTTTCTGTTTTCTCTAGTACCTCTCGACATTTAACTAAAAGTTTGTGTGGAGTGGCTCTTAGGGGGAATCCCTGAGGAAAGATACTTGAAGCCTCCTCAGGAGATCACCATTCAAAGCCAGTACTACCAGGAATTTCTGTGATATTCTTGTCTCTAATAAACCACCAGAAACCAGACGTGGAGCAGTGGCTTAATGAGTAGAACTCGAGTTTTGAGAAAGAAAGCCGAACAGGAGATACAGGCCAGACAAGGCAGAAAAGCCTGGGAGTTGCTTATGTTACAGGCCTGTGTCCTTATATGATGCACATTGAAGCTCGCAGCAGCCTTTATTTACATTTTATTATGAGGCCAATGCAGGAACAGTCACAAATCTTCAGGGGAAAATAAGATCAGAGTGTATAGAAATAACTGGTATTCAGGAAAGTACACTTGAGTACACAAACTGTAGCATACTTATGTAAAAACTATGATTAAGAAGAAAAGATGAGGGGGCTGGGAATGTGGATTAGTGAGAGAGTGCTTGCCTAGCATGCAAGAAGTCCTGGGTTCTATTCTTCAGTAGCACATACACAGCAAAAGCCAGAATTGGTGCTGTGGCTCAAGTAGTAGAGTGCTAGGGACGGTGCTCAAGCTTTGAGTTCAACCCAAGAAATGTCAAAGAGATTGCTAGGTAGGTAGGTAGGTAGGTAGGTAGGTAGGTAGGTAGATAGACAGACAGACAGACAGACAGACAGACAGACAGACAGACAGACAGACAGACAGACAGACAGACAGACAGACAGACAGATAGATAGATAGATAGATAGATAGATAGATAGATAGATAGATAGATAGATAGATAGATAGATAGATAGATAGATAGATAGATAGATAGATAGATAGATAGATAGATAGAAAAATAATACATGAATCTGGTCTTGGATGTCAGGAGGAAAGAAGGGAACAATTCCCAGTCATGAGGCCTTGTACCTTGTGCCAGGCCACCAGCATTGCTTTCACTCACCCGCAAAGTAGGAAGACTGTCTCTTTCCCATTTCTCAGGCAGCAAAGGGGCCCAGAGCCAAGAAGGCAAAGCCAGGTTCTAACTCAGGTGCTTGGAAACAGAAGAGAAATGGCCCTGCCTCTCCTTGGACTGGGGATTTGCATTAATGATGTGGAGAATGAAGGCAAGAGAAAGGACTGGCAGAGATAGAAGACCAGAGAGCAGGGTTTTTCTGGTCTCTTCCTCCCTTCTCCCCCACTAAACTGACTCTCTATTGGTACCCTTAAGATAGCCTGATACTCCCTTCACCTGAGGGAGGAAGGTTAGTCATTTTTTGAAGAGGCTGAGAAAAGCCTGACCCTGGTGTAACTCTAACAAATATTTCAGGTTTCCCCCCCCCCATTGCTGGCTGTGCCTGGAATGAATGAATTAAGTGGTTTTGCAGCTCAATTCCCGGTTGAGTGTGTACATTCTGCCTCCTAATTCTACAGGCCTAGGTCTCTGCACATAGCGTGGCTTTTGAAACTGTTTTCTGTCCTTCAAATACAGTGCTACACTGGAGTTCTTTCGTTTAGCCGGGCTAGGGCTTGAATCCTGAGAACTTCATTTGAACCTTGGATGGGTCAGTGACGTTTCTTTCCTTCTATAGCACAAAAACTCTAAGAACATTTAGAGTGCAAGTAACTTCTCATCACCAATGGAAACACACGAAGCTGTTGAACATCTGACCTTTCAGAAGTGGAAGTCAGAGTGTAATAGAATTTCCTGCCCTGGTTGGCTTCACCCTGTGATCCTCAGACCTCAGCCTCCTTAGCTAGAATGATTGGTGTGAGCTACTGGTGCTCTGCTAGGTTCAGAACTGTAATGACATTGATAATACAAGTCAACTGCTTATCACAAAGGGATTGAGGAGCATATTAAGCCTTTCAACATTGGACTTTTCAGACCCTTTTAGCACACAAGGTGATAATGCTAGAGTCTGAGAGGCTGGGCATATGGATGTGCTACACTTGAGCCTTAAGCTCTGACTCCAATTCTGGTGTACATCAGCGTTCATTTTCCAGAGAATGTTCTCCTAATTAGCAAATAGGAAAAGTACTTTGATTAACCCTTACTTTTTTCCAGTTTTTGTCTTGTATCAAGCCTGGGCCCTGTCCCTGAGCAATTCAGCTCAAGGCCAACTCTCTACCACTTGAGTCACAGTGCCACATGGGGTTTTTATGGTAGTATATTGGACATAAGAGTCTAACAGGCTTTCCTTGCCTAAGCTGTCTTTAAACTATGGTCTTCAAATCTCACATCCAGAGAAGCTGGGGTTCCAGGTGTGAGCCACCGGCATCTGGCCTATTGTTTTGAGAGTCCTGGGCTTCTTTTTTTCAAGGCTAGCATTCTATCATTTGAGCCACTCCACTGCTTCTGGCTTTTTCTGAGTATGTGGCACTGAAGATTCAAACCCTGGTATTCATGCATGTTGAGCAAGCTCTTTCCACTAAGTGACATTTCTAGGCTTGCCCTTACAATCTTATCCTACAACTTACCTATACTCAAGAAAAGGCTTCTAAGTATAAATCATAAAAGAAATCCCTATAGGAAGGTGTTCAAAGATAAAAAGAAAAAGCTCATCCTTGATAGATACTCTAAACATGTGAAGACTAGGACAAATGCCTCCATTTAATTATGTATTTTGTTTCAACACAAAAAGTTTTAATGAAAAATGAGTCAATGTCCTAAAGTATTGTGTATAATTTTATAATAAGTGTGCAAAATGTAATAAATATTATGTGTATTAAATAGTAAATAAAATAAACAATAAATAAATGAATCAAATAAAAAATAAAATAAACACAAAGTCAATAATAAAAATCATAATAGGTAATAAACACACATATGTAAGTATATATCCTATATCACACATGTATAGAAATATCTTTTCCATTGCAGGGCCTTCATTCAGGCCATGGTGCAAATGAGATACCTGGATGGTGAGATCAAATCCCACAAATGGTAAAAATATTGGCCAAGTTCTAAGACAGTGACTTAATTTTTTAGTGGAAGCAGTTATTTTTATTCAGTAACATACTGAACATTCAAAAAAAGCAGTGTAGAATTTTGTACAGCTATTCAGACGTCCTTCCCTTACTTCCAAAGTGCTTCTCTGAACACTACATTGTTTCTGTTTTTATATGTTTTTTATTGTGAAAATGTTGTACGAAGGGGTCACAATTACATTAGCAGTATATTTCCTATTGAGCATTGTGGCCTCCTCTTTTGTTCTCCCCCTACCATCCCTTCCCTCCCATCTCCACAACTACTCCCCCTGCCAAGCTCAGTGACTTAATTTTTAAGTTTTGGCTTGACACGGAGTTTGAACTCAAGTAGTGGCAAATCTGCACTTTCCTCACATTGCTACAGATTTACCAAGATCTTGAGGTCAAATCCCAGGCTAGGAAAGAAAACTGTCAGAAATTCCAAACCAGGGAGCTTTATTTTTTTAAATTTAGTTAAATAATTAATTATTAGTTTTTTCTTTTTTTCTTTTTTTTGGCCAACCATGGGGCTTAAACTCAAGTCGTGGCAACTCTGCCTCAGCTTCAATACCCTAGGGTGGGGCACCCTCAGACACATAGCCAATCTAGGGATCCTAGGCCCAGAGGGGTTTCAGGAAGAAAAAAAAAAATCATAGCATAGAACAAAAAGTGGCAAGCTGTAGAGGGCTGAGGGTTTTACGTTTTTTTCTTTGCACAGTGAACATCCTGGGTCTGAATGAGATGGCTGCAAATTGGACCTGACCTGCCATATCTGAAAGCTGGCGTGCTATCAGGGAACTCATAGGCCAACCTGTGAACATAGGCCTCGGGTTCAAATCCAGGTCTTGACCCCTACCAATGGCAGGAGATCACAAGAGACCCATTCCTATGCTTAGGAGTACCGATTGAAAGAGAAGTTTGTGCATCTGTCAAGTCTAAAATTGGATTCAATAATCCTAGGACGCTGATAGATCTTAATAGTTCATTAAGCATGAAGAGAATACTATTCCTTTAACTGTGGTATAACAAATACCTAAGAGTTGATAGGAATGTAGTATGTCATTCAATCATAGATAGGCGGCTATGGTGTTTTTACCAATATATATTTATTTGTATACCACTGTCTGCCTATCCTTGTATCACGATTTTGGCCAATCCTGGGGCACAATCTCAGCACCTGGGAACCACCTGACAGCTTCATTGGCTAGAGGCTGCCGTGCTCACATTCACCCATTCATGAATTTGGTCTGCATGGCCCTGAGTTCAGATACAAGCACAGCCAAAAATTTAATCTTGGATTAAGATGCCACGAGTGACACCTGTTTTCCTTTCCTGGGAGAGTCCTGGGTGTCAGGCATGATTGTGAACATATCTACAAATCTAGATGCTATGTGATAGGATGTAAACAATATAATACATAGTTAGGTATCATCACAGTCAATAAAATAAACGGTAAATGAATGAATAAAACAAAAAATACAATGAATAACTGCCACAAACATAATATAGGCTGAACATCTGTATGGAAGTTCAATCTTATCTTATAATGTATATAAGGAGTAGGTTTTTCAGGGCTGGGGCTTGAATTCACACCTAGGGAACATGCCTGACTTTCTGGTCTTCAAGCATGGTGAGCTTCCCCTTCCCCCACAGTGCAACAGAGTTACCTAGACCCCGTGTTCAAATCCCAGGCCTTGCAGACAAAAAAATGTCACACATTCCAAGCCAGGGAGCTTCATTAGCATTTTTAATGTTTTTAAGTTGACTTCGCCTTTATTTGATATATTTTGATTTTATAACATGAGTTTTTTCAAAAATGGTGTTTAAACTTTTACATTTCAGCACAGCACATTGGAGTTTCTACTTTGACCATCTGCCATGAAGAGTGAGAATGAAAATAAGGACACCATTTGTCCTTAGATGGTCGGGAGAGTTGAATTTATTTCTATTTAGAGTTATTTCTATAATTATAAACTCTCTGCATTTGTGTCATGTTAGTTTTCCTCAGCTCCTACCACGAAATACACTAGGGGATTCTTGATAGCACAAAAGTTTGGGTTTCTGAATAAATACTCACTTCTGTGAGGACAGTAGGTAATTGTAAGTATTTTGGGAATAAACTGGATTGTAAAATGAAAAACAAAAACTTTGGGACTGGGATGTAGCTCAGTAGTGGAGTATTTGCATAAAGAGCATAAGACTCTGGCAGAAAAGTTTCATAAAGCTTAGAATGTTAGAATTTTATGATCTGTATGAACAAACTTTTTTAGTCTTGGGCCTGAACTCAGGGGTTATCCTTGTACTCTTCAGATCAATGTGAGCGATCTAATGCTTGAGTCACTTCCAGTTTTCTAGTGGTTTATTGGAGATAAGAGTCTCACGGACTTTCCTGTCCAGGCTGGCTTTGAATTGCCATCCTCAGACCTCAGCCTCCTGAGTAGCTAGAATTATAGGCATGATCCACCCGTGCCTGGAACGTGAACAAACTTCTTAAAGATTGATTCTGAGAAAAGAAACTTGGAATACAATTTTAGAATAAATAATTTAATATAAATAATGCCATGATTAAGGCACTAATTTAGAAGTATTTATTCATTAGCTGGTTTCTTAGTTTAAAGATATATTATATATATGCATTATTAATATATATATATAATTAAAAACATAGATTTGAAGTGCACCTAAGAGCATATGTGCTCATGTAAATTTATACAACTGCATAAGCTTCCTTATTTTTTTTTTCCATTTTGGTTGGTACCATAAATTAGGTGGGATTTTTGTACTGCTGTTTCGGTCGCTGTTTTTGGAGGATTTCTCTCCCTTTTATCCCTCTGCCCCCCTTCCCTGCACTTGAACTCAGCTCTTTCTTGGCTTGGTTGTTCATAGCTGATTTTCTACCACTTCAACCGTACCTGTAGCCTGGCTTTTTGCCATTTAATTGGACATGATTACTCTCAGACTTTTCTGCCTTCATTGGCTTTGAAATTTCATCTTCCAGTTCTCAGGGTCCTGAGTAGCTAGGATACTGATGTGAGCCATTGGGGTGCCTAGGGATAAATTAGACTTTGGTTGGTGTATTCTTTCTGTTTTTATAAGCATGGGAGCATCTACTATAGAATTTCTGTGAATGTCCTGGGTCTGAAGTAAGATATATAATACATATGCAAATCTGTATATTTCTCATAAGATATAATAAATTTAATACGTGTAATAAGTGTAGTAATAATCAATAAATATAATGAATGAGTAATACAAAAATAAATACATTTAAAGCAATATGCAGTAAACATCATTATGTAGATATTCATCATTTTTTCAAATGTGGATGAATATTACTTAACAGGGGTGGGGATTGAATTCAGGCCTAGGGAACAGGCCTGAATTGCTTGTATTCAAAGAGGGTGAGTTTCTCCATCCTCCACAGTGCATTAGAGTTTCCCAGACTGAAAGTTCAAATTCCAGGCCTGACAGAAAAAAATGAGCACAAATTCCAATTCAGGGAGCTCCATTAGTATTTTTAATGTTTTTAAAATTTTAAAATTTATTTTATTTTATTTTTATATATTTTATTACAATTTTATTTTATTTTATTTATTTATTCATTTATATTGCCAAGCACGGGGCTTGAACTCAGGTTGTAGCAACTCTGTCTCAGCATCCATCATCCTAAGCTGGGAGGGTGTAGCTTCTGGGCCCACAGCCATTCTTGGGATCCTAGGCCTCAAGGGCTGACAAGAAAACAAATTGAAAACAGCACTGAAAAATTGCCGTGAATTGAAGATCATTGGCGGTTTCTCGGTATTTCTTCCTTGCATGGTGACCATCCGGGTCCAAATGACACAGCTGCAACCCGTAGGTCACCTGGCATTGCTGAATGCTGGCAGGCTGGCAGCGAAGTCATAGGCCAATCTGGACATCTAGGCCGAGTTCGAATCCTGGTCATGCCACTTACCAAGGGCTGGAGAGCCTAAGAAACTATTGCCTGTCCATAGGAACACCAGAGGAATGTGATCAATGTCATGGTTGGATGAGTAGTTTGTCAATCAGTCTAACATAAAATTAAACCCAGTATTCACAAGATGTGGATTGATTTTAATTCATAGTTTATTATGCATTAAAAGAATACGTGTGTGTGTGTGTGTGTGTGTGTGTGTGTGTGTGGGTGTGGGTGTGTTTTGTCAGTAGTGGGGCCTGAACTCTGGGCCTGGGCACGTTCTCTCAGCTTTTCAGCTCAGGGTTAGTGCTGTACCATTTGAGATACAATAACATTCCCTGCTTTTTCTGGTCATGTTGTGCTGGGGAATCGAACCCGGGGTTCATGCATGCAAGACAAGCACTCTCCCACTGAGCCAACTTCCCAGCCCCTAAAAGAATAGTATTGATTAAATAGAGTTCTCACTACATACCTGTGAATCACTAGAAAGGTATTATTGTCATTGAATACTAGAAAGAAAGACATCACTAGCAGTATCTCAATTTCTAATTATATATTTATTTCTATACCACCGTCTACAAAGAAAGGTATTGCTATTTTGGCCAAACCTGTGTGTTGATCCCAGATCCTGGGATTCAACTGGCATCTGAATGTGCTAGAGGCTGTCGTGCTGACACTCACCCATTCATGAATTGGGCCTTCTAGGCCCTCAGTTCAGGCCCCAGCATTGCCAAAATGTCTTCTTGGAGTAAAATTCCAAGTGTGATACCTGTTTTCCTTTTCTGTGCAAGTGCTGGGTGTCAGGTATGATGTATATAATATACCTGCAAAGCTACATGCTATGGAATAGATTTGAATGAATGTAATAAATGTTATAGATGCACTCACAGTCAGTCCATAAATAAATGGTAAATAAATAAATAAATAATAATGTATCATGAATCATACCAACAAACATGATATAAACTGAATATATGGATGTAAATATAAATCATATAATAAACATGTCTATAAATGTTATGTTCTCCAGAGATGGGGATTGAATTCAAGCCTAGGGAACAGGTTTGAATTGCTTGTCTTCAAGGCAGGAGAGCTTCCCTTTCCTTAGCCCCCCCCCACCCCATGCAGTGCATCAGAGTTACCCAGATCCCAAGGTGACATCCCTGGCCTGGCATACAACAAAATGGCATGAAATCCAAGACAGGGAGCTTCAGTAGTATTGTTAATTAATTTATTTATTTTTGCTAAGCACGGGGCTTGAATTTAGGTGGTGGAAACTCTGCCTCAGTTTCCATAACCCTAGGCTGGGATGGTGCAGCCTCTGGACCCACAGCCATCCTGGGTCCTAGTTTTAGGGGGTTGACAGGAAAACAAAATGAAAACACCACCCAAAAAACGCTGCAAACCACAGAAGTTCAGCAGTTTTTGTTTTTCTTCCTTGCACGGTTACCATCCTGGGTCTGAATGACATGGCTGCAACCTATAGGTCACTTGGCATTGCTGAAAGCTCGCAGGCTGTCAGCGAAGCCATAGGCCAACCTGGACACTAGACCCTGAGTTCAAAACCCAATCATACCACTTAAAAGGAGATGGAGAACCGAAGAAACTATTGCCTGTCCATAGGAACACCAAAGGAATGTGATCAATTCCATGGTTGGATGAGTAGTCTGGCAATGAGTCTAGCATAAAATTAGACCCAATAATCCAGGACATGAATTGATTTTAATTCATAGTTTATTATGCATTAAAAGAATGCTATTGGGGGCTGGGAAGGTGACTCAATGGTAGAGTGCTTGCCTTGCATGCCTGAGGCCCTGGGTTCGATTCCTCAGCATCACATAAGCAAAAAGAAAAAAGCCAGAAGTGGTGCTGTGGCTCAAGTCGTAGAGCACTAGCCTTGAGCTGAAGAGCTGAGAGACAGCACCCAGGCCCAGAGTTCAGGCCCCACAACCGGAGCCAAAGGAAAAAAAATATTATTGATTAAATGGAATCTTCACTCAATACATGAGAATCGGTAGGAAGGTAGTATATGACATTGAATACTAAATAGACACCTCTGGCATTACCTAAATACCTAAATTTATATTTATTTATATACCACCATCATCATAGAAAGTTACTGCTATTTTGCCCAAACCTGGGGCTTGAATCTAGGTTCTGGGATCCACTTGACAGCTGAATGGGCTAGAGGCTGTGGTGCTGACACTCACCCATTCATGAATTGGGCCTCTCAGGCCTTCAGATCAGGTCCCATCATTGCCAAAAATTTCTTCCTGGTGTAAATTTAAGTGTGACACCTGTCTTCCTTTTCTGTGCAAGTTCATAATATGTCTACAAAGTTACATGCTATGGAATAGATGGGAATAAATGTAATAAATGTTATAGGTTCACTCACAGTTAGTAAAATAAATACTAAATAAATAAATCAATAATAAAACATAATGAATCACACCAACAAACACAATATAGACTGAATATATAGATGTAAATATAAATTATATATTTAACATGACTATGAATGGTATGAGGTGTGGAATTCAGGCCTAGGGAAGAGTTTAGTTCATGCATGATTCTCATAGGAAATGATAGGCAAGACATATGGCACAATGATTATTTTTAATTAAGAGTTCATGAAGTGTGACAATAAGAATCACATTCAGGACTGAAGGCAATGGGAGAGATCCAAGAATCAGTATTCACTGAAAAGCTGCAATGTCATCATGTGGTTCAAATTTCCATTCTTTGGCTACATAGTGTCATTCAGTGCACATAAATGCAAATATGAGCCGGATGCTGGTGTCTCATGCCTGTAATCCTAGCTACTCAGGAGGGTGAGACAAGAGGATTGTGGTTCAAATCCAGGCAGGTCAGGAAGGTCCAAGAAACACTTATCTTCAATTAGCCACCAGAAACCTGGAAGTGAGGCTGTCGCTAAAGTCGGAGAGCACTCAAGTTGAGTTGAAGAGCTGCGAGGCAGTGCCCAAGGTTCAGTGTTCAATCCCCACAACCAACAAAAAAGTGCAAATATGGCTTTAAGTTTTCCCCAAAGGAATGAGGAAGTCAATAGTAATCTTCCCAAAGGATTCAGTGCACCTACTTTTGCTGAGTTATTTAAGTTATGTCTTCTTTTCTGAACACATTCTCTTCTTTAAAAATTGTCACATATTAGCTTTATAGTAAACTTCATCTAATATTTCTTGGTTCAAAAGAGAAGTCCAGGGGCTGGGAAGGGGGCTCAGTGGTAGAGTGCTTGCCTTGCATGCCTGTGGCCCTGGGTTGATTCCTCAGCACCACATAAGCAAAAAGAAAAAAGCCAGAAGTGGCACTGTGGCTCAAGTGGTAGAGCACTAGCCTTGAGCTGAAGAGCTGAGGGTCAGGGCCCAGGCCCAGAGTTCAGGCCCCACGACCGGACCAAAAAGAAAAAAAAAAAAAAAGAGAGGTCCATGCAGTTGATGTCACTTAGCTTTCTTACTCTCTTAGTTCAAAGTCAACCCAGGCAGGAAAGTCTGTCAAACTCTTATTTGTAATTAAACACCAAAAAAGCCAGAAGTAGAGTTTTGGCTCAAGCAGTAGTATACTAGCTTTGTGGGCAGGTGGAAAAGAAAGACAACTGTTCAGGGAGAGGGTCCAGCCTCTGAGTTCCAGCCCCAGAACCAGCACAAACTAAACAAATAAGAAAACAAAACAAACCCTGGGTATTTATTTGGGACTCTCATTAAAGGAGTAGTGGTCTGAGTAGAGGCTGGTTTTTCTGATCATACTCACTGTATCCTGCTTTTTTGAAATCTTTATTGCTATGGAAAACTCAGGACCAGACTAAAGGAATTGATAACTGACTCCTGCAACAAGAGAATCATCTCAGGAGTGAAACATCCATCCATAAGACACTTCAAAACCTCCATATCTTTGTTTCTTTGCAGTAGAACACTTTTAAAACAAAGTTATTTACTTTTGTTTTATGCTGGCCTTCAAATGGCATATTGTTTCCTTTGTAATACTCTCAACCAGAAGTTTACAGACAAGTTTTACATGAGTAAAGAACACACTCAAAAATGTCAGGGAGAGATTTTCCTTCAAGCCTTGGATTCTTTTCTTGGACAGTAAAAAGGAAAGCAAAATTTAACTTGAACTTTTTCATTCCTCTATGTTCAATTTCTCTCCTGAGATCAATTTCCACATCTAGTAACAGTTACTTTCAATTACTTCCAGTAAAAATCTATGGTGCTGCTCCAGATAAAATGAATATTTTCTGGCTTCATTGAAATAGCCCAAGGACACTTTTGGACATGAGGTAACACATGGTTCAGAGACAACTTAGTAAAGAGAAAATATGAAATTTAAATTGCTTATGGATACTTTATTCTTGAGTACATTTTATTCAAACTTGTTAAGTGCTCTGTAAATTAAGGTGAATTTTAAATAGGAAGAAGGTTCTCAGATCATTTTTTGTGAGTGTATGTACTGTGCATTAATTTCCCAAGAGGACATGAGTTAACAGTAAGAGAAACAATAGCAATAATCGGAGAAAAAAGATTTCTGGGAAGATGGTGGAGGAGAAGCTGGAGGCTAAACAAGCTCTTGCATAGAAAGCAGTTTTAGAGTTGCAGTGAACAGTCCTAAGCCAGAGAATCACACCAAGTGTGCCATCACAGGACAGAGAGTTAGGCCAGAGAGGGAAAATCCAGTCAAGGAGACAGATTTGAGCACTTGCCAGCAGCCGCCGCTGCTGCCACCGCCACGGCAGCAGAGGTGGTGGTGGCTGAATCCACCATACTTGCAAAACAGAGAATCCGGGACAAAGGAGCCAGACGCGGCAGGCGAGCAGATTCTACTTAATACCAGCAAGAACTGACAAGGAGCAAACATCTTCATGCTGCAGTTAGCAGACCAGAGACAACCCAGGAAACAAGACTTGGCATGAGTAGAAGCCTAACGTCCTCACCCCTTCTCAGGGAGCAGAGGAGGGAAGGCAACCCCTCCTCCCCCAATACCGGAGATCACCACCTTTGATACTGACAAAGTTGAGTGGAGCTTCTAGCTCCAACTCAGGCCTTGGAAGAAAACTAGAGGCATTTAGCAGGTCACAAGAACCTAACTGACCTGTCAGACTCAGCTCCACCCAGGGAAAAATCACCCAGCTCAGACGCCAGCCCCAGGAGTGGCTTTCTTCAATGGGTAATCAGAGCCAGAGGAGGTCCCTCCCTTTAGCAGCCTTGACAATCAATTGTAATTCAGTAAACATAAACCCTGAGAGTGGCTCCTGGCTGGGCTCTGTGAGTTTCTGACAAACTAGCCCCTGGGAAAAGCTACTGTTTGTTGAAAGACCTCATCTCTACCCAGAACCTAGCCTCATCACATAATCTCCAAACTTGAGGAAAAAGCCATCTCCCTCTTTTGTGATACTCAAAGCAGATCTCTTTCCCACTGAACAAGCCTGGGAAGAGGATCACAAAATTCATAAAAACTGACTTAAGAAACCAACCAAGTCACAGGAAAATCAAACACCACAAGCAGACCAGAGACTCAAACAAGAGGCTGGTTAAGGACACAAGGGAGATAATGGATTTTTCCTTTCCCTTCCGAAAAAATAAAAAAAAAAATTTCCTTTTTTTTGCACCTTTTATAAAACTTTTTTTGTAAAACATTTTTCTAATTTTTAATTTTTACTTTTTTTGAAAAAAATTGTTTTCTAGTAACTTTTTTTTCCTCTTATAATTTTTATTTTAGGGGTATATGTGTGTGTGTGTGTTTTGTTTTCTTTCTTTTTTTTTCCTTTTTTAAAAATTTTTTTTCTTTTTGGTTGAGCTCTACTGAACTTCTGATCTTTATTCTTTCTTTCATATCCTTTTCTCCTTTTCTTCTCTTTCGTTCTTCTTTATGTGACTTAATTATTGTTCTGCACATCCTCAGATAAACCTGTAGTCGATTATTCGAACTTATCCACCATTGTGTACACACTTAATCCACAAATTTATTACTCAATTCAAAACCTCTGAGACTTAAATTTATTAATAGCAGTACAACCTCTTTGTACCTATATAATATTTTAAGTATTTGTATTTTTAAGTTATTCACATCAGCTTTATTTCCCTCCCCTTCTCTCATTATATTCACGTTCTTCTCTGAATATTTTGTATTCGGCCCAACCCAATATTTTTAATTATTACTATTCTCTTTTTTCTAGTCCCTTTTTACTCCTTTCTCTTTCTTCTTGTTTTTCTCTCTCTCTATTTTCATCCTATCCAACCTATTTCCTGCTTTGAGATTAGGATTTAAAAAGTTAAATCTCCCTGTGCCTTCCCACATCACTCTATTCCTATTTTTTACCCACACCTCTCCCTAAACCTAATAATTTCTGGTTTACCAAATTCTTCTTTGCGGTTTGTAGCCCATTAATATATAGTTGTTTGATGTTGAAGAGAGGTATCTGTTGAACTAGATTGTATCTGCAGACTATTGACAGGGAAAATACAGACTTTGGTTGATGCTTGCATTAAGTCAGTTTTCTAGAACAAAACTGGTGTTATTTTCATCCCAAATGGGCAGAGTAAGCTGGAAAAACACTAGAAAAATGGCAAGTCTGGGTATCTCAACTCCTACTCATGATAATCAGTGGACAGAACAGATAATGAGTAATCCAGAGGAGAGTTCCCAAATAACTCTACAAACACTGCTGGCAAACATGATAAATTAAAAGACTAAAAAAATACAAAGGACTCTGTATGAGCGTGATAGGGAGAGAGACGAGCAAACAAAAGGTCAATGGAGGCAAACAAAAGGTCAATATAGGAAAAGACTGAAAACCATCAAAGGACTCTGTATGAGCATGATAGGGAGAGAGAGGAGGCAATCCAAAGGTTTATACAGGAATACCATGAGCGTGAGGAAGCTAGTCAAAAACTGATAGAGGATTTGCGTGCGTAGCTTGAGAATACTCAAAGAGAAAGGCAGGAATGGCGTGAACAGGCTGAGAACACTCAAAGAAAACTACAGGAATGGCATGAACGTGAGGAAGCTAAGCAAAGAGTAATACAGGAATTGAGAGAGCAGGATGAGAACACACAAAGATTACAAAAGGCATGCATGGAATCCATGCCTGAGGGAAGTCAGGGAGACCACAAAGGGAATACTGAATGGGAAGGAATGGGAGTCCAAGGAAACCATAACCAATCAACTAAGTGATTTGAGAATAAACATTGAACACCAAATTAAGGAAGTAAAGAAGTTCATACAAGATCTAAAACAAAGCTTCAGCAAAGAATTTGAAGCCATGAAAGCTGACCACTTAGAGGGAAAATAAATAAAAACAAAGTAGAAAGACTTGACAGCAGGTTAGACCATGCAGAAGATCTAATCTCGGAGATTGAAGACAGCCTAGTTATTTTAGAGAAAGAACATACAACCATCCGGGACAAATCCAAGAAATATGATAGATCTATGCGAAAACTACAGGAATGGCATGAACGTGAGGAAGCTAAGCAAAGAGTAATACAGGAATTGAGAGAGCAGGATGAGAACACACAAAGATTACAAAAGGCATGCATGGAATCCATGCCTGAGGGAAGTCAGGGAGACCACAAAGGGAATGCTGAATGGAACCCAACAAAAGGAATGGGAGTCCAAGGAAACCATAACCAATCAACTAAGTGATTTGAGAATAAACATTGAACACCAAATTAAGGAAGTAAAGAAGTTCATACAAGATCTAAAACAAAGCTTCAGCAAAGAATTTGAAGCCGTGAAAGCTGACCACTTAGAGGGAAAATAAATAAAAACAAAGTAGAAAGACTTGACAGCAGGTTAGACCATGCAGAAGATCTAATCTCGGAGATTGAAGACAGCCTAGTTATTTTAGAGAAAGAACATACAACCATCCGGGACAAATCCAAGAAATATGATAGATCTATCCAAAACTTGGAAGACACCATCAAAAGTCCTAATCTAAGGATAATAGGTTCTGGAGTACCTAGGTACAGAAGTTAATGGTCTAGGTAATTTGTTTCACAGGACCCTAGCAGATAACTTCCCAAACATGCAAAAAGATAGGCCTATTCAGAAATAAGATGCTTTTAGAACTCCAAATAGACCAGACCAGAATAGGACATCCCACCGTCACATTATAATCCACACAGGATCAATTCAGACCAAGAAAAAGATCCTTAAATCTGTCAATGAAAATGATTAATCACCTATAAAGGGAAACCAATTAGAATCACCTCAGATTTCTCAGCAGAAACAATCAAAGCAAGAAGAGCCTGAAATGATGTATGCCAACCCCTATAAACAAACAACTATCAATCAAGAATAATGTACCCAGCTAAACTCTCCTTCATAACTGAAGGCCAAATAAAAATCTTCCATAGCAAAGAAAAATTGAAACAATACATCTCCACAAAACTAGCCCTACAAAAGATTCTTAAAGATGTCCTACACTCAGAAAACCAACAAGACCACAATAAAGGCCAAGAAACTGTACCCAAACTGAGAATCCAAGAACCATAGAAAAATCCAGTTTTTGTAACCCCCAAGAAGGTGGATAACATGGCAGGAACTCCCTAATACCTCTCAGTCCTATCTATCAACATTACCGGACTTAAATCTCCAGTTGTTTCATAGACTGTCTAGTTAGATTAAAAAGCAAGATCTTTCTATCTGCTGCCTTCAGGAGTCACATCTTACCTATAAAAACAAACATTTTGAAAGTGAAATTATGGAACAAAATCTACCAAGCAAACGATCCCTATAAATGGAGGGAGTTGCTATCCTAATATCAGATAAAATAGACTTCAAATTAAAATTTGTGAGAACAGATAAAGAATGTTGCTACATACGAATTAAGGGATCTCTCCTTTAGGAGGATATTACAATTCTAAATATCTATTCACTAAACAACGGAGCACCCAAATTTATCCAAGAAACACTACTTTTCCTCAAATCCCCAAAAGATCCAAAGACATTAATTGTTGGGGATTTTAACACAACACTCTCTCCACTAGATAGATCAACTCGGCAAAAACTCAACACAGAAAAAGCTGATCTAATCAATTGCATAGATCATCTATATTTAAGAGACATCTACCAAATATTTCACCTAGCAACATCAGAATACACGTTTTTCTCAACAGCACATGGAATATTTTCTAAAATAGATCACATTTTAGGCCACAAAGCAAACTTGTCCAAATTCAGAAACATTGAAGTTATACCTTGGGTTCTCTCTGACCACAAGGGAATATAATTAGAACTCAACACCAAAAGACATCAAAGAAAGTCCGGTAACACATGGAGGCTGAACAACAAACTACTGAACCATGAGTGGGTCATGGAAGAGATTAGAAAGGAAATTCAAATGTTCATGCTATTCAAAAATATGAACACACAAATTACCAGCTCCTCCAGGACACAGCCAAGGCAGTACTCAGAGGTAAGTTTATAGCTTTGAGTTCCAACATCAACAAATTTGAGAGTTCTGAAACCAACAATTTAATGAGACATCAGAACCTCCTTGAAAAATAACAGCAAGATAAACCCCAATCCAGTAGATGGAAAGAAATAATTAAAATTAAATCAGAATTAAATGAATTAGAATTAAAAAAAAGCTATATAAAGAATCAAGAAAACGAAGAGTTGGTTCTTCGAAAAAGTTAACAAAATTGACAGACCCTTAGCAAATCTTATCAGAAAAAGAAGAGAACACACCCAAATAAATAAACTCAGAGATAAGAATGGAAACATCACCACAGAAACAACCAAGATTCAGAACATTATAAGGCAATACTTCTGAAAACTTTATGCTAATAAGTTTGAGAACTTGGCAGAAATGACATTTTCCTAACAAATATTGACTTGCCAAAACTAAACCAAGATGAATTAAACCAGCTTAACAGGCCCATATCAAGCATTGAAATAGAAACAGCAATAAGAGACCTCCTAGCTAAGAAAAGTCCAGGACCAGATGGTTTTACAGCGGAATTCTACAAAGCCTTCAAAGCAGAGCTCACACCAATACTTCTCCAACTCTTCAATGCAATTGAAAGAGAAAGTTCACTACCGAACACGTTCTATGAAGCCATCATAACCGTCATTCCAAAACCTGTCAGGGACTCATCAAAGAAAGAGAACTATAGACCCATTCCTTTGATGAACATTGATGTAAAACTTCTCAACAAACTTTTGGCCAATCGACTTCAACAATTCATCCAAAAAATTATACACCACGATGAAACAGGATTCTTTTCAGGATGGTAATCCTGGGTCAATATTCGCAAATCAATTAATACTAATCATCACATCAACAGGAACAAGGATAAGAAACACATGATTGTCTCAATAGATGCAGAAAAATCATTTCACAAGATCCAACACCCCTTTATGATGAAGGTTTTGGAAAAATTAGGAATCCATGGAACATTCCTCAATACACTAAAGGCTCTAAATGACAAACCTAAAGCCAGCATTATACTTAATGGTAAAAAACTAAAGCCATTTCCTCTTAACTCAAGAACAAGACAAGGATGTCCACTCTCTCCACTTCTCTTCAATCTAGTATTAGAATATCTAGCTACAGCAATAAGACCAGACGCAAACATAAAGGGGATCCAAATAGGGAAAGAAGAAATAAAACTCTCCCTCTTTGCAGACGACATGATCTTGTATTTAAAGAATCCCATAGACTCCACTCCCAAATTACTGAAGCTGATTCAAAACTTTGGCAAAGTAGCAGGATATAAAATTAACCCCCAAAATCAATGGCTTTTCAGTATGCCAACAATGAGAAAAGTTTGGCTAAAATTAGGGAAGCAACTCCACTTGTAATAGCATCACAAATAATAAAATACCTAGGAATTAACTTAACCGAAGAAGTGAAGGACCTCTATGATGAAAACTTTAAAAATTTGAAAAAGGAAATCAAAACAGAATTTAGAAAATGGCAAAAACTGCCATGCTCCTGGACTGGAAAGATTGACATTGTGAAAATGGCAATAGTTCCCAAGGCTATGTACAAATTCAATGCGATATCTATCAAAATTCCAACCTTATTCTTCAAGGAAATAGAAGAGGCACTCCAAAAATTCATTTTGAACAATAAAAGACCCTGAATAGCAAAAATGCTCCTCAACGGAAAGAACACTGCTGAAAAATATCAATACCAAATGTCAAACTCTACTATAAAGCCATAGTAATCAAAATAGCTTGGTACTGGCACAAGAACACACCTCAGGACCAATGGGATAGAATTGAAAACCCAGAAATGAACCTACAGACCTATAGCCATCTAATCTTCGATAAGGGAGCTAAAAAAATAGAATTGAAGAAAGACAGCCTCTTCAGTAAATGGTGCTGGCAAAATTGGTTAACTACTTGTAGAAAACTAAAGCTAGATCCTTATATATCACCCTGCACCAGAATCAACTCCAAATTGATCACAGACCTCGGAGTCAAGCAGAAACTTTGAAAAGATTACAGGATGGAATAGGAGAAACGCTAGTTCTCCTTGGCGCCGGCCGAAATTTTCTTAATAGAGACGCGGAAACACAACAAATCAAAGAAATGTTGGACAAATGGGATTGCATGAAATTGCAGAGCTTCTGCATGGCAAAGGACATAGCTAGCAAGATCAATAGAAAGCCCAAGATTTGGGAGAAGATCTTCACTACAATGACAATGGACAATGGCCTAATACAATGGACAAAGGTCTCATATCTAAAATATACTTGGAACTCAAAAAGTTAAATCCCCCAGCAACAAATCCTCAAAGAAACAACTGCCCAATAAATAAGTGGGCTAAGGTCTTAAAGAGAAACTTCTCTGAAGAAGAAAGAAGGATGGCCAATAGACACATGAAGAAATGCTCAACCTCCTTAGCCATAAAAGAAATGCAAATCAAAACAGCATTGAAATACCACCTCATCCCAGTTAGATGGCAAAAATCAAGAACTATAATAACAACAGCTGCTGGAGGGGATGTGGACAGAAGGGAACCTTACTTCATTGTTGGTGGGGGTGTAAACTTGTTCAACCACTTTGGAAAGTAGTATGGAGGTTCCTCAAAAGACTCCACATAGAGCTCCCCTATGACCCAGCAATCCCACTTTTGTGCATTTACCCAAATGTTTACAAACAAGACCACACTAAACCTACGAGCACAACTATGTTTATTGCAGCATTTTTTTACTATAGTTAAGATATGGAACTTACCCAGATGCCCCTCAGTAGATGAATGAATCGAGAAAATGTGGTATATATAAACAATGGAATTCTATGCCTCCATCAGAAAGAATGACATTGCCCCATTTGTTAGGAAATGGAAAGATTTGGAAAAAATTATATTAAGTGAAATAAGCCAGGCCCAAAGAAACATAGGTCCCATGGTTTCCCTTATTTGCAATATCTAGTATATGTGTGAGTCAAGAAGAAAAAGTAAGATAAGGTGATGTTAGGAAAATTAACCCTAAGATATGTATTTAAATGTTTTTTTTCCTTTCATGCCTTTGTTTCTAACGCATTTGTAAGATTATTCCTTTGTTGCATTTTATGCCCCTCCCCCACAGTATAACCCATGCTTTCACTGTATTTGATGTCGGTATAATTTGTGGAGGGGAAGGGGAGATACAAGTCATTTAAATAAGGATACAAATGGACCCGTTGCAACAATGAGAAGTAAAAGTTGTCATGTCTAAAATGAACTTTACAACTTTGGTGGGGGTGAGGATTGCATGGGGGAGCAGTGGGGGCTGGGAAGGGAGGGGAGGGGGAAACAAAGGAGGAGGCTACAATGCTTGGTAAGAAATGTACTCGTTATCTTGCCTATGTAATTGTAAGCCCTCCGTACAGTATGTTCACAATAAAAAATAAATAAATTAAAAAAAAACAATTGCTTACTCTTGAGGAATTAATTATTACAGATACTTCATAGTTTTATCCTCTACCTGAATGTGGCTATTTTTGTGTTGACTTCTCAATTTGTAACACCCCATTGGAAACGGCATCTATTGCAGAATTTCATAATATGCAAAAATGTACTGTTTTGAATCTCTCAGGTATGGAATGTTGAGAATGAAAAAAATTAGTAGTTATTAGTCATAGTAATTTTGATGAACACATATATTCTGTCCGCTTAACAACTTATTTAATTTTGAAAGTTATGGGTTTCCAAAGCATTAAACTGTTTTCTGTTTTATAATGAGAAAGTACTATTGAAAAACTTGGCAATATATTATGAATATATTGTCTAGTTGGATAAAATTCACGTTGATGACCCTCTGATAAAGAAGAGGTAATTAATTCACATTAGATGTCAAATATTATTGATTTTTAAAATGTTACTACATAAAGAATAATATTTACTGTGCCAATACAGTGAAATTACATTTTATCCAGCTTATTTTTTCAATTTTATTATCAAATTGATGTACAGTGAGGTTACAGTAATTGTAAGGTAGTGAATATAAAACATTTCAAACTTGATACCCCTCCCTCATTTTTCTCACAGTTTTCCTTCACCCCTTCACCCCTCACAAGTTGTAATGTACATTTCCAACATATTGCCTTGTGAGTGTAGCTACTGCATTGGTTTTCTCTTTGTCCTTTGTCTCACCATTTTGCTTTTCCTCTTCCATTCCTATTTAAGGTAAATGTATTCACAATACAAAATCAAATACAGCAGGAATGAACCATAGGGGAAAAACCCAAAGAAAACAAATCACATAGTTCATCAAAAACAACAACCACAAATAAAAAATCTGGTTCTATATCTTGGAATTAATTTTGCTTAGCATCAGCTTTTATGGTTATATATAGGCAATACAAAGCCACTGGAAAATAATAGCTGCATGGACACTATATCATGAAAACAGCATGTTAACTTTTTGATGGTAAAGGTGGAATTAGGATTGGTCAATTCGCGGTTCTGATAAAGGAATTTCAAGAATTTTAAAGTTTTGACAGGTAAATTTGAATTATTAAAAATTTTAACAACTTAGCCTATTAATAAAAGTTAAAATTGCCTGGGAGAATAGGTTTTCATGCAAAGAAATCCACGGAGACTTAGTAGAGAGGGAGCAATGTGGGTGAAGATGGCTCGTTTTCACACTAGACAAACAAACCTCAGAAATCTTGCTGTAAATCCTGTAGGTTCCTTTGGCATTATTCTTACCCAGGAAATATATTCTCACTGTGTAAAACAAGGTTGTATTGGAATTTAAATTCAAAGTTCTTAAAAAATAAGACATCAAAATTTGTGAATTGACCTTTCATTACCAAACAGTAATTCTCTGAAAAAGGTAATTTGGGTCAAAATATTTAGGGAGAACGTGCCCTCCAAAATGAAAGAAGGTGTTGGGTTTACAAATTTCTGTTTGTAACACTTTCCACAATGTCGTTGCATGTGAAGCAGTGAAACACAGAAAAAAATCTGATTGGATACTTCAAACTAATGATTTCACATTTCTAAGTGACTCACAAATAATAATATCCTTATTAACATGAGATAGTGAAGACTTCTCTTATTACATAAGCTAAAATGTTTTGGGTTCAGAAAAGAATTGAGCAAATGGAAAAGGTAAGAAAACATTGTTCTTAGAAGCCCTAGCTAAGTGTATTGGCTTCAGCAGTGAAAGGAGGCCAAAATTTTATATAAATTGTGTTAATATTTTTACTACGTAAAGTGATTTTACAGAACCTATTTGGCTCACTAAAACACAGAACAGATTGAATGAAGACATGAAAATAAATTCCACATCCAAATGAGGCAAGTTAAAGAGTTTTAAAAGAGATATCACGAAGATGTAGCAGTGGTGGAGCCCGTATAGTCCTTCAGCTTCACTAGACTTGAAGCCAAGATGCTGTGATTAATTGGAAATCAGGCAAGAGCTAAGAGGAGGACATAGAAGCAGGATATAGAAGCATTGTCTTTTTGTAACAGACACTGTCTTCTTAGGTATAGGTGATTTAACTCTACTCTCCTCCATACAACTTAGTGAACAAATGCAAGACCAAGAGAAAAATGATCTATTGAAATTATTTTTCATAGAATAAGTTAATTGTTCCTGATATGGTATCTAAGGAGAGTCTTAAGAGAAAATAAAAATGCAGTATTTTTCAGTTTCTCAAACCATTTTCTTAGCAAAATATATCTTTGAGGTTAGAATTGATTGAAACAAAAGTGATGGAGTCCTTATTTTTGTGGGCACTTTAGACACAAGAAGACTTTTAATGTAAAAGAAAAAAACAAAAAATACAGCCAAATATTTGTGATCACAGCTTCTTGGACTGTTTTCTGGAGACAAAGTTTTACATTAGATTTCTTCTCATTAACATAGATGTTGTTTCATGGCAACCAAATGCAAGAGGCAAGTTTAATAGACTCGCTTGGCCAATTAAACAGCGTGAAAGATGAAAATGGGAAATAATATTTAATGACTTACTTTGACCAATTACTTTGCCAGAAGAAAAAAGGAAAAATATAATTCAAAATCAATTGACATAAAAGTATAAAGAACACGTAGTGAAGAGAGATTAGAGAAAACATAAAGGATTATTTTCTCTCCAGTGGAGTAATGGGTTCTTGATCTTGTTTCTTGCGTTCTATCTTCTCAAGGTATCAAGTGTGTCTCACCAGTGGATTATCCAGTTCAGACAGAGAACTCGTTGAAGCAAGATACTAGTTGCAGCAGATGTAGGTGATTTATATAAAATTTTAGACATTCTATTTAAACCTGTTCAAAATTCTCCCCTATCCCAAACTTCCCTCTTTGAACAGATTTCTTGGTTTTCCCAAGACTACCTTTCATTAACTGCTTAAAATTTTGAGAGGTCATATTCATACTCTCTAGAGATTGCTAGTTGGTTGTTATTTTTGTGTGTTTTTTTTTGTGTTGTGTTTTTGAACTGAATTTCGTAAGGTTATGCAAGTGTGTTACAATTAAATATATCCATCTAATTGTCCAATGCTCTTGGATCAATATCACTCCTTCCATCATTCTCAATCAACCTTTTCTCCAAGATTTTTTTTTTCAGATTTACCACTTCCTTTATCATATGTGTAAATTGTGTATTCTAGCTGTACTTGGCCTTGTTCATTTTTCATTCATTCTATGTCTTTACTATAATTGGGTTCTGGTTTCAACTTCCTGATAGTCATCCTGTTAAACTCTCTATTAATACTTTGAAAGGTTTAGATACATTTGATGGAGTTTCCATCCTGTATATGCTTGAACTGATGTCAGCTTATATTTCCATAATTCACTCATCTGCAGTAACAATTTGCAAGACTGGAGATATGAAGCACCTAAACATGATTTTATTCTCATCCATTTGGAAGATTAACCTTTAGTAAAAAAGAAAGTTAAAAAATGGCACAGAATGTATTCCTAACTACCAATTTTTATAAATGGCTTTGTAAAAAGGTGTGATTGTTTTATTTTACATGGGATAATATTTTCTACTACCTATAAGTTATGGAAAAAGAAGATAACTAAAATTTATTCCTGTAGAGGAATATGATAGAAATAGAAGACAGATTTTATGTTTGTCACATCTCTCATGAGTACCCATATTCAAAACTTAAAGTCATATTTTTTACTATGTTAGACAGATAGGAAAAACATAATATTACACATAATAAGACAACTATTTGTGACATTTTAAAATGTACTTTATTAAATGATGACATTTACTTTATTAGCTAACGTTTTAGTTTGAAATTTGGGAGGCTGATCTACTTAACACATTTCTGGACGGCCCCTACTGAAAAACAGAAATTGTGGGTGGTACTATTTCTACACTTTAATGAATGGTTGAACGTGTTTGTTATTAGTGCTGGGTAAATAATTCAACTCCATTGTAACTTGTTCTCTACCCTTGAAAAACTTGTAATGTCACTAAGTATCATCTACTTGTCTATTGTTATTTTGGCGAATGTCATTTTAAAAATTTAATTTGAAAAGGAATAACTTTCAGGAGATTAAATGTAGATTATCATTGGTTTGAGAGTGACATTTTTATACCACAGAACCATGTTGTACTGAAGTCCCAGTGTTTTGAAGCACTAAGGATCTTCTCAATATTTTTCTGAATTATATTTGAACTCTAAGTAAAGTTTTCTGGGCCTTGGTAGACCAATTATGGATCTATCCTTCCAGGAACTATTTTTTGGCCCACTTATGCTGTACTAAAATCTTTCATTAATCAGAGGGGAGGGGTATTAAAAATAATCTTATGACACTTTTTGAACTTGTTCACTCATATGGGCTGGTCATATGTAAGTTGAATGTTTGAATTATAGTACTTACTCTCAAATTTTGTGATCTCATCTTTCAAGTTGCATTGCATTTCTCAATTGCTTACTGCTAATTCCTGCATCTCAAGAATTGGGGTCCTGAAATATAGGAAATGAGAAATTGAGATGGATCTTCAATTACTTTGTGTTGGCATGTTGCATGAACCTTGGTGAGAAGCCTTGACCTTGTCATCTGATGATGCAGGTAACTGGGATCTGGGATCCTAGGACAGAATAGCATTTTTTAGACATCTTATCAGCAAAATTTGGGCATAATCAGTAGGAATGGTTCAGAAATATGTAGAATAACAGTTTGGAACCAGCGAGTTAAAACAATAAACAGAGAATCAAGGTAAACTCCCTTATAGATTAGAGGAAAACAACATTGTTTTTTTACCATGTGAATTCAGAAGACCACGAACATTTAGAATGTATCACAACTTTATACCAAAGACATTGCGTTGGTTCTTTATCTAATGTACATTTTAAACCTAAGTATTTATATTCCAATTCTATTTATTGGAATAAATATATATCAATTTATTTGTGAAATTATCAACTAATTCTAGTACGTTTCACTGTGTGAAATATAAAATCAGCACATATAAATATAACATATATAACTATATATAATATAAGAAAAAGACACATATTTTACATTGTTCTGTTGTGGTTACTGTATCAAAGGCAACTCTTTTTTATAGTATTATTCCATTATCTCTACCTCAGTGTTTGATAGAGTTGGACCTTAAGCCTGACCATTTGTATATTTACAGCCTGGAGGCAAGAGAAATCACTGTGATTAAAACATTACTAATTTAAGGGCTAATAATGAGGAGAAAAATATGGACTTCTCTTGCAAATATGAATATATTTGGTGATAGAAAGGCAGTAGTGTAAGTTCCTGTCTGGTTGGATGGTAGACAGGCCAGGACATTAAATAATCATACATATGAACAATTTTTTCACCTTCTTGGTTTTAGCTACTTTTGAAATGTTATATATATAATGGACAATTATATTTTGATAAAATACCTTCTAGTCTGAACAGTTCTGTCTGAACTGTTCATCTCTCTATAATCCCTTGTTACTAAGATTAGTTTTGTTCAAGTAAGACAATCTATGCTCTCAGTGTAAGATATTCTGATTGGTCTGTTCCTACATGGAAGAAGAGTAAAGGGTCAGGTAGACATTTGTGCCAGTAAGACCTCATTTGGGAAAATGTCAGCTGCAGAAGGTGAGAAGTAGCTCTTAAGCAAGGCTTACTTTGAATCCATTAGCTCCACAAAGCTAATTCAGTTGGATAAATAATACTTGAAAAAGCCAACACCTTTGTACTTCACTATAAATTATTGAAAATATGATCAAATTCCAAATGAAAAAGACTTAAAATTGTCATTGATAAAAAATGCAAATGTGAGCAATCTGCTGAACAATATAAATTTTTTCACTATTCACAGAATTTTAGGGAAATAAGATCAATAGCATTGTTAGGAACAATAAGGTTTCCTTCTTACAAGTAGGCACCCATGGATATATGCCTGTATAAAGATTGCATCATTAGGATACTACATGCTTCCACAGCAGGTCTACCTAAATTACAACAATACAGAGATTAACATGGCACTTGCACAAGGATGATATGAAAATTTGTGAAGTATTCCGTAGTTTTCATTCTTCAGATGCAAGAAATGAAAAACAGTTATTAAAAAGTTGATTACAAAATAACAAGTGTAACAACACACGTAATTCATATTATTAAATTTAGTTTGATATCAATGTATTAAATCTTCACCTCAGAAAGGCGTTTACATAGCATAACCTTTACAAAACTTTTGAAATTAGACAACATTGTCATTTTATCCCAAAGAAAAATAATATTAGGACCTAGGAAAAAAAAGGAATCTTAAAATGTTTCTATATGGAATACAATCCGAAAGGACACATTAATGAACCTATATATTATAAAATAATATAGAATTCAAAGTATATCTAGGAGAGAATAAAATAAATTATGAACATTATACAAACATAGAATATAGAGTATTTTAAAATATTCTTTTTCAGACAAGCACCAGAAATACTTTAGTTTCTGTACTACTCATTTCAACAGATAAGTTAAAATTATTTCTGATTTAAAAATCACAAACTCTGCAGAAATCATTATACATGTATACAAAAACTCTTGAATACATTTGACACCCATTGCAGGCAATTCACTTGGAAGAATTCCACGGAATTCATGAATTTTTACAGTACGGTATTGGTGTTGCCAGGCGCTGGTGGCTCACTCCTATAAACCTAGCTATTCAGGAGGCTGAGATCTAAGGCTCACAGTTCAAAGCCAGTCTGGTAAGGAAAGTCCGTGAGACTCTTATCTCCAACAAACCACTAGAAAACTGGAAGTGAAGCTGTGGCTCAAGCAGTAGAGCACTCACTTTGAGCTGAAGAGCACAGAGATAGCACCCAGGCCCAGAGTTCAAGCCCTATGACAGACCCCCCCCCCCCAATAAAATAAATTTGCACTTATTTGGATTGTGGAAATATTTTGTATGGACACGAAGGATGGACTTGCATTTTTGAAATTTGAGAAACTTAACCCGACCATTAGGACTTACGAGGACAATTTGTACAGCCTTCTACAATTTCACAGAGGTAGTGATGCATACTTATCCTTTGGGCAATTTCGAATGCAGTTTCTTCTAAGTTGTTCTTCAGGCCTGGTTTTATATAATGGTTGAACAGAAGGAGATCCAGCATATCTTTGCTATCTCAATTCTCAGCAGCAAGATGTAAGGGGGTCAAGAGGCCTTTAGTTTGGGCATTGGTATCTGTATCATGATGAAGTAAGAAAGATGCCATTCTGTTATTATTCTGTATATATGCACTGTGCAGGGGTGTCCAGTCCTCTACAGTTATTGCATTTGCCACTTGAGCCACCAACTCACGGACAATGTCTAAGTGTCCACTGTAGGCTTCCTGATAAAGAGGGGTATACTCATCGTCATCCCTAGTATTCACATGAGTAACCTTTTTGGAAAGTAGTCTCTGCAATTGATACCATTCCTCACTTTTTCATCATGTTCCGTGTCTTCATCAGAATTGCCTATCCAGAGACTGAGTGCAAGTGGGAATGTGGTGTCCATGTATTTCCCTAATAGTTCACGTTGGTTGAACTGTTCAGAAAAATCCAGTGAATTTATTTATGATTTATTTTTCCTTTTTCCATTTTTACTATTCTAAATTATTCTAACTGGGGAGTATGGAATTGATAGAGAGCAGAGGAAAAACCTCCATTTTCAAAGGTACAGACTGATAATATGGAGCAGTGGTGTCTTCATGTACAACTTATTCTAGGAATGAGAAAAGATGAAATAATGCCTTCTGTATAAATGCTTTGGAAAATGGAAGAGCAGAAAGTGAAATGATGCAACCAAAAATATAAAAGCAACATAAATTAGGATATTTATGGAGCAATCATATTATCTATGAGAACCATGAAAGAGAGAGAGGAAAAGAGAGACAGATGTGCAATGACCTAGCTAGCCACAAAATGCATGCCTCTGATTAGAGGCAAGAGCAAAGATGGAAATAGAATTTATGTATTTACTTGAAATTAGTAATTGCATTTTTAGTAGCCTACATAAAGAGACATAGCTTTGACCAAATTGCAGACAAGAATCTAAATCCTTGATAATTCTAGTAACAGATCTGACTGAAATCAATTGAATCACACTTTTTCTGTATAATGAAGGAATAGGTCCAGGCTAGGAAAGCAGCTAGAGAAGGCAGGCCAATTGTATCTGTGACAAAACTTTGTGGAAAATGGTATTGAGGATTACTTACTGTTGATCCACTTGCACTGGAAGCATGATTCTCAACTATTGCTTGCAGATCCTCAACTATTGCTTTGATAATTATATTCTTCAAGAAGAAAAAGTGGGATTTAATTGTTAGCAAAGTACTACTAATACATTTTGACTTCTCATTAAGCACCTTCAATCATCAAAAACACATTAAGACAATAGACAAGCCTACTTTTTTTAGATGAAAACAAGTGTCTTTGAAAAACAAGGAATTTAAGTTGTCATGCAAAGGACTTCGATTTTACTACTGCATTATACATTTTTTCTAATGTTGGGTACCAATAAATAATGAATCTATTAGAAAGCTCTTAAACCTCATATGTCAAATCGTGGGTTCTCTTATACTATATTATGGTATTTTTTATGTATGTTCTTAAGAAGAAATTTAAATTACTAACTTGAATTTCTGACAGGACAATATCATCACTGTAAATCTTGCTTCTATACTCTCAGTTTTAAATTACTATTTAAGTATGTGCATTAGATAGGTATAGAGAAAAAAGTAGAAGCCACACTGGTGGCTCCTGTCATTAATCCTCGCTAATCAGAAAGATGAAGTCTGAGGATTGCGGTTTAAAACCAGAACAAACCAAAAAAAAAAAGTCCATTAGATTCTGATTTGAAAGAAACCAACATAAGTTAGAAATGGAGCTGTTGTACAAGCAGTAAATTGCCTTGAGAAAACTCAAACAAAAAAATAACAAATTATGGGACAGAGCCAGGCCCTGAGTTCAAACCCTAGTATTAGCACCAGGCCACTGAATTAATTAGGTAATTAATTACTTAAAAATACATTAAGTGGTCACATGTGGAGGGGCAGGATATAACACCCGTAGTGACTGGATTGTGTATTATTTTGTAGCAAGGCAAATTATCATTTGTACTAATCACTAAGATTTTATTTGAACTTTTTTGTACAATAAACCATGAATTTTGCATGCATGTGTATGTGTGTACATGTGTGCACATATATGTATGTGTATATGTGTGCATGTGCTGTTGCAATGTTGCTTGCCAATGTGGACAGGGTGAGGCTAAAAAGAGCTAACTGTGTTGCAATGTTTTTATTATCATTGTTCTGTCATGTCATTTCAGTTGAACCACCCTTCTCTACATTTTATTTGTCAAATAATAACATCATCAAAATCAAAGCGTTTACAACATTAAGTTAGATAAAAGAGATCATTTTCAGCTCTTATTATATGTTAGGTGAGAAGATACAGACAAAATTAGGTAGTAAATTATTGCTGTAAGATGACTGTCAGTACAAAAGGTGTATTTGACCTGTTAAATTGGTTATACTTTTAAGATATGCTCATTGAGTGAGTTTGGCCGACTTGACCGAACAGGTCTTATTCTCTGCTTATTCCTGGATAAAGTCTTTCCGGATTTCTTTTTTTTCTGGGGGTCCGTTCATGGGGCTTAAACGCTAGGCCTGGCTCTGTCTCTCAGCTCTTCAGCTCAAGGCTAGCGCTCTGCCCCTTGAGCCACAGCACCACTTCCGGCTTTATTCTTTTTTTTCTTATGTGGTGCAGAGGAATCGAACCCAAGGCCTCATGCATGCAAGGCAATCACTCTACCACTGAGCCACCTTCCCAGCCCTCTTTCTGGATTTCTGTTGGAAATAACTTTCTTTGAAAGATCATATCTATTCTCACTAAGAGATAATCAGCTCCATATTTATTACAGTTGAATATCCCATCAGATTGACTGAAAATCGGTACTGTGGATATGCTTATTAGATATTCATTTCAAAAATGAACGAACAAACAAAAAACATGTGTCTTCTCCATATTGTGGATGTATTTGAATTCGTTTTGTACATGCAAAAATATCTTCAGTAATGGCTCTTTTGTGAGAGTAACTACAGCAATTTTAATAAATAAGGCTTTCTAATATATTTTTCAATAAAAATACCATCCCAAAGCGAATCTTGCAATTTCTGAAAAGCCTTTGACTATTTTAGTATTATTTCAGTTCATTGACTATAGAGCTAAAGATATTTCTGAAATAAATATTGTTAAGAGCTGAAAATGTAAGTGGGTATATAGGCATTTTATGCAACATTTTATGAAAATCCAGTTTTTATGAAACTAAATGAAATAGAAAAAAAGAATGTTCCTGAATTTGGTAAGCTAATTAATTATTAGTATAACTTTGTTTTCTATTAACACAGTCCTTTTAATGTAGCTGTTGCAATTAAATTATTTCCTTTGTTTCTCTGTACTTCAGTTGTTTTTAGAATCTTTGTAGTTATAGATTAGGATTAATCTTGTGTTTTGTGTCCTACTCCCCAGAAAATGAGTTATTTTCAAGTATTAATAGTTTATAATTGAATCTTCAGTATCATCAGAAATTTTTTAAAATGCAGTAGTTTGATGACTTTTTAAAACAATTGTATTCACAAGTTGGAGAGTCTTTAATTCATGCTTAGGTCTTGGTGTCTATGATTTTTACCCTCTCGTTCCTAACATAAATTATAGGTCAGGCTGCATTTTTGCATTTATGAAAGGTAAAATATTTATCTGGGGTCAAAGGTGATTTTTATATCAGTCTTGCTTTAATAGTATTTTAAAATAGTACATTTCTCTCAAAATTTTGGGTATAAAACGTAATCAAAATACTTGTAATGGTAAACAACTTAGGTAAGTTACAATGTGGAAATGATTGGTCCATAAGACCTTCAGTCTGTTTACATTAAGAATTGGACAGGTCATTCTTTCAGTAAGACTGTGTTAAACAGAAATGTGGTCCCCAGACAGTGCAGTGTTGAGTCATGGGATAGAATATGATTTCTCCTATTTTGAGTTAGAAATCAAGAATATTACACTTTAGCAGTTCCTTTCACCAGGGAGGTATGAATTGATTATGGACTTGGAGTTTTCATATTACAGTTACCTATTTTCTAAAAAAGATAAACTGAAGTATTATTAGAGTGTACACAATAATTCTGGGAAATTTTCCTAGAGTTAGTAGACTAAGTGCTGGTATTTTAGTCATAAAATAGAATGATACATGGGAGATGGGCTAACACTTACCATGTGTGCAATGTTGTACTAGTAACTCCACTTTAAATTATGACTTTTAAATTGTCAATGCTAGTATGTTTTTCCAAAATTATATATGATAAAATGTGATCCACCTTCTATGAAGGTTAGCAATTTTTATTATTATTTTATTGTTACTTTATTGTTATTTAGAATTTTTCCACTGTCTTTCCACTTCCATACACTTGTGTTCGTTATTGACAAAGATTTTACTTTGCTTCTTTTCTCTTTTCATTCTTTTTCCCTTAGAGTTTACCTATTCTTTCTCTTATTTCTTTGGAAATTAATTATTATATTTCTATTACTATTTCTTTCCATTGTAACAGGTTTATACAATGCTTTATTTTCTATTTTATTTTTC
Organism: Dipodomys spectabilis; assembly: GCF_019054845.1. Taxonomy (NCBI): domain Eukaryota; kingdom Metazoa; phylum Chordata; class Mammalia; order Rodentia; family Heteromyidae; genus Dipodomys; species Dipodomys spectabilis. Next base: position 859,595 of record NW_024870872.1, on the reverse strand, counting down.
CCATGTTCTCTGACTCCCAGTCCAAACTATTAGGTGGATTAAAAAGTAACTTGATTCAGGACACTTTGATTATTTTCCTCATTCTCTTCTCTGAAGTTTTTCTGTTCTTTGATCCACAATACCAATGATATACAACTCCTATGTGGTCCATCATTCTATCACCTCTCACTCTGCTCTGTTGTACAGCTCAAGTCATTATCATTCAATTTTATGCTATAGAGTTTTTTAAATCTTAACTCATTCCTAAATTAATTTTATTTACTTCAAGCATTTTCTAAAGACATTTTTCTATATATAATATCTGGGTTCTTGTGTTTTCACAAGGTGCAAAATATGAGTGACTATCAAACATCTAGATATCTCAGTAGAATATTGATACATCGGCACAATAGACTCATATGTAAATTCAAGGAACAATCCTGTAAAATGATGTAGCTTGAGCCCTCATACTATTTTTGAATCTTATTACCATGTTTAGTAATGAAGACAACATAGGTTTACTATAATATCAGATAAAAGAATGTAACAGATTTGTCAAAAATAAATTCTTATGTGTCTAGGGAAGTTGAGTATTTCTTTATATGTCTATTGGCCATCCTTCTTTCTTCTTCAGAGAAGTTTCTCTTTAAGTCTTTAGCCCACTTTTTTATTGGGATTAGAGTTGTTTCTTTGAGAATTTTTCTTGTGGGATTTGGATTCAAATGTTTTTTTTTTCTTTCTTGCGATTGTTCTTAACATATTTTAAAGATGATTTCTTTGTTGTTTGTATGTCCCTCTCCCACGGTATAATACCTGTTTTCACTGTATTTGATGTTGGTACAATTTGTGGAGGGGAAGTGAAAAAACAAATCGCTTAAATAGGGACACAGGTGGACAAGATGATATGTCGAAAAAAGAACTTTACAACTTTGGCCTGCTGAGGGGCAGCAGGGTTGGGGGTGGGAAGATGTGAAGGGATGCGAAGGGGAAACAAAGGAGGAAGCAACAATGCTTGATAAGAAATGTACTCATTACCTTGACCATTAATTATAAACCTTCTGTATGGTATTTTCACATTAAAACAAATACTCAGTTTTATGGTCAATAGATTTTGAAAAGGATCCCATGACTTTATGAAACAAAAATAGAATCTTATGGTTATATTGGCACTATTACCTCCCTCGATTTAAAGAATGATCTTAGACTACTATCTCAATCCTTATACAAAAATTTAAAATAAAAAATGATTATCAAACTAAATGTGAGATGTAAAAACCTATAAAAGATTAATGTAAAAATTCATGACATTGGATCAGTAGAATCAGTAAAGATTTCTAAAAAATGACATGGAAAGCATTAGTGGTAAAGAAAAGCAAGAATAAACCGTATAATATCAACTGATAGCCTTTCATAATTCAAAGGACACTATAACAGGAGTGAAAACATATCCAACAGATAGAGGGCACATATTTGTTAATGCTACCATGTTAACGTTAAAATGATTATGTATTTTTATATCTTCTAATGATATATAAATTTTTCCCCGCATGGGATATTTCTTTACAGAACATATGTAAATTGATAGTCAATAGGAAGAGCATATGAAATAAGCTCTTCTTTAGTATCTAAGAATAAATAAAAAGAAAACTCACTAGTATGACCAAAATATAAAAAATGACTCAAAATATAGTACTGCATTTGTGGAGAAACTGATATACTCCACATAGCAAATCGATTTGTATAACAATGCAATCATTTTAGCAAGCAAGTTTTTAAAAGGTCGAAGAGAATTGCATAGGATCGATCCATTACACTTCTATGAATGTATATAAAGAGAAGTAAAAACTTTTTTGGACAGGGAATGTAGGTCATTGACAGTGCACTTGAGTAGTATGTTTCAGACCCTGGATATAATTCCACAAACAAATTTTGAAAAGGCATACTATAAAGGATGTATGCTGGACAAATTCCTGTAAGTGAATTTTATATCTATTTTAATGTCTGTTCTAAAATTTACAGCATTTCTAGTTGAAGAAATGCAAGTTTCTGAAAATTAGGCTTGGAAAACCTATGGTTGTACAATTCACTTCCAAAGCACTAAAATGTAAACAATAAAAGGAGATAATATATTGCAAGTGAATTACATGTCAGCAAAAAAAAAAAAAAAATTGTTAAAAATACTTCACACAAAATGCAGAATACCTAAAAAGATGCTTTTGGTGTTGGCTAAAAACTTTGTAAACTACAGTTTTTAAAACAAAGATATGATTTCTGTTTATTTTGAGGGTTTTTTCTTTTTCTTTTGAATTTATACATGTATGTGAAGGAGGAGGCTGCAATGCTTGATAAGAAATGTATTCATTATCTTGCCTATGTAATTGTAACCCCTCTGTACAGTATGTTCACAATAAAAAAAATAAAAAATATAAAAAAATGTATGTGATAACTGTAATACCTAGGAATTTGCATCACTTCTAAGTAATTGATAACCTTTTCTGGAAGAAACTTTTAGCAAATGACAGAAGACACAAATCTATGCATCTGTATTTTATGAAAGCCATATATTACTTGCTCAATCTAATTGCTTTTCTCTACTTTGTTAGGGAAAAAATATTCTCAAGATAAGAGCCAATAGCAGTGAAAAAAAACAAAATACAAAATCATCTTGATTTATTTGTGAAAATAACAAATGAAATAAAACAATTCCACTTAAGAGAATCCAATATAAGTATATATAAAGATATGCCTGGATGGCAACATCCATTGAATTTTTGAAATTTTAATTTCTATGAACATATGAAAACTAGAACAAGAAAATAAATTTATTTTTTAGAGCAAACCAGACTTAGAATAAATTTCTTAATTGTTTTGAATTACAAAAGAATTGATATCTTTCCTTTGGAAACATTTAAAAATGTTTATCACTTATTATAATTCAAATACCAAGCAAGAGTACTTTTATATAATCATTACAAATATCATTTTATTACTATCATAATATAGAATAAAAGACCCGCCCCAATATACTACCTAACCTTATTCTTAATTCCTAATCATTACCTAACTATCTTAAATAAACTAAGTTGTCACATCTTTAACATAGACGTAAACATTCTGTACTTTTACTTAACATTTTTCCAGGGGCATGTATTCATTTTTCTAAGAAATGTTCACAGCAGTTAAAAGATGCTTTTGTGAAATTAATGTGATACATTTTGTTGTTGTTGTTGTTTGCTAGGCCTGGGCATTGTCCCTAAGCCTTTTTATGCTCAAAGACAGGACTCTACAATTTGAAGCACAGAGTTAATTCTTATTTTTAGTGGTTAATTGAAGATAATCTAACAAGTACTTTTCTGTCACTGGCACTTGGTTTGACGTATTTTTTAATTTTAATTGTTTTAAGATTTTTGTTTCACTATAATGTTCATCATTCTACACATAAATTTAGATATATGTATAAATTTCTGATGACAAATAATCTTTAAAAATGTGTCTTTCTACACATAACATATATATATATAAATGTTATGTGTAATATATATATATATATATATGTATATATATATATATATATATATATATATACATATTTCTGAAGACAGACTCCTTCTAAAATGTTATGCTACTATTTTTTACCTTTTTCATTTCAGAGATACAAATCCTATTTTTCTAAAGGTTTCCTAGAATAAAATATTATTTCAAAAGAAAGTAGAGTTTATTACTTTTAAGGGAATTTTAGATATACACATGATATTTTAGTAACATTACAGTATAATACTTGAAAAAGTTCTGTCCAAACTCTTAATTATTTGTGTAGTGAGGGGGAGAGAGGAAGTTAATTCATACTGGTTAAGAATTTTCAATACTTCCAAAAACTATTCCATAATTTGTTATAAGCACATAGTCGAGCTACCTGATATGGTTTAATTTTTTCTTTGTTTCTTTATTTGTTCTAATTTTTAATATGGACGCAAACACAGTGATAACATTAAAATTATTAATCAAAAGACAAATAATAGCAAAATCATAGACACATATCAGACTTTCAATAATTAGCACTTATGAAACTAATAATTTTGATGAAGAGGATGATGACCACAGTGTAGCATGATAACAAAAATGTTGTGATTGAAAAGGCAAAAATTTTAGACATCTTTGAATCTAGATTTCCCTCATAGAATACATAGTTATAAACAGAGTTGGATTACATGCATTAATAATAATAGGAAAGTTTCAATATCAAGAATATAGGGTTTTATTGAATGACATTGCCCCATTTGTTAGGAAATGGAAATACTTGGAAAAAATTATATTAAGTGATGTAAGCCAGGCTTTTACAACTCATTGTTACAATGAGTTGTTACAATGTCATACTGTATACTTGTTTCAGCATTTTGTAATTTCCCTTCCCCTACTCACATTAGAAAAATGTATATGCATGATGCAGGTCGCCGACAACAAATATAGTGAAAACAGGAGCTATACCATGCAGGAAGAAAATAGAAGAGAAACCAAAAAATCACATACTACATGTTACATACCTTCAAAAAATATCAAGAAAGAAAAAACAAATTGTGTCCCTGTCTTGGGGTCCATTTCACTTAACATCATCTTATAAGGCCATATGTACATGGATGATGTTTTAAAAGCCATTTAAGTTCCAAATGTTCTCATTACGAATTTGTCTCTGAAACACATGTTACCTCATGTCGAAAGATGTACTTGTGCTATTTCAATGAATCCACAAAATGTTCATTTTACCTGGAGAAGCACCATAGATTGTTAATGTAAGTAAATGTGAGGAACTGTCACTGGAAGTGGAAACTGATTCCAAGAGAGGAATTGAACATAGAGAAATGACAAAGTTCAAGTTAATTTGTGCTGTCCTTTTAATGGTATAAGAAAAGAATCCAAGACTTGAAGGAAACTCTGTCCCTGACTTGTTCAAGTGTGTTCTTTACTCATAAAACTTGTCTGTAAACTTCTAGTTGAGAGTATTACAAAAGGAAACAATATGCCATTTGAAAGCCAGCATAGAACAAAAGGAAATAATTTTGTTTTAAATGTGTTCTACTAGAAAGAAACAAAGACATGGAGGTTTTAAAGTGTTTTATGCATTGATAAATCACTCCTGAGATGATTCTCCTGTTGCAGGAGACAGTGATCCATTCCTTTAGTCTGGTCCTGAGTTCTCCATAGCAATAAGGATTCCAAAAAGCAGGATCCAGTGAGTAAGATCAGCAAAAGGAGCCTTTTTTCAAACCTGTGCTTTAAGGATGGTCCCAAAGAAATATGTGGATTTTTTCATTTGCTTTTTGTTTGTGTAGTTTGTGCTGGTTCTGGGGCTTGCACCCAGAGGGTGGACCTTGTCCCTGTACAGGTGTCTTTCCTGGCCACCTATCCCCTAAGCTAGTACTCACTGCTTGACCCAAAACTCCACATCTGGCTTTTTTATTGTTTAATTAAAGATAAGATTTTGACAGCCTCTCCTGTCTGAGTTGGCTTTGAACTGAAAGAGAAAGAATGACAATTGACATCAACTGTAAGGACTTCTCTTTTGAAACAAGAAATATTAGATGAAGTTTATTATAAAGCTAATCTTCGACAAATTTTAAAAGAAGAGAATATGTCCAACAAAGAAGCAACAACTTCAATAACTCAGCAAAAGTAGGTGCACTGAATCATTTTTCTGCTTGGGAAGATTACTATTGTCGTTGTCATTTCTTTTGGGGAAACTTAAAGTCATATTTGCATTATTTTGTTGGTCCTGGGGCTTGAACTCTGATCCTGGGTAGTGTCCCTCAGCTCTTCAGATCAAGTTGAGCCCTCTGCCACTTTAGGTACAGCACCACTTCTGGGTTTCTGGTGGTTAATGTAAGATAAGGATCTCAGGAACTTTCCTGACAAGGCTGGCTTTGAATCACAATCCTCTGGTCTCAACTTCCTGAGTAGCTAGGATTACAGGTGTGAGCCACCAGCATCTGGCTTATATTTGCATTTATGTGCACTTAATGACACTATGTAGACAAAGAATGGACATTTGAATGAAATGATGACATTACAACTTTTCAGAAAAATTGAGGTAGCAATAAATATGTCCCCTTTTCCATGTTGTTACATTAATGACGCATGAGTTATGGACTCTTACATTAGCATCCACCCTCTGGTGTCTGCGTATGTAGACTTAGTATCAGAAATTGTTCATGGAGAAATAGAGAAAGACTGAGATTTTTAGAAAGCAAAGGAGATCAAGTATGAAAGAACAGCATAGAAGGATAGACAACTTATCACAGAGACTAAGAACTAACCTAATTAACTAGAATGCTAAAGGCAATGAGGAATAAGCCTAGTTGATAACTAGTTCTTCAATAACCAAAAATGGTTCTCTCCAACAGTTTCTAGTATAACTTAGTTATTATTATCATTTATTCCTTCCATCTAGATTTATTCGTTCTCTTCTTTAAAAACTATTAATTAGCCTCTGCCTTTTTGATGCCATGATTTATCAAAAAGATTTCCAAATCTCACTTAGACTACACTTCTGATTGTGATTAGCAGTGACCACTCAAAAGCCTGGAATCTTTGAATTTCCAGGATTAATCTTCACCTGATATCTAAGCACATTCTTGGCATTAAATGCCGTGATCTGTTAATACAACTTTTTTTTTTTAACACACTATTCTAATACAGGTAAAGTAAATGAATTAAGAACTATTGTTAGGTATCAGTTGGAATAAGCAATTATATATTCCAAGTATGGGGTCTTTATTTTGTATTTACTAGCTAAATGACTTTTTTGCCAGTCCTGGGGCTTGAACTCAGGGCCAAGAAACTGTTCCTGAGCTTTTTTTTTCTAAAGGCTAGAACACTACCACTTGAGGCACAGCTCCACTTCCAGTGTTTCTTTGCCTATTTATGTGGTACTGAGGAATTAAACCTAGGATGTCATGCATGCTAAGCAATAACTGTTCCATTAAGCCACATTCCCAGAGCCCTAAATGACTGTCTTTCTTAAGTTGATATGTTTTTTACTGTGAAAATAACGTACAGAGGTGTTACAATTTACATGAGCAAGGTAATGAGTACATTTATCATAAATTATTGTTGTCTCTTCCTTCCCCTTACCATCCCTGCACACCGATCCCCTCATCCCCGGCAAAAGTTTTGAAGTTCATTTTTCAACATTATATCTTGTACATCTCATTGTTGTAATGGGACATTCTTAAGATGCCATTATTTTTCATTCTGTTACTATGTATTGTAATTTAGGCCAGGTGGTAGAAAAGGAAGTGGAATACAATACTAAGTCTAGTAAAGCTGACATTCCAAACACATCACTAAGGAAGTACAGTGTTAATACCTGCCGGACTCATAGGGCTGATACATGTGACATTATTATGTAAAACACTCTTAACCGTCATCTCCGACATCCATAACATTCTGCTTCCATTTCCAAGGTCAAGAGCCAAATATCTTAGCCTTTTTATTGATAGAGTGTTTTGCCTAGGAAGGAAGAAGGAGGATGTGGAAGGTGATGTTGGAAAAATATATATATTGGCTCCCTGCCCACATTTTTTGCATTTTAAAAAAGTGCTACTGATGAACTCCTACTTACATCTAATTGCTTATACTGTCTGTACAAGATTAAGATAAATGAAGACATCTGTTCTGGTGGATAACCACATTTATTAAAAAAATCCATTTCTGGAAAAAATGATACTAGATAAGTAAGTATAAATTATTGTCTATATAATGGTTTCTTTCCCCTTGCAGAACGAAAGGTAATATTGAAATGATTACTCCAGCTTTCTTTGAGATTTTTTTTATTGTGAGAATACCATACAGAGGAGTTACAATTACATGGGCAAGATAGCGAGTACATTTCTTATCAAGCTGTCTCAGTATCAAAATGTTCTCTAATTCCTGTAATATCCAAGCATAAAAGTCATGATTTGAAGATCTCAGTAGTTTTAGAAACAAAGATACATAATAGCTTCCATCCTGCAGAGACATATGATAGTAAGTATGATTGTATTATAGTAATCTTTTTCCTATTTATCTCAAATGTTGCATATCTTGGCATATTAGTCTATGTCCTGCATCAGCTTCCTGTAGGTGAGATTTACCTCTACTCTGCAATGTTAAGATGGGTCATGTGACTTACTTCAGCTTACAAAATTGAACCAGAAGTTGTGAAAGGCTATTTCTGGGGGAAGATTTCCATCTCATTGTCTCTGTCTAACAGCTGACATGTTATTCCTTAGCTATAAAAATAGAATATTTCCAGAGGGAATCTTCTTTCAACTTATATACTAGAAGATTACAGCATGTGAAATTGAAGCAAACTTCAAATACAGCCTCATATATGTAATACAGACAGAATTAAGCTAATATTAGAATATGATATTAAGATGTTAATTTCTTATCATTCTTGATTACCTTTATGATAGTTGACTACAGCACACCAGAATTTAATAAAAACTAAATAAGTACTAAACAAACAGGTAACATTTCTTGTTTGATCCTATTATATTTTTTTAATAAATACACATTGTCCATGTGATCACTTGTAGGTTTATCTTTTTCTATAGGTATCTTTTTTCTATAGGTTATCATTTTCTTTTTCACTCTAGAGCACTGTATCTATTATCCACATTCATTATCTAGACATTGTGATTGAGATGAGGAAGAACAAAATATCTAGATTTCTCCTTCTCTTTTCCTCTTCTCCTTTTTCTAGTGTGAATTCTCATTCTTTCTCCAAATTATCCTATTAATAAAGGAAGAATGACACACTGTGGATATCAAGCAAAAGGCTTCAAATCAAGATTTCATTCTTTCAGATACAGTTGAATAAATCAGGGTGGCTCAAGGAAGAATAGAAACATAATTTTTTTCTCTTTCTTCCTTCCACCATAGAGTCTGAACATGACTTCAAATATCTAATAAGCCATTTGGCTTGGTTTAAAAATATAGTTAGCTAAATAAATAAAAATTTTTAAATTTTAAAATAAATTTTAAATAAATAGTAATTTGTCGTTTGCTTTTGGGAGGCATGATATAAAACTGCACTAACACTGTGTGAGTTGAGAGGCTAAATTTTATCAGAATCTAAAAATAATGAAAAATAGATGATTTTAAAATAAATATCTTGGAGGTACATTTTATTGTAACATAGCCACAGAGACATATTTTCTTTTCCTCTCCACACTGATTCAACTTCAATAAACAACTCATGTAATTCAAATACCTGTGCTTCAGTCATAGTTAGAAAAAGACAACCAGTATTGGGTGGTGCATTCTTTAAAAATAGCAGTCATATAAATATTAACCATAATTCAAAAATAATAACAATCAAATGCTCTTGAAAAGAGATTGTAAGCAGAATGTATAAAGTGATAGGGCCAGAACTGCTTCAGGAGCTGCTCCCTGGCATTTAAAACATTGTCATGTACTATGTTAAAACATTGTCATGACAATGTTTTAATCATGATTAATTGCTTTCAGGGACTACTTTTTTTCTAGTTATATCTCATTGAAGAAATATATTGTTCAAAATTAATGAAAGGATAACAGGTTATAGTAGAAAGAATTCTCCACACTCATTGTGTTAGGTAGTAAAATACCTTTCTAAAATATCGTTGTCCACAAATTTTCAATCTCTCAAATGTAGATTTGCATTATATGTGTGTGTGCTTTAAAATAATCACCTTTCATTACCCAAGGAACACAAATTTGAATAATTATCAGATGGGAGAAGTATAACTCAAAGGGGTATATAAAATCCCAGCTGTTGTTCAAAAGGGACATCATTAGATAAGAAACATCAGAAAGATGTAAAGGGTTGGGAAGGTGTCTCATTGGTAGAGTGCTTGCCTTGCATGCATGAGGCCCTGGGTTCGATTCCTCAGCACCAAAGATAAGCAAAAAGAAAAAAGCCGGAAGTGGTGCTGTAGCTCAAGTAGTAAAGTACTAGCCTTGAGCTGAAGAGCTGAGGGACAGAGCCCAGGCCCAGAGTTCAGGCCCTACCACTGGACCCCCCCCCCCAAATAAAACCAAACAAACAACAAAAAAAAAGAAAGATGTAAAGATGCTACAGTAGAAGATAAAGGAAAAGACAGCTACTCAGATTCTGAATTTCTGGAAAGTGGAAGAGGATGTAAATGCCTTTTGCACTAGAATCATCTAAAAATATTTTAGCTCTGTAGGTGGCTTGATTATAATCTTGTGAGTCTTCTTTTAGATTTTTGTTCTTTAGAACTGTAAAATGATAAATACGGATTATTCAATCCAATTAACTTGCAGAAATTTGTTACAGCATATTTGGTTTAGTAAACTAACCCAAGGGCATCAGCCGTTTCCTGATGCAACTACAGAGTCACCACATATCCTAATTTCTGAGAATAAGAAAAATGTTGACACCAGATTTGTACAAATGTATGATGTACATATAACTAAGGGCCTTGCATTAATGAATTCTTGAAATTCTAAATAATATTTAAATAAGAATCTACCTATCTTTATTTTCACATTTGGGGATCACTAAGTACAAAGTTAAGTAGAAGGCTAGGATAAGAATATGGATATGATCCCTTATTTTCAATATCTAGTATATGTCAGAGTTAAGCAGAAAAGGTCAGATAAGGTAATGTTAGGGAAATGAATTCTAAGATATATATTCAAAAGTTTTTTTTCTTTCATGCGATTGTTTCTAACACATTTATAAGATTATTTTTTTGTTGATTTGTATGTCCCTCCCCCACAGTATAACCCCTGCTTCCACTGCAATTGATGTGGGTATAATTTGTGGAGGGGAAGGGGAAAAACAAATCGTGGACCCATTGCAACAATGAGATATACAAGTCATTATGTCGAAAATGAACTTTACAACATTGGTGCTGGGGGGGGGGCGGTAAGAACAGGGTGAGGGGGTGGAGAGAGGATGGGAAGGTACGGGAAGGGTAAACAAAGGAGGAGGCTACAATGCTTGATAAGAAATGTACTCATTATCTTGCCATTGCAATTGTAACCCCTCTGTACAGTATTTTCCCAATAATAAATAAATAAATAAATAAATATGGAAATGAAATCTGTCTCCTCATATTATAAAGACAATTTCTGTAATTTTGTTAGTTTCTAAAGCAATAAAAAAATAAGATTAAACAGAAACAGAATCTCAATTTTCTATCTTTCCTAACTTTACAACAGAAATTAGAGAATCCAGTAAAGATACAGCAATCCCAGGATGGTACAGGATATTTATAGGATCACTACATGGTGAAAAAAAGATAACAAAAATGGGTCCCCTGGAACAATGGGAAACAAAATCTACACCTACAGAATGTGATATAGCTAGAAAATAATTTCCACTATGCCAAGTCTTTGATATTTTAGGTTTGTTAACAGAGCAACTTTCCTCTCTTAGGAAATGACTCTTTATTAATAGACAAGGTTTTGCAGCTTATAATCAAGCAACATATAATGCTTCTAAGAATAACCAAGGCCGCTTCCATCGCTATAGCTGATGAGTAAGAATGACCTTGTGGAATAGTCAATCTTGAAATTTTTCATACCTTTCCTCTTCTTCAACACGAGAAGACCTTGTCAAGATATGTAAAACTTTAATAAAGGATTTTTATATTTTTTATTGTTCACACTAAAGCAAATATACCTTTCCTCTTTACAAGCATGACTTTGAAAGAGTTAGACCCTCACAATTATTTTTTAGGAAAAAGTTTACTGCTTTGGCTTATCTGTTTTCCTGCTTTTGGGTCTTGTTTTCTATTGTTTTGGCAATTACATAGTACAACAAAGTAAATCCATTATGCTTATGTTGAATTGTTCAAAGTCAAGCTGTCTTCAAAGAAAGTTTTCTGTTTCCTTCTTCAGTGCTAACTAAAGTTTAATTATTGCTCTTTAATGAAAGCAAAAACATGATACTTTCACGTATATTTTCATTGAAACCTGTGAAACAGAAGTGTCTGTGATTGCTTTCTTGTTTTCAAGTAATTTCCTTGGCTATTTTCATTATTGCCTTTGTTCCGGTCTTCTAATCAGGAGCACAAGGTTACACAAAAAGATCTTCCTAAGATATAAGATGATAGGCAGAAAAAAATAAATATATAATTAAAGATTTTCATCTCTTAAGAGATTGAAAAGCTCAGAAGACATTTTGCTATTACTGGTATGGTTAAGATGAATTGAATGTTTTGGTTCTTAAACTAAATGAAATACATGTAATAGGTTATAGTTGTTCCAAACAATGATTATGGCTTATACTTTTCTGCTCCAATGAGATGAGACCTTTGACGAGGTTGGAGGGCATATTGATTTTAGGAGAGAAGGGTTTATTTTAGAATGTCAAGGAAGATTCCTAAAACAGCACTGCCTATCACATATCTGTTAATAATACTTATGGCATATAAGTATATAAACATACAAATATTAATTGAATGAGAAATGTGTGATTTACACAATTGATTCAATGACAAGTACATCCAGAAAACCCTTCTATATATTTCTATAAACTAGCATATATAGTGAGATTTAAAAATTTTTAGAATATATATTTTAGCATTTATGTCCAAATATTTGTTTATTTTTAACTGTTTATTTTTAATCTTTTCAGTGGTGGGGCTTGAAATCTGGACCTGGATAGTCTCCCTCAGCTGTTCAGCTCAAATTAGTGCTCTACCACTTAAGTCATTGCCAGTTTTCTTTTGTCTCATTGGAGATAAGAGTCTCATAGACTTTCCTGCCTAGGCTGGCTTTGAACCATGATTATCAGCTCTCAGACTCCTTAGTAGCTTGGATTACAAGCATGAGCCACTGGTGCCTAACTATATAATTATGTTTTACATATTTCTGAAGTATTAAGTGTTAATCCCATTCAATAATATGTGTAATGATCAAGCTACATAATATCGATTAATTTCTGCATGTAACATTTCTTTTTAGAGTGAATGCTCAAAAACTTATCTTGGGCTGTGATGAAATATCTCTTCTTAACTATAATCACCTTGCTTCTTGTGTAACAAAATTAATATATTTACTTTTTGTCATAGAAGTCTGTTAATTAAACTTGTATTAAACATGATTGGTAAAGTGAAAGAAATTCATGTTTTTAAAAAATTATTCCTTTTGTTTTCAATTATATTTCCATGGAAATGTGTAATATTCATTCATTTAACTGTTGAAATTGATAACAATTACATTATATCAAGTTGATTCAAACTTGTATTTGAAAATTGCACACATAACACAAATGTACTTCCACTTTCCTCTATCACATAATTAAAAAAACAGTAAAGCAATGATTGATGTTAACCATTCATGTAGAGAATCCTAGAAACTCAGGGGGCTAAGACCTGAATATTTTAGTTCAATGTCAGTCCAAACAGACAAAAATGTGAAAACTTATCTCCAGTTATCCAGCAAGAAGTAGACGGTGAGAATGTGGCTCAAGGAATAGAGTGTCATCAGCCATGAGCAAAAAATTCAAGGAAGACCATTAAACATTGAGTTCCAGCCCTAAAAATGTCATATACACACAAGACAACAACAAAAAAGTACTATGAACATCAATAATGAAGACAAAATAGTAGAAAAGATCATGAGAAATGTGTAAACATCTAGAAAACAGAAATCATTTGACAATTTTGATTCATGAGATGAAAAAGTTGCAGTCTCATTTGCACAATCTCATTGTAGTCATTTGTGTTGAAACCTGGCTATTGGGTAACGTGAAAGAGGAGATTGGATTACTTGACATAGCAGACATTGCCTGTGACTATGCACCATCCCACTCTACAAAATCTAAAATCATGCTTGTTAAATTAAATAACACCTAATGTTAGAGACTGGTCCACAGAGACTGGGGTCCTTATTTTGAGGCTTCAGACCAGTGCTTCTGTTTATAACCACTCCTGTTTTAACAGGATGGGACAAAGAGAAGTAGTAGGTTTAATTATAAAAGGGAAACATTAGAAAGACTTATTTTTTGTTACTAAGGCTCTAACCACTTTAGATTATTTTTCAGGCCAAGCCACCCTTTAGCAATGATCGCTAACCTATGGCTTCCACAAACGTGAGAAAACAGGGAGATTACACTATATGTAGCTTTCTTTGTTTTTGTAGTTTCTCACATTTTTTTGTCAGAACTGGTCCTGGATATCAGTTTTCTATATTTTTGCCTTATAATTAGCAAAGCATATTTCATCTCAAGCTTGGACCCATACTATTTTTCATTGTAAACATTTAATATTGACTTCTGTTTTTTAGATGTCATTAAATACTATTGAGGTTAGTATGGATCTTTATGATGTTATAAGAAGAACACAGAGGGGCTGGGAAGGTGGCTCAGTGGTAGAGCGCTTGACTTGCATGCCTGAGACTGTGGGTTTGATTCCTCAGCACCACATAAGCAAAAAGAAAAAAAGCCGGAAGTGGCGCTATGGCTCAAGTGGTAGAGCGCTAGCCTTGAGCTGAAGAGCTGAGGGACAGCGCCCAGGCCCAGAGTTCAGGCCCCACGACCAAACCCCCCCCCCTAAAAAAAGAAGAACACAGATAAATCCCTGAATACATTTTCCAATTTATTTAAATATTTCTAGTATGACATCACAAGTAGGACATTAATATTTTACAAGTACCTTAAGTAGACTTCAGTTGTTTTAATTATTTTGTGCACATATTAAGTCCAATATAATTTTATCAACTCTATATGAATGTACCATATTTACAGATACGTTTCTTTACCAAAAATAATCTGTCTCATGCTTCCCTTTTATAATTAAACCCATTATTTCTCTTTGTCCCATCCCAAACCTGTTTAATCCTGGAAACCAACACATTTTTTTCTCCAAATTCTAGTTCATGCAATAAATAAGCTTTTAGGATTGCCTTCAAATCTATGGTAGATTATTCCCTATTGTTGTAGGTCTTAATATTGTATTGTGTTCACTCGAGTTGCCTTTTGGTTCTGTTATTAGAGAATTTAGCAAAAAATATTTCCCATTCACCTGAAGAATGCCTGAATTGATTTCCATTTCTTTGACTAGAGGAAATAATGCTGCTATATGGCTCTGTGTTTTGGCCTTTGGGTGAATGTTACATTTTATTTCTATGAGACAAATCCTGAAGAGCTCAATTCCTGTGCTATGCTGTGGGTATTTGCAAGTGTCATATACTAGGAACCTGTCAAAATGTTTTCAGAAGTGGCTTTCCCATTTGACATTCCTGCCAGCATCCAGTTTCTGTTTCTTGATAGCATTTAGTATGGTCATTATTGAATTATGTGAGGTAATTCTCATACATGTTTTATGATGTCATTTTAGTTTAATGTGCATTTATTTGATGACTGATGATGCCTTTCTTGTGCTTATTTTTCACAAGATGTATTTTGCTGGTTTCTAATTGATGTTCTTTTTAACATTAGGTTTTGAGAGTTCTATGTAAAGTCTCGATTTGAAGCATTCTTCAGGTATAGGATTTGCAAATATTTTATCCTTGACTATGGGTACACTTCATCATCATTATCTTCATAATCAACATCATAATCATCATCACCATCATCATGATCATCATCATCATCATCATCATCATCATCATCACTATGAGCATTACTACTATTACTGTTGTACATGTATCTACGGTCCTGGGCTTGAACTCAGGGTCCCTGTGATTTGTTGCAATTTGTTAACAATTTACCATTTCAGTCATTCCTCACTTCTGGCTTTTTTGCTGATTAATCAGAGATAAGATTCTTAGGAACTTTATTTTGTGGGCTGCTTTCAAACAGCAATTCTCAAATCACAGCCTCCCATGTAGCTAGGATAAGATTCATGAGCCACCTGCTACCAATTTTTATTCAATACTAGTATATGAACTTTAACAGACCAAATTATTTTACACTTGTATTGAGTTCTACTATATCAAGTTTTCCTTTCCTATAATTTTAATGCCAAATTTAAGTATGCTTCATCTCCAAAATTGTCAAGACATCTTTCTTGGCTTTATACTTACATCTCTCTTTTTGTTTTATATGCCACTTTTTAATCCTGTTTGAAGTTAATATTTGCATTAATTGTTATTTTAAGTCAATGTTCATTTTTTAATTCTGCTCAATTCTGTCTAACCTATCATCACTTATTAAAGAGAATGTCATTCCACCAGTGTTTGGTTTTAACCCTTATTAAATATTCCCTGATAATATTTATGTGGAGCTAATCTGGTCCCCTATAGACCCATTGAGCTGTATAGTCTTTCCTCTACAAATATAACAATTTTACACTTTATTATTGGACAGAGAAATATATTCCAGTTTATTTTACTTTGTCAATGATTCAAAGAGTGCTGGTCAGGTGTTTTTGAAATTGTCATAAACATAAATAAAACTCTGTAGCTGTGTGCTGTTGCCTCATTCTTGTGATCCTAGCTGCATAGGAGGCTGAGATCTGAGGATTGTGGTTTAAAACCAGCTGGAACAGGAATGTCCATAAAACTCTTATGCTCAATTAACCTCAAGAAAACCAGAAGTGACACAGTTGCTCAATGAGTAGAGCACTCACTTTGAGCTGAAGAGCAGAGGGACAATGCCCAGTACCAGATCTCAAGCCCCATGAATGACCTCCCAAACAGGGGGAGGAGACAATTTATATTTTTTCCTCTATTGTATCCTGCAATCCACAAAAATTATATGTCTCCATTTATTTAGATGTTTGCTTTTATATTCAGCATTGTATAATTTTAAATGATGGTGAGTGAATAGCACTTTAATACATTTTGATGATATGTGAAAATAGCACAAAGAAATTCACAGAAAACAGTTGAAAAATAAAGGGAAATGGGAATGGAGAAAGACAGACACGGGTTAATCAGGCCCTTGATCAATATGTGAGTGTGTGAAATATTTCAATGATTATTTCATACAATTAATATACACCAATTAATAAATATCTTCCAAAGGCATTGGTGTTCAAGTATGACATAAAGGATATATACAGATTCTGTGGTGAAATAAAAGAAACATAGATGAGTAAATACATACTTATAGTAATCGTGTAAAGAAACTAAGAACTTTGGTCAACATCTGAGCGCTCATGACTCATTAGACAAGAAGGCTATTGGTATCAAAGGTAATACTAAAATGTTATACTTGAGCCTATCTTTAAGACTTCTTAATGCTATTGCTTTTGATTCAGTATTCTCTTTGTTGTTGCTGTTAGTGGTGGTGGTGGTGTTAGTCGTGCTTCTTGAACTCTTGGCCTAGACGCTGTCCCTCAGCTCTTCAGCTCAAGGCTAGAGCCATAGCACCACTTTGGGTTTTCTGGTGGTTTATTGGAGATAAGAGTCTCATGGACTTTTCCTGCCCAGGCTGGCTTTGAACTGTGATCCTTAGCTCTCAGCCTCCTGCATAGCTAGGATTGTAGGTGTGAGCCCCAGGCACTGGACTTCAGTCATTATTCTTAGTACGAGGAAAAAATACAAGTGGTTTGGAACCAAGTTGTAGAAGACTAAATTTTTGGCTTCAGAAGAGAGCTGTCAGGTAACTTAAGAGTAGATAGATTTAGCAAAAATTGAACATGTAAGTCCACAAAGAATGCTACAAAACATTTTTGCAAAGTTCCAAAAATGATAAGGATATGGACTGCAATAATTACCTTGGCAATAAAGGACATGTTTGAATATTCTGTCTTTATTGTTACTGTTGTAAATGTACAATGTCATTTTATTCATCTTTGTTGTTGTTTCCTTTATATGTTCTTTCCCCTATGGCATATCCCCTGTGTCACTGTACTCGATTTTGATACCCTGCATCTTGTATATACATGTCTAGTCTGGGGAGGGGAAGGGAAATTACAAAACCCTGAAACAAGGACACAGGATGACCCATTGCAACAAAGATACCCACAAGACAGTATATTGGAAATGAACTTTACCACTTCATGCTGCGAGTGGGGGGAAATAGGATTGTGGGTGCTGGGGAAGGGAAGGGATAGTGAAACAACAACAAGGAAAGGAAGGGGTAACAATGATCAACAAGTAATGTACTCATTGCCTTACTCATGTAACTGAAACCCCTCTGTGCAACATCTTAACCATAAAATAAAATAAAGTAAAATCAAAAAAGGACATGATCGGCAAATAAAGTAAAATGATATCTTACAAACAAATGAAAATAATAATACACATATGTCTATATACATGTGTGAAACCATCTGTATATACATATGTATGTATACATATATAGGTATTTGCATATATACGCATATAAGTATGAATATTTACATAGGTACATATAGTGTGTGTATATATATATATATACATTTATTTAAAGAAACTTGAATCAGAAATACATTAAGAACATATTAATGCCAATGGAAAAGTTTAACCATCATGAATAAATTATCAAAAATTCCAAATATATATCTCTATAGTAATATAACAACAACCAAGGAACATATGGAAAGATCAATACATACCTAGACATTGCATACATTAGAGATTAGTGGAAATAGAAACAAAAATGAGATTGCACTACACAACCATTAAGTAGAAATTGGAATCCATATATATTGGTGCTTGGCACTTAAAATGATATGGTCAGTTTGTTAAACATACTGGCAATCTTTAAGATATTATATATAAAGTTGCTCTGTGATCCAGCATTTTGAAACATAATTTTATATTCAAAATTATTTCAACCTATGTCCAATGAGACACATGTGCAAGAATATACATAGTAAAACCTTTTACAATACCATATAATAAAATATTGAAATGCCCATTGAGGTTGTTATACAATTATACACAGGCAGACAAAATAATATTCTCCATCCATGAGAAAAATTTACATGGACTTACTTTGGAAACAGTAATATTACATGGTAGAAATATATAAAATAGACTACATTTTCTAGTTATATGAGCTTTTTAAAATTGGCACATCTGTAGAGGTAGAATATGAAATAATAACTACTCAAGAGCAGGGTAGGTTGAAATGATGACAGGAAGTGACTACTAATAAATATTGGAGTATTTTGAGAGAGTAGTGATGATAAAATGTTCTAGAACTGAAGGTGATATTGTTACTCCAACCCTTTAACATTCTGAGAATCATTGTACTTTATCAAAGAATTACAGAGTGCATTTGTATTAACATTAGGAAAAATTTTAGAATAGTATTGGGTAAATCTGAGTGATAATTTAGAGTTTAAAATCACAGTATTCTGTAATGCATAACTTTAGTATGTTGATAAATAAGACTATTAATAAAATATAATCTGTAATATATTTTCAAGTCAGTGAATATTCTACAAAATTATGTAAATTGAGGGATGAGATAGGATTGAGAAAGATGAGAGATAATGATCATCAAGAGGCATTGTATTGGCCTGGGAATGTGGCTTAGTGGTAGACTGCTTGCCTTGCATGTGTGAAGCCCTGGGTTTGATTCCTCAGTACTACATAGCAAAAAAAGCTGGAATTGGCACAATGACACAAGTTGTAAAGTGCTAGCATGAGGAAAAGTAGCTCATGGACATCCCCAAGCTCCTGAGTTCAAGCCTGAGGACTAGAAAAAAAATTCATTTTATTAAGCCAGTTATTAGTGGCTCACGCCTGTAATCCTAGATAATCAGGGGTCTGAGGATTGAGGCTTGAAGCCAGCCCAGGCAAGAAAGTTTGTGAGATTCTTTTTTGTTGGGGGGGAGGGGTTCTGTCGTGGGGCTTGAACTCTGGGCCTGTGCGCTGTCCCTCAGTTCTTGAGCTCAAGGCTAGCGCTCTACCACTTGAGCCACAGTGCCACTTTTGGCTTTTTTCTTTTTTGTTTATGTGGTGCTGAGGAATCAAACCCAGGGCCTCTTGTATGCAAGGCATGCACTTTCCCAGCCCTGTGAGATTCTTATCTCCAATTAAATCTCAGAAAAATGTAAAAGTGCTACTGTGCCTCAAGTGATAGAGTTCTAGTGTTCATCGAAAGAAGCTCAGGGACAGCACCCCACCCAAAGTTTAAACCTCAGGAGAGAAAAAATTTTAAAAAAACTCACTAAACACTATTCATAAACTGCTTTGTCAAACAGCAACTCCCATACAACTGCTTAAAGTTAATTAAAAATATGATTAGAATAAAATACAAGTCATTTTGGGCACCAGACATAGATAGAATACAGGGGACAAAATAAATTTTACATCACACTGTTTGAGTGGAAATTTGTTCTTCAGTCTTCTAACATCATTTTTGAAATTGACAATACTGCCAATTATAGTTCATTTTCCTTTAGGAACAGATTGAATTCTGCTGTCTTTTCATATCAACCCATAGAGGTGATTTTTTTGCTTCTTGTTGAAGTATATCTGGTATTTTAAAGTAGATTTGTCCTAATATAATTTAATTTAACCAATCATTTCATTATCGCAATGTTGGTCAGATTTTTTCCAGTAAATCTTATCCCTTATAATAAATGAGAGCATGCTGTGTCAGTCTCCTATTAATATGAGACAATACTTTATAAAATTAACTTTAAAGGGGAAAAGATTAATTTTTGGCTTCTGATTTTATACATTTCAGTTTATGTTTCTTATCCTCATTGCTTTGGGTTGGTGGTGTCACAGTACCCCATATCAGGAACATGTGATGGAGTATGTGTATTCATGGAAGCCAGGAAGTAAGAAGAGGAGGAATAGGAGTGGGAGAGGGAAAAAGAAGAGGGAGAGGGAGAAGGAAAAGGAGAAGGAGACAGAGAAGAAAAAGTAGGAAGAGGAGAAAAGTACTTGATAATAACATCCTCTTTGATCACAAGTTCTCAGTGACCAAATCTCTACAACTATGCCCACTTGAAAGGGTTCACCTCTTTATGGCAACATAGTGAAAGCTAAGTATTAATCCCAATCCTTAGTGATTTCAGATTTAATTTCTAGTGTGGTGGGTAGATATTTCTATACAATTGTGATAACTTCTGTTCTTAAGTACTTACTTGAATTAATCAGAGAAGCTATTTGGCTTGGAGGTGGTTTGGTTATATCATTGCTGCAGAGATGAATGAAATATTTTGAATGAAAATACATTTTATTTAACAGCTAAGAAAGCTTCAAGAGATTTCACTTTGTTACCTTCAAAAATGACTATTTCATCTAACTCATAATGACTTGAATTTTTCATAATTTTATGGCATTTCCATTCAAGTTTTTTCATCTATAGTGAGGTTCTTTCTAGTCGAAGGCAAAATAAATATTATCACAATCATTTATTTCTTATTTTATAAAGAGTAGGTATACTTTGAATTTCCTACCATTCAAAAATGTGTTATATTCAAGTCTATAGGAATAATCAGATAAGTGATGGGATATCTTGCTTTAGTTCAGATTTAAAGTTAAATTTTCAAAGTGCCTAATTGTTCCATATTGGTAATCAAAATGAAAATCAGGCATGTTTTATCCCCAAGAATGTCATTATTTCATATGTGAAAAGGTAAAATGAATGTAATATTAATTCCATGGAAAGAAATCAAATACTTATGCAATGCATCAATTCCATAGATTATGAGATCTATTGATAAAATTAATAAAACCCATATTAAACACATTGCTTAAGACATGAAGCAAATAATAATTTTGTTTTCTAGGTGAAGTTGATACAGAAATCAGAGCCCACACATTCCAGAGATCTGTGTGCTTGAAACATGCCAATTTACACATATGCTTGGCTTATGTCAATGTTATTTGAGGATAACTGAGAATAGGACTACAATAAATATATCACGAAAATGTTTAGCTTTATTTTGTTACTAAATATGCCATTTTATATCTCCTTATTTTATTTGAAAATTCTGGTAAATTTATTTAACTCACATCAACAATAACGAGAAATAAAGAGCACCTAGCTCCTTAAAAGACAATCAATAAGAAAAAAATGACTCTTTTGTTTTCTTCCAAAGCTGAACTAAGCCAGGCCCAAAGAAACATATGTCCCATGGTTTCCCTTATTTGCAATGACTAGTATATGGTTGAGACAAGCAGAAAATGGTCATGTAAGTTGATGTTAGGCAAAATGAACTCCAAGATATGTGTTAAAATATTTGTTTTCCTTTCATTTGATTGTTTCAGACATATTTATAAAATGATTTTTGTTGCTTTGTATGTCCCTCCCCCACGGTATAACCCCTACTTTCACTGTATTTGATGTTGGTATAGTTTGTGGAGGGTAAGGGAAAAAACACATCATTTAAATGCCGATACAGGTGGACCCATTGTAACAATGAGATGTACAAGATGTTATGTCGAAAAAATAACTTTACAATTTTGACATGGGGGCTCACAGGCGGGGGAGGAATGGAAAGGGATGGGAAGGGGAAACAGAGGAGGAGGCAACAATGCTTGTTAAGAAAAGCACTCATTACCTAGCCCATGTAATCGTAACCCCTCTGTAAGGTATTTTCATAATGAAAAACGAATAAATAGAAGAAAAATAAGAAAGAAAAAATGAAACAACAAAGAAAAAATTGAACCTCATTTTGCATATGGGGTTTTTATATTGTGGTGCTTTTAGTTGTGGATTATGTGTGTATTCCATGAATCTGAGCTCTTATCACTAGGGCTACTAGAAGAAAATTTCAAAATCTAAAGCACTTAACACAGTTCTGAAGTTTTTTGTGGGTTTTACTACAGTAGCAACAGGGCATAAACTGTAAAAAGGAAATAATTCTAGTGCTTTTCAGGCAAGAATGTGATGAAAAGCATACTTTCAGCTTCCTAGATGAAATAAGAAGACCACACTTACTAAATGATCAGTCCTTAAATAACAGTGCCACTTTTAAGGCACTCTAGATAATTCAAGTCCTTCATCTCCCCACAACCACTATTGCCATTCCCAAATCATTGTCAAGGTGAATTTCCAGTTCTTTTTAATATTTCAAATGGCTTAGGCGTAACATAAACAGTAATTCAAGTTGTTGAGAAAATTTAATTTAGAATAAGCTAACAAATCAGAGTCAACTCCATAGCATAACCTTTAGGGAAAATGAACTAAGGAATACGGCATGTCCTTTGTAACTTAATAGTAGACATTAAGTCAAAATGCCAGAAACAGGGCTGGAAAGGTGGCTCAGTGGTAGAGCGCTTGCCTTGCATGCCTGAGGCCCTGGGTTCGATTCTTCAGCACCACATAAGCAAAAAGAAAAAAAGCCGGAAGTGGCGCTATGGCTCAAGTGGTAGAGTGCTAGCCTTGAGCTGAAGAGCTGAGGGACAGCGCCCAGGCCCAGAGTTCAGGCCCACGACCAGACCCCAAAATTCCAGAAACAGACTCTACAAGAAGAAAATAGATGTCTTTCATAAGACATATTAAAGATTACCTGGGGACAATTAATTTTACCTACCTTTTCTATTATATGATAGCATATTTTTGGCTACTAATCAGAAAGACTCAAAAACATTCATAAATATGATATGAAAAATGCATTGTCATGAATGAATGAAATCAGGGAGTAGATGGTTCAAAACCTGGATGGTTCTGTTAAATATTCTCATTATTTTGAATGATCTGATATTTTCACATACATGGAATTATAAATGTATTTTATGTCTTGGCTTGAAACTTTGATTATTTGATCATTGTCTGATACCCAGTGTCAAGAACCTAACCTGAGTTAGAGTGGTAAATATGTGTGTGTTTGTGTGTGTGTGCATTTGTGTGTGTGTGTGTGTCTGCACGCATGTATGTAGAAAGAAGAATCGTCTTGCTCTCAGGGTATATACTTAATCTTAATTGTATTAGTTATACCATATTAATGACAGCAGATAATGGGAATTAACATTTTGGGCCATATGTTTATGTTCCTATGATTGCATGAACAAACTAAAAATTATGTTTGGGGTATGAGTTTTGTGGAAGGTGAGCTGAAAGTATAAACATTTGGAATCTTGAGAAGGATATCAATGGCAATGATTTTAGTGTAAATCAATTTTAGACAACACTTCGAAGGATATGTAATCCTATATGAAAATGAAATATTTACTGATTTTTCCATAGCTACACTATTCTATAAATTTGTAGGAAAACAAGTTATATTATAGAAACATAAAAGTAATGTCAATTATTGAATACAGTTTTGCACTTTAGTTGCTTCAAGTAGAAATACCATTTATTTCTACTGTATAGGAAGGAAAACCTTAAATATTGCAGTTTGTGTGATATTTCACATTGGGAAGCTTTGTCTGTATCTATGTTTTTTTCTTTTGTTTCTGCTTTCCTATTCATAATTCTGTTTCTCATAGTATTCTTCTAAGGATTTTTTCTTTCTCCCAATATGGGGTTTGAACATACCTCATGCTCTCAGTTTGTTTGCTAACAGTAGTCAGTCTACCATTTGAACCAAGACTCCAGCCCAGAAGTTTATGTAGTTAATTGGAGATAGAACCACATAAACTTTCCTACCATCCTGAAAACCATTATCCCCCAAGTCTCATCGTCCTTAGTCACTATGGTTATAGAGATGAGTCATGGACCAAAAGAGTAGATGACATTTCATGTCTTATAGATTCCACATGTTTGCTAGTAATTGTAATAATAAACTATGACTGAATGAGTAGCATTAATACTGTAAATCCATTACCTCTGAGTTGGTGGAACTGGAACTCCAAGATCAGAGTTGGCTTTTTCTAAGTCCTCTTTCCTTGGCATATCCAAGGCCTTCTACCTCTCTTCGAGAAGACTTCAACTTAAATGCTTCCTTTGAGATTCTGTTTCCAAATGCAGTCAATGGGTTTTTGATCTTTAATATGACTTCAGTAGGACAGTATCCAACACACAACATATTATTTAATGTATAGAAGAAAATCTCTAATAGGAAATTATTCAGTTTGGGGATGGAAGTTATGATTATACTTTTAAAAAATTAGCAAAAGAGGTAAAAGCTTTATTAGAGTTTGTAAAACAAGTATGTAGTCTATACATATGCCAAATTTTTACCCTGGTACACACTTAAATTCCTAGTGGTACTGGAGGATTGAACCCAGAACCCAAAACCCTATATTTATGAAACAGCATCTCTACTATTGCCATATCTGCAGATTGTAATTGGATTGCTTATTTTGAGGTAGTATCACTATGCCTGGGACTGATTGAACTGCAGTCCTCCTAATACAAGCAAAAAAACTTTGCACCCAGAAAATGGTTAGAGTTTCAGAAACTTCTTTTTTTGTCTCGGCTTCCTTGGAACTGAAATTCTCAAATCTTTGTTTCCCAAGTAGATAAGATTACAGGTTTGAGCTACTTTATCTAGTAAAGGTATAAAATTTCAAAATATCTTGATATTGCTTGTATTAGTTCTTAAAATATATACATAACCTTAATTTTCTCTCTCTTTTGTTTAGTACTTAAGTTGAAAACATTGGCTTACTTTTCTATTCTTTTCTTCTCTCTCTTTTTTTTTTTTTGCAGATGACTATCTTTGTGAAAATATTGTTCAGAAGGTTTACAATTACATGGGCAAGATAAGAGTACATTTCTTATCACGCATTCTTGCCTCCTCTTTTGTTTCCCCTTCCCATCCCTTCACAGCCTCCCGCTGCCCATCCACCCAAACGTCCACCCCCCCCCCCCGCACCAAATTGGTAAAGTTCGTTTTCGACATGACAACTTGTACTTCTCATTGATCCAATGGGTCCACCTGTATGTTATTTAAACGACTTGTTTTTCTCCTTCCCCTCCACAAATTATAACGACATCAAATTCAGTGAAAGCAGGGGTTATACTTTGGGGGAGAGGCATACAAAGCAACAAAGAAATAATCTTATAAATGCGTTAGAAACAAATGCATGAAAGAAAAAAAAAACATTTAAATACATATCTTAGGGTTCATTTTCCTAACATCACCTTATCTGACCTTTTCTGTTGACTCATACATATACAAAATATTGCAAATAAGGGAAACCATGGGACCTATGCTTCTTTTGGCTTGGCTTAATTCACTTAATACAATTTTTTTCAAGCCTTTCCATTTCCGAACAAATGGGGCAATGTCATTCTTTCTGACGGAGGCATAGAATTCCTTTGTGCATTTATACCACATTTTCTTGATCCATTCATCTACTGAGGGGCATCTGGGTTGGTTCTCTTTCTTTGAAGAGTCCCTGCCTGGTTTTGGGATGAGGGTTATGATGGCTTCATAGAATGTGTTCGGTAGTGAACATTCTCTTTCAATTGCATTGAAGAGTTGGAGGAGTATTGGTGTGAGCTCTGCTTTGAAGGCCTTTTAGAATTCTGCTGTAAAACCATCTGGTCCTTGATTTTTCTTAGCTGGGAGGTCTCTTATTGCTGTTTCTATTTCAATGCTTGATATGGGCCTGTTAAGATGGTTTCACTCATCTTGGATTAGTTTTGGCATGTCAATATTTGCTAGGAAAAGGTCCATTTCTGCCATGTTCTCAAAATTATTAGCATAAAGTTTTGAGAAGTATTCCCGTATAATGTTCTGAATTTTGATTATTCCTGTGGTGATGTTTCCATTCTCCTCTCTGAGTTTATTTATTTGGGTGTGTTCTCTTCTTTTCCTGATAAGATTTGCTAAGGGTCTGTCAATTTTGTTAATTTGTTCGAAGAACCAACTCTTCATTTTGTTGATTTTTTCTATAGTTTTTTTGGATTCTAATTCTTTTAATTCTGATTTAATTTTAATTATTTCTTTCAATCTACTGGATTGGGGTTTATTTTGCTGTTCTTTTTCAAGAAGGTTCAGATGTCTCATTAAATTGTTGGTTTCAGATCTCTCCAATTTGTTGATGTAGGAACTCAGAGCTATAAATTTGCCTCTTAATACTGCCTTTGTTGTGTCCCAGAAGAGCTGGTAATTTGTGTGCTCGTTTTTGTTCAATAGCATGAATATTTGAATTTCCTTTCTAATCTCTTCCATGACCCAGTCATGATTCAGCAGAGTCTTGTTCAGCATCCATATGTTACCGGAATTTCTTTGGTGGCTTTTGGTGTTGAGTTCTAATTTTATTCCCTTGTGGTCAGAGAGAATGCAAGGTATAACTTCAATGTTTCTGAATTTGGACAAGTTTGTTTTGTGGTCTAAAATGTGGTCTATTGAGACAATGTTCCATGTGCTGCTGAGAAAAACATGTATTCTGATTCTGCTGGGTGAAATATTCGGTAGATGTCTGTTAAATCTAGTTGATCTATGCAGCTATTTAGATCTGCGGCTTCTCTGTAGAGTTTTTGACGATTTGATCTATCTAGTGGTGATAGTGGTATGCATCTAATGTCCCCAACAATGAATGTCTTTGGATTTATGTAGGATTTGAGGGAAAGTAGTGTTTCTTGGATAAATTTGGGTGCTCCATTGTTTGGCAAATAGATATTTAGAATTGTAATATCCTCCTGAATGAGAGATCCCTTAATTAGTATGTAGCAATCTTCGTTATCTCTTCTCACGAATTTTAATTTGAAGTCTATTTTATCTGATATTAGGATTGCAACTCCCGCCAGTTTATGGGGGCCGTTTGCTTGGTAGATTTTGTTCCAGCCTTTAACATTTAAAATGTGTTTGTTTTTACGGGTAAGATTTGACTCCTGAAGGCAGCAGAAAGAAGGATCTTGTTTTTTAATCCAACTAGACAGTCTATGTCGCTTAATTGGAGAGTTCAGTCCATTAATGTTGATCGAGAGGACTGCCATGTTATCCACCTTCTTGGGGCATGCGAAAACTGGGTTCTTCCTATGGTTCTTGGATTCTCAGTTTGGGTGCAGTTTCTTAGCCTTTATTGTAGTCTTGTTGGTTTTCTATGTGTAGGACATCTTTAAGAATCTTTTGTAGGGCTGGTTTGGTGGAGATGTATTGTTTCAATTTTTCTTTGCTATGTAAGGTTTTTTATTTGGTCTTCAGTTATGAAGGAGAGTTTAGCTGGGTACAGTATTCTTGGTTGAGAGTTGTTTGTTTTTAGGGCATGGCATATATATTTCCAGGCTCTTCTTGCTTTGATGGTTTCTGCTGAGAATTCTGAGGTGATTCTAATTGGTTTCCTTTTATAGGTGATTAATCTTTTCTCCATGAAGTTTTAAGGATCTTTTCTTGGTCTGAGTTGATCCTGTGTGGATCATACTGTGACGGTGGGATGTCTTATTCTGGTCTGGTCTATTTGTAGTTACAAAAGCTTCTTGTATCTGAATAGGCCTAACTTTGCATGTTTGGGATGTTTTCTGCTAGGATCCTGTTAAACAAATTTCCTAGACCATTAACTACTGTTTCTAGGTGCTCTTCTACACCCATTATCCTTAGATTAGGCCTTCTGATGGTGTCTTCCAAGTTTTGGATAGATCTATCATATTTCTTGTACTTGTCTTGGATGTTTGTATCTTCTTTCTCTATAATATCTAGGCTGTCTTCAATCCCCGAGTTTCAATCTTCTGCATGCTCTAAACTGCTGTCAAGACTTTCTACTGTGTTTTTTATTTCTTTTCCTTCTAATTGGTCAGCTTGATGGCTTCAAATTCTTTGCTGAAGTTTTGTTTTAGATCTTGTATGAACTTCTTTATTCCTTAATTTGGTGTTCAGTGTTTATTCTCAAATCACTTAGTTGATTGGGTATGGTTTCCTTGTACTCCCATTCCTTCTGTTGGGTTCCATTCAGCATTCCCTTTGTGGTCTCCCTGACTTCCTTCAGCTCTTCGTTAATGGATCCCATGAATGCCTTTAGTGATCTTTGTGTATTCTCATCTTGCTCTCTCAATTCCTGTATTACTCTTTGCTTAGCTTCCTCCTGCTTCCGTTCATGCCATTCCTGTAGTTCTCTTTGAGTGTTCTCAGTCTGTTCACGCCATTCCTGCCTTTCGCTTTGAGTATTCTCATGCAGCTCAGGGAAATTCTGTATCAGTTTTGAGTAGCTTCCTCATGCTCATGATATTCCTGTATAAACCTTTGGATTGCCTCCTCTCTCTCCGTATCACACTCATAAAGAGTCCTTTGTAGGTTTTCAATCCTTTCCTCCATTGACCTTTTGTTTGCTTCCTCTCTCTCCCTATCACGCTCATACAGAGTCCTTTGTATGTTTTCAATCGTTTCATTTATCATTTTTGCCAGCAGTGTTTGTAGAGCTATTTGGGAACGCTTGTCTGGATTAGTCATTATCTGTTCTGTCCCTAGATTATCATGAGGGGGAGTTGAGATACCCTGACTTGCCATTTTTCTTGTGTTTTTCCGACATACTCTGCCCATTTGGGATGAAAATAACACCAGTTTTGTGCTTGAACACCAACTTAAGGCAAGCATCAACCAAAGTCTGTATTTGCACAGTCAATAGTCTGCAAGTACAATCTAGTTCAACAGATACATCTATTCAACATCAAACAACTATATATTAATGGGCTACGAACCACAAACAAGAATTTGTTAAACCAGAAATTATTAGGTTTAGGGAGAGGTGTAGGTAAAAAATAGGAATAGAGAGGGGAGTCCGGGAAGATGGCGGAGGAGGAGCTGGAGTCTAAGTAAGCTCTCGCATAGAAAGCAGTTATAGAGTTCCAGTGGACAGTCCTAAGTCAGAGAATTACACCAAGTGAATCATCACAGGACAGAGAGTTTGGCCAGAGAAGGAAACCCAGGCAAGGAGACACTTCTGAGCCCTTGCCAGCAGCTACCGTGTCGGCGGCAGCTGTGGCGGTGGCAGGCGAGCGCAGCCGCCATACCTGAGCAACAGAGAGTCCGGGAAGAAGGAGCTAGATGCAGCAGGCGAGCAGATTCTACTCAACACCAGCAAGAACCGACAAGAAGCAGACATCTTCATCCTGCAGTTCGCAGACCAGAGACGACCCAGGAACCAAGACTCGGCGTGAGTAGAAGCCTGACGTCCTCACTCCTTCTCAGGGAGCAGAGGAGGGAAGGCCATCCCTTCCCCCCCCAGCACCAGTGATCTCCATCTTGGATACTGACAAAGCTCGGAGGAGCTGCTAGCTCCAGCTCAGGCCTTGGAATAAAACGAGTCATTTAGCAGGTCACAATAACTTAATGGCGGCATGACCTGCCAGACTCAGCTCCACTCAGGGAAAAGTCACCCAGCTCGGGTGCCAGCCCTAGGAGTGGGTTCCTTCACTGGGTAATCAGAGCCAGAGGCTGCCCCTCCCTCTAGCAGCCTGGACAATCAATTGAAATTCAGTAAACAGAAACCCTCAGAATAGCTCCAGGCTGGGCTCTATGAGGTTTTCACAAACCAGCCCTGGAAAAGCTACCAGAACCTAGACTCATCACTGCATCCCCCTCTTTTGTGATACTCAAAGCAGATCTGTCTCCCAATGAACTAGCCTGGGAGGAGGATCGCCAAATCCTGGGTAAAGCAGAGCATTATACTGCCTGTTCGAACAAACTGACTTAAGAAACCAACCAAGCCACAGGACCACAGGCAGACCAGAGACTCCAACAAGATGCTGGTTACGGACACAAGGGAGATACAGGATTTTTCCCACTCCTCCCAAAAAATAAAAATAAAAATCAAAGAAATTTTTGGGATTTTTTTGTTTTTTTGTTTTTGTTTTTTTTTTTTTTCTTTTTTCTCTTCTTCGTCTTCTTTTTTTTTTTTTAGTTTTTATTTTTGGTACTTTATATAAAAAATTTTTTTTTTCTTTTCTAAAACTTTTTTCAATCTTTAATCTTTGCCTTTTTGATAAAAAAAAAAATATTTTTCAGAAAGTTTCCTTTCCTCTTATAATTTTCATTTTGGGGATACGGGAGTGTGCGTTTTTGCTTTCTTTTTTGGTCTTCTTTCTCTTTTTTTTCTCTCTTTTTAAATTATCTTTTTGTTTTTTGTTTAGCTCTACTGAACTTCTCATATTTTTCTTCTTCTTTCTTATCTTTTTCACCTTCTCCTCTCTTTCATTCTTCTTTATGTGACTTAATTCTTGTCCTGCACATCTTCAGATAAACCTTAGTTGACTATTAGACCCTATCCCCCATTGTGTACACACTTAATCCACAAATTTATTACACAAGTCAAAACCTCTAAGACGTAAATTCCCTAATAGCAGTAC
The DNA here is from genome assembly GCF_019054845.1 of Dipodomys spectabilis. Taxonomy (NCBI): domain Eukaryota; kingdom Metazoa; phylum Chordata; class Mammalia; order Rodentia; family Heteromyidae; genus Dipodomys; species Dipodomys spectabilis. The sequence continues at coordinate 828,604 of NW_024870872.1, read as the reverse complement.
TACCTCTTTATACCTATATAATATTTTAAGCATTTTTATTTTTAAGTTTTTCACATCTACTTTATATCCCTCCCCTTCACCAATAAATTCACGTTCTTATCTAAATAGATTGTTATCGAATCTACATAATTTTAATAATTTCTACCTTTCTATTTCTTCTGGACTCTTTTCTTTCTTTTTTTTCTTTTCTCTCTCTCTCTACTTTCATCCTACCCAACCTATTTCCTGCTTTGAGATTAAGACTTAGTTAACTCCCCCAGAGCCTCCCCACATCAATCTATTCCTATCTTTTTACCCACATCTCTCCCTAACCCTAATAATTTCTGGTCTTCCAAATTCTTCTTTGCAGTCCATAGCCCATTAACGTATAGTTGTTTGATGTAGAATAGATGTAACTGTTGAACTAGATTGTATCTGTAGACTATTGACTGTGCAAATTCAGACTTGAGTTGATGCTTGCCTTAAGATAGTTTTCTAGCACAAAACTGGTGCTATTTTTATCTCAAATGGACAGAGAAAGCTGGAAAAACACAAGAAAAATGGCAAATCCGGGTATCTCTATTCCCAATCCCGATAATCAGGGGACGGAACAGATAATGAATAATCCAGAGGAGAATTCCCAAATAGCTCTACAAACACTGCTGGCAAACATGATAAATCAAAAGATTGAAAGCATACAAAGGTCTCTGTATGAGCGTGATAGGGAGAGAGAGGAGGCATTTCAAAAGTTTATACAGTAATATCATAAGCATAAGGAAGCTACTCAAAAGCTGATACAGGATTTGCATGAGCAGCTTGAGAATACTCAAAGACAGAAACAGGAATGGCGTGAACAGGCTGAAAACACTCAAAGAGAACTACAGGAATCCCACGAACCGGAGGAAGCTTATCAAAGAGTAATACAGGAATTGAGAGAAGGAAGACAATACACAAAGATCACTAAAGGCATTCATGGAATCCATTAACAAAGAGCTGAAGGAAGTCAGGGAGACCACAAAATGAATGCTGAATGGAACCCAACAGAAGGAATGGGAGTCCAAGGAAACCATAACCAATCAACAAAGTGATCTGAGAATAAACACTGAACATCAAATTAAGGAAGTAAAGAAGTTCATACAAGATCTAAAACAAAGCTTCAACAAAGTACTTGAAGCCATCAAAGCTGACCAATTAGAAGGAAAAGAGATAAAAAAAACAAAGTAGAAAGTCTTGACAGCAGGTTAGACCATGCAGAAGATCGAATCTCAGGGATTGAAGACAGCCTACATATTATAGAGAAAGAAGATACAAACATCCAAGACAAGTACAAGAAATATGATAGATCTATCCAACACTTGGAAGACACCATCAGAAGGCCTAATCTAAGGATAATGGGTGCAGAGTAGCACCTAGAAACAGAAGTTAATGGCCTAGGATCTTTGTTTAACAGGATCCCAGCAGAGAACTTCCAAAACATGCAAAAAGATAGGCCTATTCAGATACAAGAAGCTTTTAGAACTCCAAACAGACCAGACCAGAATAGGCCATCCCACCCTCACATTATAATCCACACAGGATCAACTCAGACCAAGGAAAAGATCCTTAAAGCTGTCAAGGAGAAAAGATTAATCACCTATAAAGGAAAACCAATTAGAATCACCTCAGCTTTCTCAGCAGAGACAATCAAAGCAAGAAGAGCCTGGAACGATGTATGCCATGCCCTAAAAACAAACATTTATCAACCAAGAATACTGTACCCAGCTAAACTCTCCTCCATAACTGAAGGCCAAATAAAAACCTTCCATAGCAAAGAAAAATTGAAACAATACATCTCTACAAAACCAGCCCTACAAAAGATTCTTAAAGATGTTCTTCACATAGAAAACCAACAAGACCACAATAAAGGTCAAGAAACTTCACCCAAACTGAGAATCCAAGAACCATAGGAAGAACGCAGTTTTCGCAACCCCCAAGAAGGTGGATAACATGGCAGGAACTCACAAATGCCTCTCAGTCCTTTCTCTTAATGTTAACGGACTGAACTCTCCAATTAAGCGACATAGACTGTCTAGTTGGATTAAAAAACAAGACTCTTCTATCTGCTGCCGTCAGGAGTCACATCTTGCCTGCAAAAACAAACACATTTTCAATGTTAAAGGTTGGAACAAAATCTACGAAGCAAACGGCCCCCATAAACAGGCGGGAGTTGCAATCCTAATATCAGATAAAATAGACTTCAAATTAAAATTCGTGAGAAGAGATAAAGAAAGTCGCTACATACAAATTAAACGATCTCTCTTCAGGAAGATATTACAATTCTAAATATCTACTCGCCAAACAATGGAGCACCCAAATTTATCCAAGAAACACTACTTTCCCTCAAATCCCATATAACTCCAAAGACATTAATTGTTGGGGATTTTAACACACTACTCTCACCACCAGATAGATCAACTCGGCAAAAACTCAACAGAGAAACTACAGATCTAAACATCTGCATAGATCAACTAGATTTAACAGATATCTACCGAACATTTCACCAAGCAGCATCAGAATACACGTTTTTCTCAGCAGCACATGGAACATTATCTAAAATAGACCACATTTTAGGTCACAAAGCAACCTTGTCCAAATTCAGAAACATTGAAATGATATCTTGCATTCTCTCTGACCACAAGGGAATAAAGTTAGAACTCAACACCAAAAGCCACCAAAGAAAGTCTGGTATGACATGGAGGCTGAACAACACACTTCTGAATCACGAGTGGGTGATGGAAGAGATTAGAAAGGAAATTCAAATGTTCATGCTATTCAACAAAAGTGAACACACAAATTACCAGCTCCTCTGGGACACAACAAAAGCAGTATTCAGAGGCAAGTTTATAGCTCTGAGCGCCTACATCAACAAATTGGAGAGATCTGAAACCAACAATCTAATGACACATCTAAACCTTCTTGAAAAAGAGCAGCAAGATAAACCCCAATCTAGTAGACGGAAAGAAATAATTAAAATTAAATCAGAATTAAATGAATTAGAAAACAAAAAAGCTATAGAAAGAATCAACAAAACAAAGAGTTGGTTCCTCGATAAAATTAACAAAATTGACAGACCCTTAGCAAATCTTATCAGAAAAAGAAGAGAACACACCCAAATAAAAAAACTTAGATACGAGAATGGAAACATCACCATGGAAACAACCAAGATTCAAAACATTATAAGGGAATACTTCTCAAAACATTATGCTAATAAGTTTGAGAACTTGACAGAAATGGACCTTTTCCTAGCAAATATTGACATGCCAAAACTAAACCAAGGTGAGTTAAACCAGCTTAACAGGCCCATATCAAGCATTGAAATAGAAACAGCAGTAAGAGACCTCCCAGCTAATAAAAGTCCAGGACCAGATGGTTATACAGCGGAATTAAACAAGGCCTTCAAAGCAGAGCTCACACCAATACTCCTCCAACTCTTCAATTCAATTGAAAGAGAAAGTTCACTACCGAACACATTCTATGAAGCCACCATAACAAAACAATGCTTCTTAATTTATAAATGCAATATATTTATAGTATAAGTCAGTGCCTTCTTAAGTATGAGAAGAGAAGGAAGACAGAAATGTAAAAGATGTCAGATATAATTTTGACAGCATACTAGGTCTCCATAGAAATTTTGTAGGTGTCACTTCATGTTATCTTCCTTCCTTAAATCTTGCTTTATTAAAACCCTCTGGGTGGATATTGGTTGTACTACTGGTAATGTTCTCCAGGAAATGAAGCTGATTTTTGCAAACTGATGGTATGATAAATAAAGGAATGTTGAGAATGAGGACTGATATTGTCACATAATGAGAGACCAGGTTCAACTGCTGAACAGCAAAACAAAGCAAAGTTTCAAGTCTGATGATTCATCTTGGAAGATATATAGATAGCTACATGTACATATACATATACCTGCATGCATGAAATAGTAGAATATTGAGAAACTTGGCCTGACAATTATTAGACTATATCAAACTGGTTGCAGGAAAGGTAGAGTAAAATACCAATAGTTTAGCATAGATTTTTGGAAAGGATGAAAATTCTTCCTTGATTATATACTTTACAAATATCCTTAATATATTTTAGGTTTTTTTATATTGTAATGGGATCATCTATACAATGCTGACATTTGGAATTACCCAAAATATGCAACATGGCTGGGCACTGGAGGTTCAAGGATGTAATCTTATCAAGTTAAGAGATTGAAATCTGATTATTACAGTGTGAAACCAGCCTGCGTAGAAAAATTCATTAGATTCTTATTTCCAATTAACCACAAGGAGAAATGGAGTTCCAGTTCAAATTGTATGCAGAGCACTGGCCTTGAACACAAAATCACCATCCATGCCCTGAGTTTAAGCCCTAGGATCAACAGAAACAAAAACACAAAATACAACATGGAGTTAGATATTTTATAATGAAACACATTATTAGAAAACTAGATTTCTGTGTTAGCTTTATAACCTACAATAATCAGTGATATTGTCCATTTATTAAGCATAAATGCTTACTCAGATTTACAAGTTGGAAGGTTTCAGTGTATGTAAAGTTGGTTTTATTGTTTTGGTGGTCTGTGACAAGACAAAGTCAAGGTGGGGAATGTGTCACAGACAAATGTTTTTGACCTAGAATGATTAAAGGATAAAAGAAGAAAGTAGATATAATCTATATTCTCATGGTTTCACTCTGAAGAACTTACTCTCCAAAAGAACTATTCAGATATTCTCCACAGTATGGGAGGAAATGGAAAGTCATTTTTCTTTAACACATAGGTCTTTCTGGGCATTCTAAATTCAAATGGCTACATCTACACCAGTGATAATAACTTATCCAGGGGTGGATGCAACTCGATATTTCTATAAATTCTAATCAGATCTTAGCAGACGAAATATTTTATGGAATTCCTATTAAAATATTTTCTGCAGACTGACTGAGTCTCCATACTACAGATGTGTATATCTGTGTATTTGTATGTGTGTGTTTTAATAAACTAATATAACAATGTACCTGATAAAAAGTACTCCTATGGCCATTTTTTCTTCTCAGATCATGAAAGCCTGCCAATTTCCCAATCAAATCCCATCCAAGATTCAAACGTTAATGCTGTCCCAAAAGTTTTGCATGGAAACCCAAGTACATCCACGTCATTTCAGATGGCCATGGTATAGGAAAATTTTAAGGTTTTTCAATTATGTTGTCACCAAGGATACAACATAAAATATTTCTTTTGAAAATACCTAGATTATAGAACACTTTAGCCAGAAAATTGAAGGAGTATAATTTATGGGATTTAATTTAAATATTTAGTCACTTAAATGGATATTCTATATCCACATTTCAGAGCCTTACTAAACTACATAATTGCAAAACTAATCTATTACCATATTCCATGAAGACAGGCCTTGCTGAAAACAAACCAAATGTGGTAAACAAATTAACATGTATGCCATTTACAAATGTTGCTCTTCTAAAGGATAGAAGTGACAGAACAATTAATGCCTGTGAGCAGCTGTTTCTAAGGAGTATGGAAAGTGATTACCTTGCACCATAAGTGGAAAAATCCACAGATATTTCAGGTTGTGTTTCATTGTTGGCATTTGTGAGATATATTTTGGAAAGCACAATGAATGAAAGCATGCTGTTTTGTAAAACTTTGCTGGCTGACACAACAGGGAAAAAATTTATTGAAATGCTTCAAATGAGAAGACAGAATAGGGTGGGTTACGATGTGGTATGAAGCTTTAAATACAGACTGAAGCAAACCAAAGAATGGGAAAAATAGTTTTTCCTTAACAAATGTTTTCTGAGTATATCGTGCTATACATTATAACGATTAAATGATCATTTCTTTGGAAAGTAAGGAAAAATACTATCACTTGTTGAATTTCTTTTTAAAGTGAATCTTAGATGACAAGGATGAAGAAACTTAAATGTTTGAATCAAATATTATCATGTATTACTTTAATTTTTGTTTAAAATTTAAAACAAACTGATAGACTATTAGTCCATCAAATTTATAGAGTGAATTGTCTGGAATATACTTTCTTTTGTTCCTATTTTGTGGGAGGTGATATAAATATTTTTTTCTCAGAAAGAGCACATGGTTTTAACCATTACCCACAAAATTTATGCTGTATTAGAATCAGAGACAATTTTTTTTTACTAAATTAAAGACAATTGTAGGCTAATTTTATGCCAACACAAAATTAAACACCAATGACATTTTTCACGGAACAATCACTCATAAAAAATCATGAAATAATAATATATAAATCCATGTCAATTTCTTTTGTCGGTCGTGAGATTTCAACTCTGGGCCTGGGCACTGTCCCTCAGTTCTTCAACTCAAGGCTACCACTGTATCACTTGAGCCAAATTGCTGTTTCTGGTTTTTAGGTGGTTTATTGGAGACAAAGTTCTCACAGACTTTTCTGCCCATGCTGGCTTTCACCCACAATCCTCAGATCTCAGAATCCTGATTAGCTAGGATTACAGTTATGAGCCACCAGTGCCGGCAATATTTATATCTGAAATTTGTCAGTGGAACAAAAGGTACAGAAACTGTTATTCTTATTACTAAAGGACTTCACATTGACAGGTGTAATGACAAGAAGAAAAACGATAAATATTCACAGAGGCACAAAAATTCCTTAGGTGCCTCGTTAGACAACACTTTTTTTGAGAGACTGCATGTTGTGTGAGTGGTTTTCAACCAAATCGACTGTAGAAGGTATTGGACCCTAAACAACACTGACAATTGCCCACTGACAAAAACCCACTCCTCTATGACAGATTTAGCAAGGACTATCATGGAGATTCCTGTTAGGGACATGATGAAAAATTTATATGTTAGTTGTGATTACAGAACTTTTTTACACCTGTCACTCAGCCATTAACTGTATTTAACGTAGATCCTTTGCTCTAACTTATATTTTCTTGGCTCAGGAAATTGTTGTTATTTGTGAAAACTTGGCTGTTCACAACATAGACATGAGTTTTTAATCCTTTTGAAATTACTGTCTGCACAGAGTTCTATGAGATGAACTTCTCTTAACCATTGGAATAAACTTACTCTGATTCAAACTTAGACATCAGCTAGCTTGTTCTTGCTCCCAGAAAACCATCTGTATAGACGTCTTTACATGTAAAACAGATCCTCACTTACTTGCAAAAGTCTGTCAGTGAGTCAATCCTAACTCACCCAAGTGAGGTTAATTCCTCTCCCATGCTTCCTTTACATTAAAAATGGTAAGAACTGTTCCACAATACACATACTTTTTAATGTGAAGTGTGACTCCTATTTTCCATAATGTGAATCAAGCAGAGGAATCAGTTTATGATGCGAAAGAGCCTTTCAAAGAGTCTTAGACCTTGAAAATTATCCTGAGTATAATTTTTGGAGAAATATCTCTTTTCAAAATAGAGGACTCAATTATCTTTTATATTGTGATGGTACTGGGGTTGGAACTGCTGGTCTTGAGCTCTATCTGGGCTTTAATTCTCAATGTTTGCTCTATACCACTTAAGCCACACCTGCACTTCTTCCTTTTACCACATCTGGAGAAAAGAATCTCTTAGGTTTATCTACTTGGAATAGCTTCATATTGCAATTGTCAAATTTGAACCTACCAAGTATCTAGATGTAAGCCACTGGTGCTCTGCTACAACTCAATTCTAAATAATAAATAATTACAAAAATCTGAGAAAAATATTTGTTTAATTATTTATGTGTTGTCTTATAAACCAAATCACTTGCTACTGGAAGAGAAAAAGAAGATAGAGATGAATATGGAGGAGCAAGACCCAAAGAAAGAAGAAGGAAAGGGAGGATAAAAGAGGGAAGGAGAAGGGAAGGGAGTGTAGGAGAGGAGGGGGCTGAGTAGAATTGTCTTCTCCTCACTAAGGTATTGTTGGACAATCAGTGCTTTTGCATTTATGTAGCCAAAGCTTTCTATTTTTGGTAGTAGTAAGCTGAGACATAAAATACCAATTTACAGGTAATAACTTGCTACTGTGCTTCCTCCTGCACCAAGGAAGCCACAGTTAGATTACTGTTAGAGAGAAGGCAAGAGTAATCAGTTTAATTGATTCTGAGAAACAATAATTGACATGCAAGGAATGCTCCCTTGTATGGTGAAATCAAGCATCACTCTTGTTCCCTGCTCCAGTCTTCCTCTCAACAAGAACAGCAAAAACAGAAGAGGAAGGAGATATCTGAGTAATGATCATCTCTATTTTTCCTCATCCCTTGGCCACTCAAACAATAAAGCCAACGGAGAATTAACCTGAGCTAGTGGGAGAAATAGGGGGAAAAGTTCAGTCTAACAATGTGACAGTTGTCAAGTAATTGGGATGGCATTTCAAATACTGAAATAAACGTTTTAAAATTATTAATAAAAAGTAACTCGAAATTTATTGAACATTTAGAAGAATACAGGTCTCACTACATAGTGGAATGTGCATTATTAAAACTGACTCCTGCTTCTATCATCAGAAATTAAAGATCTTCCCTAATATTCCAATACTAGGCAAATTACCCTTGATATTCACTTATACTGTGTGGATATAATGCAGAAAACATGACTTTAAATTTAGACCGGTGAAGTGGTAGGTAATGGAAATTCATGATGGATAGCATAATGCTGAAAGCATGGAAATTTTTTTCCTTCTGTTTTTCATGTGTAGAGAAGAAAAAAGCTCTCTTGGATGTCCCTGAAAATCCATTTCTAAATGTAGGACAGAAGGTGAATAGTAAAGGAGACCTATCTCAGCCATTCAGAGATTAGAAATGTGGAGAACTATCCTCATTTTTGTAGGTCAAACATGGAAGAGAAGATGTGGCAAGTCCAAAGCCAAATTTCAAAGGCATGAAGTTAAAACAAGTCTTAATAGGGAATCTGGGTTTAAAGAGAGTAGGGAGGAATAATGGAGAGGGAAATGGTGGACTAATACATTCATAGTACTCAATGTACTTGTGTGAGGATATAAGTAGTAAACTTGAAGGGATAGGTGGGGTTGGGGTAAGGGAAGGAAGAAAAATGGAAAGTTTGACAATGATCCAGATGTATTGCACTTTGAAATGAACATACACTCTATTCAACATTGAAATGATGAAGCGAAATCCATTTGCACAACTAGCTAAAGATTAAAAATTTTTTGAAGTTTTAATATTGAGAGACCAGAAGCCTAAACCTTTAGAGATAAACAAGAGGATAGCATTGACATATTGTTGAGGCTTGTGCTCCTTTCAATATGCAAAATTTAATAAGTGTTGTCTGGGCAAATGTAAATTTTATTTTACCAATTCCTTTTTCAAATTGCTTAAAATATAGAGAATCAAATTCCAATATTACTTCACTTCTAATAAAAAAAAATTTATAGACCTTTAGTTTTCTCAGTTGTTTCTAAATATCTTAGTGTAATGCATTGGAAATAATTTCATTCTCATTTAATTTTAAATTTGAAATCACTAAATTCTTTTAAAATCCTCTCACTCGGGCACAGGTATGGATAGATAACTGACGTGGGCAGAATCAGGATTATTCAGAAGGCTGTAAATGGATCCTTACCTAGTTTTCTCTCTGCTAGATCACAGAGTACAGACTGCCCTAATTGGAAAAAGTTAGCCTTCCCAAGTTTTCTTCGTATAAACACTCTATCAACATTTTGTTGTTAGAGAATTATTCAAGAATAGCTATATGTTATTGATAATGACTGAACATTACAGAAAGGTTAGGGAAAACCCTCTACACTTCAGTGAGGTTGTGAATTGTGCTTCATAAAGTGTTATGAAATGGCTCCATGAGAAATCTAGCAACCTCATTTCTAAAAAGTCCTTGCATGGTTACTCTTTCTAATAATGTCTCAATTCAAGTAATTCTCCTTGGAGTTCCATACTACTCAATGATGCTGTATTAGCTCCTTGTTATATTTTGCAGACCGGTGTTGGTAATGAAATTTGTGCTTTCCGAAATTGCTCTCCCAATTCCATCCACAAAATGCAGACAAATATTCTGAAAGAGTCAGAGGAAGATGGCGGAGGAGAAGCTGGAGGCTAAACAAGCTCTGGCATAGAAAGCAGCTTTAGTGTTCCAGTGAATAATCCTAGACTAGAGAATCACAAGAAGTGTGCCTTCACTGTACAGAGAGTTTGGCAAAAGAGGGAAAATCCAGGAAGGTAACAGATCTGAGCACTTGCCCTTGGCCGCAGATCTGGCCAGGGGTGGCGCCAGCAGCAGCTGCCTTTGCTGCCATACCAGAGAGAGTCTGGAACAAAGGCACCAGATGCAGCGGGTAGGTGGATTCTACTCAAAACCAGCAAGAACTGACAAGGAGCAGATATGTTCATCCTGCAGATCACAGACCAGAGACTATGCAAAAACCAAGATTCTGGCATGCAGGAAACAAGACTCTGGCGTGAGTAGAACCGTGACATCTTCACTCCTTCGCTGGGAACATAAGAGGGAAGGCTGCCCCCTTACCTCCCGCCCCCCCGCCCCCCGCCCCGCCATCACCAGAGATCTCCATCTTTGATTCTGACAAAGTCCCGGCTGAGCAACTAGCTCCAACTCAGGCCTTGGAAGAAAACAAAAAAGTCATTTAGCAGGTTAGAAGAACCTGATCTGACCTGCCAAGTTCAGCTCCACCCAGGGGAAAGTCATCCAGCTTAGGCAGGGTATCCTCTGCCCCTGGAGGAGTGACTTTCTTCATTGGGTAAACAGAGCCAGTAGCTGCCCCTCCCTATAGCAGCCTAGACAAACAATTGAAATTCAGTAAACATAAACCCTGAAAATGGCTCCAGGCTGGACTCTGTGAGTCTCTCACCAGCTAGCCCCTCAGGGAAAAGCTATTGTTTGCTGAAAGGCTTCAACCATACCCAAAACCTCGCCTCATCACAGCATTTCCAAACTAAAGAAAACAGCCATCTAACTGTTTTGTGATACTCAAAGCAGATGTCCCTCCCACTGTACTAGACTGGGAGAAGGATCACAAAATCCTGAGTAATGCAGAGCATTTTTCTGCCTTCTCTAACAAACTGACTTAAGAAACCAATCAACCCACAGGAAAACCAAACACCACAGACTAGATACTCCACCAAGAAACTGGTTACAGACACAGGGGAGATAGAGGATCTTCCCATTTTTGCACCCCCCCTCCAAAAAAAAAAATCAAAGACCTCTTTTTTTGTGCCTTTTTAAATTTAAATTTTAATTTTTTTCTATTAATATTTTTCTCTCATAATTTTTTTAATTTTATTTTTATTTTGTGTGAACATGCTGTACAGAGGGGTTACAATTACAAGGGCAAGATAATGAGTACATTTCTTATCAAGCATTGCAGCCTCCTCCTTTGTTTACCCATCACATCCCTTCCCAGCCTTCGCCCATCCGCCCACCCAAACACCCCCCACCCCCCCCGCACCAAAGTTGTAAAATTCGTTTTTGACATGACAACTTGTACTTCTCATAGTTGCATCGAGTCCACCTGTATCCTTAAACGACTTGTTTTTCCCCATCTCCTCCACAAATTATACCGACATCAAATAGAGTGAAAGCAGGGGTTATAATGTGGGGGAGGGACATACAAAGCTACAAAGAAATAATCTTATAAATGAGCTAGAAACAAATGCATGAAAGAAAAAAACATTAAAATACATATCTAAGGGTTCATTTTCCTAACATCACATTATCTGATCTTTCCTGCTTGACTCATACATATACTAGATATTGCAAATAAGGGAAACCATGGGACCTAAGTTTCTTTGGGCCTGGCTTAGTTCACTTAATGTAATTTTTCCCAAGCCTTTCCATTTCCTAACAAATGGGGCAAGGTCATTCTTTCTGATGGAGGCTTAGAATTCCATTGTGTATATATACCACATTTTCATGATCCATTCATCTACTGAGGGGCATCTGGGTTGGTTCCATATCTTAGCTATGGTAAATAAACATAGTTGTGCTGGTAGCTTTAGTGTGGTCTTGTTTGTAAACATTTGGAAAACTGAACAACACAAAAAGACTAGAGACTCCACCAAGAAACTGGTTACAAACACAGGGGAGATACAGGATCTTCCCATTTTTGCACCCCCTCCCAAAAAAAATTCAAAGACCTCTTTTTTTGTACCATTTTGAATTTGAATTTTAATTTTTTCTATTAATCTTTTTTTCTCTCATAATTTTTATTGTGTGTGTTTGTGTGTGTGTGTGTGTGTGTGTGTGTGTGTGTGTGTGTGTGTGTGTTTGTGTGTGTGATTTTTAAAATCTTTTTTGACCTTTTGGTCCTTTTTAAAAATTCTTTTTAATTTTTTGTGTTTTTTTTCTTTTTTGCATGACTTAATTGCTGTTCTGCTCATCTTCAGATAAATACCTGACATTGATTATTAGACCTTATCCCCCATTATGTACATACTTAATCCAGAAATTTATTATTGAAATCACAACCACTTAGGCTTAACTTCTTTAATAGCAGCATTATATCTTTATACCTATATAATTTTCAAGTAACTAATTTTAAGTATTTTTATTTTTTAGTTTTTCATGGCTCCTTTCTATCCCTCCCCTCATCTCATCTTATCCTTTTCTTCTATAAATATCACTTATTTAAACTTACATGGTTTTTAAGTGTATCACTTTTTAAATTTAAATTTTTCCATTTTTCCTTTTTTTGTTGGTTTGTTTTAATCTCTCTCCTATCATTCTGTCCAATCATTTTCACTCTCAGAGATTAGGACTTGGTTAAATTCACTTTCCTTTTACTTCTTCACATCCCTCTAAGCCTATTTTACCCATATTTCTCCTTAAAACGAATAATTTCTGGTTTGCCAAATTCTTCTTTGCTGTTTTTAGCCCATTAATCCATAGTTTTTTGGTGCAGAATAGATTATATCTGTTCAACTACATTGTATCTATAGCCTTTTGACTATGTAACTACAGAAATTTGGCTGATGCTTGCCTTAAAATAGTGTTCTAGCACAAAATTGGTGTTTCTTTCATACCAAATGGGCAGAAAAAGCTGGAAAAACACAAGAAAAATCCAAGTCCGTGTCTCTAAACTCCCAGACACGACAATCCAGTAATAGAAAAGTTAAGGAATAATACAGAGGAGATTTCCCAAAAAGCTCTACAAATACTACTGGAAACATGATAAAAAAAAAAAAAAGAATCGATTGAACACTTGCAAAGGACTCGTGTTTGCGAGATAGGTAGAGAGAGGTGGCAACCCAAAGGTTAGTACAGGTATTCCCTGAGCATGAGGAAGCTACTCAAAAATTGATACAAGACTTGCGAGAACAGGCTGAGAACAGTCAGAGAGAAAGACAGGTATTAAGTGAGCAAGCTGAGAACAGTTAAAGAGAAAGACAGGAATTGTGTGAATAGGCTGAGAACAGTCAAAGAGAACTATTAGAATTGCATGAACATGAAGAAGCTAATAAAAGTAATAAAGAAACTGCAAGAGCAGGATGAGACTAGACAGAGATCAATTGAGGAATACATGGAATCCATAAACAGATAGCTGAAAGAATTCAGGGAGACTACCAATGGAATGCTGAATAGAACCAGACAGAAGGAATGGGAGTCCAAGGAAACCATAACCATTCAACTAAGTGATTTGAGAATAAATATTGAACATCAAACTAAGGAACTAAATAAGTTCATAAACATCTAAAACAAAGGTCCATCAAAGAATTTGAAGCCATCAAAGTTGACAAATTAGAAGGAAAAGAAAAAAAAAATGAGAAAGTCTTGACAGTAGGTTAGACCAGGGAAAACTCAATTCTCGGGGATTGAAGACAGCCTAGATTTTACAGAGAAAGAACTTACAACTATCCAAGACAAATTCAAGAATATGAAAGATCTATCCATCATTTGGAAGACAATATCAGAAGGCCTAATCTGAGGATAATGGGAGTAGAGGAGCACCTAGAGACAGAAGTTAATGGTCTAGGAAATTTATTTAACAGAATCTTAACATACAATAAGATAGGTCTATTCAGATACAAGAAGCTTTTTGAACCCCAAATAGACCAAACCAGAATAGGACTTCCCTCTGTCACTTTATAATCTTAACAGGATCAATTCAGACAAAGGAAAAGATCCTTAAAGCTGTCAAGGAGAAAAGATCAATCAATTATAACAGGAAACCAATTAGAATCACCTCAGATTTCTCAGTAGAGACAATTAAAGCAAGAAGACCTTGGAATGATGTAGGCCATGACCTAAAGACAAACAGCTATTAATAAAGAATAATGTACCCAGCTAAACTCCCCTTCATAAACGAAGGTCAAATAAAAGCCTTTCATAGCAAAGAAAAACTGAAACAATTTATCTCCACCAAACCAGCCCTAAAAGATAGTTAAGGATGTCCTACACATAGAAAACCAAGAAGACCCCAATAAAGGCAAAGAAAACGAACTTAAACTGCTACTCCAAGAACCGTAGGAAGAACCCAGTTGCCGCAGCCCCCAAGAAAGTGGATAGCATGGCAGGAACTCCCAAACACCTCCTAGACCTAACTCTCAACATTAACAGACTTTATTCTCCAATTAAGCGACATAGACTCTCTAGTTAGATTAAAAAGGAAGATCCTTCTATTTGCTGCCTTCAGGAGTCACACCTTCACCATAAAATAAAAATTTTGAAAGTGAAAGACTGAAACAAAATCTACCAAGCAAACAGCCCCCATAAACAGGCAGGAGTTTCAATCCAAATATCAGATAAATTGGACTTCAAATTAAAAATAGTGAGAAGAACTAAAGAAAGTTGCTACATACTTATTAAAGGATCTCTCCTTCAGGAGGATATCATAATTCCAAAGATCTATTCACCAAACAACGGAGCACACAAATTCATCCAATAAACACTACATTATCTCAAATTTCACATAGATCCAATGACATTAATTGTTGTGGACTTTAACACATCACTATTCCCACTAGATAGATCAAGTGAGCAAAGACTCAAAAGAGAAACTGAAAATCTAAACAACTAGACATAAAAAACCCTTAGGAAATCTGATCAGAAAAAGAAGAGAACACACCCAAATAAATAAACTCAGAGATGAGAATGGAAACATCACCACGGAAAAGACCAAGATTCATAATATTATAAGGGAATAATTCTCAAAACTTTATGCTAATAAGTTTGAGAACTTGACAGAAATGGACCTTTTCCTAGCAAATATTGACATGCAAAAAATAAACCAAGATGAGTTAAACCATCTTAACAGGCACATATCAATCATTGAAATAGAAACAGCAATAAGAGACCTTCCAGCTAAAAAAAGTCCAGGACCAGATGGTTTTACAGCGGAATTCTACAAGGCCTTCAAAGCAGAGCTCACACCAATACTCCTCCAACTCTTCAATGAAATTGAAAGAGAAAGTTCATTACCGAACTCATTCTATGAAGCCATCATAACCCTCATCCCAAAACCAGGCAGGGACTCATCAAAGAAAGAGAACTATAGACCCATTTCTTTGAAGAACATTGATGCAAATCCTCTCAATAAAATTTTGGCCAATTGACTTCAACAATTCATCCAAAAAATCATACACCACGATCAAACAGGATTCATTTCAGGGATGAAAAGCTTGTTCAATATACGCAAATCAATTAATATTGTTCATCACATCAACAGGAGCAAGAATAAGAACCACATGGTTATCTCATTAGATGCAGAAAAAGCATTTGACAAGATCCAACACCCCTTTATGATGAAGGTTTTGGAAAAATTAGGAATCCATTGAACATTCCTCAATACAATAAAGGTTGTATATGACAAACCTACAGCCAGCATTATATTTAATGGTGAAAAACTGAAGGCATTTCCTCTTCACTCAGGAACAAGACAAGGATGTCCACCCTCTCCACTTCTCTTCAATCTAGTATTAGAATGCCTAGCTACAGCAATAAGAAAAGATTTGAACATAAAGGGGATCCAAATAGCAAAAGAAGAAATAAAACTTTCCCACTTTGCAGATGACATGATCTTTTTTTAAAGAATCCTATAGACTCCACTCCTAAGTTACTCAAGCTGATTCAAAACTTTGGCAAAGTAGCAGCATATAAAATTAACCCCCAAAAATCAATGGCTTTTCTGTATGCCAACAATGAGAAAAGTGTGGCTGAAATTAGGAAAGCAACTCCATTTTTAATAGCCCCACAAAAAATAAAATACTTAGGAATTAACTTAACCAAAGAAGTAAAGGACCTCTATGATGAAAACTTTAAAATGTTGAAAAAGGAAATCAAAACAGAACTTAGAAAATGGCAAAATCTCCTATGATCCTGAATTGGAAAGATTAACATCGTGAAACATGCATTACTTCCCAAGACTATATACAAATTCAACGCGATACCTATCAAAATTCCAATCTTATTCTTCAAGTAAATAGAAGAGGCAATCCAAAAATTCATATGAAACAATGAAAGACCCTGAATAGCAAAAACGCTCCTCAACGGAATGAACCCTGCTGGAGGAATATCAATACCAAATTCCAAACTTTACTATAAATCCATAGTAATCAAATCAGTTTAGTATTGGCATAAGAACAGACCTCAGGAGCAATGAAATAGAATTGAAATAACAGAAATGAACCTATAGAACTATGGCCATCTAATCTTCGATAAGGGAACTAAAACAATAGAATGGAAGAAAGCCAGCCTCTTCAATCAATGGTGTTGGCAAAATTGGTTAACTACTTGTAGAAAATTAAAGCTAGATCCTAATATATCACCCTGCACCAGAATCAACTCCAAATGGATCAAAGACCTCGGAGTCAAAGCAGACACTCTGAAAACATTACAGGATGGAATAGGAGAAACCCTAGGTCTCCTTGGCTCAGGCCGAAACTTTCTGAATAGAAACCCGGAAACACAACAAATCAAAGAATGGTTGGACAAATGGGATTGCAGGAAGTTACAGAGCTTCTGCATGGCAAAAGATATAGCTAGCAAGATCAATAGAAACCCCACGGATTGGGAGAAGATCTTCACTAGCCATACAACGGACAAGGGTCTCATATCTAAAATATACTTGGAACTCAAAAAATTGAATCCCCCAACAACAAATCCTCAAAGAAACAACTGCCCAATAAACAAGTGGGCAAAAGATTTAAAGATAAATTTCTCTGAAGAAGAAAGAAGGATGGCCAATAGACACATGAAGAAATGTTCAACCTCCCTAGCCATAAAAGAAATGCAAATCAAAACAACATTGAGATACCACCTCACTCCAGTTAGAATGGCAAAAATCAAGAACTCTAACAACAACAGATGCTGGAGGATATGTGGACAGAAGGGAACCTTACTTCATTGTTGGTGGGAATGTATACATGTTCAAGCACTTTGGAAAGCAGTATGGAGGTTCCTCAAAAAACTTCACATAAAGCTTCCCTATGACCCAGCATTTACCCAAATGTTTACAAACAAGCTACCAGCACAACTATGTTTATTGCAGCATTATTTACCATAGCTAATATATGGAACCAACCCAGATGCCCTTCAGTAGATGAATGGATAAAGAAAATGTGGTATATATACACAATGGAATTCTATGCCTCCATCAGAAAGAATCACCCTGCCCCATTTGTTAGGAAATGGATAAACTTGGAAAAAATTATATTAAGTGAAGTAAGCCAGGCCCAAATAAACGTAGGTTCCATGGTTTCCCTTATTTGCAATATCTAGTATATGTATGAGTAAAGTGGAAAAGGTCAGATAATGTGATGTTAGGAAAATTAACCCATAGATATGTATTTTAATTTTTTCTCTTTCATGCATGTGTTTCTAATGCAGTTATAAGATTATCTCTTTGTTGCTTTGTATGTCCCTCCCTTACACTATAACCCCTGCTTTCACTATATTTCATGTCAGTATAACTTGTGGAGGAGATGGGGAAAAACAAGTCATTTAAGGATACAGGTGGACCTGTTGCAACAATGAGAAGTACAAGTTGTCTTGTCAAAATCGAGCTTTACAACGTTGGTGCGGGGGGGGGGTGGAGAGAGGAAGGAGTGGGTGCGGAGGTTGGGGGGATGCTAGGAAGGGATGTGAAGGGTAAACAAAGGAGGAGGCTGGAATGCTTGATAAGAAATGTACGCATTATCCTGTCCATGTAATTGTAACCCCTCTGTACAGTATGTTCACACACAAAAAATAAAATTTTAAAAAAGACATCTACTGAAATTTTCACCCTGCAGCATCAGAATACAAGTTTTTCTCAGCAGTACATAAAACATTTTCCAAAATAGACTTCATTTTAGGTCACAAAGCAAACTTGTCCAAATTTAGAAGCATTCAAGTTTTACCTTGCATTCTCTCAGACCACAAGAGAGTAAAATTAGAACTCAATACCAAAAGCCACCAATGAATGTTCTGTAACACAAGGAGGCTGAACAAGACAGACTTGAATCACCAGTGGGTCATGGAAGAGATTAGAAAGGAAATTCAAATGTTCATGATATTCAACAAAAATGAAAACACAAACCATCAGCTCCTCTGGGACACAGCAAAGGCAATACTCAAAGGCAAGTTTATAGCTCTGAGTTCCTACATCAACAAATTTGGAGAGATCTGCAACCAATGATTTAATGAGACAGCTGAACTACCTTGAAAAAGAGCAGCAAGATAAACCCCAATCCAATATACGGAAAAAAAATCATAAAAATGACATTAGAATTAACGGAATTCGAATCCATTAAAAAACATAGAAAGAATCAACAAAACAAAGAGTTCGTTCTTCCAAAAAAATTAACAAAATTGGGCTGGGAAGGTAGCTCAGTGGTAGAGTGCTTGCTTGCATGCCTGAGGCCCTGGGTTCGACTCCTCAGCACCACATAAGTAAAAAGAAAAAAGCCAGAAGTGGCGCTGTGGCTCAAGTGGTAGAACACTAGCCTTGAGCAGAAGAGCTCAGGGACAGCGCCCAGGCCCAAAGTTCAGGCCCCATGACAGGACTCAAAAAAAAAATTAACGAAATTGACAGACCCTTAGCAAATTTATCAAGAAAGAAGATAACAGACCAAAATAAATAAACTCAGAGATGAGAATGGAAACCACCACAGAGAGGGGGAAAAAAGATTCAGAATATTATAAAGGAACATTTCTCAAACCTTTATGCTAATAAGTTTGAGAACTTGGCACAAATGGATCTTTTCCTAGCAAATATTGACATGCCGAAACTAAACCAAGATGAGTTAAACCATCTTAACAGGCCCATACCAAGCATTGAAATAGAAACAGCAATAAGAAAAGTCCCATCTAAGAAAAGCCCAGGACCAGATGGATTTACAGACGAATTCTCCAAGGCTTTCAAAGCAGAGCACCCACCAATACTCTTTCAACTCTTCAATGAAATTGAAAGAGAAAGTTCACTACCGAACTCAATCTGTGAAGTCATGATTACCCTCTTCCCAAGCCAGGCAGGGACTCATCAAAGAAAGAGAACTATAGATAGACCCATTGCTGCGAAGAAATTTGGCCAATCGGGTTCAAGAATTCATCCAATAAATCATATACCACGGTCAAACAGGATTCATTTCAGAGATGCAAAAATGGTTCAATATAAGCAAATCAATTCATAGAATTCATCATATCAACAAGCGTAAAGAAGCGAATCACATGGTTATCTCAATAGATACAGATAAATCATTTGACAAGATCCAACACCCATATATGATGAAGGCTCTGGAAAAATTAGGAATCTGGACATTCATCAATACAATAAAGGCTGTGTATGACCAAATTACAGCCAGTATTATACTTAATGGTAAAAAAGTAAAGCCATTTCCTCTTAACTCAGGAAGGAGACAAGGATGTCCACTCTCTCCACTTCTCTTCAACCTAGTATTAGAAAGCCTAGCTACAGCAATAAGACAAATTACAAACGTAAAGGCAATCCAAATACAGAAAGATGAAGTAAAACTCTCCCTCTTTGCAGATGACATGATCTTGTATTAAAAGAATCCCTCGGACTCCACTCCCAAATTACTCAACATGAATGAAAACTTTGGCAAAGTAGCTGGGTATAAAATTCACCATCAAAAATCAATAGCTTTTCTGTATGCCAACAATGAGAAATGCATGGCTGAAATTAGGAAAGCAACTCCATTCATAATAGTTGCACAAAAAATAAAAGACCTGTCAGGGAAAGGATGTGAAGAGTAAACAAAGGAGGAGGCTGCAATGCTTGATGAGAAATGTACTCATTATCTTGCCCATGTAATTTAACCCCTCTGTTCAGTATGTTCACAAAAAAATTAAAATTAAAATTAAAAAAAACTAGGAATTAACTAAACCAAATAAGTGAAGGACCTCTATGACGAAAACTTTAAAACCTGAAAAAGGAAATCAAATCAGAACTTAGAAAGTGGAAAAACCTCCCATTCTCCTGGATTGGAAGGATCAACATCCTGAAAATAGCAATGTTTCCCAAGGCTATCTACAAAGTCAGTGCGATACCTATCAATATTCCAACCTCATTCATCAAGGAAATAGAAGAGGCAATCCAAAATTTCATATGGAACAAGGAAAGACCCCGAATAGCAAATGCAAAGCTTGATAGAAAGAACAGTGCTGTAGGAATATCAATACCAAATTTAAAACTCTACTACAAGCCTTAGTAATCAAAACAGCTTGGTACTGGCATAAGAACAGACCTTAGGACCAATCAAATAGAATTGAAAACCCAGAAATGAACCTACAGACCTATAGCCATCTAATGATCAATAAAAGAGATAAAAAATAGAATGGAAGACAGCCTCTTCAGTAAATCGTGTTGGCAAAATTGGTTAACTACTTGTAGAAAACTAAGTTTAGATCCTTATATGTCACCTTGCACCAGAATCAACTCGAAATGAATCACAACTTCGGATACAAAGCACACACTCTGAAAACATTACAGGATGGAATAGGAGAAACCCTAAGTCTCCCTGGCACAGGCTGAAATTTACTTACTAGAGACCCAGAAATAAAATACATGAAAGAAAGGCTGGACAAATGGGATTGCATGAAATTGCAGAGCTTCTGCATGGCAAAGGACATAGCTAACAAACTCAATAGGAAGCCCACGGATTGGGAGAAGTCTTCAAAGGACACGAGTCTCATATCTAAAATATACCTGGAACTCAAAAAATTAAATCCCCCAACATCAAATACTTAAAGAAACAACTGCCGAATAAATAAATTTGCTGGATTTACAGAGAAACTCCTCTGAAGAGCAAAGAAGGATGGCCAATAGACCCATTAAAAATGCTTAACCTCTCCAGCCATAAAATAAATGGAAATCAAACAACATTGAGATACAACCTCACCCCAGTTAGAATGGCTATAATCAAGAACTCTAATAACAACAGATGCTGGAGGGGATGTGGACAGAAGGGAAACTTACTGCATTGTTCTTGGGATTGTAAACTTGTTCAACCAATTTGGAAAACACTATGAAGGTTCCTCGAAAGACTCCACATAGAGCTCCCCTATGACCCAGCCATCCCCCTTTTGGGCAATTACCCAAATGATCACAAACAAGACCATCCTAAAGCTACCAACACAGCTATGTTTATTGTAGCACCATTTACCATACCTAAGATGTGGAACCAACCCAGATGCCCCTCAGTGGATGAATGGATCAAAAATATATGTATAGATAAAGATATAGATATTATATATAATATATTTATACTATATTATATAATATAATATATAGTATAGCTAATATATAATATATATAATAATAATATATGTATATATATTATATAACATATAAAAATATATTATATATAATATCTATATCTATATATATCTAACTATCTCTCTCTCTCTCTCTCTCTCTCTCTCTCTCTCTATATATATATATATATATATACAGTGGAATTCTATGTCTCCATCAGAAAGAATGACATTGCACCATTTGATAGGAAATGGAAAGAATTGGAAAAAATTAAGTTATATGTTGAAAGCCAGGCCCAAATAAATAGAGGTCCCATGTTTTCCCTTATTTGCAACTTGTATATGTCTGAGACAAGTAGAAAAGTTCAGATAAGTTGATGTTATGTGAAATGAACCCCAAGATAACTATTCAAATGTCTTTGCTGTCATGCGATTGTTTCTAACATATTTATAATATGATTTCTGTGTTGTTTTATTTGTCCCTCCCCCACAGTATAACCCCTGCTTTCACTGTATTTGATGTTGGTAGAATTTATGGAGGGGAAGGAAAAATGAATTCGTTTAAGAAGGGATAAAGGTTGACCCATTGTAACAATGAGATATAAAAGTCGTTATGCCGAAAAATGAACTTTATAACTTTTGCCGAAGGAGGGGGGTCGGAGTGACGGGGGGGGGTTATATAGGAAGGGATGAGAAGGGGAAACAAATGAGGAGCCAACAATGCTTGATAAGAAATGTACTTATTATATTGCCCATACCTCTGTATGGTATTTTCACAATAAAATAAATATATAAATAAATAAAAAGCTAAGTGCATCTTAAAACTTGGGTTTAAGTGTAAGTTTGTGAACATGCTCAATATAATCTCATCATAATACATAAAAACCGTAAAGATTTATCTTCTTTATTTCTTGATAGTGATATTTCTTATCAAATGTGCTGTTTGTTAAAAGAAAACAATTTTATCAAGGGTAGTAGTAAAAGGAATAAGTCCCAGCTCAGCTCCTAGCCAGCTGTGATTAAAAAAAACATGTAATGAGATAAGAATTGTTTTGAAATGTTTTTTTCACATATCTGTTCTTGTCCTCAGAAAGTTCGAGTATGTAGAAGTTATGAGTATGCCTTAAAATACAGCTTATGAGTAAAGTTGGTATGTAATTGTTGGCTGTGATTTAACATTAAAAATAGCATGTCATTCTGTATGTCCTTCTAAAGTCAAGTGTCTTTAACCAGTCTATGTATAATGTTGTAAGCAACTAACCAGGAGATTTGACACTTCATCTGAGGGACGCAGTCTAGCCCATATCCTGCCTGAACCATCCTAACTCCACCATAGTATACTGCACTCCTGCTTGACTACATCACACACAGCTGATTCTTGGTAAAAGACTGCTTTAGGTTTACAAAAACTAACGCTCTTGTGGGATACTCTCTGTAAACCTTACCAAGCCTGACCTGAAAAAGCTAGCTATGTTGTTATGCTAGCTGGCTATGTTGTTATACTATTGAAACATGTACAGGCCAGGAGAGCCTCTTATACACTTTGGTTATCTGGTTTTCCAGGCAGCCAAACTATGCTCAAACTCTCATCCCATCTATTGAGTTTTGTGTTTACAGAGTTTTGTTAAGTATTTGTTGATCAATTCTTGACAGGGTGCACATAAGCTCTACTTATTCCCACTGATCTCTTTATTGCTTTAATTGGAAGTAATAAAGGATTTTTTGTGGCAAAGATTGCAGTTCAAAGCCATCCCAGGCAGAAAAATCCCTTCACACTCTCCCAACTAACCAGCAAAGTGCCAAGCTGAATGCTGCCTCAAAAATTAACCAGCAAAATGCTACATGTGGCCTTTTGACTCAAAATGAAAGGATGTTCTTCCCGAGCAGACGTGCTCAGGGAAAGTGCTAAGGCTTTGAGTTCGAAGACCATGTCCCAGCCATAAGCACCTAGATCCCAGGACAATGTGGAAAAGAATAAGAGGAGATAATGTCACATCAGCCACTTTGTGCCTGCCCTTTCAAAATTAACCAGAGCCAGGAGGTCATTAGAAAAAAGATGAGAAGCTTGTCCATCTAATGTCCATATCAGAAAAACTTCTTACTGGACAGGAATTTACATTCTTGCCTTTGTTACCTGCTATTTATAGGAAATTATCAAGATATTTTATCAGACCCTTCAATACTCCAATCAGTTTCTGACTGGTTATGGGCTGATGATCCAAATGGAACTTTTCTGGCTTTTTCCCAGGATGTGTTTTCCTATGTCACTCGTATGCCACCTTATCAGCCTTTTCCTTGGTCTCAGCATTTTCAAGTTTTTTTTTTTTTGTTTGTTTGTTTAAATTAATTTTATTTTATTTTATTTGAGAACATACTGTACAGAGGGGTTACAATTACTTGGGCAGGATAATGCACACATATCTTACCAAGGATTGCAGCCTCCTCCTTTGTTTACCTTTCACCTCCCTTCCCAGCCTCCCCCCTCCCCCCACCCAATCCTTCCTCCCCTCCCCCCCCCACACCGACATTGTAAAGCTCGTTTTTGACATGACATTTTGTACTTCTCATTGTTGCAACAGGTCCACCTGAATCCTTAAACGACTTGTTTGTCCCCATCTCCTCCACAAGTTATACTGACATCAAATATAGTGAAAGCGGGGGTTACACTCTGGGGGAGGGACATACAAAGCAACAAAGAAATAATCTTATAAATGCGTTAGAAACACATGCATGAAAGAAAAAAAAACATTAAAATACATATTTAAGGGATCATTTTCCTAACATCACATTATCTGACCTTTTCCGCTTGACTCATACATATACTAGATATTGCATATAAGGGAAACCATGGGACCTATGTTTCTTTGGGCCTGGCTTACTTCACTTAATATAATTTTTTTCAAGCCTTTCCATTTCCTAACAAATGGGGAAATGTCATTCTTTCTGATGGAGGCATAGAATTCCATTGTGTATATATACCACATTTTCTTGATCCATTCATCTACTGAGGGGCATCTGGGATGGTTCCATATCTTAGCTATGGTAAATAATGCTACAGTAAACATTGTTGTGCTGGTAGCTTTACTGTGGTCTTGTTTGTAAACATTTGGGTAAATGCCCAAAAGTGGGATTGCTGGTTCATAGGGAGTTCTATGTGTAGTCTTTTGAGGAACCTCCATACTGCTTTCCAAAGTGGTTGAACAAGTTTACATTCCCAACAACAATGAAGTAAGGTTCCTTTCTGTCCACATCCCCTCCAGCATCTGTTGTTGTTAGAGTTCTTGATTTTTGCGTTCTAACTGGAGTGAGGTGATATCTCAATGTTGTTTTGATTTGCATTTCTTCTATGGCTAGGGATGTTGAACATTTTTTCATGTGTCTATTGGCCATCCTTCTTTCTTCTTCAGAGAAGTTTCTCTTTAAGTCTTTCACCCACTTATTTATTGGGCAGTTGTTTCTTTGAGGATTTGTTATGCAAAACTTCTCAACAAAATTTTGGCCAATCGACTTCAACAATTCATCCAAAAAATCATACACCACGATCAAACAGGATTCATTTCAGGGATGCAAAGCTGGTTCAATATACGCAAATCAATTAACATTATTCATCACATCAACAGGAGCAAGAATAAGAACCACATGGTTATCTCAATAGATGCAGAAAAAGCATTCGACAAGATCCAACACCCCTTTATGATGAAGATTTTGGAAAAATTAGGAATCCATGGAACATTCCTCAATACAATAAAGGCTGTATATGACAAACCTACAGCCAGCATTATACTCAATGGCGAAAAACTAAAGCCATTTCCTCTTAACTCAGGAACAAGACAAGGATGCCCACTCTCTCCACTTCTCTTCAATCTAGTATTAGAATGCCTTGCTACAGCAATAAGACAAGATGCAGACATAAAGGGGATCTAAATAGGGAAAGAAGAAATAAAACTCTCCCTCTTTGCAGATGACATGATCTTATATTTAAAGAATCACATAGACTCCACTCCCAAATTACTCAAGCTGTTTCAAAACTTTGGCAAAGTAGTAGGTTATAAAATTAACCCCCAAAAATCAATGGCTTTTCTGTATGCCAACAATGAGAAAAGTGTGGCTGAAATTAGGAAAGCAACCCCATTGGTAATAGCCCCACAAAAAATAAAATACCTAGGAATTAACTTAACTAAAGAAGTGAAGGACCTCTATGATGAAAACTTTAAAATCTTGGAAAAGGAAATCAACACAGAACTTAAAAAATGGCAAAACCTCCCATGCTCCTGGATTGGAAAGATTAACATCATGAAAATGGCAATACTTCCCAAGGCTATCTACAAATTCAACACAATACCTATCCAAATTCCACCCTCGTTCTTCAAGGAAATAGAAGAGGCAATCCAAAAATTCATATGGAACAATAAAAGACCCCGAATAGCAAAAACGGTCCTCAACGGAAAGAACACTGCTGGAGGAATATCAATACCAAATTTCAAACTCTACTATAAAGCCATAGTAATCAAAACAGCGTGGTTTTGGCATAAGAACAGACCTCAGGACCAATGGAATAGAATTGAAAACCCAGAAATGATCCTACAGACCTATAGCCATCTAATCTTCGATAAGGGAGCTAAAACAATACAATGGAAGAAAGACAGCCTCTTCAGTAAATGGTGCTGGCAAAATTGGTTAACTACATATAGAAAACTAAAGCTAGATCCTTATATATCACCCTGCACCAGAACCAACTCCAAATGGATCAAAGACCTTGAACTCAAAACAGACACTCTGAAAACATTACAGGATGGAATAGGAGAAACCCTAGGTCTCCTTGGCTCAGGCCGAAATTTTCTGAATAGAGACCCAGAAACACAACAAATCAAACAAAGTTTGGACAAATGGGATTGCATAAGGTTGCAGAGCTTCTGCATGGCAAATGACATAGCTAGCAAGATCAATAGAAAGTCCACGGATTGGGAGAAGATCTTTACTAGCCATACAACGGACAAGGGTCTCATATCTAAAATATACTTGGAACTCAAGTTTCTCTCTAACAGGATAACAACCCTCACTCAAAACTTGGGACCAAATCAAGGCCATCCTATTACTGCTGGCAACCAGAGGCTTTACTTACACTGCCCTGGACTGAGCACAGACCTGGACCCGAAGATCCCAGCCCCAGTCACTCCTCCGCACCCCCATGCCAGCTGGAAGTAGCCAGAAAACACCACAATGCCCCTCCACCTTTTATACTCCAGGGTTCAAAATGATGGGAATCTGCTTTGTTCTCATAACTGCATGATAGTCCTCTCTCAGCCCAATTCTTTTTCTGTATCCAAAGGTCCTAAATGAAGATCTTGCCTCTCCCCACTTGGCCCTATCATGTTATGTATCTAACGATAGAATATGAAGGATTAACCCCCACCCTACTGTTCCAGGCCCAGGCAAAATCCCAGATATGTGTGAACTCCTTTGAAGTGCAGGCAGGACAATACACCTAATCCCAGCTGTGACTTAAGGGCTATTCATTAACCTCTACCACCTTGCTCAGACCACCTATAAAAACCCAGATCCTGTCCCAGACCCTCACACAACCTCCAAACCTGCTGGCAGGACTGTGCCCCTCGCTGTTCGTCAATAAACAGTCCTCGCCTGTTGATGATCGAGTCCAGCCTATTCCTTTTCCATTCTCCTCCATTTTCCTAACAAGGACAGTCTGTATTTTATGATCCAGAAGAGAGAAACTTAGGTAAGCATTTATTTACAGCCTTCTGAATAATTCTGATTCTGCCCACAACAGCTATCTATCCATACCTGTGCTTACGTGAGAGGATTTTAAAAGAATTTAGTGTTTTAAAATTTAAACTTAAATGTAGAATGAAATTGATTTCAATGCATTATATTAAAATATTTAGAAACAACTGAGAAAGCTAAAGGTTTATAAAAATTTTTTACTGGAAGTGAAGTGATGGAATTTGGTTCTCTATATTTTAAGCAATTTGCAAAAAGAATTCGCAAAATAAAATTTACTTTTGCAGCAGACTTGACACATTAATTTTTGTATATTGATAGGAGCACAAGCCTCCAAATATGTCAATGCCATCCTCTTATTTATCTCTAAAGGTTTATGATTCTGGTCTCTTAATAGTAAAATTTCAAAATTTTTGAAATCTTTAGGAAGTTGTGCAATGTGGTTTCACTTCATCATGTCAGTGATGAATAGAGTGTATGTACATTTCAATGTACAATACATTTGGATCATTGTCAATCTTCCACTTTTCCTTACCCCAACCCTCCTAACCCTTTAAGTTTCTTACTTATATTCTCACATATGTACACTGAGTATTTTGACTGTATTCATCCATTTCCCTCTCCATTCTTCTGCCCTACTCCCCTTAAGCCCAGCTCTCCCTTTGAAGACTTGTTTCAACTTCATGGTATTTTGTTAAATTTCTCTGCCTTTGACATTTGGCTTAGGGCTTGCCACATTCTCTCAACCATGTTTGACCTACATAAATGAGGATATTTCTCCACATTTCTAATCTCTGAATGGCTGAGATAGGTCTCCTTTACTATTCACCTTCTGTCCTAAACTCAGAATTGGACCTTCAGATCCATCCAATGAAGCTTTTTTCTTCTCTACACACTGAAGATGAAAGGAAAATAATTTCCATGCTCTTAGCATGACACTATCCATCATGAATTTCCATCACTTATCAGTTCAGCAATCTAATTTTTTAATTTTTATCCATTTTTATTGTAAAAATTGTGTAGAGTGGGGTTACAGTTACCTGAGTAATGTTTTCTGCACCATATTCACAGACTTTAAGTGAATATTGAGGGTAATTTACTTAATATTGGAAGTTTAGGAACGTTCTTCAATTTCTGATGATGGAAGCAGGAGTCAGTTTAATTATTCAGATTCCACTATGGAGTGAGCCTTTTAGTTTTCTAAATTTTCAATAAATTTAGAGTTACTTTTATATTAATAATCACCAACGATTTATTTCAGTATTTAAAACGCTGCCCAAAATATTTTAAAACTTTCACATCAAGCTAGACTGAAATTTTTCCTCCCATTTTCCCCACTAGTTCAGGTTAAGTCTACTTTGGCTTTATTGTTTGAGAGGCCAAAGGATGAGAGTAAACAGAGAGATGATCATCACTCAGTTATATCCTTCATCTTCTTTTTCTGCTATTCCTGTTGAGAGGAAGAGTAGATCGGAGAACAAGAGTGATGCTTGACTTCACTATACAAGGGGGCATTCCTTGCATGTCAATTATTGTTTCTCAGAATCACTTAAACTGATTATTCTAGCCTTCTCTGAAACAGTAACCACACTGTGGCACCCTTGGTGCAGAAAGAAACACACTAACAAGTTATTACCTGTAAATTGTTATTGTATATCTCAACTTACTACTACCAAAAATATAACCCTTTGGCTACATAAATGCAAAGGCACTGATTGGCCAATACTACTTTATAGACAATTCTACTCAGCTCGCCCCTCCACTTCTATGCTCCCTTCCCCTCCCCTCATTTACCCTCCCTTTCCTTCTTCTTTCTTTGGGTCTCTATCCTCCATATTCATCTCTAAATTCTCTCTTTCTATCTTCCACTAGCAAGTTATTTGGTTTATCAGACAACATAAATAATTGAACAAACATATTTTCTCTTTTTTTTGTGATTATCTTTTTTTAAGAAGTGAGTTCTAGCAGAGCACCGGTGGATTACACCTATCTACTAGGTAATTTCAAATTTGACCATTGCAATTCGAAGCTATTCTAAATGAATAAAATTAAGTCATTCTTGTCTCAACTTGTGGTAAAAGGAAGAAGTGCAGGTGTGGCTCAGGTGGTATAGAGCAAGCATTGAGAATTAAAGCCCAGATAGTGCTCAAGACCAGGAGTGCTCAAACCCCAGTACCAGCACAATATAAAAAAATGCATCATTCCAACTTCCTGAACAGAGTCCCAGGGTCACAACGAATTGGAGAGAGACTCCACAAATGGGACTACTTAAAATAAAAAGCTTCTGCACAGCTAAATCTATCACAACCAAGCTACAAAGACAACCAAATAATTGGGAAAAATATTTACCAGCAATATATCAGACAAGGGGTTAACATCCAGTATATACAGGGAACTCAAGAAATTAATCCCTCCCAAACCTAAGAAACCAGTTACTGAATGGGCAAGGGAACTAAAGAGGGACTTCCCAGATGAAGAAATAAAAATGGCAAAGAAACACATGAGGAAATGTTCATCATCCCTTGTTGTGAAAGAAATGCAAGTATAGACAACCCTGAGATACCACCTTACCCCAGTCAGAATGTCCCACATCCACAAGTCAGCCAACCACAAATGCTGGAGGGGATGTGGAGAAAGAGGAACACTATTACACTATTACACTGCTGGTGGGAATGTACACTTATACAACCACATTGGAAAGCAGTCTAGAGGATCCTCAGAAAGCTAAAGATTGACCTCCCTTACGAACCAGTCATACTACTTCTAGGCATCTACCCTGAACAACAGGAACCAATATACAAGGACACGTGCACCTCCGTGTTTATTGCAGCACTGTTCACAATAGCTAGGATATGGAAACAACCCAGATGTCCCACCAGAGATGAATGGATCCAAAAATTGTGGCATCTATACACAATGGAATATTATGCAGCCATTAGAAAAAACAAAATAATGGCATTTACAGGGAAATGGATTGAGCTAAAGAAATCATTTTGAGCAAGGTAAGCCAAGAGCAAAGAGACAAACGGTACATAGTCCCCTTGATAAATGGATGTTAAATCCAAAATGTTAGGTGATAAGACAAAATTAACAGGACTTAAGAAACAAAGAACTTCCACTCAGCTGGTCGAACCACGCCTAAATATCCCCATGGTGTTGATCACATGTATGGTGTATATGTGTACACTCATATGTTATAGACTGTGATAGACAACTTGCTCCAGGAAAGTTAGAATGAACTTGTGACTTTAAATGAGCATCTTTATTCCACAATCCTGTGAAATTTGGGAAATTACGCAATCACTTAATCTCAATTAGAAAAAAAAAAAAAAAAGAACCTCGGGGAAGGTAGGAAGGAAAGGGTTGGTAGGGGGAAAGCAATGGAGAGGGTAACAATGCTCAATAGGAAGTGTACTTCATTACCTTGCTCATGTAACTGTAACCCTCAGTAGAGTATCTTTACAATAAAAAAATTTATTGGGGATATTTCTCCAAAAATTCATACTCAGGACAATTTTCAAGGTCAAAGACACTTTCAAAGTCTCTTTCATATCTCAAAGTTTTATTTGAATCCTGTATCTCACATACATTCAGCTTCCTTACAAACATGCATGAATATTCATGTTCACATACATCCCCATACTCACATGACATACTAAACGTTACACTGTAAAAAAAATAACATAGATACTGAAAAAGAACACCTTTGCCAATGTAATTAAATTTCTTTTTTAAAATATAATGCATTATTGAAATACTGATGAAAGAGCAGGTGGGAGGATGTTTCAAATACTAGAGTGCCAACTTAAAGATCACGTTTCTCAATCCAAACATCATTATTTCCATCCTTCCTTCTCCCATTAAAAAAATGAATAACAACAGAATTCACGTACATGTTCCTTAATTGCTGATTGAATAAAGAATATATACGTATATGCATAAATACACAATGATATATTATGTACCCACACATAATAATGAAATCACTTCATCTTCAGGAAAATAGATAGAACTGGATACCTTCATATTAAAGCAATAAGTCATACTGTGAAAAACCAATACTAGATTTCTCATGCAGACTCTGAATGACCCAAGTGTAAAAGATGGAACTGATTAAGTTTGGAAAAAAGTGAATGAGTAGATAAAGAGAAATAGTGTGGAGTAATATTCAAATACTTTATAAGTTAGTATGATCACATAATAAAATTTAAGTATAAAAATAGAATAATGAAATTAATAAAGGAATAAAATATAACAAGCTACATTATGTAGACATATGTGTATATCCCAATAAAATTACTTTGTGAAATTAATATTTGCTACCAAACAGACAAAAATTCATTCCAGTTGTTATAGATTCATATAGTAAATTCCTTTTTTTCAGTTATTTCCCAGACAAATTAAAAGGAGAAATAGGTTTTGCTAATTCATAAGAACAATCATGTCCAATTAGCATTAAAATATTCTAGTTAATTACTGTCAATGTGAAATTGTTCAATCAACTTAATTATTATATTAGAATATTTCCAATGCATTTGTCAAAATATTATCTCTACAGGTATATATTTTTTGCTATTTATTGTATATGTTTTCTTTACTTAATTGCTATATACCATTTTCTGAATATAGTTTGGTATGTGGAACTAGGATATATTATACCTGACCTGAAAATCAATTATTCAAACAGTTTTATCAAAAATACTTATAGTGAAATGAAGAGATAAATCCAAATTATGTATATTTGAAGACAATGCTTAGTTAGTCTTCTTCTCACATTCCCCATTCCCTTCTCAAGAATAATACACAGTGTAAGGAAA
Source organism: Dipodomys spectabilis (assembly GCF_019054845.1). Taxonomy (NCBI): domain Eukaryota; kingdom Metazoa; phylum Chordata; class Mammalia; order Rodentia; family Heteromyidae; genus Dipodomys; species Dipodomys spectabilis. Next base: position 796,368 of record NW_024870872.1, on the reverse strand, counting down.
TACTTAGAATGTTTTGGAGAAATAGCTTGACTTTAAACCAGTGAGTTACTTTATGCTGCATTTTGTTTACTTTATATCCAGAAAAGCTAAATTCTTACCTTATCATTTTCCTTAAGCTTTATACTCAAGTTTAATCTCTGATGAGTGACAGATAAAGATATAAACATTTTTAACTGTGGCTTAATCTAGTCTGAGGAATCTAGTTACAACTATAGATAGGCCTTATCAGTCATGAGACTATGATATCGAAATGTTAACCTATGCGTAATGAAATCTTGCTTATGAAATTTTGTGTATTATAAACAGTGGTTATTAGGTTTTTTTTATAATCAACATCATTTCATGAGTTAGGAACTCAAGTGAGACATTATACTCAGAAAAAATTTAAGGATGCATCCAAAATTAGTTACCAAGATATACATCATTTAACAGAATGTTTTAAAATGCAAGCTAAAAGAAATCATTTATGGAAAAATTTATTTAAATAAATCAGTGTGATTGACTTTCTTTTACGCTAGTTTTCAATATGGCTTGTATAATGATTTTTCTGTTTATATGTTTACTTATGTCTTGATATTTAGTTGAAGTTATGTTATTTCATATATTCATTTTTTTCAGATCAAAGAGGAAATGAATTCCATGCCAGAGTCAACATCCATAATAATGTTAGAGTTGTATCTTACTACTTTGCCAAAGTTTCAAATCAGCTCGAGTAACATGGGTCTTTTTTGGAACTAGCTAAATTGCTATGCAATTTTGTCAGTACTAGAAAGATTTTGACCACCACTTATTAAAATAGTATTTTCCAGAAATTACTATTCTCCTTCTCATGAGATTTTTAATTTCATTTATATAATGTGCTGATGTTTTCCTTTAGATAACCCACATTGAGTCTTCTACAAACTGTGATTTAGAGTAGTTTTAAATTACGTACAATCATGTACACTGCTCAGATTCTATTATTTGTATATTTGGTTATTGTTAAATAAGTGGTTTTTAGTTCTCAATATGGATACTATTGGACTTATTCATTGGATTTCTGAATTTGTTAATTATGTCATGATTTTTGTGATTTAATTCTATAGCATTTTTTCTTTTAAATATGTGCAGATCTTAATTCATATACAGTAAAAATAAATTTTTAAACAATTTGATCCATTCAACAGATTTGCTCTATTAGGGTCATCCAGATGAATTTAATTACAAATTAACACAATCTTGTTTCTGAGACAGTTATCCTTATAGCTGTACTCAAATTAACCTGTATTTGAGGTTTTTGTACTGAAAAAAAACTGGGCACATGTTTTTGTTCCTGGGGAAGTTACACTTTGTTGGATGTTTTTCCAGCTATGGTGACATCAACATATGTGTGCATTTTATTTCGATTGGTTTGTGTCTATATTTTGTTTCATATAACAAAAAGTACAAAGAATCAGTGATTTAGAACTTTTACAACTAGAATTCTAAGAGAGACACTTGAATTTTTATGACAACTGGGAATGGGCAGGTCTTGGTGGAGGGGCTAGCAAAATAGCAGAGATATTGTTTGGTGTGAGTTGAATTCTGCCTCCTTTTGCCTCACTAGTCCAATGGTATTATTTCAAAGTCTTTAGTGAAAAGAAAATAATTTTGTCTGTATGAACTCAGAATTTCTGGTTTAATTGGGACACACTACATATTCATATTTGATTTTAAATCTAAAATATTTTTTGCTTAGTTTAAAACCACAGATGTGAATTTAAATGCTAAAATAGCATCTAGTAAAAAATTTATATGAAATGGTTCAAACTATATTTACTTCACACTATATGAAATATAGAATGGAATAATAATAGTGTGTAAGATAGTATGTAATAATTGACTTTGTGCAAAGTCAATAATAGTGGATTTTAGTGAGATACTGAATAATAGTAAAAATTATATTTGAATCTACTAAAAAATCCCAGTTACATCTAAAAATAACTCAGAGTTATAAAATAGTGCTGAAAAAATAAGTTTATTGGAAAAAGCCAGAAATTTCAATAAGATTGTTTTTTTTATTGAATTGGATCTGGGTTTGGTGGCTCATGCCTGTAATCTTCGCTAATCAGGAGTCTGAGATCTGAGGATAGTGATTGAAAACCAGCCTGGGCAGAAAAGTCTGTAAGACTCTTATCTCCAATAAACCACCTATAAACGAGAAACGGCACTGTGGCTCAAGTGGTTCATTGGTAGCCTTGAGCTGAGGAGCTAAGGGACAGTGCCTGGACCCAGAGTTTGAGACCCATGACCAACAAAAATAAATTGACATGGAGATTTACTTTATTATTTCATGATTTTTTATGAGTGGTTGTTCCGTGAAAATATCATTGGTTTTTATATTTTGTGTTGGCATAAAATGAGCCTACTATTGTCTTAAATTAATCACAAAAACTCTCTGATTCTATGACAACATACATTTTGTGTGTAATTATTAAGACCAAGTTGCCCTTTCGAAAAAAAATATTTATATCACCCTCTAAAAAGGAGGAAGAAAAAAATATATGCCAGAAACTTACTCTGTAAATCTTAATGTAAATCTTAATAGTCTGTCAGTTTGTTTTAACTTTTAATAAAAAATTGAAGTAATCCTAGATAATATGAACCAATTTAAATTTCTTCATTCTTGTCATTTAAGAATCACTTCGAAAATAAATTCAACAGATGACAGTGTTTTTTCTTACTTTTCCAAAGAAATGATCATTTCATCATTATAATGTATAGCACAATATACCCAGAAAACATTTGTTAAGGAAAAACTTTTTTCCCATTCTTTGGTTTGATTCAGTCTGTATTTAAAGCTTCATACCACATCGTAACCCACCCTATTCTCTGTCTTCTCATTTGAAACATTTCAATAAGTTTTACTTCCCTGAAGTGTCAGCCAGCAAAGTTTTACAAAACAGCATGCTTTCTTTCATTGTTCTTTCCAAAATATATCTCACAAATACCAACAATGAAGCACAACCTGAAACATCTGTGGATTTTTCCACTTATGGTGCAAAGTAATCACTTTCCATACTCCTTAGAAATTGCTGCTCATAGGCATTAATTGCTCTGTCACTTCCCTGCTTTAGAAGAGCAACATTTGTAAATGGCATACATGTTAATTTGTTTACCACATCTGGTTTGTTTTCAGCAAGGCCTGTCTTCATGGAATATGGTAATAGATTAGTTTTGCAATTATGTAGTTTAATAGGGCTCTGAATTGTGGATATAGAATATCCATTTAAATGACTAAATTTTTAAATCCCATAAAATATATTCCTTCAATTTTCTGGCAAAATGTTCTACAATCTAGATATTTTTAAAAGAAATATTGTATGTTGTTTTCTTGGTGGCAATGTAGTTGGAAGACATAAAAATTTCCTATACCATGGTCATCTTAAACAAGATAGATGGATTTGGGCTGGTATGCAAAACTTTTGGGACAACATTAATGTTTGAATGTTGGATAGGATTTGATTGGGAATTGTGGCAAAATTTCATGGTATGAAAAGAAAAACGAAAGGCCATAATACTTTTATCTGCTACATTGTTATATTAGTTTATTCAAACACACACATACACACATACAAACACACAGATATACACATTTGTAGTATAAAGGCCCACTCCGTCTGCAAGAAAATATTTTAATAGGAATTCCATAAAATATTTAGTCTTCTGAGATCTAATGAGAATTTACAGAAATATCTAGTTTCTTCCACCCCTGAAGTCATTATTATTGGTGAAGATGTTGCCATTTGAATTTAGTATGCCCCAGAAAGATCTATGTGTTAAAGAAAGATGATTTTCTATTTCCTCCCATACTATGGAGAATACCCGAAAAGTTATTCTGGAGATTAAGTACTTCAGTGTGAAACTTATGAGAATATAGACTCTTATCTACTTTCTTCCTTTCTCTTTTAATCATTCTAGGTCAAAACCATTTCTCTTTGACATACTCCCCACGTTGACATTGTCTTTTAACAGGCCCCCAAAGCAACAAAACCAACTGAACATACACTGAAACCTTCAAACTTGTAAATTTGTGTAAGCCTTTCTGTTTAATAAATGGACAGTGTCACTTATTATGGTAGGTTATAAAGCTAACACAGAAGTCTAGTCTTTCTAACAATGTAGAGTATATTAAATTGGGCTTCATTCTAAAATATCTAACTCCATGTTTTATTTTATGTTTTACTTTCTGTTGATGAAAGGGTGTAACCTCAGGGCCTGGATGGTGTTTTTGTGTTCTAGGCCAGTCTCCACATACATTCTGAACTGAAACTCCATTTGCCCTAGTAGTTAATTGGAGATAAGAATCTAATGAACTTTCCTACTCAGGCTGGCTTTGAACTGTGATCTGCAGATCTCAGCCTCTTAACTAGCTCAGATTATATCCTTGAACCACCAGTGCCTAGCCATGTTGCATATTTCGTGTAATTCCTTTTTTCAGCATTGTGCAGATTCTCCTACTACAATATCAAAAAACTTAATCTTATTTTCACTGTATTTGATGTTGGTATAATTTGTGGAGGGAAAGGGAAAAACCAAATTGTTTAGATAGGGATACAGGTGGACCCATTGCAACAATGAGATGTACAAAATGTTAAGTAGGAAAACGAAAATTTACAACTTTGGCTCCGGTTGCGGGGGAGGGTCAGGAAGGGGAGATGGGAAGGGATGTTAAGTGGAAATAAAGGAGAAGGTAACAATGCTTGATAAGAAATGTACTCATTACCTGGCCCATGTAATTGTAATCCCTCTGTATGGTATTTTCACAAAATAAAAAACTTAAAACATACTAAGGATATTTGTAAAGTATATAATGAAGGAAGAAATTTCATCTTTACAAAATCTATGTAAATTCTATGCTAAACTCTTGATATTTTACTGTACCTTTCCTGCAACCAGTTTGATAGACTTTAATACTTGTCATTCAAGTTTCTCTATATTCTACTGGAGATTTAATTTTTCATGTATATGTATATTTATATACATATGTATTTGTATCTATCTATATATGTTCCAATGTGGATCATCAGACTTGAAACTTTGCTTTGCTTTGCTGTTCAGCAGTTAACTTGGTCGGTTCATTTTGTGACAATATCTGTGCTCATTCTCATCATTCCTTTATTTACCACACCATCAGCCTTCTAAAATCACCTTCATTTCCTGGAGAAGATTACCAATTAGTCCAACCAATATACACCCGGGGGGGGGGGGTAATAAAACAAGTTTTAAGAAAGGAAGATAACATGAAGTGACAAGTACAGAATTTCTACAGACCTGACATCTTTCACGTTTCTGCCTTCCTCCTCATACTTAAGAAAGCATTGATTAACAGTATAAATATACTTCATTTATATCTTAAGGATCAGTGTTTTTTTCCAACCTGAAGCCTTCTTTTCCATGATTTTTTTTATTGTGAAAATACTGTACAGAGGGGTTACAATTACATGGGTAAGATAAGGAGCACATTTCTTATCAAGCATTGTAGCCTCCCCCATTGTTTCCCCTTCCCATCCCTTCGTATTCTCCCCACCTCCCCGTTCCCCAAACCAAAGTTGTAAAGTTTGCTTTTCGTCATAATGACTTGTACATCTCATTGTTGCAATGTGTCCTCCTGTATCCCTGTTTTAACAATTTGTTTTTCCCTTCCCCTCCATTTATACCAGAATCATATATAGTGAAAGCAGGGGATATACCATGGGTGAGTACATACAAGGCAACAAAGACATAATTTTATAAATATGTTAGCAACAATCACATTAAAGATCTCTCTCTCTCTCTCTCTCTTTTGTCAGTCGTGGGACTTGAGCTATAGGCCTGGGAGATGTCCCCGAACAATTCAGCTCAAGGCTCATGCTCTACCATTTGAGACATAGAGCCATTAGTTTTCTGGTGGTTTCTTTTTTAAAATTGTGATTAAGTGATTACATAATTTCCCAAATTTCACAGTATTGTGGGATAATGATGCTCATTTAAAGTCATAAACTCATTCTAACTTTCCTGGAGCAAATTGTCTATCATGGTCTATAACATATAATGGTGTACACATATACACCTTTCATGTGATCAGCAGCATGGGCTTATTTAGTAGTGGTTCGACCAGATGAGTGGAAGTTCTTTGTTTCTTAAGTCCTGTTAATTTTGTCTTATCACCTAACATTTTGGATTTAACATCCACTTATCCGGGAGACCATGTACCGTTTGTCTCTTTGCTCTTGGCTTACCTCACTCAACATGATTTCTTTTAGCTCCATCCATTTCCCTGCAAATGCCATTATTTTGTCATTTCTAATGGCTGCATAATATTCCATTGTGTATAGATGCCACAATTTTTGGATCCATTCATCTCTGGTGCGGCATATCCTAGCTATTTTGAACAGTGCTGCAATAAACATGGAGGTGCACGTGTCCTTGTATATTGGTTCCTATTGTTCAGGATAGATGCCTAGAAGTGGTATGACTGGCTCATAAGGGAGGTCAATCTTTAGCTTTCTGAGGACCCTCCAGACTGCTTTCCAAAGTGGTTGTATAAGTGTATATTCCCACCAGCAGTGTAATAGTGTTCCTCTTTCTCCACATCCCCTCCAGCATTTGTGGTTGGCTGACTTGTGGATGTGGGACATTCTGACTGGGGTAAGGTGGTATCTCAGAGTTGTCTTTATTTGCATTTCTTTCACAACCAGGGATGATGAACATTTCCTCATGTGTTTCTTTGCCATTTCTAGTTCTTTATCTGAGAAGTCCCTCTTTAGTTCCCTTGCCCATTTAGTAATTGGTTTCTTAGGTTTGGGAGGGATTAGTTTCTTGAGTTCCCTGTATATAGTGGAGGTTATCCGCTTGTCTGATATATTGCTGGTAAATATTTTCCCAATTATTTGGTTGTCTTTGTAGCTTGGTTGCGATAGATTTAGCTGTGCAGAAGCTTTTTATTTTAAGTAGTCCCATTTGTCGGGTCTCTCTCCAATTTGTTGTGATCCTGTGACTCTGTTCAGGAAGTTCCTTCCTGTGCCTATTAGTACAAGTGTCTCTCCTACTCTGTCCTGCAGTAGTTTCAGAGATTCAGGTTTAATATTAAGGTCTTTAATCCATTTTGAGTTGATGTTGGTGCATGGTGATAGGCTGGGGTCCACTTTTATTTTTCTGCATGTGGCCGTCTAGTTTTCCAAGTGTTTGAAGAGGCTGTGTTTCTTCCATTGTATGTCTTTGGCTCTTTTGTCAAATATCATCTGATTGTAGGCCAGTGAATTTATTTCTGGATCTTCTATTCTATTCCATTGGACTTCAGGTCTGTTTTTGTGCCAGTACCATGCTGTCTTTGTTATTATAGCTCTATAGTAGAGTTTGGAGTTTGGCATGGATATCCCTCCCATGTTGTCTTTATTCCTTACAATTGTTTTGGCTATTCTAGCTCTTTTGTTGTTCCATATGAATTTTTAGACTGTTTTCTGTATTTCAGTGATGTACGTCACTGGGATTTTAGTAGGAACTGCATCGAATTTGTATATTGATTTTGGCATTATTACCATTTGCACTATTTTAAGTATTGCCTATCCAATAGCATGGGAGGTCTTTCCATTTCCTAGTGTCTTCTGCAATTTCTTTCTTTAACTTTTTATAGTTTTCATTAAATAGTTCTTTTACATCTTTTCTTAGGTTAATTCTTATTATTTTATTTTTTGGGAGGTTATTGTGAATGGGGTTGCTCCCTTTATTTCCCTCTCTTCTTGTACATTGTCAGTGTACAGGAAGGCAACTGATTTTTGTGGGTTGATTTTGTATCCTGCTACATTGCCGAAGTGATTTATGATTTCTAAGAGTTTGAGGATGGAGTTTTTAGGATCATGAATATATAGTATCATGTCATCTGCAAAAAGGGATAGTTTAACTTCTTCTTTCCCTATTAGGATCCGTTTCATGTCTTTTTCTTGCCTTATTGCCCTGGCTAAGGGTTTCAGGACTATATTAAAGAGGAGTGGATACAGTGGGCATCCTTGCCTTGTTCCTGATTTTAGGAGAATTGGTTGTAGCTTTTCCCCATTAAGTATAATATTTGTTATTTGTCTGTCATAAATGGCTTTTATTGTTTTAAGAAATGTTTCTTCTATTCCTAATTTCTCCAGAGCTTTTAGCATGAATGAATGTTGAATTTTATCAAAGGCCTTTTCTGCATCTGTGGCGATAATCATGTATTCTTGACCTTGGCTCTGTTGATGTGTTGGATTACATTTATTGACTTACGTATGTTAAAACATCCCTGCATCTCTGGGATGAAGCCTACCTGGTCATTGTGTATGATTTTTTTCATGTCTTTCTGGATTCTATTAGCTAGAATCTTGTTAAGGATCTTTGCATCTGTGTTCATCAAGGAAATAGGACTGCAATTCTCTTTTATTGGTTGGGTCTTTGCCTGTTTGGAGATGAGTGTGATATTGGCTTTGTAGAATGAGTTTGGGATAGGTCCCTCCTTTTCTGTTTCTCTGAAGAGCTTGAGGAGTATGGGTATTAGTTCTTCTTAAAAGGTCTTATAGAATTCTGCTGTGAATCAATCTGGTCCTGGTCTTTTTTTTTTGTTGGAGGACTTTTTATAGCTTCCTGTATCTCATTGTAGGATATTGGCTTATTTAATTGGTTTATTTCTTCTTTACTTAGTTTGGGCAACTTGTATTTCTCTATAAATGCATCCATTTCTGTCAGGTTTTCTTCCTTAGAGAGTATAACTTTTGAAAGTAGTCCGTTAAGATTGTTTGGATATCTTGGGTACGTGTTTTGATGTTTCCCGTGGCATCCCTAATACTGTTAATATGGGGTTCCTCTCTTCTTTTTTTAATTAATCTTGCCAACGGTCCATCAATTTTATTTATTTTTTCAAAGAACCATATTTTTGTTTGGTTAATTTTGGCTAAAGTTTTCTGATTTTCTAATTGATTAAACTCTGCTCTTAATTTAGTTATCTGGCTCCATCTAGTAACTTTAGGTTCAATTTTTTCATGTTTTTCTAGCTGTTTTAATTGCAACCTGAGATTATTTACTTGGTCTGTCTCTATTTTCTTGATATGGGCACTGAGGGCAATAAATTTGCCCCTCAGGACTGCTTTTGCTGTGTCCCACAAATTTCTTTATGAGGTGTTTTCATTTTCATTGAGTTGTAGGAAATTTTTTTTATTTCATCTTTGATCTCTTCCATTACCCAGGCATTGCTAAGAAGTGTGCTGTTCAATTTCCATGTATTAGAGAAATTTCTGTGATATGCTTTGTTATTGAGAACTGGTTTGATTCCACTGTGGTCAGATAGGATACAGGGGATTATGTCGATCCCTTTGTATTTGCTTAAGTTCCTTGCATGAACTATGATATGGTCTATTTTGGAGGAAGTTCCATGAGCTGCTGAGAAGAATGTGTACTGTGTTGTTTTAGGGTGACATACTCGGTAGATGTCAGTTAAATCTGCTTGAAGCATGGCCTCACTTAATTCGGTAGCTTCTTTGTCAATCCTCTGGTTGGTAGACCTGTCCTTTGGTGAGAGTGGGGTGTTAAAGTCTCCTAGTATTATCATATTGGGATATTCTGTAAGTTTGAAAGTATTTGCTTAACATATCTTGGTGCACCAATGTTTGGGGAATATAAGTTGCTGATGGTAATATCCTCCTCTTGGATTGTTCCCTGTATTAATATGTAGTGTCCGTCCTTGTCTTTCTGTGTTGATTTTAATGAAAAGTTTATTTTGTCAGATATCAGGATAGCTACATCTGCTTTCTTACTGGGGGCATTTGATTGGTAGATCCTCTTCCAACCCTTTACTCTGTTCGTTTGTATGTTTGGCTGAGAGGTGAGTCTCCTGAAGGCAACAGATGGATGGGTCATGTTTTCTGATCCAATCTTCAGTTCTTTTTCTTTTGATTGGTGAATTAAGCCCATTAATATTAAGTCCCTGTCATTTCCTGTTTTCCTCACTTTTTCTTCTTTCCTTTCCTCCTGTGCTTTCTCAGTTAGACTTCAATTAATGCCTGTCTTGGTGCAGGTCCCAGTTCCTGGTTGCTTTCTTCAGGTTGTGTCCCCCCTCTTACTATTCTTTCCAATGGTAGCTAATGCTTATGTATTCATTTAGTTTTTCTGCTATTAAAAATTTTCAGCTCTCCATCGAATGTGAATGCTAGCTTTGCTGGGTATATCAGTCTGGGTTGGCAGTTATTGGCTCTCAGTGCTCATATGGTACTTTTCCAAGCCTTTCTTGCATTCAGTGTTTGTGTAGACAGATCTGCAATGATTCTAATTTTTTTCTCATTGTAGTATAGTTCCTTCTTCATGTTTGCTGCATGCAAGATTGTTTCCTTATTATTCAGATCAATTATTTTTACTATAATGTGTATAGAAGTGTTTCTACTGGGATTTTGCTTGTTAGGTGTTCTATATGCTTCTGTTATGTAGGTAAGATGTTCTTTTTTGAGATGGGGAAAATTTTCACTGATTATCTTGTTGAATACGTGTTGCATTCCGTTGCTTTGATATTCCTCACCTTATATGAAGGTTAAATTTCTTGGCACTAAGTGCTTTCTCTTCCATTTCCCTTTGGCATAATTTGAGTGATTTTTCTGTCATTTTTTGGTCCAATTGGTGTATTCTGGCTTCTGTATCTGACACTATATTCCATTTCGTTCACTCTGTTAACTGTGGCTTCCACTGTGGTTTGCATGGAGGAAATGGACTACTTTATGGATTCGATGTTGGTTCTCAAAGTATTGATCTCACCTCTTAATGAGGTATGTACTGCCTCTATTTTGGCATTTATCTCACTTCTTAGTGACGTGTGTGCTGCCTCTATTTTTGCATGCATTTCCTATTTGGTATCCTGAATCTCTTTTGATAGTTCATCCTTGTGCTCTTTCAATTTCTGGTATGTTTCTTGCTTTATTTCTTGAGTCATTGCCTCCAGCATCCCTTGGATGTAGCTTTTGCCTTCCATTCCTGCTTTGCTCCCACTGGGGCTCTCCCCTGCATGACTTCTGGCTATTGGGTTTAGCTTGCTATCCTGGGTGTTGATAAACCTTGTAATTTTTCACTGTGATTTTCCCATGGGGGTTCAGGGATTATTGTAGACTAATCTGAAATGTTGTTTTGGTGTGTCTGTCTTTGCTTGGTTGCTGTTTATGTATTGGTAGAGAGAGTCTGTACCTGATCTGGGTTCTGTTGGAGGCCTACCTCCAGCTGCTAGTCTATCCTACATAGGATTCCCGGCTCTCTGCTGTAGATCACTGGCAATTCCCATATTTGGAAGGGTTGAGCAGCGTAGACTGCTCCTGTTTGCTTCTATGGGTGCTCTTGGCAAGATTGGATGTTCTGGATGCACTCTCCCAGATGCTGGAGTCTGCTATAGGCCCTGAATTTTTTTTTGGCTGATTTTGGGCTTGAACTCTGGGCTTGGGTGTTGTTCCTCAGGCCTTCAACTCAAGGCTGGTACCCAACCATTTGAGTCAAAGCAGCACTTCTGGCCCTCTCTGCTTATGTGGTGCTGAGGAATCAGATCCAGGTACTCATGCACCCAAGACTAGCACTCTACTTCTCAGCCACCTTACCAGCCTGAGCTCCTGCCTATTATCAGGTGCTGGTGGCCTGTGTTGTCCAATTCCAAGCCTAGAATATATGAGTAGGATTCCGGTGGGCTTCTCTTGTCCTGAGCTCCCAGGTCTTTTGTTGTCACAGGCGTGCTTCCCAGGGGGTGCAGTTCCCTGTTTTTCTCCCCTATGCTGAGGCATATGATCAGCTTTTGACTTCAGTTGGGAGGAGTTGGTTGTGTTGCTCAGACACCAGATCCCCAGACTTGGTCCTGGTCCCCCTACTGGGAGGCCCAACCCTAGTTGGGCCTGTGCTGCTGTGTATATCACCTAGGTTATGCAGCCTCGGGTACACAGTTCAAATTTCTTCTACTGTTGGGTGTCTTGACCCAGGGGTGCTGTTCCTCGCTTGGGCGTTTAAACTCCCTTCCAGGGGCACTCTTGCTTTAGCCTGGCCAGTGGAGTGTGCTCCGCCAGTTTTAGTGGTTCCTGTGGTCCAGGTGTTGGGGTAGGGTGTCTGGGTCAGAGTCGGGATTTCCACCAGCTCTGGTCTCCATTGAGGGACACACTGTCCCCTGTGGGGTACTCACCCTGGAGCTAGTTATATTTGTGTGATGTAGGTCATCAGTTGTTGTTGCAATCTGAATTCAGTTGGGGTGGTTGTGGGCTGGGCTGGGTACTGGTGGCTCTGTGTGATTCTCTTCTGTCTCTGCCTCCATCTATGCTGTCGGGTCCACGCCGTGGGATGGGCCTTTTGCCTCTGCCCGAGGGGTGGGGGCAGGGCCTACATACAGGTTCTGAGCTCTGGGGTTGTCTCTGTTTGCAATCTCCGGATCAGTACCAGTTCCTTTAAGGTCTTCTGCTCTGGTGTTCTGTGGGCGTCCCGTGTAGCACTGGAGCTCCCATCGTGGGGCGAAGTTCCGGGCGCAGGGGTTTCTCCATTTGTCATAATCTGGGTCTGACACCAGTACCTTAGGCGGCTTCTGTGCTGGTTATCTTCAGACATGCCCCTGTGCCTCTGGGATTCTGGCAGCCCCCGCCAGGCTGGCTGATGGGGGCTTGGCGTGCTGCCGCATGGCCAGTAAAGATTGGGGGTGTAGCTCTGTGTTTCCCGCCCTGGGGTTGAGCAGCTTTGGTGGGATGGAGCCTCTCTGCTCGGATGGAGAGTGAGGGGTGGGGAAGGGATCATTGTGCAGACTCCCGGCTGGTAGGTTTCTCTGTTCATGGTGATCAGCAGGTCTGCAGAATGGTACCTCAGGCGGCTTCTGTGTGGGTGATCTGCATTCTGGGACTCCGGCAGCCCCCATGGGGCTGGCTGGCCACTGCTTGGTGCCCTACCTCGTGGCCAGTAAAGGCTGGGGGAGGGGTCTTTGCTCTTCTCTGTTCTGAAATTCTTCTTTTTCTCTCTTTCTTTTTTGTTATTTTCCACCTCCTGTTTTTCTCTGAGTGTTCATCATTTTGTTGTTGTCAGTCTCTTGGGGAGATTAAGTGTTGGATGTTGAACTCTCCTTTTGGTTGGGGAGAGCTGTGACGTTTCTCTACTACCTTGTTGCCATCTTGGTCCCCCTTCCTTCCATGATTTTTGACATAAACTTTCGGTAGATTTTTTTGATTGTGATGGGATTCCATCCAAAACATAGCCATGTATATCAAGAAAGCCAATGTTTTCAACTCAGTACTAAACAAAAGAGGGAGAAAATTAAGGTTAGCTATATATGTTAAACACAAATATAGACAATATTAAACACAAATATAGACAATATCAAGATATTTTGAAATTGTATACTTATACTGAATAAAGTGACTCAAACTTATGATATTATCTAATTGGAAAACAGAGATTAGAGAATTCCAGTTCCAGGCAAGCCCAGACACAAAAAAGAAGTTTCAGAAACTAATCATTTGTTGCATGCACTGTTTTTTTGCTTGTGTTAGGAGGACCGCAGTCCAAGCAGGCCCAGGCATAGTTATACTACCTCAAAATAAGCAATCTTATTATAATCTGTAGGTATGGTAGTAGTAGAGATACTGTTTTACAAGTATAGGGTTTTGGGTTCAATACTCAAGTATCGCTAGGAATTTACGTATGCACCAGGGTAAGAAATTTGGCATGTCTAAGGTCAAGACTTCATATTCGTTTTACAAGCTCAAATAAAATCTTTACCTATTTTGCTATTTTTTAAAGTATAACCATAAACTCCATGCCCAAAACAAATAATTTCCTATTAAAGATTTTCTTCTATCCATTAAGTAATATGTTATGTGTTGGATACTGTCCCACTGAAATAATACTAAAGATCAAAATCCCATTGTCTTAGACAGTGACTGCATAAGGAAACAGAATCTCAAAGGTAGCATTTAAGTTGGTCTCCTCCAAGAGAAACAGAAGTGTTGGGTCTTCGTCTGTCCTGTGGAAGACGGACAGTGTGTAAGGAAAGGTAAGTGCACTGCTCACCCATTCCTCAGCCTCCCTTAGCCTTGGAGACAGTCAAATGCAGCGGGGAGTCAAGTCAAACAGGAACTCATTCATTACCACACAGCAAGTACTTTTTATAGCAAAAATACCCCATGCACCATTAAAGGGGAGGAAAAGGAACCAACCACTCCCTGTAGAGGTCACCCTATCATGCGCCTAAGCTCTCTATACTTTCACTGCTGTCCACGAGCTGTTCACTCGCTGATGTCACTTTGCGTGATTGTGGGATCCAGTCAGATTTTAACATAAACACCTCGGGCTCTGCCCACTCAACTTCTTCTCAGCGCCATTTTTGCTGCCCACCTCCAAGTTAGTTATCCTTTTTCCTTCTTCTATAAAGGTTATTTTAACAGGATTACATTGGTAAGAAGAACATAGGCCATGCAGAGGTTTTGAGGCCAGTCTGGGCAGTGAGATTCGCCAGACAAGGTTAGGGTCTTTGTCCATGATTCAAGAGACTGTCCCAGTTACCTCACATCCCCATCTAGCACAGTAATAAACGTCAGCCCCACCACAGTTAGAAATGTCCAAAGCAGTTTGATTACTTCCAGGGGATATATAAAGGTCAGTATCTCGTAAGGTTAAGCTCTTTAAAACATGAGAGCAGCCTGGGTATTGGGGTCCCATACATGGGACATGGTGTATCCTCGTGGGCCACCACACTCAGGCCATTCTTGGTGAAGGGGAGTCCAATCTCCAACATCCCAGTATCCACTAGCCAGGTCACAGAGGTCAAAATGAAGGTCAGGCCATCAGGTCAAAGGGACAGCTTTTCTCGTGGTGCTATTCATGATTTCTCCATTGCCTGCACTGATCACTCCCCAGGTTACCCATTGAGGTATGTGGATTCCTTAGGGCTATTGCCAGGACTTGGCGAGTCAGGACAGCCAACAGTTGGAGTATCACCATCTGCAATTGTTAGGGAACATAAGAGCTTCTCAAGCGATTTTTGTCCTTGCGGATGATTAGTAGTTATCTTTTTAGCTTTTCCTCTTTTAAACACAAGCTGTGACCACGATAGCCTTTTTTTCATTGTTAGTAAGTTTATACTTGGGCATCCTCTTGAATAGAGGAAATGATGAAAACTTAAGGTTCCTGGCAGGGATCCAAATCAGGGCTATCTCTCCAATGGGAAAAACACATCCAAATCCCCTTCACATGGTAACTAGGGGGTCAGGTCCTCTCCAATGTTGTGTCAGAGGGTCCTTCCACCTGACTTTCACTTGGGGCTTAGGGTTTAATTGTCCCCAGTGCTTCTGAAATCTGGATTCAGATGCCTCTTTTGAAAAATTTAAAATGTTAATGGTAAATAAACCTATCTGTAACTGTATGTGGGGGTTAACTCTCACTTTTTGTTTTGATAATTATTCCTTAAGACATTGGTGATTTCTTTCTATACTTGCGTGGCCTTGGTGATTATAGGGAATTCCTGTAGTATGATTAACATGCCATCTGCCAAAAAAGTCTGACATTGCTTTACTAGCAAAACAGTGTCCATTATCGATTTTAACTTGTGCTGGTAGACTCAAGGTGGCAAAGCATTGAAGAAAGTGTGTTGTGAATGTTTAGTTTTATCTTCTGTGTTCAAGATGCTCTTGAATATAGAATCTATAGAATCTATAGAACCAAAAATATATTTAAGCTTACCAAAGGCTGGGAAATGAGTAACATCAGTTTGCCAGAGGATGTTGGGTTTGAGGCCTCTGGGATTTACCCCTAGTGGTTGTAATGGGGGTACTTTTAAGAAGGGCTGGCATGTTTTAGAGATATGTACTTTCTTTTTGAGGTCCTTTACAGGAATCTGAGGGAATTTATGTTGAAGTTCCCTCCAATTGATGTGGGTTAAATCATATAAATGGATGGCCTTCTGTAATGTTAATGCTTGTGGGCCAGTAGCTAACTGACCCAACGAATTATTGCCCATGGATAAAAACCCAGGAAGTTTTGAATGCTGTCTCAAATGTTGAATATGAATAGGGGCTCCCCATCCTTCTAATAGGCCCTTAACGGTAACAGTAAGGTGGGAAATAGGGTTCCATCCAGACTGGGGAATATGAGGGATCAAGTTAATCATATATAAGCTACCACAAAACAAATTAAACTGTTTT
Source organism: Dipodomys spectabilis (assembly GCF_019054845.1). NCBI lineage: Eukaryota > Metazoa > Chordata > Mammalia > Rodentia > Heteromyidae > Dipodomys > Dipodomys spectabilis. The sequence continues at coordinate 780,220 of NW_024870872.1, read as the reverse complement.
TGAATGTCCTGAAGGGTCATAATTACTGCAAGCATTTCTTTATACTGTACTGACCCTTGACAAGGTTGAAATATTTGTTTGCTCGGCTCTTTTGTTGCTCTTCAAAGGCTGTATATGGAGAGCCTGCTTTACCTCCATCAGTAAAAACATGGAGGGCACCAGGAATAGGTGTAGAAGAAAATAGAGAAGGCATTTTGAGGGGAAGTCACCATAACATGACTGTCCATTTGGATGGCCCATAATGGCAGTCAGTATGGCCTAGAAACCCCTCTAGGGAGAGAGCAAGATGAGCATTTGTTTGAGTGAGCCACTCAACGTCTGTCATCCGAAAAGGAAAAACAATTGGGTGAGGGTTGAGGCCATACTTCCTTTGGGCTTGGGTCCTTCCCTTGATGATAGCATTGGCAAGTTGGTCTGCCTGAGAGTACAACAGAAGTGTGCCATCTAGAGGACTGTGAACCCACTGTAATGGCTCCTTCTTTTGAGTTAAAAATGCAGAAATCAAGTGACACCTGCAACCAACCCAAGGGAAATGAGATCAAGAACAGAATACCACTTCAGGGAAACTTCATCCAGGGCTTTTTGGAACTGAAAAAATATTGTCCTTAATTGTCTGCAATTGTAATAACTTCTTGGGCTTCCTGTCTTTTAGTAGGGCAAATAAGGGCACAAGATTATCATTAGGGACAAGAGCCCATGGCAACAGCTAATTGATTTCCCCTAAAAGACTTTGGAGTTAGGCTAGGGTCAGAGAGCCTGGAATATCCAACATAGGATTAAGGGGACTGCCAGACTCAAGGTAAGGTGGGAGCCGAGCTACATAAAAGGAGGTACTTTTGAATTTTATTGAGGGCTATGGTAAAAACCCCCTTTTCTAGTATGGCGAGAACCTGGGCCAGAAGGCCCTCAAGGTGGCCCGGGTCTTGGTGGTCCAGAATTATACCATTCATGTCGGCATAGGCAAGGGAGGTATCTAAACCCAGCACAAGCCCTAAGTGTGGCCAAGTATTGTTGGAAAAAGGCGTGGCTATTGGCCATTCCCTGTGGCAGCACTGACCATTTGAACCTCTGATCAGGCTGGGAAAAATTAAGAGAAGGGATGGCGAAGACAAACTTCTCACAGTCATCTAGATGCAGTGGGATATAGAAAAAGCAAACTTTAATATCAATCACAACCCCATGGAACATTCCTCAATACAATAAAGGCTGTATATGACAAACCTGCAGCCAACATTATGCTTAATGGTGAAAAACTGAAGCCATTTCCTCGTAACTCAGGAAAGAGACAAGAATATCCACTCTCTCCACTTCTCTTCAATCTAGTATTAGAAAGCCTAGCTACAGCAATAAGAAAAAATGCAAACATAAAGGGAATCTAAATAGGGAAAGAAGAAGTAAAACTCTCCCTCTTTGCAGATGACATGATCTCGTATTTAAAGAATCCCACAGAATCCACTCCCAAATTATTCAAGCTGATTCAAAACTTTGGCGAAGTGGCAAGGTATAAAATTAACCCTAAAAATTCAATGGCTTTTCTGTATGCCAACAATGAGAATAGTGTTGTTGAAATTAGGAAAGCAACTCCATTCATAATAGCCCATAAATAATGAAATACCTAGGAATTAACTTAACCAAAGAAGTGAAGGACCTCTCTGATGAAAACTTTAAAAACTTGAAAAAGAATATCAAAACAAAACTTAGAAAGTGGCAAAAAAACGCCCATGCTCCTGAATTGGAAAGATCAACATGATGAAAATGGCAATACTTCCCAAGGTTATCGACAAATTCAATGTGATACCTATCAATATTCCAACTTCATTCTTCAACAAAATAGAAGAGTCAATCCAAAAATTCATATGGAACAATAAAAGACCCCGAATAGCAAAAACGATCCTCATCAGAAAGAACAGTGCTGGAGGAATATCAATACCAAATTTCAAACGCTACTATAAAGCCACAATAATCAAAACAGCTTGGTACTGGCACAGGAACAGACCTCAGGACCAATGGAATACAATTGAAAATCCAGAAATGAACCTACAGACCTATAGCCATCTAATCTTCGATAAGGAACTAAAAAATAGAATGGAAGAAAGACAGCCTCTTCAGTAAATGATGCTGGCAAAATTGTTTGAGTACTTGTAGAAAACTAAAGCTAGATCATTATATATCACCCTGCACCAAAATCAAATCCAAATGGATCAAAGACCTCGGAGTCAAAGCAGACACTCTGAAAACATTACAGGATGGAATAAGAGAAACCCTAAGTCTCTTTGGCACAGGCCAAAATTTTCTTAATAGTTACCCAAAAACACAGCAGATCAAAAAGGGTTGGACAAATGGGATTGCCTGAAATTGCAGAGCTTCTGCATGGCAAAAGACATAGCTAGCAAGATCAATACAAAACCCACAGATTGGAAGAAGACCTTCACTAGCCATACAATGGACAAGAGTCTCATATCTAAAATATATACCTGGAAATCAAAAAATTAAATCCCCTAACAACAAATCTTCAAAGAAACAACTGCCCAATAAATAAGTGGGCTAAAGTCTCAACGAGAAACTTCTCTGAAGAGGAAAGAAGGATGGTCAATAGACACATGAAGAAATGTTCAATCTCCCTCGCAATAAAAGAAATGCAAATCAACACAACATTGAGATACCACCTCACCCCAGTTAGAATGGCTATAATCAAAACTCTAATAACAACACATGCTGGAGGGGATGTGGACAGAAAGGAACCTTGCTGCATTGTTGCTGGGAGTGTAAACTTGTTCAACCACTTTGGAAAGCAGTACGGAGATTCCTCAAAAGACTCCATATAGAGCTCCCCTGCGACCCCGCAATCTCACTTTTGGGCCTTTACCCAAATGTTCACAAACAAGACCACACTAAGTCTACCAGCAAATCTATGTTTATTACAGCATTATTTACCATAGCTAAGATATAGAACCAACCCAGATGGCCCTCAGTATATGAATGGATCAAGAAAATGTGGTCTATATACAGAATGGAATTCTGTGCCTCCCCATTTGTTAGGAAAGAGTTGGAAAAATTATATTAAGTGAATTAAGCCAGGCCCAAAGAAGCACAGATCCCCTGGTTTCCATTATTTGCAATAACTACTCTATGTCTGAGTCAAGCAGAAAAGGTCAGAAAAGTTGATGTTAGGAAAATGAAGTCTAAGATATGTATTCAAGTGTTTTTTGTTCTTTCATGTGATTGTTTCTAGCACATTTATAAGATTATTTCTTTGTTGCTTTGTATGTCCTTCCCACGGTATAACCCATGTTTCACTGTATTTGATGTCGCTATAATTTGTGGAAGGGAAGGGGAAAAACAAATCGTTTAAATAGGGATACAGGTGGACCCATCGCAACAATGAGTAGTACAAGTTGTTATGTTGAAAACGAACTTCACAACTTTGGTGCGGGGGGTAGGGGGACATTGTGGGGAAGGAGGTTTGGGTGCGGGTTGGGGGAGTATGGGAAAGGATGGGAAGGGGAAACAAATGAGGACTCTACAATGCTTGTTTAGGAATGTAGTCATTATCTTGCCCATGTGATTGTAACCCCTCTGTACTGTTCATAATAAAAAAAGAAAGGATTGTACTCATTACCTTGCTCATGTAACTGTAACCCCTCTGTACAGTATTTTTACAATAAAGAACTTATTAAAAGATACCAATCACAACCAAGGTATATTCTGAAAGTATAGAGGGAGTCCAGGGCATAACTCTTAGGGGCATTCCTACTAGCTCCATCTGTTTATTTACCTTATGTATATCTTGGAGCATGAGTCAGGCCCCGGATGCTTTTTGGATAACAAATACGGGTGTGTTCCAAGGACTCCTAGAAGGGCCTATGTGCCCAAGATTTATCTGTTCCTCCACCAAAAGGTGGAGATCTACAAGTGTAGGTTTGGTCAATGCCCACTGCTCCACCCAAATAGGGCTTCCTGGTTTCCACCTGATGGGAGGTACTTGGGGGAGTGGCCTTAAGGATTGGGGGTGCACCTGCGTGGGTCCCTTATATTCTTCTCTGTAATTATGAAAGTTAAAAAAATCCTTTTCCTTAACTCCTTCCAGATCCCATTTAAGCCTTTGTCCTTCTCCATCCAGAATATCATCAAAGAATGCTTGATTGTTCGTAGTGACCACAGCATCCATTTGTCCTAGCATGTCTTGCCCTAGTAAATTGGCGGTGTAGTTTTTTGCCAGTAGTGAGCATATCTTTCCCTGCTCTACATCTGGTTAGTCCATTTCATAAGGGCGACCATCTCTTTGGACTGGGAGTTGTCCCCTACCCACAATATCAGGGCCCCGGTGCATACTTCCATTCCAAGGGCACTTCCTCCTCCCTGAGTACAGGTTGATCTGCCCCCGGGTCAATCAGGGAGTGAAACCACTTCCTAACTATAAAAATACTCATTTTAGGGCACAGTCCTTTTACCAGGGGGATGGTTCAATGGGCCTTGGTCGTCCTGCCATGAGGCTGCCTGGGCCTTACAGCAGAGCGGTTCCTCCTTGAGTTAATGGGGCTGGAGGATGCACCTCCTCTTCTTTAAAGACTTTCCATCTAAATCAACAGTCTTTTTTCTGGATCAACAATCTTTTTTCCAGTGGTACCCCTTCCTGCACCTGGGGCAGGTTGTAGGGGGTGGTTTGGACCCCCCAGGCTGGTTGGCGGGGAGATGGGGATTGATATGAACAGTCCCTCTTAAAGTGCCCCTCCTGCCCACATTTCAATCAAGTCCCTCTCCCCAATTGTCTTAGGGTTCCTTGGTCCTGGGCTGCCAGTGCCTCGGTGATAGTCTCACTCATTGCAGATGTCTGTGCTTGTAAAACTAAAGCTTTTGATTGGGACTGGTACTGTTGCATTACCACATTCTGCAAGGGCACCACCCATCTGCTCAGGGAACTCTCTCTAAATCCAGCACAGGCCATGCAGTAGTCTGCATTTATTCTTCCCAAACCAGTAGCTTTTCAAATTGATCCCAGAAGCCTCTGCTAGCAGCTTAGGATGAACACTCTGTTGGACCCAGTCCATAAAATCAGGTAGAGGCTCACCAAGCTTTTGTCTCACTCCTGCTATGGGGGATTCAGTGGGCCCTTCATCCAGTTTGTACCATGCGGTAATTCCTGCCTGCCACATCTGGTCACGGTATGGGCCAGGTATTGCAGCCTGTTGGACACCAGTGGAGTACACTTTCCCTGTCCCTGTTGACATGTCATAAGTAATAAGTATTGCAGGTTGAGCCTGCCGGTTATTTTCTGCCCACACTCTGCATTCCTCCTTAAAGAAGGCGGACCACTTGATAAACTGAGAGCTGATGAGGATGGCTTTGGCCACATCCAGCCAGGCCTTAGGGATGCATGGGTCATAAGCAATGTCCTGTAATAGGGTCTGGGTCCAAGGAGAGTTAGGGCCATCCTCCACCACTGCCTTGTGGAGCACTTTTAAATCCTTAGCTTCCTATGGATACCATTCCATAGGGAATTACATAACCATAGAGTCTGTTACCTTCTGGTGCCAAATTGACCGGACATGTTTGGGTAAGTGAATCCTGTGGCCCATGGTCCATGCTCCCGGGTGGTCCTGCCTTTACAGGGTAGGCCTCCACTTAGGTTACTTCCCCGGTACTCGGTCCCTCCATGAAAGGTTGGTCATAGGGATCCAGGTCTCTCAAGACCCTCTGTAGGGCACCATACCTTCCCCCGCTTTGAGGGCCTAGGGTGGGTGACTAGGACCGTCAGGGGCACCTGAGTTGGGGGCAGGTAACCTTCACCCTTGTTTTGACTTCCACTGTGCATGCTTCTGTTTGATCAGTGGGTTCTTGGTCAAATTTGACTCATTCCTTTTCCTCCTCACTTCCCAAGTCCTCCTTCTGTGAGCTAGAATTACCCATACTAAATGTTTCACTTACACTGAGAGTCCACTTAGCCTCAGCTAAGCGTCATGCCCCACGTTGGGCACTAGATTTTGAGTCTTTGACTATCCTGTGGAAGACGGACAGGGTGCAAAGAAAAGTAAGTGCTCCACTCACCCATTCGCCAGCCTCCTTTAGCCTCAGTGACAGTCAGATGCAGCGGGGAGTCAAGTCAAGCAGGAACTCATTTATTAAAACAGAGCAAGCACTTTTTAAACAAAAAAAATAATAAACCCACACAGCATGGAAGGGGAGGAAAAGGAACCAACCAATCACTGTAGAGGTCACCCTATTATGCGCCTAAACGTTCTACACTTATCCTGCTGTCTGAGAGCTGTTCATGCACTGAGAGTCACTTCGCATGATTGTGGTATCCACTCAGATTTTAACATAAACAACTTGGGCTCTGCCCACTCAACTTCCTCTCAGCACAATCTTTGCTGCCCATTGTACCCCACAGAAGGCGAATTTGTGAGCTACTAGTAGATAAAAGTCAATTATGATGGTATGTTTTTGTGAGACTCTGAATCATTTATTTCTTTAATCTAAGTTGTATTATTTCTGTCTACCAGTTTTTGGTTTGGCTTGTTCCTGTTTTTCAACGACCTAGTGGTGCATCATTAGTGTTGATTCTATATTGTTCTAATTTGCTGATATACCTGCTCGAAGCTATAAATTTTCCTCTGAGTATTGCCTGTGCTGTTGTGTCCCAGAAGTGGTAGTATGTTGTGTTCACTTCCACTGAATTCCATAAATGCTGGAACTTCCCTCCATATCTCTTCAGTGACTCACTGACTATTTAGCAATATGTTATTCAGTCTGTGAGTTTCAGAATTTTCTGTGATGCCTTTTGGTGTCGAGATCTAATTTAGTCCCATCATGATCTGACAGGATACAAAGAGTAATTTCATTTTAATATTGAATTTTGACAGATTTTCTTTGTGATCTAAGATATGATCTATTTTGGAGAATGTTCCATGGGCTGCTGAGAGGAATATATATTGTGACACTGCTAGGTGAAATATTCTGTAGATATCTGTTAGGTATAGCTTGTCAATGCATTTATTTAGCTCTGAAGTATTTTTGCTAAATTTTTACCTGGATGGCCTGTCCAGAGGTAAGAATGATGTGTTCAAGCAACCAACAATGTATTTGGATGTATGCATGTTTTTAGGTTTAGTAGTATTTGTCTGATGAATTTGGGAGCTCTAGGATTCAGGGCATTTATATTTAGAATTGTTATATCCCTCTGATGGAGAGTTTTTTTTATCAATATTTAATATCATTCTTTGTCTGTTTTTATTTTCATACAACTTATAATGTAAAGTCCATTTTATCTTATATTAGTATAGCTACTCTGGCCTGTTTATGGGGTCCATTTTTAATTTGTAAAGATGATGTACAGAAGGGTTAAAATTACATAAGTCAGTAATGACCACATTTCTTTTTGAACAGTATCACTTCTTCCCTCATGTTGTACCATTTTTTCCCTTTCAACCTCCCTCCCCTATAAGTTGTATAGTTCATTTACAAAGTAGTGTCTATTGAGTAACACTGCTGCATTTGTTAACCCTTTGTCCCACCATTTCTCTGTTCCCCCTTGCCCTTTCCAAAGTTACATATAATATAAGACCAAAGGTGCACAAATTTTAAAAGAAAAGCATCAGAACACAGAAGGAAAAAGCAAAATAAATAAAAAAAAAACTATCACTTCTTGGAGATCATTTTAATGAACATTATTTTTATGACAATATTCATATAGCTATTGAGCCTTTGAGACCCTCTCCAAAGGGCATTCTCCTTTTATCTCACTGTATAAGTATTTAGAATCTCATATAATTTATCATTTCCAAGTGTAATGTATTCTCTTTTACCATCCAAGTGTCTTTACTTGTGGAATTAGAGGCACATTCTAATGTAACAAATGAGGGAATTCAGGCAACTAATATTTCTTTCTTCACTTAATATAAGATTGTTCGAAGTCTTTCCTTTTCCTTATGAAGGGTGTAATATCATTCTTTCTGGATCAATAGACTTGCATCATACTGAAGAGTTTCTTCATGACCAAGGAAAAAGTTAGCAGGATATATGGAAAGAAAACAGAATGGAAAAAGATTTTTTACTAGCTAAGCATCAGACAAGGGTTTTCATAACTAACCCATATTTAGAGATCAATATGTTAAACCCAACAAAAAAAAAAACCCTCAAATAAACAAGAACCCAATTTATATATGGGATAAAGACTTAAAGATAACTTCTTAGAAGAAGAAGTAAGAATGACAAATACACACATCTCTCTCCATAAAAGAAATGCAAATTCAAACAATACTGAGATTCATCTAACTCCTGTTGCAATGTCATTGTGAAAAAATGAACAATCACAGATACTGATAGTGATGTGGCCCAAAGGAAACTTTATAACACTGTTGGTGGGAATGTAATCTTGTTCAACCAATTTGGAAAACATTATGGAAACTGCTCACAGAGATACCTACCTATGATGCAGAAATTCCACTTATGGGCATTTATCCAATAGAGCAGAAACATGGCCAAACTGAAGCCACCAGCACAATCATGTTCATTATTGCATTATTTTCTGCATCCAACATATGGAATCAGCCCAGATGTCTTTCATTGTAAAAGGAGATCAAGGATTATATATGTATATGCAAATTATATATATATATATATAAATTACATATATATTTATTGAACTCAATTTACAAGTATATACATATGTATATATGTATATATGCATACATATATACATATATATATACATCCATATATAATGGAATTCTTTTCATCCATCAGAAAGAATATTGCACCACTCTTAAGGAAAATGAAACACTTAGAAATAATATTAAGTGATATAAAGCCTGCCCAGAGAAACTTAGCTTGCATGATTTTCTTCATTTGTGGTAGATAGAAAGAGCCTATAAATGTGAAAGTAAACACACTGGATGGTATGCAATGAGGTACAAATGAATTATCTGAAGTGTCAGAGTCCATGGAAAGTGAAAATAGTATAATTCTCTTAAAAGACTAAGTCAAATCCCAGCAAAATAAATACCAGTAAATGTGTCCTGCAAGAGAGGACAGTGGGGAGCAATGTGAGAGTGGTAGAAAATTGAAGGGGAAAAGGATTGAATACAAGCAAGAATCTATTTTATACTTCCCCGAATTGAAATGTACAAAGCAAAGGGTAGTGTGAAATGGAAGTGAAGATGTTGAAGTGGTAACACAATTCCAGGTGCATTGTACACATAAACTACTTTGTTAAATGGCAAGTAATTCCATAACATAATATTGAGATACATAAGGATACGGGTTGATTGGGAGGGATGGATAAGAATGTTGAAAGGGGTAATCTTGATCAAGATGCAATGTATCCATACACTGTTTCATTGAATAACAACTCCTTTTTATAACTAAAGACAATAAAAATATTAAAAAAATAATTATGATAGTTGAATAGAGAGTTGAACCTCAATTCAATTCCCATTTAAAAAATTTTTAACCTGGAGACTTGGAGAACAAAATTCAAATAATAAAAATGTATGAATCTTTTTATCAGAATTTGTGAAATTTAAATCAAAACTACTTTGCTTTTTGTCAGCCATTGGGCTGTTATAATAGAATATTTCTAAGTAAGTGGCTTCAGAACATTAGGAGTATATTATCCATACTCTAGAAGCTTAAACATTGATTACAAAAATGGAAATTCAAAGGAATTCTTCGTCTCATGTGGGTCCATTTTCTGGTTCATTATAATCTATTTGCTGGACGTTAACATGGCAGAGTAGTTATATTGGGATTCTTTTATCGGGATCATTATTGAAGGGTCATCTCTGAAAGGTTCATTCTAATGTCACCAGGCAGGGGAATAGAATTTCACATGTGTATCTGGAAGGCATTACATCATCCAATACACTTTGCAACTTTTTTTTTTAACTCAATGTGGTGTATCATTTGAATATTATTTCATAGAAGGTAATAACGTAAGGACAAGCTTATATCATGTGAATTATGTGAATGATTCGCTAATACCTTTGATATAATACATGATAAAATTGTTACAATTAATATAACATGAAGACTATAATATTAATAGTACTATAATTACTTGTATTCACATTATATAATATATTGACATCCTTAGGTTACATCAATTTTTAGAATATTTATAACTAAATATAAATCGTTTGCAAATAATTATTTGATGATGTATAGAAAATGAGAAAAAGATTTGCATAGATATTTACTACAGATCCAAACAGATACACCTGGTTATTTCTGATCTTTCATTTGTTGGTTTCATTCATGCATGGGAAACATTCAGAGAAATGAAAATTGCAAACTTGCATTTACTAAAGGGTTAATTACATGGTTTATGTTGGGCTAAATAGTAGATTTTATAAATTAAATTGTTTTTTCCCTTCATTCCTCCCTCCCATCCTTCGTTTATTCGTTCCTTCATTCCTTCCTTTTTTCATTCCTTCCTTCTTTTCTTCTTTCCTTCCTCCCTCCTTCCCTCCATCCCTACCTCTCTCTCTTTCTTTCTTTCTTTCTCTCTCTCCTTCCTTTCTTTCTCTCCTTCCCTCCTTCCTTCCTCCCTTCCTTCCTTCCTTCCTTCCTTCCTTCTTTCCTTCCTTCCTTCCTTCCTTCCGTCCTTTCTTACTTACTTACTTTCTTTCTTTCTTCCTTTCTTTTTCTTCCATTCTTCCTTTTTTTCTTTTACTCAGAATATTTCTTATGGCTATAGAAAAAATACCAACTGTTGTACTCCTAGGTGCTATGAGTAATTATAAATATACTAGTGTATTATTAATTTTAATAAAAATAAGTTATATCTTAAGACAAATTGTACTAAAAACAACTTCACAAAAGTTGCAAGATACGTAACAAATAATACTTTCCATGATATTGTTTATTTCCTCAAACTAAAACAAGAATTTAGACATAATATTGTGACTGTCTTGCTCTTGTGATTTGAACTCTCAAGGATATTGCTTTAACTTTTGAGCCACAACTCCACTTTTGGCTTTGTGTGTGTGTGTGTGTTGAGATGTGTGTGTGATTAACTGAGATGCGATTCACAAACTTTATTGCCAAGGCTTGCTTTTTTAATTTTTAATTTTTTTTATTGTGAAAATACCGTACAGAGGGCTTATAATTACATGGGCAAGTTAATTAGTACATTTCTTATGAAGCATTGTTGCCTCCTCCTTTGTTTCCCCTTCCCAACCCTTCCTATCACCCCCTACCTCTTCACCATGGCCAAAGTTGTAAAGTTCTTTTTTCTACATACTGACTTGTACATCTCATTGTTGCAATGGATCCAACTGTATACTTAGTTAAACCATATGTTTTTTCCTTTTCCCTCCACAAATTACACCAACATCAAATACAATGAAAGCATATCCATCCGTGGGGGAGGGACATGACTGAGACAAGCAGAAAAGGTCAGATACAGTGATGTTAGTTGAAATGAACCCCCAAGATAAATATACGAAATTTTTTTCTTTCTTGCAATTGTTTCTAACATATTTATGAGATGATTTCTTCGTTGCCAAGGCTGGCTTTGCACCCCAGCTTCCTGGGTAGTGAGGATTACAAGCTTGAGATACCCATATTCAGCACAGATAGAATATATCTAAGAATCAAATAAATTTCTTATTTGAATTCTAGAGGCTCAATTTAACAAATTAACATTTAGATATTTATTTAGTTATTAAACCTGAACCTGCACTGTGAAAAATAATTTTCATTTTTATGAAAAAATATACACTCGACGGTTTAAATGACAGAATCTTTGCACAAATTGAAATACTCTATTATTCAAAAGTGACAAAGGGATCATTAATCAAATTTCTCATGTAAGCAAAAAGCAATAGGCTCTGTCAGGGTGAATGAAGTAATTTTTCATTAAATTGAATATTATCTACTGCAGTCACATGATTTTCTCTTCTTTTAAACCTGAACTTTTCTGACATAAAATATAGATTCATACATTTTTGAGTATATAAAAATCTTAGTTACTGGTAAGCTCTTTGTGAGGTTTGATTACCAAGACATTTCAGAGAAACACTGAATTTCATGTATTTTATGTCAACAGTGATTTTTAAAAATTGAATGAATCTCAATATGACATAAAGCAAGATATTCCATGATGTATGCAATTATTCCTATAGACTTGAATATAACTTATTTTAATGGTAGGAAATTCATATTATACCTACTCTATAGAATAATTAAGAAATAAATGATCATGATAGTATTTATTTTTCCTTTAACTAGAAAGAAAGAACTTCACTATAGATGACAAAACCTTCAATGGAAATATCATAAAATTATGAAAAAATTCAAGTCATTATGAGTTAGATGAAATAGTCATTTTTGAAGGTCACAAAATGAAATCTCCTGAAGCTTTCTTAGCTGTTAAACAAAATGTATTTGCACTCAAAATATTTCACTTATCTCTCCAGCAATGGTATAATCAAACCACCTAGATTATAAATAGCTTCTCTGATTAATTCAACTAAATATTTAGGAACAGAAGTTATCTCAATTGTATAGAAATATCTACCCACCACTCTAGAAATTATATCAGAAATCATAAAGGATTGGGATAAATAATAAGCTTTCACTATGTTGCCATAAAGAGGTGAACCCTCTCATGTGAGCATAGTTGTAGAGATTTGGTCACTGAGAACTTGTGATCAAAGAGGATGTTTAGATAAAAGTCCTCTCCTCCTCTTCCTTCTTTTACTTCTTTGTCTCCTTCACCTTCTACTATTCCTTCTCACTCTCCCTCTTCCCCTCATCATCATTCTCCCTTTCCCCACTCCCATTCCTCCTCTTCTTTATTTCCTGGCTTCCATAAATACACATACTCCATCACATGTTCCTGACATGGGATATTGTGCCACCACCAATCCAAAGCAATGAGGATAAGAAAGATAATCAGAAATGTATAAAATCCGAAGCCAAGATTAATCGTTCCTCCTTTTAAGTTAATTTTATAAAGTATTTTGTCAGGTTAATAGGAGACTGTCACAGCATGCTCTCATTTAATATAAGGGATAAGATTTACTTGAAAAAATCTGACCAACATCGCCCTAATGAAATGATTGATTAAATTAATATTATATTAGGACAAATCTACTTTAAAATATCAGATATACTTCAATAAGAGGCAAAAAAAACACCTCTATGGTTTCCCTTGAAAAGACAGCAGAATACATTCTGTTCCTCAAGGAAATTGACCTATAATTGGCGGTATTGTCAATTTCATAATTGATGTAAGAAAACTATAGAACAATTTCAACTCAAATTGAATGATATAAAATTTACTTTGTCCCATGTATACTATCTATGTCTGGTTCCCAAAATGACTTGTATTTTACCATATTTTCAATTAACTTTAAGTAGTTGTATGGGAGTTGCTCTTTGACAAAGCAGTATATGAATAGTGTTTAGTGAGTTTTTTAAATTATTTTTTCTCTCCTGAGGTTTGAACTCTGGGTCTGGGTGCTGTCCCTGAGCGCCTTTGGATGAACACTAGAACTCTATCACTTGAGGCACAGCAGCACTTTCATATTTTTGTGAGATTTAATTGTACATAAAAATCTCACAGACTTTCTTGTCTGAGCTAGCTTCAAACCTCAATCCTCAGCCTCCTGATAATCTAGGATTACATAGGTGAGCTGCTAGTGTGGAGCTTAATACAATGCACCTGTTTTTTGTTTTTTTTTTTACTATTCCTGGGGCTTGAACTCATGGCCTTGGCAATGTCCTTGTGCTTCTTTCCCTCAGGCTAGTACTCTACAACCTGTGACATAGAGCCAATTCTAGCTTTTTTTGTTTATGCAGTACTGAGGAATCAAATGCAGGGCTTCACACATGCAAGGCAAGCAGTCTACCACTAAGCCATATTCCAGCCCAATACAATGCCTCTTGATCATCATTATCCCTCATCTTTCTCAATCTTATCTCATCCCTCAATTTACATAATTTTGTACAAAATTCACTGACTCACAATGTCATGTATAGTCACTCAAAGGATATATTATGGATCATTTTTCTTGTTGGTCTTATTCATCAACATACTAAAATTATGCAATATAGAATTCTGTGGTTTTAAATTCTAAATTATCACCCAGATTCACCCAATACTATTCTAAAAATTTTCCTAAGGTTAATGCGAATGCAATTTGTAATTCTTCAATAAAGTACAATGATTCTTAGAATGTTAAAGTGTTGGAGTAACAATATCACCTTCAGTTCTAGAACATTTTGCTATCACTACCCTCTCAAAATACTCCAATATTAGTAGTCACTTCCTGTCATCATTTCAACCTACCCTCCCCTTGAGCAGCTATCATTTCATATTCTACCTCTACAGATGGGCCAATTTTAAAAAGTTCATATAATTAGAAAATATAGTCTATTTTATACATTTCTCTGATATAATATTACTGTTTCCAAAGTAAGTCCATGTAAATTTTTCTCATGGATGTAGCCTATTGATTTGTATGCATGTGTATAATTGTATAACATCCTCAAAGGGCATTTCAATATTTTATTATATGTTATTGCAAAAGGTTTTGCTATGTATATTCTTGTACATGTGTCTCACTGGACATAGGTTGAAATAATTTTGAATATAAAATTATGATTCTAATGCTGAATCACAGAGGCAACTCTATATGTAATATCTAAAAGATTGCCAGTATGTTTAACAAACCGACCGTATCATTTAAAGTGCCACACACCAATGTATAAGGATTCCAATTTCTACTTAATGGTTTTGTAGTGCAATCTCATTGTTTTTTCTATTTCCACTAATCTCTATATGTATGCAATGTCTAGGTATGTAATGATCTTTCCATATGTTCCTTGGTTGTTGTTATATTACTATAGAGATATGTATTTGGATTTTTTTTGATAATTTATTCATGATGGTTAAACGTTTTCATTGTTATTAATATTCTCTTCATATATTTCTGATTCGTCTATTTAAATAAATGTATATTTATGCACACTATGTGTACCCATGTAAATACTCATACTTATATGTGTATATATACAAATACTTATATATATGTATACATATATAAGAATATACAGATGTGTACATGCATGAATATAGACATATGTAAATTATTATATTCATTCATCTGTAAATTATCATTTTACTTTATTTGCCAAAGATGTCCTTTATTGATTTTACTTTATTTTAGGGTTGATGTTGTACAGAGGAGTTTGGGGCCGGTGGCTCACCCCTGTAATCCTAGCTACTCACAAGGCTGAGATCTGAGTATCATGGTTGAAAACCAGCATGTGTAGGAAAAGTCCATGAGACTTTATCTCCAATAAACCACCAGAAAACAGGAAGTATGGCAATGGAACAAGTGATAGAGCTCTAGCCTTGAGCTGAAGAGCTGAGGGACAGTGCCCAGGCCCAGAGTTCAAAGACCATGACCACCACAACCACCACTAACAACAACAAAAAGAATACTGACTCAAAAAGCAATAGTATTAAGCGGTCTTCAAGATAGGCTCAAGTCTAACATTTTAGTATTATTTTAGATACCAGCCGCCTTCTATTCCAATGAGCTAAGAGCCCTCAGAATGTTGGCCGAATTTCTTAGTTCATTTGCACAATCACTATAAGTATGTATTTTCTCATTTATCGTTATTTCAACACAGAATCTGTATTTATCCTTTATGTCATACTTGAATACAAAATTCATTGGAAGATATTTATTAATTGGTGTATATTAATTGTATGAAGAAATTTTTATTTATTATTATTTTTTAATTTTTATTTATTTATTATCTTGAAAATACTATACAGAGGGGTTACAATTACATGGCAAGATAATGAGTACATTTCTTATTAAGTATTTTAGCCTCCTCCTTTGTCTCATTGAAATATTTTACACTCTCACATTTCTGTCTTTCTCCATTCTCATTGCCCTTTAATTTTCAACTGTTTACTGTGAATTTCTTTGTGCTATCTTCACACATTGTCAAAATGTATTAACGTGCTGTTCACCCACCGTAATTTAAAATTATACAATGCTGAATATAAAGCAAACATCTAAATAAATGTAGACATATAACTTTTGTGGATTGGAGGATAAAATTGAGCAAAGATATAAATTCTCTCCTCCCGTTTTTTTGGTCATTCATGGGGCTTGAAATCTGGTCCTGGGCACGGTCCCTCTGCTCTTCAGTTCAAAGTGAATGCTCTACTCATTGAGCAACTGCGCCACTTCTGGGTTTCTGGGGGTTAATTGGGCATAGGAATCTTACGGACATTCCTGTTCCAGCTGGTTTTGAACCGCAGTCCTCAGATCTCAGCCTCCTATGCAGCTAGTATTAAAAGCATGAGCCAACAGCACTCAGGTTCACAGGTTTATTTATGTTTATGAGAATTTCTAAAAAACCCTGAATAGCACTCTTTGAGTCTTTGAGAAAGAAAAAGAATCTGGAATATATTTCTCTGTCCAATAGTAAAGCTGTTAGTGTAAAGTTTTTATATTTGTAGAGGAAAGACTACACAACTCAATGGGTTGGTAGGGCACCAGATTAGATCCAATAAATATTATCAAGGAATATTTAATAAGAGGTAAAACAAAACATTTGTGGAATGACATTCTCTTTAATAAGTGATAATAGATTAGACAGTATTTGGGAGAATTAAAAAGTGAACATTGATTTAAATAACAATTTATTCAAATATTACCTTCAAGCAGGATTAAAACGTGGCATACAAAACAAAAAGAGTGATGTAAATGTAAAGCAAAGGAAGATGTCTTGACAATTTTGGAGGTGAAGCATTCTTAAATTTGGCAATAAAATTATAGGAAAGGAAAACGATATAGTTGATTTCAATAAAAGAGTAAAACAATTTAGTCTGTGAAAACTCATATACAAGTAGTGAATAGAAGTTGGTAGCAGGTGGCTCATGTATTTCATCCTAGCTACTTGGGAGGCTATGATTTGAGTATTGCTATTTGAAGGAATCCCACAAAATAAAGTCCCTGAGAATCTTATTTCTGATTAATCAGTAAAAAAAGGCAGAAGTGAGGCATGACTGAAATGGTAAATTGTAAACAAATTGCAACAAATCTCAGGGACCCTGAGTTCAAGCCCCAGGACCATAGATACGTGTACAAAAGTAATAGTAGTAATACTAATATGATGATGATGATGATGATAATGATGATGATGATGATGTAGAAGAAGAAGAAAAAGAAGGGATAAAATATTTGCAAATCTTATTCCTGAAGAATGCCTCAAATCTAGATTCTACATAGAACTCTGAAAACCCAATGTTAAAAAGAACATCAATTAGAACCCAGCAAAATACATCTTGTGAAAAATAAGCACAAGAAAAGCATCATTGCTCACCAAATAAATGCACATAAAAACTAAAATTACATCATACAACATGTATCAGAATTGCTTCACATAATACAATAATAACTATACTAAATGCTATTAAGAAACAGAGAAACTGGATGCTGGCAGGAATGCCAAATGGGAAAGCCACTCCTGAAAACATTTTGACAGGTTCCTAGAACATGAAATAGGCAGCCACCCACAGTATAGCCCAGGAATTGTGCTGTTCAGACTTTGTGCTTTAGAAATAAAATGTAACATTCACACAAAGGCCAAAACACAGAGGATTATACCAGCATTATTTCCTCTACTCAAAGAAATGGAAATCAATTCAGGCTTTCTTCAGTTGAATAGCAAAGGAATTGTGCTACATTCTCTAATGACAGAACCAAAAGGCAATTAGAGTGAGCACAATACAATATTAAGTCATACAATAACTGGGAATAATCTACCATAGATTTGAGGCAATCCAAAAAGCTTATTTATTGCATGATGTAGAAGTTGGAGAAAAAAAAAGTTGTTTTCCAGGACGAAACAGGTTTGAGATGGGACAAAGAGAAGTAGTGGGTTTAATACAAAAGGGAAGCATGAGACAGACTTATTTATGGTGAAGAAACATATCTTTAAATATTTTATATTCACATAGAATTGATAAAATTATATTGGACATAATATATGCACAAAATAAAGTAACTGAAGTCTGCATAAGGTACTTGTTAAATATTAATGTCCTATTTGTGATGTATACTAGAAATATTTAAGTAAATTGGAAAAAGTATTCAAGGCATTTATCTGTGATCTTCCAGCATCATAAAGATCCATACTAATCTCAGTAGAATTTAATGATATCTAGAAAACAGGAGTGAATATTTAATGTTTACACTGAAAACTAGTCTGGGTCCAAGGTTGAGATGATATATACCTTGCTAATTAGAAGGCAGAGATTTAGAAGACTGATAACAGGGCCAGTTCTGACAAAAAGCGCAAGAAACTACAAAAAAAAAGAAAGCTAGATATAATATAATTTTCCTGTTATCTCCACATTTGTGGAAGACATAGGTCAGAGATGATTGCTCAAGTGAGGCTTGGCCTGAAAAATAATCTAAAGTGGTTAGAACCTTAGCAACTTGAAGCACCAGTAGTGACAAAGGAAAAAAGAAAAGAAAACAGAAAAGGAAATGAAAGTAAAGGAAAGGAAACTATTTCCTCTCATTCTTGTAGTTTTATGTAATTGGTTACAAGAAATGAAAGTATTTGGTTTACTGTTTGAGGATTCAGGCCTCTCTAATATGAAAGCATTTATTTCAAGTAATTATTGTATTACTAATATTTATTAACTTATAATTAGGCCTTCTTGGAGATTGAACCCATGGCTTTGTATATAAATAGACTAGTTCTACAACTGAGCTGTACCCCAGCTCTCTTGTTCAGTTTTGGAAGTTGTTTATGAATTCTTCAATAGTTAGCTATTCTACTTTTCAGCTTATGTTTTCTCTCCCATCTTTTCCCCTATGTATTTTAGTTTATATGTTGAAAACTTCCCTCAAATTTATCTTCTAAACTTAGGATTTAACTTTTGAGTTCAGAGAAGCTATTTATTTTATGACATCTTTTAAAATTGTAAACATATATGTATTTCATATGTATGATTGATTCTTAGAGTTCCTTGCAATAAGCAACATTTATATGGACATATGCACAATCCATTGAGCCATTGTGATCCTCTCCTAAGAATAACTTCCCTTGTTCTTGCCATGTAAATGTATAGAGTGCTGTTAATCATATCCAAGTGCAATTATTTGTCTCTTATTATCTATTGGATTAACTTGTAGATTTATGGACATATCTAGTTATTAGAAATGAGGAAAACCATGCAGCATATATTTAATTGGATCAAGCTTATTTCACTTAATATAATTTTTTTGCAGTCTTTCCATTTCTTCAGGAATGTGTAATGCCATTCTTTCCAATGGAAGCACAGAATTCCATCAATAAACAGAATTGAAGATCCAGTAATGAATCCACTCCTATAGACACATAATCTTTGATAAGAAAGCCAGAAACAGGTCCACGAAGTACAAGTTGTCATGTCGAAACGAACTTTACAACTTTGTGGGGGTAGGATTGGGTGGAGGGACGGGGGAAGGCTGGGAAAGGATGTGAAGGGTAAACAAAGGAGGAGGCTGCAATGCTTGATAAGAAATGTACTCATTATCTTGCTCATATAATTGTACCCCCTCTGTACAGTATGTTCACAATAAAAAGAAAAATAGAAGAAAGAAAGAAAGCCAGAAACACAGGATGGAAGACAAACAGCCTTTTCAAAAAATTGTGCTGGTAGAATTGGCTGTACACAGAAAACTTAAGTTAGATCCTTATATATCCCCCTGCACCAGAATCAATTCCATATGGATCGAAAACCTCAATGTAAGTCCAGATACCTTGAGAATGTTATAGGAAGACTTAGGAGACACATGAGGTCCGCTTGGCATAGGTCAAAACTTACAAAGTAAGTCTGGATAAATGAGATTACATCAAACCAAACCAATCATTTGTCAGACTCAAAAGCCATGAAAAAATGACAGTGTAGCACAGAATTATTAGGGAGCAAACATACAGATGAGAGCCTCAGCCAATGCTTAACTCTTTCTTCCTTTTCTTTCTTTTATTTTTTTAATTGTGGAAATGCCATACAGAGGAGTTACAACTACATGGGAAAAATAACGAGTACATATCTTATCAAGCATTGTTGCATCCTCTTTGTTTCTCCTTCCCCTACATTCCTATACTCCCTTCACTTCCCCTCACTCCATCCCCTCCACCAAAGATGTAAAGTTTGTTTTTTGACATAACAACTTGTACATTATCCCTTTTCTAACTAGGTTATTTATACTGGGTTTACATGAATGTAAGGGTTTTCTGATGGGGATTAGTCAGAAAACAACTAATGCTAAGACAGAGATAGTATTTGAAATAAGTTGTAGTTGGGGAAATGTAAGGATTAAGGTAGGAGTGTCTAGTTCAAAGCCCTGGCTTGGTACCAGTTAAGTAAGGTATATCTGCACCAGGGAAGGGGGATAAAACAGGAATGGTTAAAAACAAAAACACTGGTCTGAAGCCTCAAAATAAGGACCCCAGTCTGTGTCAACCCAACTGTCTCTACCATGAGGTTTTATTTAAAGTAACAAGCACCATTTATTTTTGCAGAGTGGGATGGTGCATAGTCACAGGCAATATCTCCTAAGTCAGGTAATCCAATTTACTCTTTCATGTTACCCAATAGCCAGGTTTCAATACAAATGAATACATTGAGATTGTACAAATGAGACTGATTTTTCCTCCATTGAATCAAAATTCTGTCAAATGATTTCTATTTTCAAGATGTTTACACATTTCTCATGATCTTTTCTATTTTTTTGTCTTCATTATTGAGGTTCATAATACTTTTTGTTGTTATATTGTGTGTATATGTCATTTTTAGGGTTTGAACTCGATGTTTAATGGTCTCCCTTGTATTTTTTGCTCATGGCTGATGACACTATCATTGAGCCACATTCTCACTTTCTGCTTCTTCAAATTTATGTCTGTTTAGAATGACATTGAACTAAATTATACAGGTTTATCCTCCTAAGTTCAAGGATTGTACACATGAATAGCTAACACAAACTTTGCTTTACCATTATTTTTTATTATGTGGTAGAGGAAAGTGGAAGTATATTTGTGTTTAGTGTGCAATTTTCAAATACAAGTTTGAATCAACTTGATATAATGTAACTATTAACAATTTTAACAGTTAAGTCAATGAATATTACACATTCATACAGAAATATAATTGAAAACAAAAGGCATAATGGTTTTCTTAAAACAAGTAATGGAACAATGAATTTCTTTCACTTTACAAATCATGTTTTATATAACGTTAATTATCAGACTTCTTTGACTAAAAGTAAATATATTAATTTTATACCACAAGATACAAAGTGATTATAGTTAAGAAATAGATATCTCATCACAGTCAGAAGATAAGTTTTCGAGCATTCTCACTAAAAAGAAATGTTGCATGTAGAAATTAATGGATATGATGTAGTTTGATAATTACACAACATATAAATGAATGGGATTACCACTCCATACTTCATAAATGTGTAACAAAATAATTACGTAGCTATGTGCCAGTGGCTCATGCTTATAACCCTAGCTACTAAGGAGGCTGAGAGCTGAGAATCATGGTTCAAAGCCAGACTAGGCAGGAAAGTCTGTGAGACTATTATCTCCAATGTGTCACCAGAAAACTGTCAGTGGCTCAATTGGTAGTGCACTAGTCTTGAACTGAAAAGCTGAGGAACATTGTCCTGGCCCAGATTTCAAGCCCCACGACTGATAAAATTAAAAATAAACATTTACAAATTAACAAATATTTTGACATAAATGTTAAAATATATATTCTAAAAAATTTTAAATTCTTAAACTAGATATAGTAGTTTATATAAATATAGAGAAGTGTTTTCTGGATTTAGTTGTCATTGAATCAACTTTGTAAATCACACATTTCTTACACAATTCATATTTGCATGTTTATATACTTTAAAATCTTAAATATAATTAACTGATAAGTGATAAGCAGTACTGTTCTGGAATCTCCCTTGGCTTTCTAACATTAACCCTTCTACCTTAAAATCGATATGCCCTCTAAACTTATCAGAGGTTTCATCTCATTGGAGCAGAAAAGTTTAAACCATAATCTTTGTTTGGAACAACTATAACATTTTACATATATTTCACTTAGTTTAAGAATCAAAACAGGGGGCTGGAAAGGTGGCTTATTGTTAGAATGCTTGCCTTCCATGCCTAAGGCCGTGGGTTCAATTCCTCAGCACCACATAAGCAAAAAGAAAAAAAGCCGAAGAGGCGCTGTGGCTCAATTGGTAGACCACTAGCTTTGAGCTGAAGAGCTGGGGGACAGTGCCCAGGCCCAGAGTTCAGGTCCCAAGACCGGACCCCCCCCCTCCAAAAAAAGAACCAAAAAATTCAAGTTATCTTTACAATGCCAGTAATGCCAGTAATAGCAAAAAGTCTTTTGAGCTTTTCAGTCTCTTAAGGGATGAAAATCTTTAGTTATACATCTATTTTTTTCTGCCTAATATCTTATCTTAAGAAGATCTTTTTGTGTAACCCTGTGTTCCTGATTAGAAAAGCAAAACAAAGGCAATAGTGAAAATAGCCAAGGAAAATACTTGAAAACATTTAAAAAAGCAATCACAGACACACCTGTTTTCACTGGGTTCAATGAGAATATACATTAAAGGATCACGTTTTTGTTGCACTTAAAGAGCTATAATTAAACTTTAATTAATTAGTAGTGACGAAGGGAACAGAAAACTTTGTTTGAAGACAGCTTGACTCTGAACAATTGAACATAAGCATAATGCATTTATCTTGTTTTTTTTTTAATGTAATTGCCAAAATAATAGAGAACAACACCCAAACACAGGAAAACACCTAAGCCAAAGCAATAAACTTTTGTATATAAAATAATTGTGCGGGTCTGACTTTTTCAAAGTCAGGCTTGCAAAGAGGGAAGTGTATTTGCTTTGGTGTGAACAATAAAAAATATAATAAATACTTTATTAATGTTTATCATATCTTGACTAGGATTCTCATGTTGGAGAAGAGGAAAGGTATAAAAAGTTCAAGATTGTTTGACTATTCCCCAAAATCATTCTTATTTATCAGCTATCTGGGTTATAAGCTGCAAACCCTTGAATATTAATAAATGGTCATTTCCTAAGAAAGGAAAGTTGCTGTGTAAACAAACCTAAAATATCAAAGACTTAGCATAGTGGAAACTATTTTCTAGCTATATCACAAACTGTAGGTGTAGATTTTGTTTCTCATTGTTCCAGGGGACCAATTTTTGTTATCTTATTTTTCACCATCTAGTGATCCTATAATATCCTATACCATCCTGGTATGGCTATATCTTTAATGGATTCTCTAATTTCTGTTGGAAATTTAGGAGGGATAGAAAATAGAGTTTCTGTTTCTGTTTTACCTCATTTTTTGTTTTTTAGAAACTGTAACTCAAAATGACAAGAATTACCTTTATAATATTAGGAGACAGTCTACATTTCCAGATTCTTACCCTAGACTTCTACATAACTTTGGTCCTTAGTGATCCCCAAATGTGAAAATAAAGGGAGCTTCTTATTTAAATATTATTTAGAATTTCAAGAATTGCTTTATGTAAGGAACTTAGTAGTATGTACCTCATACATGCGTACAAAGCCAGTGGCAAAATATTCTTATTCTCAGAAAATAGGGTATGTGATGTCTCTGTAGTTGCATCAAGAAATGCTTGTGGTTTTGAATTAATTTACTAATCCAAATCTGCTGTAAAAAAATTGTACAAGTTAATTGGCTTGAATAATGGGTATTTATCATTTTACAGTTCTAAAGGACAGAAATCTAAAAGAAGTCTCACTAGGTTAAAATCGAGCCACCTACAGCGCTAATATATTTTCCAAATGATTCTAGTGGAAAAGGCATTTATTCTTGTTCTGTTTTCCAGAAATTCAGCATCTGAGTTGGTGTGTTTTCCTTTATCTTCTGATGTAGCATCTTTACATCTTTCTGATGGTTCTTACTTAATCATGTGCTTACCAACTACACCTGGGACATTTAAGTATCCATTTGAGTATACTTCCCCCATCTGACAATTATTCAAATATGTGTTCCTTGGGTAATGAAAGGTGATTATATATATATATGTTTGCTATATATATATATATATATATACATATATATATATATATATATATTTGCTATATATATAGCAAGTCTACATTTGAGGGATTAGATTTTTGGAAGGCATTTTGCTATGTACAATGAGTGCGTAGCATTCTTTCTATTATAAACTGTTATCCTTTCATTAATTTTGAACAACATATTTTTTCAATGAAATATAACTAAAAAATTTAGTGTCTGAAAGCAATTAATCGTGATTAAAATATTGTCCAGTACTAGAAATCCTAAATGTCAGAGAGCAGCTCCTGAAGAGTTCTGGCACTATCACTCTTTACACATTCTGTTTACAATCTTCTCTTTTCAAGAGCATTTGATTGTTATTATTTGGCATTATGGTTAATATTTATTTGACTGCTATTTTTAAAGGACCCAACACCCAGTAGTGGTTCTCTTTTTCTAACTTTTTTGGGTCTAAACTAATTCTGAAAGAAACACAGTCATTTGAATTACATGAACTGCTTGTTGAAGTTGAATGAGCGTGGAGAGAAAGAGAAGAAAAAAGAATTCTCTGTGGGATTGTCACGTTAAAAATGTATCTACAAGCTATTTATCTTAAAATCATCTATTTTTCTTTATGTTTAGATTATGATAAAATTTTGCCTCTCAACTCACACTATGTTAATGCAGTCTTATTTCATGCCTCCCAAAAGCAAACAACAAATTACTATTTATTTTAAAATTATTTAAAAATTTAAATTATCTTTTATTTTAAAATCTATATTTTAAAAAAATTAGCCAAGGCAAATGTTTTATTAGATACTTAGAGTCATGTTCAGACTCTATGTTGAAAGGCAGAAAGGGAAAAAATCATGTTTTAATTCTTCCTTGAGACACTCTGATTTACTTCATCTATTTCTGAAAGAATGAAATTTTTGATTTGAATCCTTTTGCTTGATATCCACAATGTGTCCTTTTTTATTTATTAATAGGAGAATTTGGAGAAAGGATGAGAAGTCACACTAGAAAAAGGAGAAGAGGAAAAGAGAAGGAGGAATCTAGATATTTTGTTCTTCTTCATCTCAATCACAAGGTCTGGATAATGATTGTGAATATTAGATTCAGTGCTCTAGAGTGATTAAACACATCCATAGAAATAGATAACCCCACAAGTGATCACATGGAGAATGCGTATGTATAAAAAATTGCAATAGCTTCCAATAGGAAATATTATCTATTAGTTAGTTCTTGTTTAGGATTTGTTAAAACCTGATGTGTAATAATGAACTTTCATAAAGGTATACAAGAATGGTAAGAACCTAACATCTTAATATCATATTCTAATATTAGTTTAGTTCTGCATGTGTTATATGTATGGGGCTGTATTTGAGTTTTGTCTCAATTTCACATGCTATTTTCTTCAAGTATATGAGTTGGAAGAAGACTCCCTCTGGAAATATGCTATTTTCATAGCTAAGGGAAAACAAGACACAGAAAATGAGATAGAAATTTTCCCTAGAAATTGCCTTTCACCACTTCTGGTTTACTTTTGTATGCTGAGGTAAGTCATATCACCCATCTTGACATTGCAGAGTAGAGGTAAATCTCACCCATAGGAAGCTGATTCAGCACACAGAGTAATATGCCAAGATATTCAAATCGAGATAAAGAGGAAAAAAAGAGAACTCTAGTACAATCAATCATATTTGCCATCAAATGTCTCTTCAGGAAGGAAGATATTATGTACCTTTGTTTCTAAAACTACTGAGATCTTCAAATCATGTCTTTTATGCTTGGATGTTACAGGAATTAGAGAACATTTTGATACTGACACAGAATAAAATCTCAAAGAAAGCTGGAGTAATCATTTCAATACTACCTTTTGTTCTCTGAGGAAAAAACAACATTTTATAGACAACAATTTATACTTTCTTATTTAGTATCTTTTTATTTCCAGAAATGGATTTTGTTAATATATGTGACTATCCACCAGAATAAATGTCTTCATTTATCTTAATCTTGTGCAGACAGCAAGTAAATTCGATGTAAGTGGAAGTTCATCAGTAGCACTTTTTAAAAATGCAAAAAAATGTGGACAGAGTATCAATATACATATTTTTTCACCATCACCTACCACACCTTCTTTCTTCCTTCCTAGGAAACACACCCAATCAATAAAAAGGCTTAGATATTTGGCTCTTGACCTGGAAAGTGTAAGCAGAAGGTTATGGATGTCGGAGATGACGGTTAATAGTGTTTTACATAATAATGTCACATGCAACAGCCCTATGAGTCCTGCAGGTCTTAACACTACTTCCTTAGTGATGTGATAGGAAGGTCAGCCTTTCTGGACTTAGTATTGTTTTCCACTTCCTTTTCTAAGACCTGCCCTAAATTCTAATACATAGTAGCAGAATGCAAAAGTAATGCCATCTTAAGAACGTCCCATTTCAACAAGACATTATGTAAAAAAATGAACTTTACAACTTTGGCGGGGATGGGCAGGGGGATGGAAGTCGGGCGGGGATGATAAGGGGAAACAAAGGAGGAGGCAACAATGCTTGACAAGAAGTCTACTCATTACCTTGCTCATGTAATTGTAACCTCTCTGTACTGTATTTTCACAAAAAAAACTTACTAATATAAAAAAGCAAGTGATTTAGGGCTCTGGGAATGTGGGTTCATGGAACAGTGATTGCTTAGCATGCATGAAACTCTTGGTTCAATTCCTCAGTACCACACCAACAGAAAAAGAAACACTGGAAGTGGTGCTTTGCCTCAAGTGGTAGAGTGCTAGCCTTGATCAGAAAAATAATTTAAGAAATTTCAGGAATATTCCCTGGCCCTGAGTTCATTCCCCGGGACTGGCAAAAGAGTCATTTATCTAGAAAATGCAAAATAAAGAAACCATACTTGGAATATATAATTGTTCCTTCCTACTGATACAGAAAAATAGTCCTTAAGTCATATACTTTAACTATATTAGAATAATGTGTTAAACAGAAAAAAACGTTTTGTTAATAGGTCATGGGAATTAATATCAGGAATGTGCTTAGATATCACATGAAGATTAATTCTGGAAATTCAAATATTCCAGGCTTTGAGTGGTCACTGCTATTTGCAATGAGAAGGGTAGTAAAAGTGAGATTTGCAAATCTTTTTGGTAAATAATGGCACCAAAAAGGCACAGGCTAATTAATAGTTTTGACAGAAGAGACGGAATAACGCCAGATGGAAGGAATAAATGATAATTATAACTTAGTTATAACACAAACTGTTCTAGGGAACCATTTTTGGTTATTGAAGAATGAGTTATGAACTAGGCTTATTCCTCATTGCCTTTAGCATTCTAATCACTTAGGCTAGTTCTTAATCTCTGTGTGATAAGTTGTATATCTTTCTATGTTGCTCTTTCATACTTGATCTCCTTTGCTTTCTAAAAATCTCAGTCTTTATTTCTCTATGAACAATTTCCGATACTAAGTCCACATACGCAGACAACAGAGGATGCTAATGTAAGAGTCCCATTGCTCATGAGTCATTAATGTAACAACATGGAAAAGGAGGACATATTTATTGCTACCTCAATTTTTCTGAAAAGCTACAATGTCACATCATTTGATTCAAATTGCCATTCTTTTTCTACATAGTGTCATTCAGTGTACATAAATGCAAATATGAGCCAGGTGCTGGTGTCTCATGCCTGTAATCCTAGCTACTCAGGAGGTTGAGACTGGGGGATTGTGGTTAAAAGCCACCCTGGTCAGGAAAATCCATGAGAATCTTATCTTCAATTACTACCAGAAACCCGGAAGTGGTACTGCAGCTAAAGTGGTAGAGCATTCCACTTGAGCTGAAGAGCTGAGGGACAGTGCCCAGGATCAGAGTGCAAGCCCAGGACCAACAGAAAAACCGCAAATATGACTTTAAGATTCCCCAAAAGGAATGACAAAGTCAATAGTAATCTTCCCAGTAGCCTTGAGCTAAAATAGGCTCAGGGACAGTGCCCAGGCCCAGAGGTAAAGCCCTAATACAAACCAAACAGCAAAAACAAAATAAAAACAAACCTCAAACCTAGCTGTTTTTCTAATTGTATACAGAGGTACGTAATTATGGAAATTTCTTCCTCTGTTATGTATAATAGAAGAAAAAAGATGTCACACAGTTATTCCCTTCATACTATGTTACATCAAAGTCTCAAAAAATTGCTCTTTTTCTAAATTTATAAATTAATAGCATCTATTTGTTGGCAACCCTGTCTAGATTATACACTTCATCATGTTATAAGTCGACTGTTGGAATTATCTATTAACTAAGTTCTAATTATACTCCCTTGAAAGTATATTCTAGGAAAATAGAATGCCAGAATAATTTGTGAATTTGTCAATTAAACTCTCTACTTAAGAAGTTAGCATTGTATTATTGTTACATCAGAATCCTTCCCTACAAGCAAATGAGTATGAGAAAATGAAAGAAAGGCATTAAAGCAACATGTCTTATCTTTTAGGCATTTAATGGTAGTGGTGAAGGTCATGTCTGAACTCTTCAATTCAATAAAAGCTTGATGTTTATAAGAGCACTTGCTACATATAAGAATTTGTGGCAGGTTGATTGACTAGGTTATTTCAGCATGGAGATATCCCTAACAAGAATTGTATTTCAATAGAGTATATGGCAGTTATGCTGTTTCAAAGACTATTGAGACATTTTCTATTCTAAACAAGAATCACTTCGAGGAGTCCTCAGTCACATCAGTAAAGCTATATGTTTAAACTAATACTTGGTGTTACTCGTCCTACATTTATTATTAATAGGCTGATAAGACAACATAAGATATCCAAACATATCTAAAGATATTTCAATAAAATCCTAAACTGATGTGGATACATGGGCCACTCATTGGAAATGTACAACAAGTTAAGGTTGTCTGTGCTGTAGTCCAATCCATAAACTCCTGCCTAAACAAATGCTTCAAAAATATTCACAGAATTCCTCTAAGTAAAGTTCAGAAGAGTTGTATTTGTATAATTCTTCTAAGATCAGGATAAAAGCATTTGTTCCCAACATTTAAAATCAACAGGATCTGTTGAATTCATGGATCCAGAATTTTATGGCTTCACATTCATATCTATAAATTTTATCAATATAATTTTCCCCCAAACACTGTTCTTATTGAACTTGTCCTTTTACTTTTCAAATCCAAGTAGCATATTTCCTTAAATATCATCCTGCAAATTCTTTCCTTCCTTTATTTCCATAAATCTGTGTTTATTACTTTTTTGTTTCCTTATTTATCTCTTCCAATCATGTCCACACTGGTGCTCACATTGCTCACACTTGTATCTGAAATTTCCTTTTCCTCTTCCCTTCAATAATGCCCGTGATTTTATTATTCTTTTTCATATTCCTGGCCGTGGATATTTTGATGATGTCTAAACAGACCTATCTTTCCATCTGTTTAATATAAACTTTAGAACTGTCAGAGTTTTTTCCACTAAATCCATCATTTCCACCTGTGTTCCTTATCACTAAGAATAACACTAACACAGTTGCCAGCCAAACATATGGAAGCACTTTAGATTTCTACTTATCCCTCTACTCCATCACATTAGATAAGATGAATGATCAAGTTTTTCTCAGTTTCTGACACTAATATGATTTCTATGTACTCCTTTTTATGCCCCTGTCACCAGCCTGTTTCATTCACTCATCACTGTCACCTAATCTTAAAACAACCATTTTCAAAATATGCATTTTCCCCATAGTCTTTTCATATTGGTCCTCTCCATCACCAAATTATTCTCCTTGTAAGCACAAAGAGTGAAGAGCTCAGATACAAATTCTAGTATTATTATTTACTCTCTACATTGACTGTAGGCCTTACATTTCTCATCTGTAAATGAATGTAATCTACAAGAAATAATGAAGAATATATTTTTTGACGTCTAGAGGAAGAAAAAATGAAAACTGAAGAGTCCTTACATTTTCCACCTTGGCTTACAAATAAGGAAAGTGTCAAATTCAGTTTGTTGGTATAAAGTCACAAATTGTTTCATGCAGAAATAAAAATAAATTTTACCCCCTGGCTTTAAGGCCTATGCCCTTTTAAGGTAACTACAGATATGTAAGTGGTTTTATGTAAATTGGGTCAAGAGTTTACAGCTGTATTGAAGAACACACTTTTAATATATCATTGGAAAACATTGGTGATTGAATAGTTTCTATAGGAGAAGGTTATTTGAACTAACCACACTAACTTGAAAACTACATCTTAGTCCATCAAATCTGGAAATAAACAACTTTATTTATAAGAAAATAATACCACCAAGAAAAGTGAGTATACATTAGAGAGACTGCAGAAATAACATTAGCGTTTTCACTGTCTCTACGTGTTTATGTGATTGTTTTTCTTCGTATTGAAACTCTCCTCTTGTTATTCTTATTGTATGTAATCCAATGCTGTGTATTACTATGTATTCAATGTGGGAAATCTAGCTTCAAACTGTAAAATTTTTCCTTTTCAATCACAACATTGTCATTATCAGGGTATACTGTGGTCATCATCTTCACCAAAATTATTATTAGCATCATAAGTGCTAACTATTGAAAGTCTGATATGTATGTATGATTTTGCAATTATTTGTATATTGATTAATAATTTTAATGTTACCACTGTGCATGCATCCATATTAGAATTTTGAACAAATAAAGAAATAAAAAAACTAAACCATAACAGGAAAATTGACTATGTGCTTATAACAAATGTGCTTATAACAAATTATGGAATAGATTTTTGAAGGATTGCAAATTCCTAACCATTATGAATTAATTTCCTCTCTACCCACCACTACAAAAAATATTTCAGAGTTTGAACAGAATTATTTCAAGTAATATACTGTAAATGTTACTAAAATATCATGTGTATATCTAAAATTCTCTTGAAAGTAATACACTACATTCTATTGAAATATTTGTTATTTTATTCTAGGGAACTTTTGGAAAAAATAGACGGTATATCTTTGAAATGAAAAAGTCAAAAAATATTAGCATAAAAGTTTTAAAGGGAGTCTGTCTTCAGAAATATATGTATGTATATATATATATATATATATGTATATATACATATTACGTGTAGAAAGTCAGACATTTTTAGAGATATTTTGTCATCAGAAATATATACATATCTCTAAATTTGTTTTTGTTATTGTTTTTGTTTTTTTGCTTATGTGGTACTGAGGAATCGAACCCAGGGCCTCAGGCATGCAAGGCAAGTGCTCTACCACTGAGCCACCTTCCCAGCCCCATATCTCCAAATTTATGTGCACAACGATGTACATTATAGTTAAACAAAAATCTTAAAATATTATTACAATTAAAAAAAATACATCAAATCAAGTACCAGTAACTCACGCCTATAATTCAAGCTGTTATGGGTAATGAGTTCTTAGAACTGTGTTCAAAACTAGCCCAGACATAAAAGTACTTGTTAGATTCTTATCTCCAATTAACCACTAAAAACAAGAATTAGCTCTGTGACTCAAGTTGTAGAGTGCTGGCTTTGGTCATAAAAAGGCTTAGGGACAATGCCCAGGCCTTGCAAACAACAACAATAACAACAGCAAAATATATCACATTAATTTCACAAAAGCGTCTTTTAACTGCTGGGAACATTTCTTAGAAACATGAATATATGCCACTGGAAAATGTTAAGTAAAAATTATAGAATATTTACGTTTATGTTAAAGACATGACTATTTAGATTGTTTAAGATATTTAGGTAATGATTAGAAATGAAGAACCATGATTATATATTAGGACTGGTCTTTTATTCTATTTTACGAGAGTAATAAAATAATATTTGTAATGATTATATAAAATTAATCTTCTTTGGTATTGGAATTATAATAATTGATAAATATTTTTAAATGATTTCCATAGGAAAGGATCATTTTCATAATGGTATCAATTCTTTTGTAATTTCAAAAAAATTAAGAAAATTATTGTAAGACTGGTTTGCTCTAAGACTATATTTGTTTTCTTTTTAAAATTTTCATATGTGGTAGAAATTAAAATTTCAAAAATTCAATGGATGTTGGCATTCAGGAACTTCTTCATAGATACTAATATTGGAGTCCCTTAAGTGGAATTATTTTGTTTCATTTGTTATTTTCACAAATAAATCAAGACAATTGTCTATTTTGTTTCTTTTCACTGCTATTGGCTCTTACCTTGAGAATACTATTTTTTCCTAGAAAAAGAGAAAAGCAATTTGGTTGAGCAAGTAACATATGATCTTCATAAACTGCAGATGCATAGATTTGGGTCTACTGTCATTTGCTAAAAGTTTCTTCCAGAAAAGTTTATCAATTACTTATAAGTGATGAATAATTCCTAGATATTCCATTTATCACATACAATTTTTGATTGAGTTATCTCTGCATAAACTCAAAATAGCAGACAAAAAACCCAAAATAGAAATCACATCCTTGTTTCAAAAGCTGTAGTTTACAAAGAATTTTTAGCCAGCACATCTTTTTAGGCATTCTGCAATCTGTGTGAAGTATTTTTAACAATATTTATTTTTCGCTGACATGAAATTCACATGCATCAATTATCTCCTTTTATTGTATATTGTTGTTTGCAAGGTTTGGAAATGAATGGTACAATCATAGGTTTTCCAAGCCTAATTTTTACAAACTTGCATTTCTTCAAATAGAAATGCTGTAATTTTAGAAAAGCCATTAAAATTCATATAAAATTCAGTTACAGGAATTTGTCCAGCATACATCCTCTATAGTATGTCTTTTCAAAATTTGTTTTTGGGGACTATTTCCAGGGTCTCACACATACTATTCAAGTCCACTGTCAATGAACTATATTCCCTGTCCAAAAAAGATTTCACTTCTCTTTAATACATACATGTAAGTGTAATGGCTGGATGCTATACAATTCTCTTTGACCTTTTGAAGACTTGAAAACTTGCTTCCTATATCAATTTCTCCACAAATGCCTTACTATATTTTGTGTCATCTTTTTATATGATGGTCATATTAGTGAGTTTTATTTTTAATTTTTCTTAGATACTAATGAGGAGCTTAATTCATAGGCTCCTCCAATTGACTATTAATTTACATATGTTCTTTAAAGAAATATCATGTTCAGGAAAATATTTATATAGAATTAGAAGATATAAAAGTACTTAAGACTGAGGATCATTGTAGCATTAGTATTGTAGCATTAACAAATGTGTGCCCTGTATCTGTTGGATATGTTTTCACTTCTTTCATAGAATTATGAAAAGTTATCAGTTGATATAAACCAGTTTATTCTTGCTTTTCTTTAGCCAGTAATGTTTTCCATGTCAAATTTTTAGAAACCTTCACGGATCCAATGTTATGAATTTTTACATTTATGTTTTATAGATTTTTACATTTCACACTTAGTTTGATAATCATTTTTTATTTTGATTTTTTGTATATGGTTTGAGGTAGTAGTCTAAGATCGTTCTTTAAATCTAGAGAGGCCATAGTCCCAATACACCCATTTAAGATTCTATTTTTATTTCATAAAGTCATGGCATCCTTTTCAAAATCTATTGACCATAAAACTATGAATTTATTTTTGATAAATGTCTTACATTCTTCTATGTGTCTGTTCTTATAGTAGAGCTCTGATGTCTTCACTACTAAACATGGTAATAAGATTCAAATCTAGTATGAAGGCTCAAGCTACAACATTTTACAAGATTTTCTGACTGACCTGTACTCCTTGAATTTACATACAAGTTTATTGAGCAGGTGGACCAATATTCTACAGAAATATCTAGATGTTTGCTAGTCACTCATATTTTGTACCTTGTGAAACACAAGACCCCAGATATCATATATAGAAAAATGTCTTTAGAGAATGCTTGGAGCAACTAAAATTAATTTAAAGATGAGTTAAGATTTAGATAACACTATAGCATAATAAAGCTGAATGATAACGACTTGAATTGTAATACAGATGAGAGTGAGAGGGGATAGAATGATGAACCACATAGGAGCTGTTATTGTGTTTCAAAAGACAGAAAGACTTCAGAGAAGAGAAGGAGGAAAATAATCAAAGTGTTCTGAATCAAGTTTGTTTTTAATCCACCTAGTAGTGTGGAACTGAGAGTCAGAGAAGGTGGAAAAAATAAAGCATTGTATAGACATGTTACAATGTAAAGAAACTGTAATAGGAATATGATAATTAATCTCCAAAGAAATAAGAGAAATAATGGGTAAATTCTACAGGCAAAAAGAATGAAGAGAGAAATAAAGGAAAGTAAAACCTTTATCATTAAGAAAGGCAAGAGTTTGGAAATGGAAAGGCAGTGGAAATCTTCAATAAAACAATAAAATAACAATAAAAATTGCTAACGTGGATAGACTATGGATCACATTTTATCATATATAATTTTGAAAAAATATATTAGGAATGAAAATTTAAAAGTCATAATTTAAAACTCTATTTACATTATAACTAGACTCTATAGTTCAGTGGTAAAACCTTGGCCTAGCATATGTGTAACAATGGTGTGATCTTCCAAACATTACAAAGTACACAGAAAGCACACACACACACACACACAAACACACACACACATAAACCCATCCCCCCACATATACTCCACATACACACATTTGGAATATTAATATTATCATATTAAACAGAGGACATTATAACTACTAGAAAAAGTAGGTTAATATATGAAATAATATTGCTCATACTATTTAAAAGTTTAGTAGAAATAAAATAGTCACAAAATACTTGAATTCTTATAGATTAAGTAAATTGAAAATTAAGAAATAGAAGACTGGAGAACCTTTGCAAACCAGTTTCAAATAATAACCATTTTGAAACATGTATCCTTTTATTTTGACAAAAGATTGATGTTATTGGTGTTTTAACTGAAGACTTAGAATATGAACACCAGGTGTTCTATATCTCGCTACGCATTGCTATAACTCTAATCATTTCACTCTGGATATTTTTATAATAAGGTCTCACAGTTTCTCAAGTTCTCGCGAATTACAAACCTATATGCAGTTCCTACCATAGCTAAAAAATGGAAGCCACAAATCACCATGCCCATCTCGCACATTTTTAATTCAAGTACAAATATTTACCAAAAATGACCAGGTAATGAAGCCTTTCTTAATAAAGTATGTGCTTCTTGAAAATAGAGAAAGTATTTGTTACCTGGAAAAATATGTTTAGAAATATAAGAAAATAAATTTATTTAAATTCACCAACCATACAAAAATGGGAGAAAATAGTTTTAAATATTCACATGTTAAATACTTAAAAAGCAAAATATACGTGTCTGAATTATTTACATGTGTAAAAATCATTCAAAAGTAAATTAACTAATCCTACAACTATGAGAAAAGAATTACCCTAAAGAAACAAAAGAAAATAAGTTATTAAGTTCAAATCTTGAAATTTAGAAAATAAAATGAAGTGTACTCTTTAGTTGACTTAAGTAACTGTAAACCCTCTGTATATCAATGTTATAATAAAAATGCATGAATAAAGAAAGCAAATTTACCCACTGATCAATAGCAACAGCAGAAGCATCAGTAGTTGTTTGAGTGTAGAAAAAAACGATGGCGGGGATAACAATGTTCCTTCCATAAGAAATGTACTCATTACATTACTTATGTAACTGTAACCCCTGTGTACATCACCTTTACAATAAAATTAAATTGAATTTAAAAATAAACAAAATAATATACCAATTAAGAATTCTTAGAAACAATTGGTTAAAAACTTTGTAAAAATCTGCCCCAAGTACCCAAGGAATATACTTTGATGATAATAGTTAAATACTTAAACTCCAGCAGAGGTCAAACAGTTTAAAACCTGTTACAAAGTAAAGTAATAAATCAGAATAATATATTACTATAATAATCATTAGATGAATTTTTAATGGTAGTCAATTATGTAAGTAATGAGGCAATTTGCCATTTGTTTGCACTTAATAAGTGAAAAAGAATTTTCTAATTCTTTTTAAATATATCACAAGTTTAATGAAGAAACTATTCTGCCACATTGTAGCATAATCAGTTACAGATGATATTAGAGCAAAGAACAGATTGTACTATGTTTTTGGATGTTAATGTATATACTTATTTTGGTTGTGGGAAATTGTGGGGATTTCAACTTGGGGTATTACTCTTGCTAGGCTGGTATCATTATCAGTGTTTAATTTTAGGATAGGGATTCCCTTTTGACAAGAACATGCACCTGATCTCTCGTTAGACTTCCATTCATCAATGGCATCAGAGTTGCACACCAACTCATCGAGCTTCTTACCTTGGCTGGCCTGGATCTGCAGTCTTTCCAATCTTAGTTTCTATATAGTGCAGGATGGTGGAAATGATCCAATGCACCCAACTATAGATAGAGATGGAGTCCACTAAAATTTGGCCTGGGTTCTGTTCTTAAGTATCTTAAGTAGTTAAGAGTACAGATGGAAGCCCCTGGTGCCAAGCAGTAACAGTATTTTTAAAGCAATCAGACATATATATTACTTAGGCTTGTGATTACCTCTGGTAAAGAATGAAAGAGCAGTGAAGCACAGAGGACAGGCAGAATTTTAACTACCTACTCAGAGGCTGAATCAGAATAGCTAGCTACTCTGGAGGCTGAGATCTGAACATCACTGTTCAAAGCCAGTCCATTCATGAAAATACATGAGATTATCTCCAAAAAACCAGAAGTGGAGCAGAGGCTCAAGAGGTAGACCACTATCCTTCGGTACACAAGCTTAGAGCTAGTACCCAGGCACTATCAAGCCTCAGGAATGATGAATTCCAGGAATGAGCACATGAACATGCGCGACTGTGTACAGGCACGTGTGTGCACAAACACACATACACACACACATGAGTATTTCAATGCAGAGTTCTTTATTTTTCACCTTGCTGTACTTTATTTCCCTGTATTTGTTCACCAATTAACAAAATCAGCTAAGCACCTATTTACATAAAACTCATCATGTTTCTCTAAAATCTACTCTCTTTTGGAAGCCTGCTTTTATTTCATCCAAAAGGAAATTATTCAGGAGGTTAGTTCAGCTCCTTCAACTCTGTAATGTTAGATGATTGTTTAGGTT
Source organism: Dipodomys spectabilis (assembly GCF_019054845.1). Classification (NCBI taxonomy): domain Eukaryota; kingdom Metazoa; phylum Chordata; class Mammalia; order Rodentia; family Heteromyidae; genus Dipodomys; species Dipodomys spectabilis. The sequence continues at coordinate 742,992 of NW_024870872.1, read as the reverse complement.
CTTCCTAGCAATATGATTTTTTGAAATCGTAATAAAGCAACATATTTCTTTCACAAGAAGGGAAGCCTCTGTCAAACAATTAATAATAGGTTTTTCTCCTCCTGGCAAGCATCTGTAGTTTTATCATCTTCATATAATTCATGATCAGTCTGTGTATGCCAAAGACTGCTCTGAAAATAAAAAGACCCTTCTCAGCTCTTAACATTCATATACCATTCATAGATATGAAGGTGTTTAAATATTATTGAAATTGCTTTGGACTAAATAATGTTCACCTTGAATAGCTTGAGAAAGAAAAATTGGTTTCTCAGCACTTTAGGTAAGAACTTGAGTGAAAGAAACAAAAGGAAAAATGAGGAAGAGCTAAACACATACATTCAAATTAAACAAAACAACCCAAGAAAACACAAATTAATTCAGTACTCAAGAACCTGCAGGAAATGCAAAGATTTTTTAAAAATCAACTATGATAGGCTTATGAAAATCCTGACTCTATGGGAGTGTACTATTGTGAGGATAGTGGTTAAATCTCAGACTGAACAGAAAGATCTGTACACAATGCCAGGCACCTGTTGTTCTAAATTCAAGGAAGAATAACATAAAGTAGACTGAGCCCACGATCATACACAAATAGGAAGCCAGATTCTATCTGAAAATTAATTTGGATAATTTAGGGCTGGGGCATGACAAAGTGGTAAGAACACCCATTTAGGAGACACAAGACACCGAATTCAAACTCTAATATTATGTGTATTAAAGAAAAAAACATATTACTTTACATAATTGGAATAATAATAAGATTTGAGTATTTGAGTGGAGAAAAACCCATGAGAGAGATACAGTGAACCCATGTTGCAATGCTTTCTACTTAAATGATAATGTTATGTGATTCTCCAGACATAACTGAGTTACCTTGCAAATGAACATAGATGTGCATTTTGGTGATGGAAATACTCTATTTACATAGGGGTAAATTAAGTAGACTTTTTTTTGGTAGATGTAGTTCTTGAACTAAGAGCCTGGGTGATGACCCTGAGCTTTTTCTCTCAAGAGAAACCAACAGAAAATCTCTACTACTTTTAGCCACAGTCCCAATTCTGATTTTCTGTTGGTTGTTAGGAGATAAGAGGCTCATGGACTTTCATGCCCAGCATGGCTTCAAACCATGATCGTCAGATTTTAGCCTCCCGAGTAAGCAGGATTCCAGGCATGAGCCGTCAATGTTTTTAATAATTTAATAAATTGTACAGTTACAGAAATTATAAATTATCATTATAACCTGTATTATATATGTGTGTATGTATATATCAATGCAAACGGACAGAGATATTTTAACATATTCTTGTATCTAGAGTAGATTTATGAAATCATCCTTTATTATAAAATAAAATGGTAACAAAAGTTAATGAGGAGCAAAACAAAGGGAATTGTCTCATGTTTCTTCTTGTTGAATGGAATATGAAATGTGAGAATTAGTTTGTGAAAACCATCTTTCCTTTAACAAAATGGATAATGGCTATTAATTCCAATCCATTTATTTACCTATATTGTGCATCCTCACAGATGAGTGTCAAAATCAAACCACGTATTTTGTCTTTGTATTGAAATCACCTGTTATAATTTAGGGGATAGATGAAGTAATCAAATAAAGATTAATATAATAGGAAGTGAGGTTATGAGTTAGAGCTGAAAATTATTTTAAATATGATAATAGCTAATAAAATTGCATATTTCTTACATAAAATATATTGTCATGTACCTCATTCCCACATTAGGAAAGTATATAGAAGGTTCTCACTAAATTATGTGTACAATCATGAAACAAATGTTTTGAAAGAATACGGGCACCGTGTGGTTTTAGCTTATTGAGACCAATAGGAAGTAGTGTGTTTTGAGGACGTCCACAACGTTGTGATGGAGATGAAGGGAGGGATGTGCTTATTCTGTAAAATTGGCTAGAGGATTGCTCCCAAAAAATAGCGATGAATTCTTCCAAAAGTTTACAGTAAAATCACTTTCACAACCATGTTCACTGCTGCACTATTCACCATAGCCAAGTCATGGAAACTGCCCATATGCCCTTTGGCAGAGGAATAGTTGGAGAAAGTGTGGCACATATACAAAGTTGGATTGCACCTATCCATAGAGAACACTGTTACATCATTTGCAAAGAAATGGATAGATCTATGTATTTAAATGTTTTTTTTTTCTTTCATGCATTTGTTCCTAACGCATTTATAAGATTATTTCTTTGTTGCTTTGTATGTCCCTCCCCCACGGTATAACCCCTGCTTTCACTGTATATGATGTCGGTATAGTTTGTGGAGGGGAACGGGAAAAACAAGTCGTTTAAATAAGGATACAGGTGGACCCTTTGCAACAATGAGAAATACAAGTTGTCATGTTGAAAACAAACTTTACAACTTTCTTGGTTGGGGAGAAGATTGGGTTGGGGAGCGGGGGGAGGCTGGGAAGGGATGGGAAGGGTAAACAAAGGAGGAGGCCACAATGCTTGATAAGAAATGTACTCATTATCTTGCCCATTTAATTGTAACCCCTCTGTACAGTATTTTCACAATTAAAAAAAAGAAATGGATAGATGTACAAATATGTTAAATAAACGACGTCAGAGCCAGACACACAAAGGACCCATGTTCTGTCGTGTCTTTGGAAGCTAGAACTTTATGAAAGTTAACACATCAGTATTAACCAAAGCATGCTATTTGCAGAGGAGGAGTTAAAAGGTGTAATTTCTTATAAAATTGAACTTTTAATCCCACAAAATGAATACAGGAAACTATCATTCGGAAGATGTGAGGGAAAGTCAAAGGGCTTCGTGCTTATTAGGGGAGCGCTCAACCACTGAGCCCCAGGAGTGAACGAGGTAGAAATAGAGACTGCTGTATATAAATATTATATACTCAAAAAGATTTCTGCATATTATTAAATTATAGATAATATTACTACCAATTATTACTACCAATTAATAATGATGTGTCCCAGTTAACAATTAATAAACATTAATTAATAATTACTCAAAAGCCTATAATTGTTTATCAGATATGTACATATATCCATACATATAATTAGATATTTCATAGAATGAGACCAATGTCTATATATTATTAAATTATGCATCATGTGTTACTCCCAATTATTAGTTATTTAATTATGTCTCCATGTAATTTTTATTCTGTTAATGCTTAATAAAATATTAATTAAACTTAGTGCACATCCTAAACTTATTACATCTAATTTTATCCTAGAATGATTCACTACTAATTCAATCTGTTTATCATTTACTGTAGTAGCAATTATTCTACCTATGATGTTTTTTACCTTTATTAGATCCTATTACACAGCATATAGATTTACATCCAAATTATACATCCTACCTGGCACCGAGCACATTCACAGAAAAGGAAAACATGTGTCACGCTTGGCTTCTCACTCCAAGATTACATTTTGGCAGTGCTGGGATCTAAACTCAGGACAAAGAAAGCTCAGTTCATGAATGGGTGACTGCCAGCACACTAGCTACTACCCAATTCAGCTGCCAGGCAGTGCCCAGGCCCTGAGATTTAGCCCTGTATGTTGACTACAAATTGTGCTTAATGAAGTAATTATTTTATTTTTTTATTCATTTGCCATTTATTTTACTGACTGCTATAACAGATGGAATATTTACTACACTTATTACATAGGATATAGAACTGCCTATATATGAAACTTCACACCTGACACCCAGGACTTTCACAGAAAAAGAAAACATGTGTCACCCTGTGTCTTACTGCACGATTCAATTTTTGTGAGTGCTGGCATCTGAACTCACAGCCTACAAGGCCCAATTCATGAATGGGTGAGTGTCAGCACAACAGCCTGGGGCATATTGAGCCGACAAGCAATTCCCAGCACATGAGATTGAGCCCCAGGGGTTGACAAAACAAGAACAGTTGGACATGCAGATGCTAGTACACAAATAAATATTTATCTTTATAAAGTGCCAGAGATGTCTATATATTATTCAGTTATACAGGCTACATTCCTACTAATTCTTGGTTATTTACTATGCCTCCATGTAATTAATATTACTGTTTTCATCCTTAATGAATTATTAATTAAATCGACCACTGTCCCGAAACTATTGTGTCCATGTAATTAATAGTATTCTTTTAATGTGTCAAAAAATATTCATTAAAATCCATCGGCCTCCTAAAATCACTCTATAATTTTATACTAGTAACATTCAGGAACAACTAATTCAACCTTGACATTCATAATTTTCCATCGGTATTCCTATGAAAAGGAATAAGACTCTTAGGATCTCCCTCCATTGATAGAGGTGAGAACCCAGGTTCAAACACAGGGCTTATGTTGTCGTTTTGGCTCAAGGCTTCCCTGGAAGCCCAACAGCATTCAGCAACGGCGGGTTACCAACACTTTTCAGCCCTGTCATTTAGACCCAGGATGGTCACCTTGAAACAAATGTAAAACCAGCAGCCATCTGCAAGTTACTCGGGTCTTTTCTGTGTCGTATTATTTATTTATTTTTCCTGTCAGCCTTTGAGGTCCAGGAACCTAGGTTCGGCTGTGGGTCCAGTGGCTGTAATCCAGCCTAGAGTGATCAAAGCTGAGGCAGAGCTGCCATTGAGCTTGACAAAATAAAAATGCATAATACATACATGCATACATATATATATACATAGATACATTAAAATATTTAAATAATTATGAGGCTACTTGTCATATTCACGCCTTTTTTTCTGCCAGGCCTGGGATTTGAACTAAGGTCTGGGTAAATCTGCAGTACTGTGGGGGAAGGGAAAGCTCACAATGCTGGAAGACAAGAAAGACAAGCCTGTTCCTAGCACTCGCAAAAATAATATTCGTATACATTTTAAATACATGATTTACATTTACATACACATGTTTACTGCATATTGCAGTTAGTGTAGTTATTCATTTTATTTGTTTTTATTTATTTATTATATATTTTAGAGTGTATGATTACATGTATAACATTTTTTACATCCTATTAAATAGAACATAGATTTGCCTGTGTATTACACATCATTCCTGAGACCCAGGACTTTCACGGATAAGGAAAACAAGTGGGGCAATTGGCTTCTTCTACCAGGATTAAGTTTTTGACAATTCTGTGATTTGAACTCTTGGCCTGAAAGGCCCACTTCATGAATGGTCAATGTTAGCACACCAGTCTGACGCAAGTGAAGTTGTCGGTCAAATTTGAGGACCTGAGATGAAGCACTAGGAGTGGCCAATATATAAACAGATAGATATGTAGATTGCAGTGTATTTTCGGGGGGGGGGAGTCAGCCACAGGGATTGCACTAAAATGTTGAGGGTACTGTCCTAAGATCTTTGCTCCAGGCTAGATATCTATGACTTTGGTCCACAGCTCAGATTTTCACAGAAATCCTGCCAGGGCTGTGTTTTAAACCCACTAGTGTCAGATCTCAGCCCCCGAGAATCTTGGATGACAGAGGTGAGCAAGCCAGCAGCATCTGGTTCTGTGGGGCTGAGTTGAAGTCGTATACCTCTGACTAAGTCAGGTTAGATAGTAGCTGTCAGCGCCAGACTCTCGGCTTGCTCTGTGATGAGGTATTTGTAGTCCTATCCTTATAGAGTTGCAGTCACAACATTCAATCTTTTTTCATGCCCATCCTGGACCTTGAGTAAGAGTTTGGACGCAGTCCTTAAGCTTTTATGCTCAAAGCTAATGCTCGACTGCTTGAGTGAGAGCACAACTTCTGGATTTTTATGTGCATGTGGTAGTGAGGAATCAAATCCAGGGCTTTGGATATACTAGCCATCATTATACCACTGAGCCCCAGCAGTGACAAGTATATGAACAGATAAATGTGTAGCTTGGCATGTATATATATATATATATATATATATATATATATATATATATATATATATATATATGTATGTATATATATATGCATATATATGTATACACATATATATACATATATATGTATAAAACAAGAGAAAGCTGTCTGTATAGTATGAAATTACATATAATATATTACTACCCATTATAGACAAATTATTCCTTCCACTTTTAAGTATCATGGTTGAATACATAATGAAGATTTAATTTAAAATTAGTCAATGTAGTATAATTGTTGTGTATAATTTTATAGTATACTCATACACTAACTACTAATTTGTTACTTTTATAAAATTCCATTCATATCGATGTACATGGGAATGGGTTTCTTAGAATCTCTTGCCAATACTTAGTGGCAGTCCCGGGATTCGACATACAGGCCTAAGTTGAGGTTTTGGCTACGGCTTCCCTAATAGCCAGCCAAACATCAGCATGCAATGTCATGTACACTTTCTGGGCCTTGTCATTTATATACCAGGTGGTCACAATGCAAAGGTAAAAAAATGTAAAACTGCCTTCTTGAATTTCTCCATTTTATCCTTCTCCTTTATATTTTATTTCTTGCCAACCCCGAGATTTAAACTTGGGTCCTAGGATCCCAGGGTAGCTGTGGCAGAGATGCCAAGACGTGAGTTCAAGCCCCGTGCTTAGCAAAAATAAAATAAAATAAAATAAGCCCTGGCTTAGAATTTGCACCATTTTTCTGGCAGGCCTGGTATTTGAACTCAGCATCTGGGTATCTGTGTGGAATGTGGGTGAGGGGTAAGTCCCACACTGTTCCCAAATCCTGGCTAAGATATGAAATGGCCAGCGATTTCTGTTCCGAAAAGAGTATACCAATAAATTCCACCCTCATATTTCCTGTTAGAAGTAAGCCTTGGGCTGTGAATGTGACTAAGTGGTAGAGTGCTTACCAAGCAACTTGAAGCCCTGGGTTGGATTCCTCAGTACCACATAAACGAAAGAATCAAAAGTGTCACTGTGGCTTAAGTGATAGAATGTAGCCTTAAGCAAAAGCAGCTCAACAACATGCACAGACCCTGAGTTCAAGCCACAACACTGGCAAAAAAAAATGTGAGCTTGGTGAGACATAAACTTCTGGAACTCAGAGGAAGGCCGAGGTTATAGGTAAGAGGTAGAGGGCAGGTGGTGGTGGCTGACCCTTGTAATATTTGCACTCAGGAAGCTGAGATCTGAAGATTATAACTGCAAGCAAGTGCAGGCAGGAGTCTATATGAGACTCTTTTCTCCAATTAAGCACCAAAAAAAAACAGAGCTGTGGTTCAAGTAGTAGAATGCTAAACTTGAAGCATAAAAACTTAGGGATAGCATCCAGGCTATGAATTCAAACCCCAGGACTGGAACACACACACACACACACACACACACACACACACACACACACACACACACACACACACACACACTGGAAATTCTACATAGCCATCAAATAGAATATTATACCATTTGTATCTCTCATGTCTCATGTCATCTGCCTGGTATCTCATTGCCATCGTATTGTCCCTGTACTGCACTAACTAACACATGCAAACTGATGTAAAAGATTTTCAGGGTTGTGGGCTAATCATAGATTCCTGAGTATGAGTTCTCTGCTCATTCTCTTTGTCTTTTCATGCCTTTGAGTAGTGATTGTACAGATTCATTTGTACCATTTGCTACACAGAAAAGAGATGAACCATACATATATATGTGGGTATATATGATTATATACATACACACATTTATACATACATGGATGTATGCACACATATGGATATATATTAAATACTTGAGTACATTTTATGTTTTCAAGAAATATGCAGCTAACAAAAATCACATGCATTTTCCTACCTTTCCAATTTTTTTTCAAAACCTAAAGAACTTTGTCTCTTTTGAATACCTAATTATTAAGAGAATATCACCATCTCTGATTTGTCAGTGGCCTTAAAATTAGATGTTCAAGTAGGACAAAGTTATTTAGGCTTTTGGTGGAAGAAAGGCATATTACTAGGGTTCTATTCATGGGTTCTCTGCATGCTAGACAGGACTTTGTAAAGCACCAAGCAGCTCAACTACTTTTGCCATTCTTCTAGTCCATTTTATTTACTTGAGGTCTTGAAGTTTTTCCCTGGTCTGATCTTAGATTGACAGAGACTTTGCTACATATGCCTCATAACATAATTAGCTAGGATTACAGATGAGAACCACTATGGCCAGCTCATTTGTTGATATGGCTGTCTTGGCAGTTATTTCTCTGGCCTGTCCTCAGACCATGATGCTTGTCATGTCTGATTCCCAATCAGCTGGGTTTACAGATGGGGCTACTATACTTGGTGTACATGACACCTTCTGTTTTGTGGGGGGTTTTTTTGTCGGTCATGGGGCTTGAACTCTGGGCTTGGGCGCTGTCCCTGCACTCTTCAGATCAAGAGAGCAATCTATAGCTTGAACCACAGCACCAGTATGGGTTTTCTAGTGGTTTTATTGGAGATAAGATTCTCATGAACTTTCCTTCTCAGGCTGGCTTTGTACCATGATCCTCAGATCTCAGCCTCCTAAGTAGCTAGGATTTCAGGCGTGAGCAACCGCTGCCTGGCACACCTTCTGTTTTTTCATCAGAGGTTTTTATTGTAAAAATTCTGTATAGAGGGGTTATATTTACATGAGCACGTTAATGAGTACATTTTCTATCAAGCATTGTTACCTCCTCCTTTGATTTTCCCCTACCCTCCTCTCCCAGCTCCACAACTACACTCCCTTCTACTCCCTTCCCTTCTTCCCCGCCTATATTATAAAGATCATTTTCAACATAGTGGCTTGTGCATCTCATTGTTACAATGGGTCAGCCTGTTTCACTATTTAACTATTTTGTTTTTTCCCTACCCCTCCCTAAGCTAGAGAAGGGTGTATACATGATGCAGGGCACCAACATTAAATACAGTGAAAACAGGGGTTAAACCATGGGGGAGGAACATAAAAAGAAAAAAAAACACATGGTAGATTATAAACCCTATCTTGGGTTTCATTTTGCTTAACATCATCTTATCTGGTCGTATGTACATAGCTTTTGAACTTTTATGCTTGTCTGAAGCATATAATATTTATTACAAATAAGGGAAACCATAAGACCTATGTTTCTTTGGGTTTGGCTTACTTCACTTGATATATTTTTTTCCAAATGCCACTTAGAGCTTCCATATGATCCAGCAATCCTATTTTTGGCATTTGTCCAAATGTTCACAAACAAGACCATACTAGGTTACCGGCAGAACTATGTTTATTGCAGCATTATTTACCATAGCCAAAATATGAAACCAACCCAGATGCCCCTCAGTAGATGAATGGATCAAGAAAATGTGATACAGGGCTGGGAAGGTGGCTCAGTGGTAGAGCGCTTGCCTTGCAAGCCTGAGGCCCTGAGTTCGATTCCTCAGCACCATATAAGCAAAAAAGAAAAAAGCCGGAAAGTGGCGCTGTGGCTCAAGTGGTAGAATGCTAGCCTTCAGCTGAAGAGCTGAGGGACAGCGCCCAGGCCCAGAGTTCAGGCCCCACAACCGGACCCAAAAAAAAAAAAAGAAAATGTGATACACACATACACAAACACACACACACACACACACACACACAATGGAATTCTATGCCTCCATCAGAGAGAATGACATCACCCCATTTGCTAGGAAATGGAAAGATGCAGAAACAACTGTATTAAGTGAAATAAGCCAGGCTCATATAACCATAGGTCCCATGGTTAATCTTACTTGCAGTAGAACCAACCCAGATGCCCCTCAGTGGATGAATGGATCAAGAAAATGTGGTATATATACACAATGGAATTCTATGCCTCCATCAGAAAGAATGACATTGCCCTATTTGTTAGGAAATAGAAAAAATTGGAAAAAATTACATTAAGTGAAGTAAGCCAGGCCCAAAGAAACATAGGTCCCATGGTTTCCCTTATTTGCAATATCTAGTATATGTATGAATCAAGAGGAAAAGGTCAGATAATGTGATGTTAGGAAAATGAACCCTTAGATATGTATTTTAATGTTTTTTTCTTTCATGCATGTGTTTCTAACGCATTTATAAGATGATTTCTTTGTAGCTTTGTATGTCCCTCCCCCACAGTATAACCCCTGCTTTCACTCTATTTGACGTCGGCATAATTTGTGGAGGAGATGGGGAAAAACAAGTCGTTTAAGGATACAAATGAGAAGTACAAGTTGTCATGTCCAAAAGGAGCTTAACAACGTCGGTGCCGGGGGGGGGGGGGGGGGGGGGGGGAGGGGGCGGGGAGAGGAGAAGGATTGGGATTGGCGGGGGTGGGGGGAGGCTGGGAAGGGATGTGAAGGATAAACAAAGGAGGAGGCTGCAATGCTTGGTAAGAAATGTATGCATTATCGTGCCCATGTAATTGTAAGCCCTCTGTACAGTATGTTCACAAATAAAATAAAATTAAAAAAATAAAATAAAATCATTGAGGAAACTTAAAAAAAATCTTACTTGCAGTAACTAGTACATGGTACCATATGACGATATAAGAAGATGTTATGTGAAATGAACCCCAAGGTAGGGACACAAATATTTTTTATCCCTTGAGATTCTTATCCTATATAATCCCCCAAATAAAGTTGGAAGGGGAGCTGTCCTTCAAATACAGAGCACCACCCTTGACGGAAACAGCCTAAGTGACAAGGTAAGGTCCTGGGTTTAAACCATAATATTAGCACTCAAAAAAGTTGATTTCTTTTCCTTGAGGTTTTTATTAAATTGCTCAGAAAATAATCAACGTTGTATTTATGTTTAGCATTACTTTGAAAATCATGTTATATTTATTTCTGCTATTCATTATTTTCTTAAATTTTACTTACACATTAATATCCAGTAATGATAAGAGATGATTACTGTTTCACAAGTTTTTATGTCAGTTGAATATATGGATGAGAGGTGCATACAAGGGGTTTGGACTGAAAATAAATATTTGCAAGGTCTTCACATAAAGAATTTATATTTGAAGGAGCTGTGGGCATGTATGAGATAAACTAAAGAAACCAGCAAGGAAAGATGTGTTATGATTCTGGAAAGCACACGATTTTGGAAGACAAAAAACAAGGAAAATTTGTGGCTTTTGGTAAGAACTTTGTAATCCACCTACACATTTGATTCCTTATTTCTAGTGGAAGGCATTTCAGTTAACTGTATTTTACAAAGTTAAACATAATTGACATTTAATACTAACTGACCTCTGTCTCAGGTAAGCAATTATTCTAGCCAGGTGACAGGGGCTCATGCCTATCATCCTAGTTATTCAGAGAGCTGAGACCTCTAGATCCTAGTATAAAGACAGTCTGGAGAGGAAAATTGGTGAGACTTTTTTGTTCAATTAACCATGAGAAAATTGGAAGTGGCACTGTGGTCAAAGTGGCAACACTAATCTTGAGTAATAAATCTCAGAGACTGAACCCAGGCCCTGAGTTCAAGCTCTCTGAAATTATTCTTAAAATACTTGTTCTCAGTAATTCTTTAGCTTGTCTAAAACACGGTTTTAAACTTAGAGATTTTTTATTTCATGTTGTCAGAATTTATTTTTAAGATGTTCAGAAAATTTTATTTATAGTAAGAACTGGTTTGTATTGTTTTGTATTAGGAATTGCTTCTACACCGATAGATCAGCTGGAAAGTAGATGGGCAAACCCCTCCTCCCCCAACCAAAGTTGTAAAGTTCATTTTTCGTCATAATGATTTGTACATCTCATTGATGCAATGGGTCAACCTGTATTCCTAGTTAAACGATTTGTTTTTGCCCTTCCTCTCCACAAATTGTACAAACATCAAATACAGTGAAAGCAGGGGTTAAACTGTGGGGGAGGGGCATTCAAAGCAATATAGAAATCATCTTATAAATATGTTAGAAACAACTGCATGAAAGAGAATAATTGACTACTTTTCTTGGGGTTCACTCAACTAGCATCAACTTCATCTAACCATTTCTGCTTGACTCAGACATGTACTAGTTATTGCAAATAAGGGAAACCATGAGACCTAGGTTTCTTTGGGCTTGGCTTACTTCACTTAATATAATTTTTTCCAAGTCTTTCCATTTCTTAACAAATGGGGCAATGTCATTCATTCTGATGGAAGCTTAGAATTCCATTGTGTATATATACCACATTTTCTTGATCCATTCATCTACTGAGGGGCATCTGGGTTGGATCCATATCATAGCGATGGTAAATAATTCTGCAATAAACATAGGTGTGCTGGTAGCTTTAGTATGGTCTTGATTGTGATCATGTGGGTAAATGCCCCAAAGTGGGATTGTTGAGTCATATGGGAGCTCTATGTGGAGTCTTTTGAGGAACCTCCATACTGCTTTCCACAGTGGTTGAACAAGTTTACACTCGCACCAACAATGTAGTAAGGTTCTCTTCTGTCCACATCCCCCCCAACATCTGTTGTTATTAGAGTTCTTGATTATAGCCATTCTAATTGGGGTAAGGTGGTACCTCAATGTTGTTTTTATTTGGAAATCTTTTATGGCTAGAGAGGTTGAGAATTTCTTCATCTGTTTATTGGTTATCCTTCTTTCCACTTCAGTGAAGTTTCTCTTTAAGTCTTTAGCCCACTTATTTATTGGGCATTTGTTTCTTTGAGGATTTGTTGTTGGGGGATTTAATTTTTTGAGTTCCAGGTATATTTTAGGTATATTTTAGATATATTTTAGATATTTTAGATATGAGTTCCATGTATATTTTAGATTTGTCCCTTGTATGGCTAGTGCAGGTCTTCTCAGAATTCGTGGGCTATCTAGTGATCTTGCTAGCTATGCCCTTTGCCATGGAGAAGCTCTGCAATTTCATGCAATCCCATTTGTCCCATTTGTCTTTGACTTTTTTGTATTTCTGGGTCTCTATTAAGAAAATTTCTGCCTGTGCCAAGGATACTTAGGGCTTTTCCTATTCCGTCCTGTAATGTTTTCAGAGTAAGAATTCAAACTTTTAAAGTTTGAAGATCTTTGATTCATGTTGAATGGATGTGAGTAGATTGAGCTGTTGCATACATTTATGTGTGTGTGTGTGTGTGGAGGTTTATGTGTGTCACTGAAATCGAGGATAAGGAACTTGGTTTCTTTTTCTGAGATATACATTATGGTGTTTCTTTGTTGGTGTTAGGCTCTGATTGCTTGCCTTTGCGTGATGTGTACATTCCAGCTCAATTTTTCAATTAAAGTTTCTTAAGTATTATTGAACATATAGAGCTCTGATATTGCTTTGTCTTTAGACTGCCATCTAAGATCTTCTTTTCCTCTTAAATGTTAACATTCAATATGAATTTTACCTTCTGACTGATTTTCCCCCTTTCTTTGGGGGGGGGGGGGTCCGGTCGTGGGCCTGAACTCTGGGCCTGGGTGCTGTCCCTCAGCTCTTCAGCTCAAGGCTAGCACTCTACCACTTGAACCACAGCGCCACTTCCGGCTTTTTTTTCTGCTTATGTGGTGCTGAGGAATCGAACTCAGGGCCTCATGCATGCAAGGCAAGCGCTCTAACACTGAGCCACCTTCCCAGCCATGATTTTCCCCTTTTTATTTGCCTTTTGAAATAAGTATGATAATACCTTTGATCTCTGTATTCATGAAGAAAAACCATTTTGAATTCTTTGTTTAATGTGAAAACACCTGGACAGATTTGTTAGCACCAAGACCTTAAATTATCTCTTGTAGTTTTAGTTTAAAATAACCCTCCTCCATGTTTTTAGCATTAGTAGACAAAGAATTCCCACAATGTCTCACAACTTTTATCTTTCACTTTCTCTATGCTTGTTTGTCCCTGCTAAATTGTTCTGGATACCTGTATTAGCTACCCCAACCCTTGCATAGCTGTTGCTTCTACCCAAATTCCTGCCACTACAACTTAGCAATTGCAGTCACAATTACCCTTTCCCTGGTATCCTATTCTCTGCTACTCATTTTGCTACCCATAATTCCGAATACCATTGTATCAGCCACCTGATCCCTGACAACCCTGTCGCTGCTACCAAATTCCCAAACAATGCAAGGCAAGAGTAGGCACAGACAGTCGAATTGGGTACTTCTCTTGAAGGCACAATGGGATGTTATTCCTCAGGTATTTATCATGAGGGACTAACTAGTGGTGGGAAGAAAAGAGGTTACTCAGAGAGGACTAAAATCCAAGGATATCAACTTATAACTTGTTACTAGGAAAAGAAGGCCCTAAGGTGACAGTTAATGAGAAAAGAAAATTTGACAAAAATATTAGGGATGATAAAAAAGGTTTAGCTTAGTCTCTTGTGCCAGTGATATGAATTATTTGATGACATAGCTATGTAACTACTTGGCATTTTAAAAAGTATATGAAGATGCACATTTATGTGGTACTTATATTAATTTATGAAATAGATGCATATTATCATGTTAATGATACTCAATAGTTTATGCTTTATGATATGCTATTACTCTGCCTTTGGCAATATGAATTGTTCTCTCTAAAAATAAATGGAATTTCATTGTCAAATACTACAAGGAGATTACTGAGGCTAATACCAAAATGAAAGCTGGTACAAGGAAATTGAACAAAGCTACAAGTTTCAAGGGAAGGGATCAGTGGTAAGGGCTATGATAAAAGAGAAATTCTTCACCATGGAATCTATGAAGAATAGAATGTGTCTTGTTGAATTACTAGCTTTTTAAACATTCTTAGAAAGCAGAACATGATTTTTAATTCTTGCTTTTTGGAACCTCTTTAATGAGTGGTTAAACAAAAAATTATCAAAATGACTGAAAATCCACTGACATGAATTATTAGATTAACATTATACTCAAAGTTGCCTTGAGATGCAGGCAGGCTGGATTCTTTTCCTCTAAAATTAATGGAATGAACTTCCTTTTGAATGTTTGGACATTCCATGACACTTGTTCCAAAACAAGAAAAGATACTGGAGAGAGAAAAAAGGAAGGAGACTCAAGACTGCTGAAATTAGCATATTTCCCATTTGGAATTTACTGGGTTGTTACTACAAAGAATTAGAATTTCATCTTAAGATAGTAATTTCAAAATGGATGTGCTAAAGGATAGCTTCGAAATGTAATATTTAATGTTGTTGGATTACTTGATGACAAAGTTTTATAGAAAACTTTAAATTCCAGAAAACTGTAATGTACCAATAAACACCAAGAAGAAATATAATTTAAAAATTCACCTCTTCAAAGCAAACCCTGGCAGGAAAGTCTGTGAGTCGCTTATCTCCAAATAGGAAGTGGCACTGTGGCTCAAGTGGGAGAGGGCTCCCCTTGAGCTCAAGAATTCAGGGATATGTTAATACCCAGGCCCTGAGTTCAAGCCCCATGACTGACAAGAAGAAATTTTAAAGAATTAAACCATTAGGGCCAGAAGGAGACTCAGTGGTAGAATGTTTGTCTTGCATGCATGAGGTCCTGGGTTCAATTCCTCAGCACCACATAAGCAGAAAAAACGGGAAGGGGCACTGTAGCTAAAGTGGCAGTGCGCTAGTCTTGAGCTGAGCAGTTCAGGGACAGCACCGAGACCCAGAGGTCAGGCCCCCCTACTAACAACAACAACAACAAAAATTAAAGCATCAAATAGCCTGAAGATGTTGTCCATAATAATGAATGCAGCATTATCCGTTTACATGACTTAGTGAATTGAAACCTAGTTTACCAGAGGAGATGGTGGGCATTTTGTGCGTGTGCCAAAGCCTGCAAAATTATTTTGTACTTTCCCAGGGAGAGAGAAAGGAGGAAATGGGAGGGAGGACTGAGGTGTTTGGTGGACTTGCCTTTTGATTCACTGATTGTTTTCTGGAGTCAAATTCAGAGAAATTCTGCTTGCAATCCTAATTGCATGGGAAATGAAGAAGCCATGTCCTGGAAGTAGTTTTGTCCTGTCCTTGGCCTGGTTCTAACTACCACTGGATAATCCAAGTCCCACTTCAAGACCAAGATGCCTTGAACACTACTGATCCATTGGGCAGGTGGACCTCACCACAGCCAGAATAGGCAGAAAATGCAATTCCGAGGGCAGCACTGGAAATCTACACTAGGCAGAGATTTTTTTAATATATTTTTATTGTAAAAATACTGTACAGAGGGTTCAGAGTTACAGGACTAGGTAATGAGTGCATTTCTTATACAGCATTGTTACCTCCTCTTTTGTTTTTCCCCAGCCATCTTTTCCCTCCTCACATCTCCAACACCTTCCTCCTCGACCCCTGCCTGACATTGTAAATTCATTTTCGACACAGTGTCCTGTACATCTCATTGTCACAATAGTCAACCTGCATCCACATTTAAGCCTTCTGCTATATACCTTCCACTCCCCAAATTACAAATATGTATATATTTATGATATAAGATATATATATATATATATATATATATGTGTGTGTGTGTGTGTGTGTGTGTGTGTGTGTGTATGATGCAGAACTCTTGAATCAAATGCAGTGAAAACAGGGGTATACAATGGGGACATGAACCTACAAAAAAATCACATAGTGCATTATAAGCATATTAAAACCAAAAGAAAGAAAGGAAAAAGCACTTGTGTCTCTGACTTGGAGTACATTTCGCTTAACATCATCTTGTATGGTCATATGTTCTTAGCAATTGATCTTCTCTGCTTGTCCTAGACATGTTCTAATCCTTCCAAGGCAAAATAAGGTAAACTATGGGTCCTATGTTTCTTTGGGTCTGGCTTACTTCACACAATATAATTTTTGCCAAGACATTCCATTTCCTAACATATGGAGCAATGTCATTCTTTCTGATGGAAGCATAGAATTCCAGTGTTAGTGTGTGTGTGTGAGTGTGTGTGTGTGTACCACATTTTCTTGATCCATTCATCTTCTGAGGTGCATCGGGATTGGTTCCATATCATAGCTGTGGTGAATAATACTGCAAAAACATGGTTGTGTTGGTAGCTTTGTGATCATTTGGGTAAGTGCCCAAAAGTGGGGTTGCTGGGTCATTGGGGAGCTCTACATGGAGACTTTTGATGAAATTCCATACTGCTTTCCAAAGTGGTTAAACAATTTTACACTCCTACCAATAATGCAGTAGGGTTCCCTTTTAGCCACATCCCCACCAGCATCTATCATTATTACAGTTCTTGATTATAGCCATTCTAACTGGAGTGAGGTGCAATCTCATTGTTTTGATTTGCATTTCTTTTATGACTAGAAAAGTTGAGCATTTCTTCATGTGTCTAATGGACAGTTTTTATTTCATCTTCAAAGAAGTCTCTCCTTAAGTCTTCAGTCCACTTAGTTATTGGGCAGTTGTTCCTTTGAGGATTTGTTGTTGGAAGATTTATGATTTTGAGTCCTAAGTATATTTTAGATATAAGTCTTTGTCTGCTTAATGACTCATGAAGAACTTCTCCCAGTAAGTATGCTTTCTATTGATCTTGCTATCTATGAGCTTTACCTTTCAGAAGCTCTGCTGTTTCATGCAATCCTATTTCTCCAACCTTTCTTTGATTTGTTTTGTTTCTGGTTCTCTATTAAGAATATTTTGGCCTGTGCTAAAGAGTCCTGGAGGTTCTCTTATCCTTCATGTATTGTTTTCACGGTGTCTGCTTTTATTTTGAGGTCTTTTATCCATTTGGACTTGATTCTCATTCAGGCTGATATATATATATATATATATATATATATATATATATATGGATCTAGCTTTAGTTTTCTACAGGTGTTTAACCAATTTTGCCAACACAATTTACTGAAAAGGCTGTCTTTCTTCCGTTCTGTTTTTTAGCTTCCTTGTGAAAGATTAGTTGGCTATATGTCACATAGTTCATTTCTGAGTCTTCAGTCCTATTCCATTGGTCCTCAGGTCTGTTCTTCTGCCAGTACCAAGATGTTCTTATTACTATGGCTTTTCACTATAGTTTGAAATTTGGAACTGATATTGCTTCAGTGCTGTTCTTTTGGTTAAGGATTGACGAACCTATAGCCAGCATTATACTTGTTGGTGAAAAGTTAAAGTCATTTCTTATAAATTCAGGAAAGAGATAAGGATGTCCGCTCTCTCCACTCCTCTTCAACTTAGTATAAGAATTCTAGCTGGGACAATAAGACAAGATGCAAACTTAAAGGGAATCCAAATAGAGAAAGATGAATTAAAACATATAAAATGACCAATGGAATAGAATTGAAAACCCAGAAATGAACCTGCAGTCCCATAGGCATCTAATTTTTGATAAGGGAGCTAAATATATAGAATGGAAGAAAGACAGCCTCTTCAGTAAATGGTGCTGGCAAAATTGGTTAAATACATGTAGATCCTTATATATCACCCTGCACCAGTATCAACTCCAAATGGATCAAAGACCTCAGAGTCAAAGCAGACACTCTGAAAATATTACAGGATGGAATAGCAGAAACCCTAGGTCTCCTTGGCACAGGCCGAAATTTTCTTAATAGAGATCCAGAAATACAAGAAATCAAAGACAAATGGGACAAATGGGATTGCATGCAATTGCAGAGCTTCTGCATGGCAAAGGACATAGGTAGCAAGATCACTAGAAAGCCCACGGATTGGGAGAACATCTTCACTAGCCATACAAAGGACAAGGGTCTCATATCTAAAATATACTTGGAACTCAAAAAATTAAATCCCCCAACAACAAATCTTCAAAGAAATAACTGCCCAATAAATAAGTGGCCTAAATACTTAACGAGAAATTTCTCTGAAGAGGAATGAAGGATGGCGAATAAACACCTGAAGAAATGCTCTTTAGTCATGAAAGAAATGCAAATCAAAACAGCATTGAAATACCACCTCACCCCAGTTAGAATGCTTATAATCAAGAACTCTAATAACAACAGACGATGGAGGGGATGTGGACAGAAGGGAATCTTACTGCACTATTGGTGACAGTGTAAACTTGTTCAACCACTTTGGAAAGCAATATAGAAGTTCTTCAAAAAACTCCACATAGAGCTCCCGTAAGACCCAGCAATACCACTTTTGGGCATTTACCCAAATGTTCACAAACAAGACCACACAGACTGAAAATTCCAGCACGACTATGTTTATTGCATTATTATTTACCATAGTTAAGATATGGAAGAACACAGATGCCCCTCAGTAGATGAATGGATCAAGAAAATATGGTATATATACACAATGGAATTCTATGCCTCCACCAGAAATAATGACATTGCCCCATTTGTTAGGAAATGGAAAGACTTGGAAAAAATTATATTAAGTGAAGTATGCCAAATCCAAAGAAACATAGCTCCCATGGTTTCCCTTATTTTCAGTAACTAGAATATGTCTGAGTCAAGCAGAAAAGGTCAGATAAGTTGATGTTAGGGAAATGAACCCTAAGATTTGTATTCAAATGTTTTTTTTTTCTTTTATGGGATTGTTTCTAACACATTTATAAGATTATTTCTTTGTTGCTTTGTATGTCACTCCCCCATGGTATAACCCCTGCTTTAACTGTATTTGATGTCCATATAATTTCTGGAGGGGAATGGCAAAAATAAATCGTTTAACTAGGGATACAGGTGGACCCATTGCAACCATAAGATGTACAAGTCATTCTGTCGAAATCGAACTTTACAACTTTGGTGGGGGGAAGGAGGTTTGGGTGGGGCACAGGGGGAAGACGGGAAGGGATGGATAGGGGAAACAAAGTAGGAGGCTACAATGCTTGACAAGAAATGTACTCATTATCTTGCCCAGATAATTTTAACCCTTCCGTACAGTATTTTCACAAGAAAAAAATAATAAATTTTAAAAAACAAAGAAAAAGAAGATAAAAAACATGACGATGACATGATCTTGTATTTAATGGACTCCATGGACTCCACTCTCAAGTTACTGGAGCTGATCAGAAACTTTAGCCAACTAGCAGAATATAATTTTGTCTCAATAAAACCAACCAAGAAAGGAATAAAAAATAAACAAGAAAGGAATACACAGTTGGAAATTTGGCCTAATTTTGTCATTATGTTTTGATAGTCAAGTTTCCTATAGAAATGCAACTCATATATAATCCTCAGTTGTGTTGTAAATGTTGTCTTAATTACAGAACATGTCTAGATACAAAAGAGTTCATGATTCCCAACCAAAAATTTGAAAAGTAAGCATCATTCAGTTAGATTCCAAAGAAATGATGGATTACAAAAGATAATTGGAGAAATAGGAAAGTTCATTTAATGTAGGATTTTGTAGACCTGGCTAAATCAGAATTTAGATTTAAAATAGATATTTTTGGTTTGTACTGTAATATTCGATAGGATACTACAAAATTCTTTTCAAGTAAAAGTTTTAATTTACAAATTCACAAATGATTCTGGCATTCAAATTCAGTAGAGTCTTTCAAGTGAGGTATAATAAGAACTTAGTTAATAGATAATTCCAACACTTCATGTGTAAAATGATAATGGCAATAATCTAGACAAATTGCCAACAAATTGATTATATTAATTTACAAATATAGAAAAAGAGCAATCTTTTGAGACTTTTATGTAACATGGTATGAAGATAGTAATTTTGTGACATCTTTTTTTTCTACCTATACATAACACAGGAAGAAATTTCCTTAATTAAGTACCTCTGTATACAATGAGAAAAATACTAAGTTTGAGGTTTGTTTTTATTTTGTTTTTGTTGTTTGGTTTGTCATAGAGCTTAACCTCTGGGCTTGGGTACTGTCCCTGAGCCTGTTTGTGCTCAAGGCTATTGCTCTACCACTTGAACCTCAGTGCCGTTTGGGTCTGGCATTTCCTTATGAGTTGATTGGAGATAAGAATCCAAGGAACTTTGCTGCCTGGGTGGGCTTTCAACCATAATCTTGAAATCTTAGTATTAAGATATACAGATCTCTTGAATATCTATAATAGATTATATATGTATAATAAAATAAATAAATAAATAATATTTGCAAGTGCTCTAATCTCAAGAATACCACTGCGGGGAAAATGATATAGCAAACTTTAGTGTAGTATTCTTTCCACAATAGGAAGGGCATCACATTAGCAGAAGTGTAGTATTTTTTTCTCAATAGTGATAAAGTAGTCATGATGTGAATTTAGGGAATTTTAAGGTGCACCTTACAAGTTGCAAACTGTTTCGCTGGATGACTTTACGGCATAAAAACTTGGGATTGATTGTCATAGAAATAATAGCTTACTCTGATGAACAAATGTTTACTCTTACGGAGTTATTTATAGGAAGTGGCACTGTGGCTCAAGTGGTAGAGCGCTCTACTTGAGCTGCAGAGCGCAGGGACAGCACCCAAGCCCATAGTTCAAGCCCCACGACCGACCAAAAAAAAAAAGAATTAATTAATATAGATACTTCATAGTTTTATCCTCTACAAGAACGTGTCTATTTTTTCTGTTGACTTTTAAATATGTAATGTATCATTGAAAACTGCACCTATTGCAGAATTAAATAAAATGCAAACAGGTACTATGTTGAATGTCTCTGGTATGGCATATTCAGAATTTGAAAATGAGTAGTTAGTAGTCTTAGGAATGTTGAGGAACACATATATTCTGTCCTCTTAACAATTAGTCAGTTTTCAGTTTTTAAAGTTAGGGGTTTCCATAGAATTGAACTGTTTTCTGTTTTAGTATGAGACAATACTAAAATAATGTTTTTTTCTCAAAATAATGGCAAGTATATTCTGAAAATATTGTATAGTTTGATAACATTCCAGTTGATGTCCCTCTGATAAAGAAAGAGCTAATTCAATTAGCAGCCAAAATGTTCATTTTTTAAAAGGTAATACATGTAGAATAATATTTACTATATCAATGAAGTGAAATCATATTTTATGTAGCTCATTTTTAACTTAATTTTATTGTCAAGGTGATGTATAGGAGTTGCACTAATTGTAAGGTATTGAATACATAACATGTCAAAATTTTTACCCCCTCCCTCATT
Source organism: Dipodomys spectabilis (assembly GCF_019054845.1). Lineage (NCBI taxonomy): Eukaryota > Metazoa > Chordata > Mammalia > Rodentia > Heteromyidae > Dipodomys > Dipodomys spectabilis. The sequence goes on along the minus strand of NW_024870872.1, from coordinate 721,138 downwards.
TTTCTCACACATTTTCTTCACCCCAATACCCCTCACAAGTTGTAATGTAAATTTCCAACATGTTGTCCTGTGAGTATGGCTATTGCTTTGGTTTGCCTTTTTTCCTTTCTCTCGCCATTTTATTGTTCTGCTTCCCTTGTCAAATGAAGATAAATGTATATACAATATACAGGAGACTGAAATCAAATACAACAGTGGACAAGCCATAGGGGAAAACACAAAACAAAAAAGAAATCACATAGTACATTAAAAACAACAATCACAAAGAAAAACCTCTCTTTCCATATCTAGGAGTTTATTTTGCTCAGCATCATTTTATATGGTCATTTATACATAGCTATTGAGCCATTCTGCTCATCTGCTAGGACTATCTTATATATTTCCTAGTTATTACAAATGAGGGAAACCATGGAATCTGTTTCTTTGTGTCTTGCTTATTTTTCTTAGTAGGATTTTTTCAAGTCTTTCCATTGTCTTATGAATAAGAAGCATAGAATTACTCCGTACATATATAAACCACATTTTGTCAATTCGTTCATCTACTGAGTGGTATATTGGTTTAAAACATGATTGCACGTAAATATCACTTAAGGACATTCAAAAATGACAGATGCCACCTCACCGGATATGCTAATATCATGATTTCTAAGTAAGATAGTATTTTATGGTGGTACAAGTGTTTGAGATATAGCATGAGTCTAAAGTATATCTTGCACTGAATTAGGCAGGAAGATATCCAATATCATGTAAGATAAAAATGGTAGTGACAAAATATTCCCTTGAGAAAGATATAGGAGCCTGCCAGAAATATGAAGTAGTTCAGATAATTTTGAAGATTTAGAAATGCAAGTTCAATTATGTCTCTTCAACTAATAATTAGGTAAGTGGAAGGGCAATAGAAGGGTAAGAGAAGAAAATAACTGAGAGCAGATCATTGTCCCAAGTTAGAGAATAAAAAGACTTAATCTATAACTTCCAAGTAAAAGAGAGACCAATATAATATGTACGCTTAATTTAGGTACATGCAAAATATTTACTTGGCTTTTCCCTACTTATTGTTCCAAAATAAATGAACACTTATAAAAAAAAAGTTATGTGATTGCAATTGCTTCAAGTAGAACACTAATTGTGATCAGCCCTCTTTTTCTCAGTTTGCACTTGAAAAATAGTCCCTAAGTTGATGATGTTGTGGCTGATTAGAGCCAGAGTTAGGGGCTTCTACTTGTACAATTATCCCAGAATTGTTTAAAGCAGTTTTCTGCCCAAGATATCCAACTACATTGTCTGAACCTGTACTTTGAACACACCCTCACACCTGAGCACATTATTTGAAATTATACTTCAGCTTTTCTTGGCACATTCTACTTTGTGCCTTTGTCTTCTTTGCACATTCCTTTTGAGTTCATAGTTGCTCTATTTCCATTTCGTCTGTACAAACTGCTAAGAACATTGTTCAACTACCACTTGTTATTTGTACATGCCCAGTCTATGTATGAAGGTACTTTGTCCATGCTAAGCAATAGGGTAATAGTAACTCTCTGAGTAGAAAAGTTCCACAATATAACCTTATGCCCACATTTGAGGATGTAGAATTTAAAGCATTTTGAGACAAACAGTGATATTTGAATTGAAAGGCTCCTTAGGGACATTTTCCTGGAGTTCATTAGTTTACCCAGGAGAAATATAAATATCCACAAAATTTAGAGCTAATTAGTAAGTATCTGAATTAACATTAGGTCCTAGATGTTGTGTTAATACAAGTCACGATTATATTATTGTTAAATCAGAATCCTTCACTACTTGACAATATGTATGAGAAAATGAAAGAAAGACATTAAAGCAAAATGTCTTATCTTTTTAGGCATTAAATCCTAGTGGTGAGAGTAATGTCTGAACTTTTCCATTCCATAAAAGCTTGAATTTAAAAGAACATTTTCCAACATATAAGAATTTGTGTCAGGTTTTTTGACACAGCATGGAGATATACCTAAGAAGAATTAGTTTTCAATAGTATATATGGCATTTATGATTTGTCAATGGCTATTGAGGCATTTTCTGTTCTAAAGAGGAATCAATTCCAGGAGTCTTCAGTCACATCAGTAAAGCTGTATGGTCAACCTAATACTTGGTGTTACTTGTCCTACATTTATAATGAGTAGGCTGATAAGATACCCAAACATATCTAAATATATTTCAATAAAATTCCAAACTGATATGGATAGATGGGTCACTAATTGGAACTGTAGGACAAATTAGGCTTGTCTGTGCTGTAGTTCAATCTATAATCTCCTGGCTAAATAAAGTTTTCAGAAATATTCACAGAATATAACTAAGAAAAGGTCAAGACAGTTATATCTGTATAACATTTCTAAGGTCAGGATTAAAGCATTTGTTCCCAACATTTAGAATCAACGGGATCTGTTGAATTAATGGATCCAGAATTTTATGTCTTCACATTCATATCTCAACGTTTTATCAATATGACTTTCACCAAAACACTGTTCTTATTGAAGTTGTCTATATCATTTTACCTTTCAAATCCAAATAGTAGATTTCCTTCAATATCTTCCTGAAAATTCTTTCCTTCCTTTTCTTCTGAAAATCTGTGTTTATTACTTTTTTGTTTCCTTATTTATCGCTTTCCTCCAATCTTGTCTACACTGGTACTCACATTGTTCACACTTTCATCAGAACTTTCCTTTTCCTCTTCCCTTTAATAATGTCACTGATTTTATTATTATTTTTCATATTCATGGTCGTGAATATTTTGATGATGTCCAAACAGACCTATCGTTGCATCTGTTTAACATAAACCTTAGAACTATCAGAGAGTTTTTTCCTCTAAATCCATCTTTTCCACCTGTAGTCTTTATCACCAAGAATGTAACTAACACAGTTAGGAGAAAGATGTGGAAAACCTTTAGATTTCCTCTTACCCTACCTCTATCCATTAGATAAGATGAATGATCAAGATTTTCTCATTTTCCGTCACTAATGTAATTTCTATGTACTCATTTTTATGCCCCTGACACCAGCCTATTGCAAATACTCATCACCAGTCACTCAGTCCTAAAACAACTGTTTACAAAGTATGCATTTCTCCCCATAGTATTTGCATATTTTTCCTCTCCATCACCCAATGACTCTCTTTGTAATCACACAGAGTGAAGAACTCAGACAAAAATTCTAGTATCATTATTTACTCACAACATTGACTGGTGGTCTTAAATTTCTCATCTGTAAATGGATGTAATCTACCAGAAATATTGAAGAATATATTTGTTGAATTCTAGAGCAAGGAAAAAGAAAAATGAAGAGCCCTTACATTTTCTACCTTAGCTTTTAAATAAGGAAAGTGTCAAATTCAGTTTGTTGGTATAAAGTCAGAAATAGTTTCATGCAGAAATAAAAATAAATTTTAACTCCTGGCTCTACAGCCTGTGTCCTTTTATGGTAACTGCAGATATGTAAGTAGTATTATATAAATTGTGTCATGTCTTTACAGCTGTACTGAAGAACATACTCTTAATATATCATTGGAAAACATTGGTTATTGAATGGTATCTATATGAGAATGTTATTTGAACTAATCACACAAAGTTAAAATCTATATCTTAGTCCATCAAAATGGGGAAATAAACGATTTTATTTATAAGAAAATAATACCATCAAGAACAGTGAGTATACATTAGAAAGACTGCTGGAATAACATGAGGGTTTTTACTGTCTCTACCTGTTTATGTGTTTTCATTTCTTGACATTCAAACTCTCCTCTTGTTATTCTGGTTTTTTTTTTTTTTTGGTTCGTCATGGGGCCTGGACTCTGGGCCTGGCACTGTCCCCCAGCTCTTCAGCTCAATGCACTCTACCACTTGAGCCACAGTGCCACTTCGCGCTTTTTCTGCTTATGGGGTGCTGAGGAATCAAACCCAGAACCTCATGTAGGCAAGGCCAGCACTCTGGCACTGAGCCACCTTCCCAGCCCTCCTCCTGATATTCTTATTGAATGTAATCCAACGCTGTTTATAACTATGCATTCAGTGTGGAAAATCCAGTTTCAAGGATGTCTAAGGTTTTTTTTTTTTTCCTTTTCAATCACAACATCATCATTATCAGGCTACACTGTGGTCATCATCCTCTCCATCAAAATTATTATTAGCATCATAAGTGCTAATTATTGGACGTCAGATATGTGTCTATGATTTATTATTATTTGTCTTTTGTCTTACCAATATGCATGCATCCATATTGAAATTTTGAACGAATAAATAAAAAACTTAACCATATCAGGTAGCTTGACTATGTAGTTATAGCAAATTATGGAATAGATTTTTGGAAACATTGCAAATTCCTAATCAGTATGAATTTACTTCCTCTCTCCCACTAACTACAATAAAATATTTAAGAGTTTGGTCAGAACCTTTTCAAGTAATATACTGTAAATGTTACTACAATATCATGTATATATCTAAAATTCCCTTGAAAGTAATAAACTCTAATTTCTATTGAAATATTAGTTGTTTTATTCTAGGAAACATTTAGAAAAATATACTGTATATCTTTGAAATGAAAAAGGTAAAAAATTGTAGCATAAAAGTTTTAGAGGGAGTCTGTCTTATACATACATATATATATATATATATATATATGTCTTCTCTCTCTATATATATAAATATTATGTGTAGAACAGTACATTTTTAGAGATAATTTGTCCTCAGAAATATATACATATATCTAAATTTATGTGTAGAATGATATACATTATAGTGAAATAAGCATCTTAAAATATAATTAAAATTAAAAAAAAAAAAACTTCTTGAAACCAAGTGCTGGTAACTCACCCTTATAATAAGAGCTATTCTGGGTGCTGAGATCTTAGAATTGTTTTCGAAAATAGCCCAGACAGAAAAGTACTTGTTAGATTCTTATCTCCAATTAACCACTAAATACAACACCCACAACAACAAAATATATCACATTAATTTCACAAAATCATCTTTTAACTGCTCTGAACATTTCTTAGAAACATGAATACATACCCCTGGAAAATGTTAAGTAAAAAAGTATAGAATATTTACGTCTATGTTAAAGACATGACAATTTAGATTGTTTAAGATATTTAGGTAATAATTAGAAGTTAAGAATAATGATAGGTAGGTCATATATTGGGACTGTTTTTTTTATTCTATTTTACAATAGTAATAAAATTATATTTATAATGATTATATAAAATTACTCTTGCTTGGTATTTGAATTATCATAAGTGATAAATATTTTTAAATGATTTCCAAAGCAAAGGTGTATCAATTGTTTTGTAATTTCAAAAAAATTAAGAAAGTGATTTCAAGCTGATTCACTCTAAGTCTATATTTGTTTTCTTGCTCTAGTTTTCATATGTTAGTAGAAATTAAAATTCCAAAAATTTAATGGATATTGGCATTCAGGAACATCTTCACATACGCTAATATTGGAGTCCCTTAAGTGGAATTCTTTTATTTCATTTGTTACTTTCACAAATAAATCAAGATGATTGTGTATTTTTTTTCTTTTCACTGCTTTTGGCTCTTATCTTGAGAATATTTTTTTCCTAGCAAAGTAGAGATAAGCAATTGGATTGAGCAAGTAACATATGACTTTCATAAAATGCAGATGCATAGATTTGTGTCTTCTGTCATTTGCTAAAAGTTTCTTCCAAAAAATGTTTCTCAATTACTTAGAAGTTTTTCCCCTTCCCCTCCACAAATTATACTGGCATCAAATACAGTGAAAGCAGGGGTTATACTGTGGGGGAGGGACATACAAAGCAACAAAGAAATATTTTTATAAATGTGTTAGAACAAACGCATGAAAGAAAAAAAGCATCTGAATACATATCTTAGGGTTCATTTCCTTAACATCAACTTATCTGACCTTTTCTGCTTGACTCAGACATATACAAGATATTACAAATAAGGGAAACCATGGGAAAAAAATAGGGATACAGGTGGACCCATTGCAACAATGAGATGTACAAGTCGTTATGTCGAAAAATGTACTTTACAACTTTGTATTGGGGGGGGTTAGAGGGGAGGATTGGGTAGGGGGGCGGGGAAGGATGGGAAGGGATGGGAAGGGGAAACAAAGGAGGAGGCTACAAAGTTTGATAAGAAATGTACTCATTATCTTCCCATATAATTGTAACCCCTCTGTACAGTATTTTCAGAATAAAAATTAAAAATAATAAAAAATTAATTAGAAGCGATGCATAATTCCTAGGTATTCCAGTTATCACATATACTTTTGGATTGAGTTATCTCTGTATAAACTCAAACAGACAAAATACCCTCAAAATAAACAGAAATCACATCTTTGTTTTAAATGCAGTAGTTTACAAAGAATTTTTAGCCAGGACCAAAAACATCTTTTTAGCAATTCTGCATTTTTTGTGAAGAAGTTTTAACAATTTTTCTTTCCTGACATGCAATTCACTTACAATATATTATCTCCTTTTATTGTATACATTTTAGTGCTTTGGAAGTGAATTGTAACTACATAGGTTTTCAAAGCCTAATTTTCTTCAAATAGAAATGCTGTAAATTTTAGAACCGACATTAAAATAGATATAAAATTCAGTTACATTAATTTGCCCAGCATACATCCTCTATAGCGTGTCTTTTCAAAATTTGTTTTTGCGGATCATTTCCAGGGTTTCACACATACTATTCAAGTTCACTGTCAATTATCTACATTCTCTGTCCAAAAAAGTTTTTTTTTGTTAGTGTTTAATACATTCATAGAAGTGTAATGCCTGGATCCTATACAATTCTCTTTAACCTTTTGAAGGCTTGAAAACTTGTTTGGTAAAATGATTGCAGTATTATACAAATCGATCACAATGATAAGTATACCAATTTCTCCACAAATGCATTACTATATTTTGCGTCTTCTTTTTATATTGTGGTCATTCTGTGAGTTTTCTTTTTATTATTTCTTAGACACTAAATACGAGCTTATTTCATATGTTCCTCCTATTGACTATTAAATTACATATGTTATTTAAAGAAATATCCTGTTCAGGAAAAAATTTATATGCAATTAGAAGTTATATAAATACTTGTTTCAGAATCATTGTAGCATTAACATTGTAGCCTTAACAAATATATGCCCTCTATCTGTTGGATATGGTTTCATTTCTGTTATGGTGTCCTTTGAATTATGAAAGGTTATCACTTGATATAATCCAGTTCTTGCTTTTCTTTAGCCACTAATATTTTCCATGTCAAATTTTTAGAAACCTTTACTGATTCAATGTCATGAATTTTTACATTTATGTTTTATAAGTTTTACATCTCACATTTAGTTTGATAATCATTCTTTATAAGGTTTGAAGTAGGCCAGGTGCCAGTGGCTCACGCCTGCAATCCTAGCTACTCAGGAGGGTGAGATCTGAGGATCGTGGTTTAAAGCCAGCCTGGCCAGGAAAGTCCATGAGACTCTTATCTCCAATAAACCACTAGAAAACCGGAAGTTTTGCTGTTGCTCAAGCGGTAGAGTGTTCACCTTGAGCTCAAGAGCACGTGGACAGTGCCCAAGCCCAGAGTTCAAACCCCATGACCTACATACAAACAAACAAACAAAGGATTGAGGTAGTAGTCTAAGATCATTCTTTAAATCTAGAGAGGCAATAGTGCCAATACAACCATTTACGATTCTGTTTTTATTTCATAAAGTCATAGCATCCTTTTTAAAATCTATGGACCATATCTCATATCTAAAATATACTTGGAACTCAAAAAATTAAACCACCCAACAACAAATCCTCAAAGAAACAACTGCCCAATAAGTAAGTGGGCGAAAGACTTAAAGAGAAGCTTCTCTGAAGAAGAAAGAAGGATGGCCAATAGACACATGAAGAAATGTTCAACATCCCTAGCCATAAAAGAAATGCAAATCAAAACAACATTGAGATATCACCTCACTCCAGTTAGAACAGCAAAAATCAAGAACTCTAACAACAACAGATGCTGGAGGGGATGTGGACAGAAAGGAACCTTACTTCATTGTTGGTGGGAATGTAAACTTGTTCAACCACTTTGGAAAGCAGTATGGAGGTTCCTCAAAAGACTCCACATAGAGCTCCCCAATGACCCAGCAATCCCACTTTTGGGCATTTACCCAAATGATCACAAACAAGGCCACACTAAAGCTACCAGCACAACTATGTTTATTGCAGCATTATTTACCATAGCTAAGACATGGAACCAACCCAGATGCCCCTCAGTAGATGAATGGATCAAGAAGATGTGGTATATATACACAATGGAATTCTATGCCTCCATCAGAAAGAATGACATTTCCCCATTTGTTAGGAAATGGAAAGGCTTGGAAAAAATTATATTAAGTGAAGTAAGCCAGGCCCAAAGAAACATAGGTCCCATGGTTTCCCTTATTTGCAATATCTAGTATAGGTATGAGTCAAGCGGAAAAAGTCAAATAATGTGATGTTAGGAAAATGAAACCTCAAATATGTATTTTAATGTTTTTGTTTCTTTCATGCATGTGTTTCTAACGCATTTATAATATTATCTCTTTGTTGCTTTGTATGTCCCTCCCCCACAGTGTAACCCCCGCTTTCACTATATTTGATGTCAGTATAACATGTGGAGGAGATGGGGACAAACAAGTCGTTTAAGGATTCAGGTGGACCTGTTGCAACAATGAGAAGTACAAAATGTCATGTCAAAACCAGCTTTACAATGTCGGGGGGGGGGTAAGGGTGGTATGATTCGGTGGGAGGGAGGGGGGAGGCTGGGAAGGGAGGTGAAGGGTAAACAAAGGAGGAGGCTGCAATGCTTGGTAAGAAATGTATGCATTATCCTGCCCATGTAATTGTAACCCCTCTGTACAGTATGTTCTCAAATAAAATTAAATTAAATTAAAAAAAAAAATAAAATAAAATCTATGGACCATAAAACTAAGAATTTATTTTTGAAAAATCTGTTACCTTCTTCTATGTGTCTGTTCTTATAGTAGAACTATGTTATCTCACTAAACATGGTAATACAATTCAAAGCTAGTATGAAGGCTCAAGCTACACCATTTTACAAGATTGTTCTGACTGACTTGTATTCCTTGAATTTACATCTGAGATTATTGAGCAGGTGGACCGATATTCTCAAGAGATATCTAGATGTTGGATAGTCACTCATAATTTTCACCTTGTGAAAACACAACCCCCCGATATTATATATAAAATGTCTTTAGAGATTGCTCAAAGCAACTAAAATTAATTTAGGAATGAGTTAAGATTTAGATAGCATTATCGCATAATAAAGCTGAATGATAACGACCTGAGCTGTACTGCAGAAGAGAGGGGGGGAAGAATTGTGGACCACATAGGAGCTGTATGTCATTGGTATTGTTTCAAAAAACAGAAAGACTTCAGAGAAGAGAAGGAGAAAAATAAAGTGTCCTGAATCAAGTTTCTTTTTAATCCACCTGATAGTTTGGACTGAAAGTCAGATAACATAGAAAAAATAAAATAGAAAATAAAGCATTGTATAGAGCTGTTACAATGTAAAAAAGTTGTAATAGCCATACAATTAATTTCCAAAGAAATGAGAAAGAATAACAATAACAATTGCTAACGTGGATAGAAGATGGATCACATTTTATCATATATAATTTTGAAAAAGCCTACTAGGAATGAAAATTTGAAAGTCACAACTTAAAACACAATTTGTATAATAACTAGACAGTATAGTTCAGTGGTAAAACATTGGCCTAACATATGTGAAGAAATTGTGAGATCTCCCAAGCATTAGAAAGTACACACAAAGCACACACACAAGAAACCCACATCAACACACATACACACACCACATACACACATTTGGAATAAAACAGAGGAAATTATCACAAACAGTAAAAGTATTTTAACATATGAAATCATAATATTGCTCATGCTATTTAAAAGTTTAGTTAAAATAAAATAGTCAAAATATTATAGATTAAGTAAATTGAAAATTAAGAAATAAAAGACATGAGAAATTTGCAAATAATTTTTAAGTAATAAACATTTTGAAACATGTATTCTTTTATTTTGACAAAAGATTGATGTTACTGTGCTTTAACTCAAGATTTAGACTATGATATCCAGGTGCTCTATATCTTTCTAGGGATGGCTATATCTCTAATCATTTCACTCTGGAAATTTTATGATAAAGTCTCATAGTTTCTCAGTCTCTCCCGAATTACAAACCCTATTTACACTTCCCACCATAGTTAGAAAATGGAAACCACAAATCACTATGCCCAGCTCAAACAGTTTTTTTTTAATTCAAGTACAAATATTTCCAAAAAGTGACAATGTAATGAAACCTTTTTAAATAAAGTATGTGCTTCTTGAAAATGCAATATTTGTTACATGGACAAATATGTTTAGAACTATAAGCAAATAAATTTATTTAAATTCACCAATTACATAAAATTTAAGAAAATAATTTTTACGTATTCACATGTTAACTATTGTGAAAGCAAAATATGTGTCTGAATAATTTACATGTGTTAAAATTATGCAAAACTAAATTAACTTATCCTACAACTCTGAAAAAAGAATTACATTAAAGAAACAAAAGAAAATAATTAAGTTCAAAATTTGAAATTTAGAAAATAAAATGAAGTGTACTCTTTAGTTGACTTAAGTAACTGTAAGCCCTATGTAAATAAATTTTATTAAAAAAATGTATGAACAAAGAAAGAAAAGTACCGATTGGTCAATAGCGACAGGAAAAGCATCAGTAGTTTTTTTTGAGTGTGCAAAAAAATCAATGGAAGAGATAACAATGTTCATTCCATAATAAATGTACTCATTACCTTATTTATGTAACTGTATCCCCTTTGTACATTACCTTTACAATAAAATTATATTGAAATTAAAAATAAACTAAATAATATCCCAATTAATAATTCGTAGATATCTAGGAAGGTGTCTCAGTGGTAGAGCGCTTGCTTTGCATGCTAGAGGCCCTGGGTTCGATTCCTCAGCATCAATAAACAGAAAAAAAAGCCGGAAGTGGCACTGTGGCTCAAGTGGTCCAATGCTAGTTTTGAACTAGCCTTGAGGAACCGCGCCCAGACCTAGAGTTCTGATTCAACGACCGGAAGCCCCCCCTAAAGAAACAGAATTACTAGAAACCATTGGTTAAAAACTTTTTAAAAAACTGCCCTAAGTACCCAAGTAATATAATTTGATGATACTATTTAAATACTTCAATTTCAGCAGAGAAGCCAAAATTTAAAAACTGTTAAAAAGTAAAGTAATAAATCAGAATATATTACTATTAATAATAATCATAAGATGAATTTATAGTGGTAGTCAAATATGTAAGAAATGAGACAATTTGCCATTCGTTTGCACTTAATAAGTGAGAAAGAATTTTCTAGGTCTTTTTAAATATATAATAAGTTTAATGAAGAAACTATTCTGTCACATCATATGATAATTAGATGAAGCTGATATTAGAGCAAATAGCAGATTGTACTAAGTTTTTGGATATTAAAGTATATACTTATTTTGGTTGTGGGAAATTGTGTTCAACTTGGGGTATTGTTTTTGTTAGACTGGTGTCATATCAGTGGTTAATTTTTGGATAAGGGATCCCTTTCCACAAGAATATGCACCTGATGTGTCATTTTATCCTTCCCATTATCAATGGCATAAGAGTTGCACACCAACTTGTCTAGCTTCCTACTTTGGCAGGCTTGGATTCTGTAGTTCTTCCAGTCTGAACCTGTAGATAGTGCAGGATGGTGGAAATGATCCAATGCACCCAGCTATAGATTGAGAAGGAAGTCCACTAAACTTTTGGCCTGGGTTCTGTTTTCAAGCCTCCTCAGTAGTTAAGAGTTCAGATAGGAGACCCTGGTGCCAAGCAGTAAGAGTATTTCTTAAAGCAACTAGACATATATATGACTTAGGCATGTGAACACCTCAGGACAAGAATAAAAGAGCAGTGAAGCATAGTCAGGCCCAATTTTAACTAGCTACTTGGAGGCTGAATAAGCTTAGCTAGCTACTCTGGAGGCTGAGATATGAAGACCACTGTTCAAAGCCAGCCCAATCATGAAAATACACCCGATTATCTCCAAAAAAACAGGAGTGGAACGATGGTTCAAGTGGTAAACCACTATCCTCGGTCACAGAAGCTTAGGGATGATGAATGAATGAGCACTTGCACATGCACGTGCGTGTATACACGTGCATGTGTACACACACACACATAAGTATTGAAATGCGAAGATCTTTTTTTACCTTGCTGTACTCTATTTCCTGTATGAGTTTACAAATTAACAAAATCAGCTAAGCACCTATTTACATACAACTCATCATGTTTCTCTAAAGTTAACTCTCTTTTTGGAAGCATGCTTTTATTTGACCCAAATATAAACTATTAAGGAGTTTGATTCTTCTCCTCAATTCTGTAGAATTAGATGATTTTTCACTTCCTCCTAGCAATATAATTTTGTGAAATCCTGCATCAAGCAACGTATTCCTTTCACTAGAAGGGAAGCCTCTTTCAAACAATTAATAATAGGTTTTTCTTCTCTTTGCTTGCATCTGTAGTTTTATTATCTTCATATATTTCATGATCTGTCTGTGTATGACAAAGATTGCCGTGAAAATAAAAGACCCTTCGCAGCACTTATCATTTATATACCATCCATAGATATGAAGGTGTTTAAATATTACTGAAATTTCTTTGGAATAAATCATATTCACCTAGACTATTGTGAAAAAGAAGAATTGGTTTCTCAGCACTTTCGATAAGAACTTGATTGAAAGAAACAAAAGGAAAAGTGAGGAACAACTCAACATATACATTCAAATGAAAGAAAACAAATTAATTCAGTACTCAAGAATCTGCAGGAAATGCAAAGACCTAAAAAAAAAAAAACATCTGCTAGACAAGCTTATGAAAATCCTGACTACATGAGAGTCTACTCTTGTGAAGATAGTGGTTAAAGCCCAGACTGGACAAAGATCTGTACACAATGCCATGCACCTGTTATTCTAAATTCCAGGAAGAATAACATAACGTGGACTGAGCCCAAGGTCATACACAAGTATCTGAAAAATAATCAGGATAATTTATGGCTGGGGACATCACAACGTGGTAAGAACACCCATTTAGGGGGCACAAGACACTCAAATCAAACTCTAATATTTGGGTATTAAAGTAAAAAGCGATGATTTTAAATAATTGGAATAATTGTAAGATTTGAGTATTTGAGTGGAAAAATGCATGAGAGAGATAGAATGAACCCATGGGGCAATTCTTTCAACTTAAGTGAAAATGTTTTATGGTACTTCAGACAAAAAAGAGTTACCTTTCAAATGAACATGGTTGTGCATTTGGGTGATGGAAATACTTTACTTACATAGGTGTAAATTAAATAGATTTCATTTGGGTAGATTGTACTTCTTGAACTAAGAGCCTAGTTGATGTCCCTGAGATTATTTTCTCAAGGCTACTACTTTGAGCCAAAGTTCCAATTCTGATTTTCTGTTGGTTGTTTGGTGATAAGAGGCTCCTGGTCATTCTTGCCCAGGATGGCTTCAAACCATGATCATCAGATCCCAGCCTCACGACTAACCAGGATGCCAGGAATGAGGCGTCGATAGTTTTAATAATTTAGTAAATTGTACAGTTACTGAAGTTATACATTATAATTATAACCTGTGTAATATATGTGTGTATGTATATATCAATGCATATGGAGAGAAATATTTTAACATATTTTTGTATCTACAGTAGATTTATGAAAGCATCCATTATAAAATAAAATGGAAACAAAAGTTAATAAGGAGCAAAACAAAGGAAATTATCACATGTTAATTGTTGTTGAATAGAATACAAATTGCGAGAATCAGTTTGGGAAAACCATCTGTACATTAACAAAATAGTAAAGAGCTATTAATTCCAATCCATCTATCTGCCCATGTTGCGCAACCTCACAAATGAGCATGAAAATCAAACCACACTTGTTGCCTTTGTTTTTAACTCACCTGTTATAATTTTGGGGTTAGATGAAGTAATCAAATAAAGATTAAAATAATATTATGCTTAAAATTATTTTAAATATGATAATAGCTAATTAAATTGCATATTCTTTACTTTTACTCTGTCATGTCCCTCATTCCCACATTAGGAAAGTATATAGAAGGTTCTCACTAAATTATATGTATAATTATGAAAAAAATGTATTGAAAGAATATGGGCACAGTGTGGTATTAGCTTATTGAGACTTGTAGGGGGAAGTGTGTTTTTGAGGACTTGAAATACATTGTGATGAAGATGAAAGGAGGGATATTCTTATTCTGGAAAACTGGCTAGAGGATTGCTCCCATAAAGTTAGTGATGAATTCATCCAAAAGGTTACAGTAAAATCACTTTCACAACCATGTTCACTGCTGCACTATTCACTGTAGCCAAGTTACGGAAACAGCCCAGATACTCTTTGGCGGAGTGATGGTTGGAGAAAGTGTGGCACATATACACAATTAGATTGCATCCATCCATTTTGAAGACTGTTACATTATTTGCAACGAAATGGATAGATCTAAAAATATATTAAGTGAACTAAGTCAGAGCCAGACACACAAAGGACCCATCTTCTGTCTCATATTTGGAAGCTAGAAATTTATACAAGTTTACACAAAAATATTAACCAAACCATGCTATTTGCAGAGGAGTATTTCAAAGGTGTAATTTCTTATGAAATTGAACTTTACTCCAACAAAATGAATACCAGGAAACTATCACTTGGAAGATGTGAGGGGAAGTCAAAAGGAAGGAATAAAGAAAGTTATGGAGGAAGAGAGTGAAGGTATAATATTCAATGCAGATAGTATGAAACTAGAAAAAATTAAAGTGGGGTGAGGTTTGGAAGGGTGTGGAAAAGTTATATAAATATCCGTTATACTTAAAAAACTTGATTTGTTGAAGGGAAATTCCCTTATACAAGTATTTAAGATAATAAAAATATAATTAAAAACAATGGAGGCATCTGACCTTAAATTCTATTTCCATCTATTTTAAAAAATAAAATTATTTGCTCTATAATTTGACCAGAGGGATGGATTTTTGGCTAGCTAGATCATTGCACATCTGTCTCTCTCTTCTTCTCTCCCTTTCATGGTTCTCATAGGTAATATGATTGCTCCTTTATTATCCTAATTTATTTTTCTTTTATATTTTTGGTTGCATCATTTCGCATTCTGCTCTGCCATTCCCAATTCATTTACATAGAAGTCATTATTTCCTATTTTCTCATTCCTAGAATAAGCTGCACATGAAGACATCACTGGTCCTCATTTTCAGTCTGTACCTTTGAATACGGAGGAAAATCTTTCCTCTGCTCTCTAGCAATTCCCTACTCTCCAGTTCGAATAATTTAGAATAGTAAAAATGAAAAAAAGAGAAAATAAATACTAGTGGAAAAAAAACAGATGCAGAAATTTCACCGGATTTTTCTGAGCATTTCATCCAATGTGAACTATTGGGGAAATACATGGACAGCTCATTATCACTGGCACTCAAAGTCTCTGGTTAGGCAATTCTGATGAAGTTGAGGAACAAGATGAAAAAGTGAGAAATGGTATCAATTGCAAGAAAAAAATGGAATAGGATCAAGAAAATTTCTTCTTTGTTCTGCTGAAAATAATCACCTTACTACAGCGCAGAGACGACTTTCCTAAAAAGCCACTCATGTGAATACTAGGGATGACGATGAATATACCCCTCTTCATCGAGAGGCCTACAGTGGACACTTAGACATTGTCTATGACTTGATGGCTCAAGGCAGATATTCATGTAATAACTGAATGGCTGGACACCCCTGCACAGTACTTATACATGGAATAATACCAGAGTGGCTTTTTATTTCATCATGATACAGATACCAATGCCCAAACTAAAGGCCTCTTGACCCCCTTGCATCTTGCTGCTGGGAATAGATATAGCAAAGATATGCTGGATCTCCTTCTGGTGAACCATTATATCAAACCAGGTCTGAAGCACAACTTGGAAGAAACTGCATTTGATATTGCCAAAAGGATAAGTACAAATTGTTCTCCTAAGTCCTAATGGTTTGGTTAAGTTTCTTAAATTTCAAAATTGCCAGTCCATCCTATGTGTCCATACAAAATATTTTCACAATACAAAGCAACAGCAATATCTTACTTTAAAAATTCATGGATTCCATGGTATTCTTCCAAGTGAATTGCCTGACTTTGATGTCAAAATATATTCGAGTTGTTTGTATACATCTTTAATGATTTCTATAGAGTTTGTGATTTTTTAATCAGAAATAATTTTAACTTATCTGTTGAAATGAGTAGTACAGAAACTAAAGATATTTCTGGTGCTTGTCTGAAAAGAGTATATTTAAAAATATTTAGTACTGTGTTTGTATAATGTCCATAATCTATTTCATTCTCTCCTAGATATAATACTTTGAATTCGACATTGTTTTATAATATATAGTTTCATTAATAAATGTGTCCTTTCAGATTGCATTCCATATAGAAACAGTTTAAGATTCCTTTAATTCTTAGGTCCTTATAGAATTTTATTTCTTTAGGATAAAATGACAATGTTATCTTATTTCAAAATTTTTATAAAGGTTATGCTATGTAAAGGCCTTTCTAAAAAGGTGAAGATTGAATGATGTCAAACTAACTTTTATTTCTATGAATTACATGTATTCTTATACTTGTATATTTGTAATCAACTTTTTAATAATTGTTTTTCATTTCTTGCATCTCAAGAATGAAAAATATGCAATACTTCACAAATTTTCATATCATCCTTGTACATGTAAATCTCTGTATTGTGATTCGGGTAGACGTGCTGCTGAAGCATGTAGTATCCTGTAAATTTAAGTAGCTAATGATGCAATCTTAAGACAGGTATATATCTTTGGTTGCCTATTTGTAACAAGGAAACCTTATTGTTCCCAAAATTGCTATTCATCTTATTTCTGTAAAATTCTGTGTATGGTGGAAAAAACTTATATTGTTTGTTCGATTGCTCATATTTGCAATTTTTTTCATTTGAAATTGGATCATACTTTGAAGCCTTTATAGCTAGGGCCAAAGATGATGGATTTTCAAGTACTTATTTATTAACTGATTTAGCTTTGTGGAGCTAATGGATTCAAAGTAAGCCTTGCTTTAGAGCTACTTCTAAACTTCTGCAGCTTAAAATTTCCCAAATGAGGTCTTACTGGCACAAATGTCTCCCTGACCCTTTACCCTTGCTCCATGTAGGAACAGACCAACCAAAATCTTACCCTGACAGCATAGATTGTCTTATTGGAGCAAAACTAATCTGTTACAAGGGATAATAGAGAGACGAACAGTTCAGACAGAACTGTTCAGATTAGAAGGTATTTTTTCAAAATATAATTGTTTATTACACCCTAACATTTCAAAAGAAGCTAAAGCCAAGAAGGTGAAAAATTGTTCATATGTATGATTACCTAATGTCTTGGCCCGTCTACCATCCAACCAGGAAGGAACTTACACCACTAATTTTCTATCACAAAATATATTCCATAGCTCCAGGAGAAGTCCATATGTTTCTCCTCATTATTAGGCCTTAAATTGGTAATGTCATAATCACAGTGTTTCCTCTTGCCTCTAGGCTTTATATCTCCGAATGGTAAAGATTTAGCTCTAATTCTACCAAACACTGAGGTAGAGGTAATGGAATAATACTTTAAAACCGTTGCCTCTGGTGGCTCAGTGGTAGAGCACTTGCCTTGCATGCCTGAGGACCTGGGTTTGATTCCTCAGCACCACATAAGCAAAAAGAAAAAAATAAATAAATAAAACAGTTGCCTTTGTTACCCTTACTACAACAGAAAAATGCAAAACATTTTCTAATATTATATATTATTATATATTTTATATTTATATGTGCTGATTTTATATTTCACACAGTGAATCTTATTAGAATTAATTGATAATTTGTAAAATTAATTGATATTTATTCCAATAAATAGATTGGAATATAAATAATCAGGATAAGAATATATATTAGAATATAAAAAGTATCACTGCAATGTTTTCGGTATAAACTTGTGATACCTTCTAAATGTTCTTGGTCTTTTGAATTCACATGGTAAAAAAAAAAAATGTTGTTTTCTTCTAATCTATAAGGGATTGTTAGTCTGCTGCTCTGTTTATTGTTTTAACTCGCTGGTCCCAAACTGTTTTTCTCCATGTTTCTGAAGCATTCCTACTGATTATACTCAAATTTTGCTTATATGATGTCTAAAAGCTATTATTCTTCTACAGGATCCACCAGTCCTAGGATCCCAGGTCCCAGATATCTGCATCATCAGATAACTAAGGCAAGAGTTCTCACCTAGGCCCATGCAACATGCCAACAGAAAGTAATTGAAGACCCATCTCAATTACTCATTTCCCATATTTCAGGGCCCCAATTCCTTGAAATGCAGGAATTAGCAGTAATCAATTGGGAAATGCAAGGCAAGTTAAAATGCAAGATGAAATCACAAAATGTGAAAGTACAGTAATTCAAACTTTCAATTTTCAGATGACCATCATATATGTTTGAACAAGACCACAAATGTCACAAGATCATTTGTAATACCCCTCTCCTAAGGATTAATGAATGATTTCAGTCCAGCATCATCAGGCCAAAAAATAGTTCCTGGAACGATAGATCCATAATTGGTCTACCAATGCTAGGAATACTTGACATAGAGGTCAAATATAATTCAGAAAAACATTAATTGAGAGCATCCTTAGTGCTCAAAACACTGGTACTTCAGTAAAAGTTGGTTCTGTAGTATAAAAATGTTGTCATTGTCAAACAAATGATAATCTACATTTAATCTCCTGAAAGTATATTCCTTTTCAAATAAACTTTTAAAAATCACATTTGCCAAATAACACTTTACAAGTAGATGATATTTAGTGACATAAATAGTTTTTGAAGTGTAGGGAGCAAGTTACAATAGAGTTGATTTATTTACCCAGCACTAATGTCAAACAGGTTTATCCATTCATTAAAGTGTAGAAATTATACCACCCACCATTTATTTTTTCAGTAGGTGACTTCAAAAATCTGTTAAATAGATCAGCCTCCCATATTTCAAACCAAAACTTTAACTAATAAAGTAAATTTCATCACATAATAAGTACATTTAAAAAGTCACAAATAGTTGCCTTATCATATGGTTTTTTATGTTTTCCCTATCTGTCTAACATAGTAAGAAATATGACTTTAAGTCTTGAATATGGGTACTCATCAGAGATTTGACAAACATACAATCTGTCTTCTATTTCTATCATATTCCTCTACGGTAGTAAATTTGAATTTTCTTCTTTTTCCAAAACTTATAGGTAGTAGAAAATATTATCCCATGTAAAATAAAATAACCACAAACCACAGTGCAAAGCCATTTATAAAACTCCTACTTAGGAATACGTTCTAAGCCATTTTTAAACTTTCTTGTTGACTACAGATCATTAAGCTCTTCCAATCATGGGGGCAGTTAAGATCAATGCTAAGGGTTTCGAGCATCTGTTGAGCATTCGGGGAGTGTAACCCATCTTCCTTGAAAGCGGCCCGGTATTTTTGGGTCACGGGGGTAGGTACCATTGGTTTGGTCGTGCAGAGGTTCGGTGGACGTTTACAGAGAACATGAACTGGGGTTCATTTATAGGCTTGGCTGTCGTTGCCATGGTAGATGTGGGGCCTGTGAACACTGTTGTATTACAGGGGGAACAACAAGTTTTTGTTCTTGGGCAAAGTTGGATATCTCTGCCCGAGGATACAAAATTTTCTGAGGGGAGTTCCAAGGCTGGCCTAAACAGCCAAAAGAAGTGATTGAGCAGGCTTCCTGGGACTGATAGTGTGGGGGAGGCGGTTTTACAAGCATAGCTGGCTGGCTCACGGGGTCACATGATAGTGTAAGTTGTTGGATATCTGTGTTCTTGCTGGAATTGTTTGCTGTGTCACAAGAAGATGGGTGTGCTAGAGCAGCTTCGCTATTTTCCTTTTGTTCTGTTTCTTCTTGCAGCGAGGTGTTAAGCGCTTGCAGAGTTTCCCCTTCTTCTTTCCCTGATAGACAGGCTTGTATAGCTATGACAATGGGGTAAAAGATTAGGGGCAGCTCAGAGCCATCACGGACTTCCTTTTTATGAACTGCCTGAAGGACATAAGTCCACCTGTCTGGATCCCAAATGGTCCGGGGTCAATCCAGGGACACAATTCATTCACTATTTCCCATATTAATCTAGCTTCCTTTTGTAATACTTTTATCTGCCTACTCCGGAGCAGGGCAACAAGTGCTTGTGATTGAGGCTCTCCTGCTGCGGGGGGAAGGTTGCCCATGGGGGCACTAATTTTGCACTAGACCCTAGACCATCCATCTGCCGAAAGCAATCGAGCCACTCATTGGGTGCCATTTGTAGGGCTAGATCTCCGGCAAGAGGTAAGCATGAATGAATCACACAAGGAACACTTGTTGGGAGAACAGGCTTATGCAGGTCTTGTTTATTTCTGCACAAGGGGGGGGGGATTATATAGCCCCAGCTTTCCCAACCTCCTGAGTGCTTCCCACGCAATTACTTAGTGGGGAGTTGATGTAAGGCACTTGTGATGGGCACTGCTTGGTGACAGGCACTGATTGGTCCCCCGGGGGCTTGTAGGGAGCATGGACAGCTAATGGCTGGCAAGTTAGGCAGAAATGCCTGTGGGTCACGTCTCTATGAGCAAGAAGTGTGCTTCAACTGCTACTCTAGCTGACTCAACCAGATCTGAACAGCTCTACCCACACTACATCTTCATGGTTTTCCTTTTAAAACTCTTTTATTTGGATGTGGAATTTATTTTCATGTCTTCATTCCATCTGTTCTGCATTGTAGTGAGCTTAATAGGCTCTGTAAATTCACTTTAGGTAGCAAAAATATTAAGACAATATATATCAAAAAGTTGGCCTCCCTCCACTCCTGAAGCCAATATGCTTACCTAGGGCTTCTAAGAATGATTTTTCTTGCCTTTTCAATTTGCTCAATTCTTTTCTGATCCCAAAACTTTTTGGCTTATTTAATAAGTGAAGTCTTCACTATCTCATGTTAATAAGGATATTATATTTTGTAAGCTACTAAGAAATGTGAAATCATTGGTTTCAAGTATCCAATCAGATTTTTTTCTGTGGTTCAGTGCTTCAAGTGCAAAGACATTGTGGAAAGTACTACAAACAGAAAAGTGTAAACCCAATACCTTCTTTCATTGTTGAGGGCACATTCTCCCTAAATATTTGGACCCAAATTATCTTTTTCAGAGAATTACTGTTTGGTAATTAAAATCAATTCACAAATTTTGATGTCTTTTTTTTAAGAACTTTGAATTTAAATTCCACTACAACCTTGTTTCACACAGTAAGAGTAGATTTCCTGGGTAAGAACAATTCTCAAGGGAACCTACAGGATTTATAGAAAGGTTTCTGAGGTTTGTTTGTTTAGTGTGAAAATGAGCCATCTTCACCCACATTGCTCCCTCTCAACTAAGTCTCCATGGATTACTTTGCGTGAAAGCCTATTTTCCCAGGCAAATTTAAATTTTCATAAAAGGCTAGTTGTTAAAAAATTTGAACAAATAAAAATTTACCTGTTATAATTTTAAAACTCTTTTGAAATTCCTTTATTAGAACCGCGAATTCACCAATCCTAACCCCACCTTTACCATCAAAAACAGCTAACATGTTGTTTTCATGATATAGTGTCAATGAAACTATTATTTTCCAGTGGTTTTGTTATGCATATATATAACCATATAAGCTGATTCTGAGCAAAATGAACTCCAAGATATGGAGACAGAGAATATTATTTGCCGCTGTTGTTTTTAATGTACTATGTGATTTCTGTTTTCTTTGGGGGTTTTCCCCTATGCTTTATTCGCTGCTGTATTTGATTTTGGTAGCCTGTGCATTGTGTATATATTTACCTTAATTAGAGAAGGGAAGAGGAACAACAAAATGGTGAGACAAAGGACAAAGGCAAACCAATGCAATAGCAATACTCACAAGACAATGTGTTGTAAATATACATTACAACTTGTGAGGAGTATTGGGATGAAGGAAAACTGAAGAAAATGAGGGAGAGGGTAACAAGTTTGAAAACTTATGTATTCATTACCTTAAAATTGCTGTAACCCCACTGTACATCACTTTGACAATAAAATTAAATTTTAAAAATAAGCTGCATGAAATAAAATTTCACTGTATTCGTATAGTAAATATTATTCTTTATGTAGTAACTTTTTAAAAATCAATACTGTTTGGCGTCTAATTTGAATTAATTACCTCCTTTTTAATCAGAGGACCATCAACTTGAATGCTATCCGAATAGAAAATATTTTCACAATATACTTACTAATATTTTGAAAAAAGAATAAATATAGTACTTTCTCATACTAAAAGCGAAAACAGTTTAATTCTATGGAAACCTATAACTTTTAAAAGTAAATAAGTTGTTAAGAAGACAGAATATATGTGTTCTTCAACATTCCAATGACTAATAACTACTCATTTTCAAATTCAGAAAACTCCATACCTGAGAGATTCAAAACAGTACCGGCTTGCATGTTATGTAATTCTGCAATAGATGCATTTTTCAATGGGGTGTTACAGATTGAGAGTCAACAGAAAAATAACCACATTCTTGTTGAGGATAAAACTATGTAGCATAGGTAATAATTCTTCAAGAGTAAGCAATTGTTTATCACAGTAAGCTATTATTTTTATGACCACCAATCCCAATATTTATGACATAGAGTCATCCTAGCCCAACAGTTTAGAACTTTTAGGGTGCACCTCAAACTCCCCTTAATTCACATCATGAATAGCTTATCTCTATTGTGAAAAAAATACAACTCTGCTAATGTGATGCCACACATGTTTTGGAAAGAACACCACAATAATCTGGGTTGCATCATTTCCCCCCCACTGGTATTCTTGAGATCAGAACACTTGCAAATATTATTTATATTTATATTTTTTAACTATCATATAAATTCTGGATGCTAAGGTCAGAAGATTACAGTTCAAAGCCCACCCAGGCAGGAAGATTCCTATTCTTATCTGATAAACTTATCAACAAAAGTCAGACACAAGTGGCATTGAGGTTGAAGTGGTAGAGCATGAGCCTTGAGCATAAACAGGCTCAGACACAGTGTCCAGGCCCAGAGTTCAAGCCCTAGGACAAACCAATAAAACAAAAATAAAAAGAAACCCCAAAAGTAACATTTTTCTCATTGTATACGGTGGCAAATAATTAAGGAAATTGCTTCCTGGGTTACATACAGGTAGAAGACAATAGATATCACACGATTATTCTCTTCATACCATGTTATAACAAAGACTCCAAAAATTGCTCTTATTCTCAATTTATAAATTAATATGATCAATTTTTGGCAACTCTGTGTACAACATTCACATGATCATTTTATACATTAGTTATTGGAATTATCTATTAAATAAGTTCTAATTATATAACTCTCTTGAAAGAATATTCTAGGCAAATAGAATGCAAAATCATTTGTGAATTTGTCAATTAACCCCTCTACTTAAAAAGAAATTTTAGCATCCGATAGAGTATGAAATTAAAAACAAAATCAAAATATTTATTTTATGTCTAAATTCTAATTTAGCAAGATCTTCAAAATCCTACATTAGACGAACTTTGTTATTTTTCCAGGCTTAAGTTTTTGTAATCGTTCATCATTTCTTTGGGATACATCAGAATAATGATTACTTACTTTTTCAAATTTTGGATGGGAATCATGAGTCATTTTGCATCTAGGAATGTTCTGTAATGAAGAGAGAATTTAAAACACAAGTGAGGATTAAGTATGAGTTGCATTTCAACAGAAAATTTGACTTCTCAAAACATAATGACAAAATTAGACCAAACTTCCAACTATGTATTCCTTTCCTGTTTGTTTTGTTTTGTTAAGACAAAATTATCCTACCTGGTCCAGGGAAGGTATCACTATGTAATTCCACTCTCTAATCTCCTGTCTGTCTTAATCTCAGTGCTAGAATTCTAGGCTTGTATCACATTGCCCTGCCATAGTTGCTTGGTTTACTTAATCTAGATACAGACTACAACTTCTGAACTTCTCCAGGGATATTATACACCATAGTGACTGTTCAGACTGCTTATCTACTATTTTCAAAGATGTTCTAACATTTGACACAGGATATGAATATTT
This sequence comes from Dipodomys spectabilis, assembly GCF_019054845.1. NCBI lineage: Eukaryota > Metazoa > Chordata > Mammalia > Rodentia > Heteromyidae > Dipodomys > Dipodomys spectabilis. The sequence goes on along the minus strand of NW_024870872.1, from coordinate 696,845 downwards.
TCAGATGCACTTGTGGGGTCTCTGATTCATTCCTCTATGGATGCGATCCCTATAATAATGATTTACTGACTCTCTTACTATCTCTGGTCCCTACCTATGTAAGATTCTCAAACTTTTTTGAAGGAAGTTCACTTGAGGACTTCTAATATTAAAAATTATCACTTGATTGTAATCTTATTCAGGATATATATTCGGTTGTTTTCTAACTTTTCTACACATTCTGAGAGTTGTTTCATTTGTGTATTTGTGTGTGCACATATAAGTGCCTCTGTGTGTTTGTGTATGTTTGTATGCATGCATGCAAAAGCCTCAAGCTCTTATTCAGCAATCTTGCTCATAACTGGTATTCCATCACCTTAGCCATTCTTCCAATCCAGCTTTTAGTTGCTTTATTATATGTACTGTTGCAAAGACTGTTCTGCCTAAGCTGGATGCAAACTGAACTTCCCAGACTTCGTTTCATTCTAAGGTTTTATTTCTCCAGGAGTATCAACTTTTTAACTACAAACATTTTTGTGAGAGTAATGTCTAAGCTGTAGCCCAGATTTTTAACTCAAGAATTCTTTTTTTTTGTTTTGGTGGGGGGGTCCGGTCATAGGGCCTGAACATTGGCCCTGGGCACTGTCCCTCAGCTCTTCAGCTCAAGGCTAGCACTCTACCACTTGAGTCACAGCACCACTTCTGGGTTTTTTCTTTTTCGCTTATGTGGTGCTGAGGAATCGAACCCAGGGCCTCATGCATGCAAGGCAAGAGCTCTACCCCTGAGCCACCTTCCCATTCCCTAACTCAAGAATTCTTATAAAGATAGATGAACACACACATTACTTATCCTGAGTGTACACTGTTGGCAATGTGATCATAAGCTGGGTTGTGGTGAGATATGAGGATTCGGATTCAAAGCCAGCCCTGCTATGAAAGTCCCAGAGACTCTTTTCTCCAATTAACTAAAAGTAAACTGGAAATGGCACTGTGGATCAAGTGGTAGAGCATTAGCCTTGAGCTGAATAGAAGAGAGAGAGCTCGCAGGCCCAGAGTTCAAGTGCCAAGACCACCACCAGCAAAAAAATATACATATACAAGTGAAGAAAAAAAAGGAATGTGATCTTAGCCACCAGTTCATTGCTAGTATAATCCCTGCTCTCACAAGATGGACATTTTTTCCAGTTAAATCAATGCTCATATATCTGACTTGCTTTGGAAACAGTATTATTCTTCCATTCTACTTTCTACAAAATTGCATGATTAGGAAGGATGATTTAGAATGAGAGTGGCCTCATACTTCATGTTCTACGTAGGAGTCTTGCTTTCTGTATATCACTCCTATAAATCTACATACTGGACTTGGCTTTATTGTTTCAATGTTGTCTTATTTGTAGTTTGCTATATTGTATTGAACCCTTATACTTAAACACAGAACTTCTCTTTCTCTTATTATTGCTATTGTTTCCCTTACTGGTAGCTCATATACACTTGGGAAATTATGAACTGCACATACACTCACAAAAAGAATGTTCTGAGAACCTTCTTCCCATTTAAAATTCACCTTAATTTACAGAGAACTTACAAAGTTTGAACTCAATGTACTCATGTATAATGTATTTATAAGCAATATAAACTTCATATTTTCTATTTACTGAGTTTTCTCTGAAACACGTGTTACCTCAGATACAAATGTGTCCTAGTGTTATTTCAATGAAGCCAGAAAGGATTCATTATACCTCAAGCAGCACCATCGATTGTTACTGGAAGTAACTTTTACTGGATGTGGAAAGTGACCCCAGGAGAGGAATGGAACATAGAGGAATAACAAAGTTCAAGTTACCTTGTGCTTTCCTTTTTACTGTAGAAGAAAAGTAGCCCAAGGCTTGAAGGAAACTCTGCCCTGGCTTTTTCGAGTGTGTTCTTTACTCATATAAAATTTTTCTTTAAACGTCTAGTTGAGAGTATTACAAAAGTAAATAATGTACCATTTGACAGCCAGCATAGAACAAAAGGAAATAACGTTGTTTTAAAAGTGTTCTCCTGCAAAGGAACAAAGACGTGGAGGTTTTAAAGTGTCATATGGATGGATATTTCACCCCTGAGATAATTCTTTTGATGTAGGAGTCAGTTATTAATTCCTTTGGTCTGGTCCTGAGTTCTCCAGAGCAATAAGGATTCCAAAAAAGCAGGATCCAGTGAGTATGATCAGCAAAAGGAGCCTCTTCTCTGACCTGTAGTCTTTTAAGGAAGTTCCCAAAGAAATATCTGGGATTTTTGTTTGCTTGTTTGTTTAGTTTGTGCTGGTTCTGGGGCTTGAATCCAGAGGCTGGATCCTGTCCCTGAACAGTTGTATTTCCTGCCCACCTGTCCCCAAAGGTAGTACTCTACTGCTTGAGCCAAAACTCCACTTCTGGTTTTTGGTGTTCAATTTGGGATAAGAGTTTGACAGACTCTCCTGCCTGGTTTGGCTTTGAATTCAGATAATAAGAAAGCTAAGTGACATCAACTGTATAGACTTCTCTTTTGAAACAAGAAATATTAGATGAAGTTTATTGTAAAGCTAATATGGGACAATTTTTAAAGGAAGAGAATATGTCTAGCAAAGAAGCCATAACTTAAATAACTCAGCAAAAGTAGGTGCACTGAATCATTTTGAAATTATTTTTTTCTGCTTTGGAAGATTATTGATCTTGTCCTTCCTTTTGGTAAACTTAAGGTAATATTTGCACTTTTTGTTGGCCGTGGGGCTTGAACTCTGATCCTGGGGGCACTCCCTCAGCTCTTCAGCTCAAGTTGAGTGCTCTACCGATTAAGCTACAGCACCACTTCCAGGTTTCTGATGGCTAATTGAAGATAATGGTCTCTTGGACATTCCTGACCAGGCTGGCTTTGAAAAACAATCCTCTGGTCTCAACCTCCTGAGTAGCTAGGATTACAGGTGTGAACCACCAGCACCTAGCTCATATTTGTGCTTATGTGCTCTGAATGACACTATGTAGACAAATAATGGAAATTTGACTTAAATTACGGCATTGCAGCTTTTCAGAAAATGTGAGGGAGCAATAAATATGTCTTCCTTTCCATGTTGTTTCATTAATGACTCATGAGCTATTGGGCCCTTACATTAGCATCCTCTGCCATCTTTGTAGGTGTATTTAGTATCAGGAAATGTTCATAGAGAAATACAGAAAGACTGAGATTTTTAGAAAGCAAAAAAGATAAGGTATGAAAGAATAGCACAGAAGGAGATACATTTATTACACTGAAATTAAGAAGTAGCCTAAGAGATTTAGAATGCTAAAGGCAATGAGGAATAAGACTAATTGATAACTATTTGTTCAATAACCAAAAATGGTTCTCTAAAACAATTTCTGGTATACCTTAGTTACTGTCATTTTTTCATTAAATCTGGAATTATTCCTTCTCTTCTGTCACCACTGTTAATTTGTCTCTGCCGTTTTGGTGTCATGAATGACCAAAAATATTTCCAAATCTTACTTAGACTACCCCTCTCATTGTGATTAGCAGTGACCATTCAAAAACCTGGAATCTTTGAATTTCCAGAATTAATCTTCACCTGACATCTAAGCACATTCAAGCCATTAATTGCTGTGACCTAATGAACAAAATTTTTCTTTCAACACAATATCTTAATATAAGTAAAGTACATGAATTAGGGACTATAGTCAGGTGTAAGTGTGATGGACCAGCTCGGCTGGAGCACTGGGACCGACGGGACAGGGATATCGGGATAGGTGGGCAAGGAGTCGGCGAAGTGACAAACAGACACAGACTCAAAAGAGTTGCATTTGAGTGTATCTTTATTGAGGAGAATTAACATTTTTATACAGTGTGTGATTGTGATATAGATTCTTTGTTTATTTAAGCACGTAATCAATTTTTTTTAAAGGCAAAGCATTGATGAATTACATGAAAATTGATGACTATCCTACCAACTGTTTAAGCTAAGTGGTGCGAAACAAGTCTAGCATATTGTTTAATAGAATGTGTCATCTATTCAGCCTTTTTATGTTTAATAATTAACAAACCTAAGACAAGTCTGTACTTATATTATACTCTTTTTATTTTTATTTTTATCCAACTATTTTCATCTTTATAAGCTCATGTATAAGGAAATGGTTCTTCGCGTTCAGGAAATATATTACTAACTTTATATTTTGTGTGAAACCACCATCTATTCCCTATAACGTATGTTGGACTAAACATAATCATAACTGTTGGGAGAATCTTTCTTTTACTTTTTTAATCAGAGGTCCCATTTTTTTTAGAACTCTCTGAACTACTGGGATTACTCTTTCTAACTTAGTTTAATTCATTGATTTTGTCTGTTGGATATATCTGGAAATTTTAAGTCTGTATATTTACTATGCGTGAGCTGCAAAAGCACTTGTGAAGTTGTAGGAGTTTCTGGAGGCAACATCACATCAGATGATAGATTGATTGGGGCATTGCCCACATTTAATCTTTGGTCTTAGTCTTTATTACTTAGAGAAGCTGTCTCTATTGGACTGGAAAGATAAAACATGCTCTGTTCGCGGATCAATAGAAAAATAGCCAAAATGAGAATAAAGGCAATGAATGTACAGCCAAGAAGAATATAGTAAGAATAAAGGTAGAGGCTATAAAGGTGCAGCCAAGTGTATGGGAAGCCTTGAACCAACACCCCCTTCCTGTAGGCATGCTTCCTTGAAGCTCTTTGTCTAACGCAATTTCTCACGCAGACTCTGCAGAAGGTGGTGTGGCACCAACTGGCCACAGAAAGATGTACACTGGAGATACCAGGAACCACTGGAAGTACAGAAACTTAAGCGTTTGACCTTGTTTCTCTGGCCAGAGACTATTCATTGAATTTGCCGTCCCTTTTTCTGTTGCCGATGTCAAATCAGAAGCCATCTATCCACCACAGGCAGCTTTATTAGATGTTCAAATTGGTTATGGAAGTGCCCCGCCCACCTACGCCGGTCTCTCTTTGTTGAACCCAGCTAAGGACTCCTTGCAGACACATCCTCATGGCTGCTTTGCCTGCTGTGATCTCTGCTCCTTTCCAAACGCTTGCTTCGGCAGCTTCTGCTCCATTGTGCCTGTGCCTCTTGGACTGGGTTCCCATTGTGATTGGATATTGAGCTGCTTGTTTGAGGAGGAAACAAGGGTTGTTGTGTACAATGGCAGGCCTGAACTGGCCTGGAGGCAGGACAGACACTATCCCAGGTGGGACTTGTTAGGGCACAGGGCAGGCATCCTGCCATTGGGCCATGGGTCACTGTGGTGAGCAGCAGTCACACTGGAACTTCTCTTTCTCAGAGAACAACGGGTTAAGTCTGACCAAATTATCTTCTCTAGGGAATCTGGTTCTTCACCAACTCCTGGGGGATGCCTGGGGCTTGAGTCTATGCCAGGCTCCACTCTTGTCCAGAACCTTACATTCCAGAAGTTTCAACCAAGTGTATGTGGCGTGGCATGTCAGTATGGAGGAGCAATTATATATTCCAAGTATGAGTTCCTTATTTTGTATTTACTAACTAAATGTTTTTTGGTTTTGTTTTGTTTTGTTTTGTTTTGTTGCTAGTCAAGGGGCTTAAAATCAGGGCTAGGGAATCATGATTTTTTTTTTTTTTGCTCAAGTCTATCACTCTACCACTTGAAGCACAGCACCATTTCCCGTGTTTTTCTTTTTATGTGGTACTGAGGAATTGAACTCAGGGTTTCATGCATGCTAGGCAATCACCGTATCATGAAGCCACATTCCCAGAACCCTAAATGACTTTCTTAAGTTGACATTACATTTTCATTCCATAACTATGTACCATAATATTGGCCACGTGCTAGAAAATGATGTAGAAAGAATACAATAAAATAAATGCAGTATGGCTAGATAGACAATGAATAACCCTCACAGTCTAGCAAGGGCATAGAGGGCTTATCTCATGGAGATGTATCAACACGCTGAGTGAGACAGCTCCTGACCCACAGCCCACCTCCAAAATGAGTGGGCTTTCTTTGTTCCAGCCACCTGGGGACGTTGGGCCACCTCCTACAGCACCCATTCAACCAGTTCCTGAAAGAGAGAGAGAGAGAGAGAGAGAGAGAGAGAGAGAGAGAGAGAGAGAGAGAGAGAACCAGAATTACTGTTAAATCTGGTGCCAGTGGCTTAGAACTCTAATTCTAACTAAACAGGAGGCTGAGATATGAGGATCATGGTTCATAGACAACCCAGGCAGGAACATCTGTGAGAATCTTATTTCCAAAGAACCACCAGAAAACTGGAAAGGGCACTGTGGGCTCAAGTGATAGAGTGCTAGCCTTGAGCTGAGGAGCTCGGGAACAGTGCCCAATCCTAGAGTTCAAGACCCACGACTGAAAAGAAGTGGACTTCCCACCACAAGAAGTGGACTGAATAGCACCCATTGTCCTAGGGATCATGGTAGAGAAGTCAGGCCGAGCTTCCTGTGAATTTGAGGTCATAAGTAGGTCACCTGGCTTTTCTGTGCCTCGGTTTCCCCAGCTGCAAAACTGAACAAAGTGAAGGATCCCCTTCTTCATGGGGATAGGGTAATAATGAAAGAGAGCCATGTTTCGGTTCATAATCCCACAGCTGTTCCACTATTAATAACAGGCCCCACCTGAGCCCTTTCTGGTATCTTCCTGTCATATGCGCACTAAATTGCCAAAACCTTATCTGAAGGCCGCTCCCTCTCTGCCTAGCCATTTTCCAGAGGTCTCTCTATATAAATCCCTTGTTTCCTCACAACTGTCCTGTGAGGAGAATGAGGTTCAATGTCTGAGGCCCTACAAAGAGCTTCACGTGTGGTCAAGAATCTGCTGCAGTGGACTGAGTTTGGGATAATCCATCTAAACCAATGACTGAGCATGGTGCGACATGTCTACCATCCCAACTAGAGAGGACCAGGCCTGGTGGAGCATATCTTTCACAGGAGGACCGCTATCCACCCCAGCCTGAGCATATATTTAGTTTCTATCTCAGAAATGCTCAAAACAGAAAGGTGGCTCATCAGAGCCGGGGAGAGGAAACAAGTAAGGGGGTCATGGTGCCCCCAGAGGGGTGTTTGACCAGGTTGAATTGGTGTTTGGGCGGCCACTCACATGTGCTGCTGAGAGAAGCTGTTGGCAGCTCCTCCAAGTGTGGCAGCAGTGATGGCAACAGTATTGCAGACACATAGGCCCAGAGCAGAAGACTAGGGCAGGGACCAGGTCGGGGATTTAGGCTTGCTGGCAGCACGCCATTGCTTGAGGTTTGAAACCTCAAGGGGCCAGGTGGGGGTGGGAGCATCAATTTTATACTATACTCCAAAGTCACCTCAAGTCTCTTCCTCACCACTCAGCCACCTCTACATTCCTCAACTACTGGTAGTGTTGTAAACTAACAGAGGGAATCCCAGTGCTACCTGGCAGCATGGAATGTGGGCGTGGCCAGCATTCTTGTATCCCATAGGTCAGAAAGAAGCATGAAAGAATGGGGGTGTGGCCAGAATCCTGTGAAGCAAGCAGAATGGGTGAGTGTCAACATACCATCCTGGGGCAATTTGAGCTGACAGGATGTTCCCAAGACCTGAGAAGGAGCCCTAGGGCTTAACAAAATAAGAACAGATTGACATGCAGATGGCAGTATGCTAATAAACATATATCTTAATAGAGTGCCAGAGATGTCTATACATTATTCAGTTATATAGACTATATTCCTACCAATTCCTGAGTATTCATTATGTGTCCATGTAATTAATGTTATTGTTTAAATCCTTAAACTATTAATGAAAGCACTCAGTGTCCTGAAATTATTGTTTTCCTGTAAGTAATAATATTCTTTCAATGCTTCATAAATATTAAATAAAATCAACCAGCCTTCTGAAATGATGTTGTTTAATTTTATAGGATATTCATGCACGAGGAACTCATTCAATTGTGACACTGACAAAATTCCAGTGACATTCCTTTGGATGGGAACCAGTTTCTTAGTATCTCCTGCCATTGGTTGGTGTCAGGACGGGGATTTGAAATGAGGACCTATGTTGCCACATGGGCCTATGGCTTCCATGATAATCTGTCAGCCTTCAGCAATGGAAGGTGAAGTACCCTTTGCAAAAGTGTCATTCAGACCGAGAAAGGTCACTCCAAAGGAAGAAAACATAAAAGGCATTGTTTTCCCTGCAATACCTGGGTTTCTAGGATCACAGGAGCACCTGCGTGTCCAGTGGCTTCACCCCATCCTAGGGTGATAGAAGCTGAGGCAGAGTTGCCACGATCTGAGTTCAAGCCCCATGCTGAGAAAAAAAATTCGCTCCCTGGCTTGCAATTCACACAGTTTATTCTTACAGGCTTTGGATTTGAACTCAGGATCTGGGTAAATCTGCAGCAATGTGGATAAAGGGGAAGATCGCCTTACATGAAGATAAAAAAGTCAGTCCTGTTCACTAGTCCTGAATTCAAGACCCAGCCCTGGAAAACATACTATTTATATATATTGTAAACATAGGATTTATACTTACCTATAGATGTTCAGTCCATACATGTTTGGTGTGGTTGTTCCTTGTATCTTTTGTTTTATTCAATTATTTACCATTGATTTTACTATGATGAAACCCATTCTGTTTATTACATTGATGACAACTTCTCACAGAACATCTAGATTTGTAGAAATGTTCTCCATCATGCCTGACCCCCAGGATTCTCAGAAAAAAGGAAAAAAAGTTTCACACTCTCCTTCTTACTCCACGATCCACTTGTTGGTAGTGCTGGGATCTGAACTCAGAGCAGACCAAAACCAATTGGCCAATCAGTCAAGATAATCATACAAACCAGTGAGCAACTAATGAGTGTGGCCATTCCCAGAATCTGACATTGATCCCCAGGGTGGTCCACTATAGTCATAAATTCATAATTTAAACATAGCATCTATATTGACATACATGTGTGGACAGCATCTTGTGTTCAGTTCAATTATTCTCCTTATTTTGTCTCTAATTCATGGAGGTATTGTGTATTTTAATAAGAATGGTGACAGGTATAACTGTGCTGACATGGATGACAACCTGTTCCAATGGTTACAGGGTTATTTATACATTCTCCATCGTATTTGAGATTCAGGACATTCACAGGAGAAGATGAAAGGCACAAGGACTGGCTTCTGACATCAGGATGCAATTTTGTCAGTGCTGGGATTTGAGCTCAGGTCTGGGTAACTCTGTTGCACTGTGGGGGAAGGGGAAGCTCACCATCTTTGAAGACTAGTATATCAGGCCTGGTGCAGGGCCTGATTTGAAGCCCCAGAACTGGACAAAATAGCAAGCCCACCATTTTTAAAAATAGGATTTCTCTTTACCTACAGGTGTGGTATGCATCTTGCATTCAGTGTAGTTATTCGTTCTATTTTGTCTTATTCATGGATGTATTGTGTATTTTATTGCATATGGGGTGACAGATATAACTCTGGTGTCATGGATTACAACTTATTCCCATGGCTAAGAGTTGCCCATATAGCATTCTCCATACTCAATGAGACCCAAGACATTCTCAGGACAGGAAAACATGTGCCACCGTAGGCTTCACACATCAGAATGAATCTTTTGGTAGTGCAGGAATTTGAACTCAAAGCCTAGCAGGCCCAATTGGTGAATGGGTCATGGTGAGCACACCAGGCTGTGAGCCACTAAGGAACTAGGCCATTCCTGGGACCTAAGATGGAGCCCTGGTGGGGGCCAATATAGTCATAAATTCATAATTAAATACAGGATCTATATTTCCAAACATGGGTGGGAGGCATCTTGCGTTTGGTGTAGTCATTCTCTTTGTTTTGTGTCTTATTCATTGATGTATTGTGTATTTCCTTGAGTATAGGATGACAGATATAACTGTGGGGAACTGGATGACAACCTATTCCCATGAGTATAGAGTTGCGTATACATTCTCCTTCCTAGCTGAGACCCAGAACTTGCACAGTACAGAAGAACAGGTGCAACGACTGGCTTCTCACATCAGGGTGAATTTTTGGCAGTGCTGGGATTCGAACTTTGGGCCTAGAAGGCCCAACTGCCCAATGAGTCCACATGATCACACCAGACTTTGAGCCACTAAGGAGCTGGGCCATTCCCAGGAACTGAGATCGAGCCCCGGGGAGGCCAAAATAGTCCTCAATGATCATTGAAACATGGGATGTATATTCACATCCTTGTTTGGTCTGCATCGTGCATTGAGTGTAGTTATTCTCTTTATTTTGTATGCTATTCATGGGTGTATTGTGTATTTTCTTGAGTATATGATGACAGATATAACTGGGATGACATGGATAACAACTTATTCTTATGGCCACAGGGTGGCCCATGCATTCTCCATCCTAGCTGAGATCCAGGACTTGCACAGGAAAAAAAAAAAAAAAAAGGTGCAACAATTGACTTCTGACATCAAGATGAATCTTTTGGCAGGGCGGGGGAATCTGATCTCGGGACCTAGCAGGACCAAGTGGCGAATGGGCCAATTGAGCACACCAGCCTTTGACCCACGAAGGAGCTAGACCTTTCCAAGGACCTGCTATTGAGCCTCCCACTGCGAGGGTAGAGCGGGGAGCACAACAGTCATCCATTCATAAGGTGAAAGTAGTATGCAAATAAGTACACATTTGAATAGATTAGGAGAGATGGTAACCTGTGGTGGAATCCAATCTGTAGACTACCGATTCTTGGATCTTTCCTGATGCCTCCATTTCATGACTGTGATGATTATTGTCATGTTTCATCAACTGTTCTTTACAAATAATCGATACTCCATGAGTCTTGCCTATCATTTCCTACTTGCATCATGCATGAACTACTCATTCAAGGATGAGATCGATCACATTCCATGACTCATCCCAGGTCCACAAACAAGTATCTCAGGATCTCCCGCCATTCCCTCCTCGTAGGGGGAGCTGAATTCAAGCCTCAGGCCTGGAAAAGATACTCCTTATATACTTTTTTTTTGGTCCACTCGTGGGTCTGAACTCTGGGCCTGGGCGCTGTCCCTCAGCTCTTCACCTCAAGGCTAGCGCTCTACCACTTGAGCCACAGCGCCACTGCTAGTTTTTTTTTCTGCTTATGTGGTGCTGAGTAATCGAGCCCAGGGCCTCATGCATGCAAGGCAAGCGCTCTATCACTGTGCCACCTTCCCAGCCCTCCTTATATATATTTTAAAGATAGGATTTATACTTCCGTACAGATGTTCAGTCCATATTGTGTTTAGTGTGGTTATTTATTTCTTGTTTCATTCATTTATTTAGAATTTATTTTATTGACTCTGATGACACTTATACCATTTATTACATTGTTTACATCCTATCACATAACATCCAGATGTTAGATGTGTTCTCCATTATGCCTGGCAGCGCCAGGATCTGAACTTAGTGCCTAGCAGGCCCAATTCATGATTGGGTGAGTTTGAGCACGGCAGCCTCTAGCCAATGAAGATGTCAGGTGGTTCCCAGGTTCTGAGATCGACCTCCAGGTTTGGCCTAAACAGCGATACATGGAAGGCAGATGGAGGTATACAAATAAATATATATTGGTAAAGAGTTCCATAGCCATTTCTCTATGATAGAAGGACACCTAGTATGTTCCTACCAACTCTTAGGTATTTATTAAACCGCCATTGAAGGGTTATTATTCTTTTCACAACTAATAAACTATTAATTAAGATCAATCAGAATTCTAGGATTATTGCATCCAATTTTAGAGTACACTGATGCTTAAACTACTTTTTCAATCGGTATTCCTATGCATAGGTATGAGTCTCATGTGATCTCCTGCTATTGGTGTCAGGACTGGGATTTGAACCCAAGGCCTATGTTGACAGGTTAGCCTATGGCCTCATTGATAGCCCACCAGCCACCAGCAATAGCAGGTCAGGTCCACTTTGCAGCTTTGCCATTCAGACCCAGGATGGTCACTGAGCAAAGAAAAAAAATTGTAAAACCCCAGCTCTCTGCCCCTCACCACTTTTTGTGCTGTCCAAATATTTTTTCTTCCTGAAAGTCCTCTTGGCCCAGGATCTCATGATTGGCTATGGGTCCAATGAGTGCACTCTAGCCAAGCGAGATCCAAGCTGAAGCAGAGTTTCCACGACCTGAGTTCAAGCCCCATGCTTGACCAAAAAAAAAAAAAGAAAAAAAGAACATATAAAAATTAACTATTTAACTAAATTAAAAAAAAATGAAGCTCCCTGGTTTGGAATTTTTGCCAGTTTTCTTTCATAGCGTAGGATTTGAACTCAGGGTCTTGGTAAATCCTTAGCAATATGAGGGAAAAGTTGCCATTAATTGAGTTCAAACCCCATGCCAACCTAAAATGAAAAACTAAGTCACTGACCTAGGCAGGGGGAGGTAGTTGTGGAGATGGGAGGGAAGGGATGGTAGGGGAAAAACACAGGAGGAGTAAACAATGCACAATAGGAAATGTACTCATTACCTTGCTCCTGGAACTTTAACCCCTCTGTAGAACATTTTTACAATAAAAAATGTACAAAAAAAGAGAAACAATGTAGTTCTCAGAGAAGCACTTTGCAGGTAAGGAAAGGATGTTTGAATAGCTGTACAAAACTCTATACTGCTTTTTTTAATGTTCAGTATGGAACTGAATAAACATAACTGCTTCCATTTAAAAAATTAAGTCACTCTCTTGGAACTGGGGCCAGTGTTTCTGCCATTGCTAGTTTTTGAACTCACCGTCCAGATAACTCTTTTGTACCATGGGTGAATGCGAAACTCATTGTCCTTGAGGAAAAGAAATTCAGGATAGAGTTCCCAGGGCCTGAATGAAGGCCTTGCAATGGAAGAAATATTTCTATAAATGTGTAATATATGACATATATATGCATGTTCATTTCATATTATGATTTTTATTATTGATTTTGTATTTTATTTTTCTTTGATTCATTTATTGATTATTGTATTTAGTATTGTTATACAAATATTTTATTTTGCACATCTATTATAAAATTATACACAATAATTTAGGACATTGACTCATTTTAATTAACATTTTATTAAGTGTTGAAACATGATACATAATTAAATGGAAGCATTTGTCACAGTCTTCACATGTTTAGAGTCTCTCCCAAGTATGAGCTTTGAGTTCAAGCCCCAAGACTGACCAAAAAAATTGAGCCTGGTGAGACATATTCTTCTGGGACTCAGAGGAGGGCTGAGGTTATAGGTAAGAGGTAGGGTAGAGGGCAGGTGCTGGTGGCTCACCCCTGTAATCTACTCAGGAGGATGAGATCTGAGAATCCCAATTGCAAGCAGGAAAGTCAATATGAGACACTTTTCTCCAATTAAACACCCAAAGAGCCGGAAGTAGAGCTGTGGTTGTGGTTCAAGTAGTAGAGTGCTAGCCTGGAGCACAAAACCTCAGGGATAGGATAACATCTAGGCCTGAATTCAAACCCCAGGACTGGCACACACACACATACACACACACACACACACACACACACACACACACACACACACACACACACACACTAATATAGAGCATTTGCCAGTTAGCCTGCACAAGTTCCATCTCTAGCAAATCAACATTAAAAAAAGATAAAGATGAAGAAGGGAAGGAAAGATTTGCTCCAGGAAGTGATCTAGCCAGTGCCAAAATTACACAGTAGTTCTAATATATGGGTACAAGACAGAGCGCCTCAGGCAGAAGGTATAGCATGGGCAAAGGTCCTGAGGTGTGCTGCAGAGCAGGTGGTGTGAGTGGTATGAAGGTTCTATGGCTTCAGAAAAGGCAGGCAGGAAATTCAAGGCTGGGTCAACGTTGACTTGAATCACAGGGCAGAGGGAGGGGTCCCAGAATGGCGCCAAAGGGGAAGCTTAGCTTGGCATTTCGCCAGGGACCAAAAGCCATTTCCTGTGGCTGGAAACCTATTTTCACAGCTCCTGACCCTCAGGCCTCCTTTGCATGGAGGAGTCAGGGTAAACACAGGGAAGAACTCTTGCTTTAGAAAAGCTTATAGCCCAATACCACCAGGGGCTCAACCCCTGTAAATCCTAGCTACTCAGGAGACTGAAATATAGATCGAGGGTCAAGCCAGCTCAGTAGAGGAAAGTTAATGAGACTCTTCTTTCTGATTAACTACCAAAATCCAGAAATGGAGCTGTGGCTCAAGTGGTAAAGTGGTAACCTTGAAGGAAAAAGTTTAGAGACCAGAGCCCAGACCCTGAGTTCAAGCCCCAATACTAGCACAAGAAAATTAAAGAAATGATTTCAGGAGCTCCTAGTCCACTGTGGTGTAAGTCCAGATCATTCAGGCACAGGTGGCTCAAGCCTGTCCTCCTAGCTTCTCAGGAGGCTGAGATGTGAGGATCACGTTTCAAAGCCAGCCCAGGAAGGAAAGTCTGGGACACTCTGATCTCCAAGGAACCTACAGAAAACTGAATGTTGCTCTATGGCTCATGTGGTATGGTGAAATGCTGAGGGACAGGGCCCAGGCCCAGAGTTCAAACCCCATGACCAACACCTGTCCTGCTTGGACCTTACTCTGTAGCTCTAGGCAGAGTTTTTCCAGTGGGCCCCTGGGAATCTCCTAATGTCTAGGTGTCCTACAAGTCTTGGTAGTAGCCTGTTTGGAGGACATTGCCTACAGAGCAGGCCACAGTACCAGAGAAGTATAGAGCCTTGGGGCATGAAGATCATCATAATGGCATCTATCATGGGTGCAATGTGGATCCGAGCAGTAAATTAGTCTCAGACCACGGTTCTGGGCCAGGAGAAGCAGGAGCTGTAAGATGTCACACCAGATAATGCCCAGTCACAGGAGTATCACAAGAGTGCAAATTTGTCAGTCAGACCTTGGGCAGCTGTTGAGTGGGGCTCATGAAAGTTTTGTAGGCTCAGGAATCCACAGCCAACTGGCTGCTGCTTGTAGCAGTCACTGTCCCAGGAGTCCGAGGTCTCAGTGCCCTGCTTTCCTCAGCAGTCCTTGGGGAAGGGGGGCAGATGAAAGTCTGCAATCATGGCCGACTACCAAGGAGCAACCCTAGTGTCCTTCCCTTGATACTGCAGCCCCATGTTGAGATCAAGGTGCAGGTTCCATGGAACTTACTGCCATGGCCCAAACCCCTCAGCCCAAGAAGGACTTAGGGAGAAACCACTTGATCAGGCTTGACAGTTTACTTGAACTATGACTCAGGACTGCCCCCATTTCTAGCTCAGCTCATCCAGGTCAAAACTAATGCACCAGAACATTGAGGAACTGGCTATACCAGTCTCTCATCCTCCAGGTCCCTGGCCCTGGAATCTAAAGTATATGCCTTTGTATTCTGGGCATCCAGAATTGTCTAGAAGGACCTGAGAGGCCCAGCTGGGCCAGAAGATAGATTTGCCTACGTTAAGGTACGTTGACATTTCCTAGACATCGAACAATACATCCATGCCACCTTGGCCTCACCTCTCATGTAGCCCCAGATTATCCTTGTTTAGAGAGCCTTCAGTCAGCTATCAAGGTCAAGCTGGCCAGAGCCACTTCCTCCACACCCTTCCTCCACACCACTACCAGCCTCCTGGGAGTGGGACATGAAGCCAGGGGTCCAGCTGAGAAAAGGACAGGACACAGCATGAGTGACCCTGCCCCCCCAGAGGCAAGAGAGAACATATGCTAGCCGGCACTGAGGACCCAGAATCCCCTGGATGAGGACAAAGATATGGACAGCCGGACTTGCGTTCCAAGGAAAAGCTGGAATATGCATTCAGGTCTCTGACAATTTAGGACTCATTGTAGACCATGACTAAATACAGGGTTGCTATTGAGGAAGGGCACCATCCAAGGTCATGAAGAGGCAGACAAGCATCCAGGAAGTGTGGAGAGAATGATGAGGGAAAAATACACACACACACACACACACAAACACAAACACACACACACGGGTAGCCCAAGGCCTCAACAGTCCCTGAGCAACTGAACATCCCAACCTCTGAGAAGATGGCACTACCATTCTCAGACCAAATGTTGACAAAACTCAGAGCCTCTCATACATCTGGAATGGCTCATAAAAAAGCATGGCATTTCGTACTGTTCACACCACTATGAAGAAAACTCAGCCACATTATTTGATTGTCGGTCATGTGGTTTGAACTTTGGGCCTGCGTGCCATCCCTCAGCTCTTCAGCTGAAGGTGTGCACCCTACCACTGGAGCAACAGCACCACTTCCAGTTCTCTGGTGCTTCACTTGAGATAAAGTCACACAGACTTTCCTACCCAAGCTGGCTTTGAACTGTGATCCTCAGATCTCAGCCTCCTGAGTAGCTAGGATGACAGTTGTGAGATACTGGCAGTTCCCGGTTTCAGCCACCTTCTTACAACCAGGGGAAATCCAACTTGTCAGGCCATAAAGCACATGCAACCCTTCACTTTCAGACTTTGACACCAGTATCCAAAGCCATTCTTCCTTGCTTGGAGAGAATATAATCGACACTACACTCCAACCCTGACCACACCCTGCCTACCAGAGTCCACAACCTCTGGAGTTCTTGGTAAGACATGCACAGCCAGCTGTAACTTCACACTCGGGCAAACTTTGGGAGTTCTTAGAAATGGCTGTACACTGAGGCCAGAACCTGGTGTCCCAAAAACAGCAACCCCACTCCTTCACCATCTCTGCCAAGCAAGGGTTGTCTTTCTTTCTTGTTTCTTTGGATGAGGGGCTAGAACTCAGGGCTTGGGTTCTGTCCCTGATGATGAATTTTGCTCAAGGCCAGTGCTCTTCCACTTGAGCCATGGCACCACTTCCGGTTGGAGAGTAGAAATGAGACTCTCATTTGACTTTCCACCCTGTGCAGGGATACAAGACCTTCTGGATCTCAGCTTTCCGAGTAGCCAGGATGAGCCATCAGCGCATGGCCTATGGTGTCTCATTCTTTACAATTTCCAACTAGTCCTCCTCTAGACACTACCACCTAGACCCTCCTCTACCTCCCTCAGGGACAGCAAAGGGAGGCTCAGAATCTGGGAAGGGCCATGGGCATTAAAGAGCTCCCTTCACATCACTTCCCCTTTCTAAGCTCCCATCCACTTCCACGAGATGGCCTGGTTGTCTGGGGCATATCAGACCCACTAGGACTTCTTAGGCCTGCTCTGTATCCCCCCACCACACCCAACCGGTACCTGAGAATTTCTGGGGCCAGTTGCTCCATGTCCCAGTGGAAGCCTTTGGGAGGGTTGCTGATAACTGGATCCAGGGGTGCCCAGGGCAGAAAGAGTGTCCAGATCCCCTCTGTGGTAGAAGGAGACACAAAGCATGGATGGATCTACTAAGTGCTACAGGGCACACCATCCATCTGTCACCCAGGTCTCTTGGAGTGAAGTTTTATGTTGACAGTGCTGGGGCTCGAACTCGGGGTACAGGCACTGTCCCTGAGCTTCTTTTGCTTGATGTGAGCACTCTTCCACCTGAGCCATAGTACCACTTCTGGCTTTTTCTGTGAATGTCGGACCTAGGAATCGAACCCAGGGTTTTCTGTGTGCTAGGTGAGCCCATTACTGCTAAGATAAAATCCCAACATTGGATAGCTGTTATATGACCCCTTGGGCCTGTTTCAGGACAGTCTTGCACATCTTTACTAAGTATCTAACCAGCAGCCTTGGCTGGAAAAGAACACGGTCTGCTATGTTGTCCTTGATCTATGGCATCTTTTCTCTCTGTGCTTCCTGTCATATCCTCCTTGTTAAGCAAGACCCCCTTTCAAGAGCTGCCTCTAAGAAGCCCGCTCCAATTACCCTGGTAGAGGGGCATCTTCTCCGCTCTGCAGGCGGCTGGCCTTTTCATGCTCTGCCTCAAGCTGGTGTGGTTGAGAGCGTACAAAGGTACGCTCTCAAATGGGGCCATTTCTTATGTGGGTTTGAACTGAGCATCTGAGAGATTTCTCTCTGAGTTTTCATGCTCAAGGTTGCTACTCTACCACTTGAGCCACAACTCCACGTTTGGATTTTTGGTGGTTCCATGCAGAGAAGAGTCTTATCGGCTTTCTAGCTTATGGCTGACTTCGAACTTTGATCCTCAGATCTCTGCCTACCAAGGAGCCAGGATGTCAAGTGTGAGCCTGAGCCAGAGAGGGTCCAGAACCTTTCCTTTGAGCTTCTGTTTATCTCATGTCAACTAGCAAGCCCTACTTAAAATAGTCATTTATAGGGGATCAAGTTCCTCTCCTAGGTCAGTTAACCCAAGGAGATAAAAGCATCTTTGGAAAAGGCTAGTCAGAGTTGGCCTAGGTGAGTGTGTGTGTGTGTGTGTGTGTGTGTGTGTGTGTGTGTGTCTGTGTGTGTGTGTGTGTGTGTGTGTGTGTGTGTATAAGTTTCAGGAATACCTACCCCCATCTCTCTGGTGCTTCTTTCACCCAGTGGTGAGTACATCCAGGATCCTCACCCCAAGAAAGGCGGGCAGGGGAGGGTACTTAAGGTCATATCAAGTGGGATGTTCTGAATTCTATCCTGCAACTGAATCCAGTAGAAATAATAGAGAGACGGAGATGTTTAGAGGAACATCAAGGGAAGCCACTTACCTTTGGCTACAAGTACCGGAGAGAAGAATGAATCCATCCTTTTTGGTAGTAAGATAACATGTGCCCACTATTCATTTATTTTATTTTTTGTGAGTTTCAGGTCTTGGATTCAGGGACTGGGTGTCATCCCTGAGCTTCTTTTACTTAAGGCTGAGGCTCTATCACTTGAGGCACAGCACCACAACTGGCTTTTTTCAGGGGTGGGGGAAGGAGGTAGTTTATGGGAGATAAGAATCTCACAGACTCTCCTGCCTAGGCTGGCTCTGAGTGACGACCATCAGAACTCAGCCTCCCGAATAGCCAGGATGACAGGCGAGAGCCACTGGCACCTGACCACCACCATCCATTTATAGTCCCTTAGGGCCAGTGCTGGGTTACCTGCACTGCATCCTCCTTTTTGTGAGTGGAAATCAGACATGAGTCGGTTTGATACTTCAATAGCCTACCTACCTTTGAGCATTGTTCCAGCTCAGTCTAATACCAGCTTCCTCCTTATCCACAGCAATGACTTCGTGCTGTCACAGAACAAATGTCCCCCAGGAGGTGTCGGATCTAGGGTCCTTCCTCTGCACAGTGCCCCCTATCCCCAAAACGACACACTGCAGCAATGTGAGGTAGACATAGAGTGAATTCAGTTTCTTATAATTAGGGTCTGGCCAGATAGGTGGCAGTGAGGATCAGAGGCTTGGGATAGTGCTGTGCAGTTGGACAATGCAATGCCTCCTCATCTACTTTCCTTTAACTGTTTAGCAGAGGGTAGTGGGGAAGGACTCACCAGACAGACTGACAATGAGTAACCATCACGGTCTACCCCGGGCACAGAGGAGCTTACCTAAGGAAGCTAGTTCCACAGTCCAAGCAAATATGATCCTGACACACAGCCTACCTCCAGAATGAGAGGGTCACCTTGGGTCCCAGCCACATGGAGACGCTGAGCCAAAACCTCCAGCACACATTCAACATGTTACTGAGAGAGGGGGGGGAAAGAGAGAAAGAGAGAGAGAGAATTAAGCCAGATGCCAGTGGCACAGGCCTACAATGGTAACTACACATGAGGCTGAGATATGAGGATCATGGTTCATAGCCAGCCCAGGCAGGAACGTCTTTGAGATGCTTATCTCCAAAGACCACCAGAAAACCAGAAGTGGTGTTGTGGCTCAAATGGTAGAGCCCTAAACTATATCTGAGCAGCTTGGGGACAGTGCGCAGGCCCAGAGTTCAAGCTTCACGACTGACAATAAGTGGACTTCCCACCACAAGAAATGGACTGAATAGTACCCATTGTCCTGGGGAGCATGGCAGAGAAGTCAGGCCAAGCTTCCTGTCATCTGGGGGTCATGAGTAGGTCACCCAGCTTTTCCGTACCTCTTTTTCCCCAGCTGCAAAGCTGAATAGTGAAGGATCCTCTTCCTCATGGGGATAGGGTAAGGATGAAAGAGAGCCATGTTTTGTTTCCTAATCCCATACATGTGGCATGATAAATAACAGGCCCCTTCTTAGTCCTTTCCAGGTATCTTCCTGTCATATGGTCACAGAATTGCCAAGAACTTATCTGATGACTGTTCCCTCTATGGCTGGCCCTGCCTCAGAGTTCCCCTTGTATTGATCCTTTGTTTCCTCACAAGGGAGGACCTGTGGAAAGACTGAGGACCAAAGGTTTGAGGCCGAACCCAGATCTTCAACTCTGGTCAAGAATCGGCTGCTGTGGACTGAGTTTAGGACAACCATCTAAACCGATGACTGAGCATGGTGCTACATATCTACCATCCCAACTACAGAGGACCAGGCATGGTGGCGCATGCCTGTCACAGGAGGACCATGATCCAGCCAAGCCTGAGCATATATGGAGTCTCCATCTCAGAAATGCCCAGGACAGAAAGGCTTGGCTCCCATGGAAAAAGACATGACTGGAAAGCCTAAGCTCTTGAGTTCAAATCCTAATATACCAAAAAGAATCTGAGGCCCGGTGCCAGAGTCTCATGCCTATAACCCTACCTACTCAGGAGGCTGAGATCTGAAGAACACAGGTCAAGATTTAAAGTAGGTTTGGACTTGCCCATCAGACGTCATGATGAGTGACCAGAGTCTGACCCATGCCAATAAGGTCCATACTAACAGGGCTCACAGCCTTACTAAGTGCTGACCATGCTCTCTGTCCCCCTGGGGAGCCAACCCCTATGGGCCCCACCGCCTGGTCCTCCCGTGCTTCCTCTGCCACCAACTAGGCCCAAGGGAGTAGACAGTTCCAGGTCACAAAGATCCCTTTCTCTTATAATTTATAGGTGCTGAGTCGCCTTCAAACGTCTCACCTGTCCAGGCCCCTAGACCTCAGCCACAAAGCGCATGCACCCCCCAAAGACAGCGATTAAAAGTTGTCAAAAGCTCCAGCACTCCTTGTTACAACCAATATCTACACACACACACACACACACACACACACACACACACACACACACACACACACACAAACACACACACACACACACACAGAGCCATCACGGGTGGCTCCTTTCTGTCATCCTAGTTACTCAGGAGGCTGAGGTCTGAGGATCATTGTTCAAAGCCATCCACACAGGAAAGTTTGTGAGGCTCCTATCTACACTGAACCACCAAATAGCCACAGGTAGGGCTGTGGCTCAAGTGTCAGAGCTCTAGCTTTGAGCAAGATATCTCAGGGACAGCACCTAGGCTGTGAGTTCAAGGCCCAGGTCCTCTACCTCCAAACACACCCAGACACAGACACAGACAGTCAGACAGACAGACAAACACACACAAACACACACACACACACACACACACACACACACACATACACATACACACACACACACACACAGGATAGCCCAAGGATTCAGCAGTCCCTGAGAACAGAAACATGAACTCCCTCAATTAGGATCAGATTCCACCCCCTAGAAGGTGGCAGTACCGACATCAGACCCATTGTAGACAGAATATTGAGCATCACACATATCTGGAATGTCTCATAGACCAGCATGGCATTTCCTATCATACACACTGCTATGTGGAAAACTTAGTCACCTCTTTTTCTGTTGCTGGTCAAGGGGTTTGAATTCTGGGCCAAGGTGCTGTCCCTCAGCAATTCAGCTGAAGTTGAGCACTCTCCCACTTGAACCAAAGCAACAATACCTGTTCTCTAGTGGTCTATCATCAAGTTTCACAGACTATTCTGCCCAAGCTGACTTGTAACCATGGTCCTCACATCTCAGCCTTCTGAGTAGCTAGGATGAGAGTTGTGAGCCACTAGTGGCTTCGGCTTGAGCCACCTTCATATAGACAGAGGAAACCCATCTCCTCAGGCCACAAACTTTTTGCAACCCTTCACTTCAGATTTTGATACACAGCATACAAATCTATACTTCAATGGAAGAAATAAAGACACAACAATCTCACACCTGCACCCCTTCGCCCACTCTCTGCCTGTCACAGGACATGTCCTCTTGAAGCTGTGGCTTCAAACTGGGGCAAACTTGAGGAGTTCTTACAAATGTCTGTACAGCGAGGTCGGCACTTGGTCTCCCAAACACAGCACCATCCCCACACCCCCACACCTCCACCATAATTTGCAGGCAAACATGTCTTACTTTCTTTCTTTTTTATGTTGTGGGGCTTGAATTCTGGGCCTGGGTGCTGTCCCTGAGCTCTTTAGCTTAACGCAAGCACTCAATTGCTTGAGTCACAGCACCGCTTCTGGTTTGCTGGACATTCCTTTTAGGTAAGACTCTCAGGGTCTTTCCTGAACAGGCTGGCTTTGACCCATGATCCTCAGATCTCAGCTTCTGAGTACCTAGGATAACAGCCATGATCTACTGGCACCCATCCAAAAAAACTTTTCCATTCCTGTCATCCTCTCCCCTCAGGAGACTGAAATATGAGGACTGAAGTTGGATGCCACTTTGCAGCAAAGACCGTGAGAACTCTTTATCTAATTAAACACCCAAAAAAGCTGGAAGTGGAGCTGTGATTCAAATGGTAGAGTTCTATCTTGGAGCATAAAAGACAAGATCCACGCCCTAGTTTCAAGTTTTTCCTAGCATAGACCCACCCAAGAAAGGGAAGCAAGTGGGCACACGGGAGCTCAAAGCTAACACATAATACTCAAAACTCCCAGAACAGACCCCATCCAGCTCTGATTCCCTAGATATTATGGCCTACATCATGGCATTCTTAGATGAGACTGACCATGCACCAATTTGGGACATTCAAGTACAATCTCATACTGAAGATACCATGACCTTAGCAAAGAATCAGGATCTCTCACTGCCCTGCCTAAACACTGGGCAGTGAGGTAAGGTCTAGTTATCCAACCACATGATATGGGAACCAAAGGTATTCCTGGTCAAGGGACGGAGATTGGAGGGATCTAGGTCCTTCTTGGGGAGGTGAAAAGGGCTGCTCTATCCCAGAAATGTTCCTATGTTGTGAGTATTATCAAAGAAACAACCCTGCTCAGAGCCCAGTGACTCTGGTTTTCCCTCCAGCCTCTACCCGGCTCTGCCCCATCTTCAGCCTGCCCTATCTGAATCCCAGATCTGCCATCTATACTAAAGACTTAGACAGCCAAGAGACCAATTTCCTGCCCTCATTCCCAGGCTGTCCTGTGGCAGTGGCATGCTTACCTCAGTCTTTGGTGAAGGAATGAACACCGGGGGTGGTATCGTCATATTGAGCCCTGGAATGTCCTAGTCCCTAAGCATATATTGCACAGGCATCCTGCAGTGAACAGCAGCCAGGTTCTCAATGATGAACCCAAGGTGCCAGGACTTTTAATAGCAGTGTGGCTGGATCAAACGCTGGTAGTCTATGTTGTCAGGCGAGGTCATGGCTCCACTGTCCTGACACACCTGACCTAGGATCATTCTCCCTCTTCAAATTCCTACTTATCCTTTGCCCCACCCTTCAAACTCTCTCACTCCAATACCTCCCTAGCCCTTGGAAACTTTCTTCTGATCTGACCAGAAAATAAACTCAATGAGGCTGGGGATAATTGAAACCTGGTGACCCACCCTGAGCCCTAGGTTCTACCCAAGGCTGGTTCCCTCTATTGTCGGTGATCACACAGCTCCTGGCTGTCATGAAGTTGCTGAGGGGTCAGTGTCTTGGTCCTACATACTGACTTTAGGCTCTGAAAGTGTCCCCACATAGATTGTGAATAGTTGGCTCCCTTGATCCAGGGGCTCCAAACCAAGGCTTGCATGTTCTCCCTTCCTTCTTTTCCTCGTTTTCTCCATCTGTCCTTCCCTCTTCTCTCTCTTCACTTTCTTTGTGTCAGTCCTGGCCCTTGTACTCGGAGCCTAGGTGCTGTCCCTAAGCCTTTTTACTCAAGACTAGCAGTCTATGGCTTGAGCCACACATCCATTTCTGGTGTTTTGTTTTTGGTAGATAATTGAAGACAAGAGTCTTACAGGCTTTTCTGCCTGGGCCAAAAGCCTCAATCCTCTGATCTCAGCCTCCTAAATAGCTAGGATGACAGGCTTGAAGCACTGGCATCCAGATCAATCCAAGGTTTCTTCATGGGCTGTGGAACCAGTCCTGGAACTTTTCATTGTCTATGACCACCGAGAGCCTGTTGCACACTGTAATGGTTTGTTGGATAAATAAATGAGCATCTGTCTATGAAAATACTACAGAAAAGTCCCATCTGATTCAGGTAAGAATCCTCTGTGGAGGAGGGGGGACAAAGCCTGATGAAGTTCTCCCACAGTTCTCCCTCCTCCTTCTTACCCCCTCCTGGTGCCACCACACTGAACTGTTTTTGGTTCTGAGGGTGTGAGCCAATATGTACTCGCTACATTCCATGGGCCTCTGGGATGCTTATCTTCTCAAAGATCTCTGTCCAGCAGCTAACCAGCACTGTGGCACTCAATTCCCCACATAGGTGTGAATGAGGTTGCTGTGAGCTGAATGTCTGGCTCAAGGGGCCTCCTGTCTTCCCCCTGGGGCCAGCCAGGATCATCCCCCACATCTGGCCCCTAAGTATCATGTTGCAGAGGAAGGATCCTTGAGGCAGCCTGGGTTCTCTGAATCTCCCAGAGTCCAGTACAGGTGCTGGGAATCATCTCTGCTCATAGCTGGCAGGCTGGGGATGGAGAGGTCACAATCTCTGCTCCCCACAATGTCCTCAAGTGGGGTGGTCACCCTAAGTAGATTCAACACCTGCCAGAGAAAGGCAGTCAAGGTACAACATTCAAAGCAGGAGACAATCTGGCTTGGGAACTCTGTCTGTGCCGCTTTGAACATCATTGTTTGATGGCTGAAATCATCCATCTAATTTGATCCATAATCCCAAGCATTAGTTGAACTTGCCAGCTCAAATTAAAGAAACCTGGAAAATGTGGTATTTAATTTGTCCCAATCAAATTTAAAGGGTTCCAAAGTCAGTGGTTCCCTTTTCCTTCCAGACAACCTATAGCAGATTACAGAAACTAGCATTCAGCGAGCCCTAGCTAACTGCCACCTCCTGATACCGAGCGGTCTCCAGCAGGGGGAATGGATTTGCCTACTACTGCCCAGCTAGAAACAGCCCAGGCGGGACACAGATTGAATTCTGCATGACTCCAGGGAGGATTGACAGTGGGCACTGCCCCAGGAGGGTATCCTCAGCACCAGTGGGGGCCCAGAGCCCTGTGCCCAGATGCCCACAGAGACCATTAATGCCCTAGATATGGTTCTCCTCTCATCCACTCTCATGGTGAACCATCTGCCATGTCACACCATAGCCAGTCCCCAAAACCTCATAGGTTCACAGCCCCTGCCCTATCCTTTCCCTCATCTTGTTCCCAAATTATGTTGGGCAGACACATTCCAAACCCTTGAATTACCTCACACAAGAGCAGAGTGTCTGGCTGGAAGAGTGTGGCTGTGATCTCATTCGCCTCACCAAACTTCTGGCTGGGGATAGAAGGACAGGCATCCACTCCAGTCCAGGGTTCACACTGTTCTTCTAAGGGAGGCCCACTCAGGCCCAGCAGCTACTGTGGGCTACAGGAAAGGGGGAAGAGAGAGGTGGAAAGGGGAGGAAAGTAATGTCTACTGAAATCTTCCATAAAGGAGCCATGAAACTGTGAATGAGAAAACAAAAATTGTGGCTCGGCTTGTATTTGGTATTGATGAAGAAAGAACAACAACAAATACACACAGAGAGAGAGAGAGAAAGTGCTTTTGCTGTTTTAAACGTGGTGACAAATATATTTTCATTGTTCTTATTTCCCTGCTCTCCCAACACACACACACATACATAGACACACAAACACACACACACACACCTCCAGAATGATGACAGATGACTCTTCCATGCAGCACCTGAAATTTGCCAACTAATCATTCACCTGAGGACGGTCAGGGTGTACAAGGAGAAAGATTCTCTCTCTCTCTCTCTCTTTCTCTCTCTCTCTCTCTCTCTCTTTCTCTCTCTCTCTCATACACACACACACACACACACACACACACACACACACACACACAGACTCAGAGTATTACCTCTCCTAAGTTTGTTGGTTCCTCATCTGGGACAATGTATTAGCTGGAGCACGCGGGTTCCCATTCTCTGTTCCCTTGTCAGAACCAAGGGCTCCCACCCAAGGGGAGCACCACTCTAATGGCACAGCACCACCCCGCCTCTCCCCTTCTCTAGGGCCATACCCTTCCCCTTGGGAACAACCGGCCTTAACTCCCCATTCACCAAAACCCTAGGCCAGGACGCTGGGTGAAAGAATCCCCAGACAGGTGGCTCCTCAGAGCCAGGACTGAAACAAGCAGTGGTTCATGGGGTCCCAAGGGGGGGTGTGACCCAGGGTGGGGGCGGTATTGAGGAAATGGATGGGGTCTTAAAGGCTACATACATGGACAGACTCCTACTTTCAGCCTAGATGCTTCTGGGCAACTGGGCAGATTCTTGGGGAAGACAAGGAGACCAGATGGACAGGGAGCACCAGCAGAAGCTGGCAGAGCTGGGAAATGTGATCACCCTGTGAGTGCTGTTTTCAGCTGGGGTGGGGGGATAGGCCAGGTATATGTGTGTCTGAGGGCGTGTGTTCCTCCCATATATTCACCTACTATATGACCCCCAGTGCCCTCACCTCCCAGTGGGCTTTTCTGTGACCCTCCTCAGATGAAAGGGTGACTGAGCACAGAGGACAAGGGCTCACACAGCAAGGGAGGCCTATCTTCTGCATCCAACACCCCCCACTCCCAGAAAAAAGACCCAGTAAGGCAGGTGCACAGGTGCTGTTCCCCACCTCTGCCTAAAGCCACCAGGTTCCCACAAGGGAGAGGAAGGGTGCAGATGTGGGACTGTGTGGCTCCCACTACTCCAGCCAGGGGCTCAGTGGTGACCCCTTCTCACCCATTCCTGCATCTCCCGTTTCCAGGGATACTGGCCACTAGGGATGGGGGTGAGTTCCCAGAGTCAACACCCAATCCCCCACCCCCCCACTCCTGGGGCACATTTGTGGCAGAGTCAATGCTGGACTGCCTGGTGCTGGGGAGGCGTGGTTGGGACACAGAGAGGAGGCAGGATTTGCAAGGTGGGAGTAGTAGAGGTAGGAGGAGGTGGCAAGGTGCTGACCTGCGGGCGGCCACTCACTTGTGCTGCTGGAGAATCTGTAAGCTGTGGTTCTGTGTGCAGCTTGCAGCGATGGCAGTGGCAAGTTGGACATTTGCGCCCAGAGCAGAGGACCAGGCACCGGTACCGTGTCAGGGCCTTAAACCGGCTGGGGGTGCCCACTGGATGACTCCAAGAGGCGCAGCAGGTCTGAGCCAGTGGAGATGCAATGCTTCAGGGAGCGCAGGAGATGGGGCAGGGGCAGGGGCTGGTGGATGGCTGGGCTGAGCATGCCCCTGCTTCAGCTGAGCTCCCAGCCAAGGCCCTAAGACTCAGGGCTTACCTAGCCTCTGAGCCTCCCTGGGGTGGTGCCAGGAATGTGCCTGATGTGCTGGCTTTGTGTGCTCTGTGCTCCTGGCCCAGACCCATGCTCCTACAGCAGCAGAGGCATTGAGGCTGCCACCCCTGATGTATGTGCCTGCTCTTCTCTCTGCTCTCTCTCATCCCCCACTTCTCTCCCTGGCTGCCCCTCTTCTGCTGTGCAAGTGCTCCAGCCCCTGTGTGCCACTGGCTTCAGCCTGTATGTGCCCCCTCAGCCACGCTCTGTCCTCCCCTGGGTCACACCTCTTCCCCCCTCAGCCACGCCTACATCCCTGGCTTTGTGCTGTCCTGACTCTGCCCTAAGGCTATCAGGCCATGGCAGAAGCCTCCTCACCTCAGGTCAGGTCTTCCCCCCAACCCCAGCAGCTGCCCAGGGGGTGCATCAAATCTCCCCTCAGTCCGACTGCTGGGGGACTCTTCTCCATCCACCCCATACACCAAACAGGTACACAGTGTCCCTTCATGTTTGTGTGTGTGTGTGTGTGTGTGTGTGTGTGTGTGTGTGTGTGTGTGTGTGTTTGTGTGTGATTGTTGGGATACCTACCTCTCAAGGGCTCAGAGCCATTTTAAAAAATAGCACAAAGAACCCTGTGTAATGCACTCAGCACAATGAGCCTTTTGAAAGATTCAGCACATAGCAACCTTTGGGATCCTCATGTTAATCTAATGACTAATAAGATAAGACATGCCACTTTGACATCACCAAACTTACATATCATAGTATTATGACATCATATGTCATAGTGACATAATAGACATATTGTGAATTCCTATTCTCTGATTCCAATGTATTTCAAGTGGGCAATATTGGTGGATAACAGAAATCCATTATGACCTCAAAGCCATTGTGACATGACAATCCCTTTGTGACATCACAGTGCCATTGTGATAGTAATCTGGTGTGACATCACAAATTGGTCCTGTCCAATGTGACCTCATAACCAATGTGACATCACAAAGCCATTGTGATATCATATTGCTGTTGTGACATTACAATCACCTAGAGACCTCCCAAACCCTTTATGACATCTTTAGCACCTTTGAAAAAACACATGGCCTTTGTGACATGACAGTCCCTTTGTGTATCCATATCCTCATTGTAAAATGTCAATTGAGATCAGATATGCCAAAGAAATATCACAAAGGACTTACAATATAATCATCGGTGTGAGAGCACATTGTCATTATCACAACATCAGCTCATTGTGACATCACAAATCTGTAATGATATCATACCACTTTGACATCACATTGTCATTGTGGCATCATATATACATTATATGTGCCTATTATGTGATTTCATTATATTTCAAATGTGGCATGTGGGTTTATATCAAAAACACATTTTCACTTCATAACCATTGCGACATCACAATGACATGTTGCCACTGTGTTATGTTAGGCCCATTGATAGCTCAATCTATTTTCGACCTCATGTTATTTCAGGAATGACATGAAATATTAGAAATATACTTTGACATCATGAGCATAGTGATATCACACTGCTAGATGTAATGACCATCATATTGTCATATTGTCACATCATAAATCTGTTCTGACTTCATCACATTTGTGCCAACAAATGCTTTGGAATCCTCACAAGCCCGTTCTAAATTTATATACTTATTGTGAGTTAATGACAATTGAGGTCTGGAATGCCATTGTCACATCACCGATCTACTGTGCCATCACAAAACAATTTTGAACTCCTCACTATTATGGTATCACCAATTAATTAGAATTTGACATCATATAGCAATTGTGATATTACTGTACCATCATGCTTTCACAATCCTATTATGACCTAATCACATCTTAGAAAATGCATTGCCTTTGGGACATCAAGCTGCTTCTGTGAACTTGTATCATTGTGAACTTGTAGCAATTGAAATTTGAAATAATATGTGATATTACAAACTAGTTTTGACATCATTAACCCATTTTTATATCATTAACACTTTGACAACCAAAACCTGTTAGGAAATTTAGCACTTTTGACAAAATCATGGCGTTTGTATCATCACAGTTCATTTGTGTATGTCATGGTGACTTCATTCTCAGGTCCTCACTGTAAACTAATAGCAGTTAAGATCTGACATACCATTGTGACATACAAACCATTTGTGACATCATCACCAGTGTGATATCAATCATTATGACACCATTAGCACATTGTGACATCAACAAGCTACAGTGACATCATAGCATTATGACATTGCATTGCCATTTTGCTGTCTTAGACACATTGTGAATATATATCCTGTGATTTCATTCTATTTAAAATGTGGCATATCAGTTGATATCAGAAAAACATTGTGACCTCATAACCATTGTAACATTATAAACCCTGTGTGATGTCATAACTGGTGTAACATCACATTGTTGTTATGACATCTTTAGCTTATGGTGACATCACAAAATGGCAATGACATTATAACATTTGCCATTATGTCATTGTGATATCATAGTCACATTATGAATGCCTAATCTGTGATTTCATTGTTTTTGAAATGAGGCATATGGGTTGATAACAGAAACTCATTGTGATGTCACAACCATTGTCACATCAAAATCCCTTTGTGACATCAATTTGGCAACATGACATCACAATGGAATGTGATGGAACTAAGGCATCATGATATCAAAATGGTCATGAACACACAATGGGTTTCTGTTTGTTTGTTTTTTGGTCTGGTTGTGGGGCCTGAACTCTAGGCCTGGGCGCTGTCCCTCAGCTCTTCAGCTCAAGGCCAGTGCTCTACCACTTGAGCCACAGTGCCACTTCCAGCTTTTTTTTTTCTGCTTATGTGGTGTTGAGGAATCGAAACCAGGGCCTCATGCATGCAAGGCAAGCGCTCTACCACTGAGCCACCTTCCCAGCCCCACAATGGGTTTCTGATATCAAAGGACATTCCACATTAAAAATAGAATCAATAACAATAGGCAAACAAAACATGTCTATGACATCAGAATAACAATGTGATGTTGCAATGCTATGATGTCATTGTAGTTTTACATGTCAAAATGAGCTGATGGTGTCATAATGGCAACATGATGTCACAATTAAGATGTCAGAAAGGATTTGTTATGTTTCCCTGGTATGTCTTATGATATTTGTCATTAGTTCCCCATGAGGTTATGGATCCAAAAAAGTTTCTTTGATGTTACAGAGGCCATGTGTGTTTTCAAAGGTGGTTATAAGTCATAATAGTTTTATAATGGCACAATGTAATCCATAATGTCACAATGGAAATGAGATGTCCCATTGGGTTTTTGATGTCACCGTGGTGATGAGGTCACAATGGCTTTGTGATGTCACAGTTTGTTTGTAATATCAGAATGATGTATCCAATTTCAATTACTCATAATTCAATATGAGGATACCAGTTGATAAAAGAAGCTTCATAGTGTGAGGTCATACTATATGAAAAACCAACAGGACCGTGATTTCACAATGACAATGTGATGTCTCAACATCATGTTATAATAATGTTTTGATGTCGCAACTGGTGATGCCATACTGATGAGGAGGTCATAACTTAGTCGTAACTTGTGTGATATGCTGCAATTAGGATATTTTCGGCTTTTAGTAAGCTTATAATCAGTTTTGAAACTCATAATAATTCAGGTATTACATATGATATCAGAAATTGACTCTGATATCATGAACATTGTGACATCATGAACATTGTAACATCACATTGATAGATATCAAGACCATGGTGGCACATTATGAACTCACAAATCTGTTAGGATTTCATCATATTTGTGAAACACATGACTTTAGAGACAACACAGTCCCTTTGTGAACTCATATCTTCATTGTGAATTAATGACATTTGAGATCTGGCATGCTATTGTGACATTTCCAACCAATTATGACAGCACAAACCTATTATAGTAGAAACACATTGTGATCTAATAGCCATTGTGATAGCACAATCCCTTTGAGACCCCACATTTCCATATTGATAACACTAACCCACTTTGAAATTCCAATTCTCTCACACCCAATCCAGGTATGAAATGTGATACTCGAATCCAGTGTGACATCTAGATTATGGTGACATCACACTGATAGATGTTATGAGCATTTTGTCACATTCTGACAACACACAACTGTTAGGACTTCATCACTTTGTGAAAATGCATGCCTTTGTAGATATCAGAATACCTTTGTGAGCTCATATACTCATTGTGTGTTAATGACAATTGAGATCACCTGTGTCATTTTGATATCACCAACCCATTGTGACATCACACACTTCTTGTGAACCCATCAGTGTGGCATCACAAATTGTGATATCAAAACATTATTAAGTCATCATATTGCAACATCACATTGCCATTTTGATATCACTGTCCCATTGTGTTTTCTAAAACCTAGTATGTATTCATAGCATTTTAGAAAATTCATGGTCTTTTATATTTGTCTTTTTCTGTGAACTAATACCTTATTGTGAAATAGTAGCAACTGAAATTGGACATGTTTTTATGAGATGTGACTTCACAAAACTATTTGATTTCATCACCAATGTGTCATCAAAAAACCATTGTGAGCTTTCATTGCCATTTGACATCACTATCACATTGTGACATCGCAAACCTATTAGGACCTCTTAGCACCTTTGAAAAAACACATGCCCTTTGTGACAACACAGTCCCTTTGTGGAACTATACCCTCATTATGAACTGACAATTGATATCAGACATGCCAATTTGACATAATGAACCCGTTGTGACATCACCAGAGTGACATACATTGTCATTATGACAGCATCAACTACTTTTGACATGACAAAACTACAAGGACAAGACAGCATTATGAGATCACATTGTCAATGTGATGTTATAAAAAGATTGTGAATGCCTAATTTTAATTTTTTTTTCGGTCGTGGGGCTTGAACTCTGGGTTTGGGTGCTGTCCCTTTTGTCACCTCTAGGCGAGTGCTCTATCGCTTGAGCCACAGAGCCACTTCTGCTTTTCTAATGATTTTTATTGGGAATAAGATTCTCAAAGACTTTCCAGTCTGAGCTGGCTTTGAACTGCGATCCTCAGATCTCAGCCTCTGGTGTAGCTAGGATTACAGGTGTGAGCCACCGGCATCCGGCTTTTTCATTCTATTTCAAAGTTGACATGTGTGTTAATATCAGAAACATAATGTGACCTCATAACCATTGTAACATCATAAATCAGCAATGACATCAAATTGTCATTATGACACCATCAGCTCATTGTGATGTAACCAAACCACAATGGTATCATAGCATTATAAATCACAGTGACATTAGTGTGAAGGCCTATTCTGTGAATTCATTCTACTTCAGAAGCCCATTTTGACCATATAAGCATTGTGATATCACAATCCTTTGTGACATCACATTGCCATTGTCATATCATTAACCTGCTGTGCCCTCACAAACAAGTCCTGTCCTTATAAGTTTTGTGACATACTGCCATTGCCATATATTAGACCCTTTGTGAGCTCATAATCTGTTTTCAATCTCATATTTCTGGTATGACGTGTGCTATCAGAAATCCCCTGTGACTGCTATATTTCATGACCATTGTGTCACATTTTGACCTCACAAGCCTGTTAGAACGGCATCACATTTGTAACAAAACACGCCTTTGGAGACATTGCAGTCCCTTTTTGAACTGATATATTCATTGCCAATTAATGACAGTTGAGATCTCCCATGCCACTCTGACATCGTGAACCCATTGTGACATCACAAACTTATTGTGACCTCATCACGAGAATGGCATCAACAACTAATTGTATCAAATCATAATTTTGACATGATATTGTGGTATTGCTGTTGTGATATCACTCTCCCATTGTGTTTTTACAAACCTGTTATTGCCTCATCAGATCTTAGAAAATTCATGGACTTTGAGACTTCAAGCTCTTTCTGTGAACTCATGTACATATGACCTCTAAGGCAAGGAGACAAACCATCGAGTCACATTTAATATAATAAACCATTTTTCACTAGAAAGGGGACTGTGATTACCTTATCCTGGACTGGATACCCAGGTTCAAGGGCAGCCTTGAACACCAAACTTCAGACCTCCAATGGGCAGCCCTGCCCTTTCTTAATTGTTCTGCAAACAACCAACCACAAAATTATGATCTCCAAAGCTCCAAACCTCAATGGTCAAGGCTTTCTTTTCCATTCTTCCCTTCTTTACAGACCTGTCATTCCTTCCTGGTCTTTCCCTTTTTCCCTTAGACCACTTCCTTCTTCTCTTCAGGCCTCTCCATCCTCCACAGGCCTGCCCTACTCTGACCCAATGACCACTTGCCAACCTTCTGCTCTCCCTCAGCTTCTTCTCTTCTCAGGCTTTTCCTTTCCTGCTGTCTCACCACGTTTTCCATCCGGGTAACTCTCATTTTTATCCCCCCTTACAATGCTCTGAAAATGCAACTTATATATAGGTTGTATCCCTCCTCCTTCCAACGTATCTCCTGCCTAACAGTTTCCAACCAACACTTCCAAAACTGCCCAATGCTCAATACTTCTTGACAGCTCACCGTGTGAGGCTTGACACCTCCACCTTTGGCGGCATTCCCCACACTCTCCGGTGGGCCAAGCCAAGAATTTACAATGAATATCGGCTCCCACAGATAATTCTGGCTCCACTGGTTATTATAGTATCCTCATCGTGAATTAGAAGAAATTGAAATTGTATGTCATCGTTATATTACAAACTTGATGAGACATCATTAACTCTTTGTGAACTCATCACCTCAGAGACATCACAAACTCATTGTGTTATCACATTGCCATTGTACCAACATGATCACATTGTGAAATCCCAAAACTATTATGACCTCAGAAGCTTTGAAAGAAAGCATGGCCTTTGTGACATGACAGGTCTTTTGTGTACTCATATCCTCATGTTGAGCTAATGGCAATTGAGATCAGGCGTGCCATTTTAACATCGCAAAACCTTTGTGACATCATCACCAGTGTAACATCACATTGTCATTATGATAACATCAGCCCATCATGACATCATAAAACAACAATGACATCAAATCACATGTAATTGTGATGTCACAGATACATTGGAATGCCTATTCTGTGATTTCATTCTATTACAAATGTTGCAGGTGGGTTGATATCAGAAATACATTGTGACCACATAATCATTATAATATCACAATACCTTGATGACACCATATTTCCATTATGATATCACTAACCGACCGTGACATCATAAAACAGTCTTATCCTCATAAAATTTTTGACATTCTGCCAGTGTCATCTCTTTGGCCTCTGAGAACATAAATTGTTTAACTCATAATACTTAAGGCATGACATGTGATAACAAAAATCCATTGTGATATCATGACCACTGTGTCATCACACTGCCAGATGTCATGACCACTGAGTCACATGAGGATATCACAAACATGTTAACACTAATTACACTTGTGCCAACATATGTCTTTGGATACATCATTTCCCTTGTGAACTTATATAGTCATTGTCAATTAGAGATCTGGCATGAGATTGTGACATCACCAATCCATTATGAAATCACAAACCTAAGTGACCTCATCACCTGCATGGCATCACCACTGGTGACTTCAAAACAATACTATCTCATGTAATGGTAGCATCACATGAGATATCTCTGTCTCATTGCATTTTCCTTTTTTTATTACCAAAATTAAGTATGATGTATTTTTTATTTATTTTTATTGTGTATTGTGAACATATTGTACAGAGGAGTTACAATTACATGGGCAAGATAATGAGTACATTTCTTATCAAGCATTGTAGCCTCCTACTTTGTTTACCCTTCACATCCCTTCCGAGCCTCCCCCAGACCCCTCACCCAATCCTCCCTGCCCACCAAAGTTGTAAAGTTCATTTTTAACATAAAAACTTGTAATTCTCATTGTAGCAATGGGTCCAACTGTATCCTTATTTAAACGACCTATTTTTCCCCTTCCCCTCCACAAATTTAACTGACAACAAATACAGTGAAAGCAGGGTTATACTGTGGGGGAGGGACATACAAAGAAACAAAGAAATAATCTTATAAATGCATTAGAAACATGCATGAAAGAAAAAAAACCATTAAAATACATATCTAAGGGTTCATTTTCCTAACATCACATGATCTGACCTTTTCTGCTTGACTCATACATATACTAGATATTGCAAATAAGGGAAATCATGGGACCTATGTTTCTTTGGGCTTGCCTTACTTCACTTAATATAATTTTTTCCAAGTCTTTCCATTTCCTAACAAATGGGGCAATATCATTCTTTCTGATGGAGGCATAGAATTCCATTGTGTATATATACCACATTTTCTTGATCCATTCATCTACTGAGGGGCATTTGGTTGGTTCCATATCTTATCTATAAAGTAAATAATGCAGCAATAAATATAGTTGTGCTTGTAGCTTTAGTGTGGTGTTGTTTGTAAACATTTGGGTAAATGCCCAAGAGTGGGATTGCTGGGTCATAGGAGAGCTCTATGTGGAGTCTTTTGAGGAACCTCCATTCTACATTCCAAAGTGGTTGAACAAGTTTCCACTCCCACCAACAATGAAGTAAGGTTCCCTTCTGTCCACATCCCCTCCAGCCAGCATCTGTTGTTATTAGAGTTATTGATTTTTGCCATTCTAACTGGAGTGAGGTGGTATCTCAATGTTGTTTTGATTTGCATTTCTTTTATGGCTAGGGAGGTTGAGCATTTCTTCATGTGTCTATTGGCCATCCTTCTATCTTCTTCAGAGAAGTTTCTATTTAAGTCTTTAGCCCACTTATTTATTGGGCAATTGTCTCTTTGAGGATTTGTGGTTGGGAGATTTAATTTTTTGAGTTCCAAGTATATTTTAGATATGAGACCATTGTCCGTTGTATGGCTAGTGAAGATCTTCTCCCACTCCGTGGGGTTTCTATTGATCTTGCTAGCTATGTCCTTTGCCATG
Source organism: Dipodomys spectabilis (assembly GCF_019054845.1). Taxonomy (NCBI): domain Eukaryota; kingdom Metazoa; phylum Chordata; class Mammalia; order Rodentia; family Heteromyidae; genus Dipodomys; species Dipodomys spectabilis. The sequence goes on along the minus strand of NW_024870872.1, from coordinate 660,410 downwards.
CAGAAGCTCTGCAACTTCATGCAATCCCATTTGTCCAACCTTTCTTTGATTTGTTGTGTTTCTGGATCTCTATTAAGAAAATTTCAGCCTGCGCAAAGGAGACCTAGGGTTTCTGCTATTCCATCCTGTAATATTTTCAGAGTGTCTGCTTTGACTTTGAGGTCTTTGATCCATTTGGGGTTGATTCTGGTGCAGGGTGATATATAAGGATCTAGCTTTAGTTTCCTACAAGTAGTTAACCAATTTTGCCAACACCATTTACTGAAGAGGCTGTCTTTCTTCCACTCTATTTTTTTAGCTCCCTTATGGAAGATTATAGGGCTATAGGTCTGTAGGTTCATTTCTGAGTTTTCAATTCTATTCCATTGGTCCTGAGGTCTGTTCTTGTGCCAGTACCAAGCTGTTTTGATTACTATGGCCTTATAGTAGAGTTTGAAATTTGGTATTGATGTTCCTCCAGCAGTGTTCTTTCCGTTGAGGAGCGTTTTTGCTATTTGGGGTCTTTTATTGTTCCATATGAATATTTGGATTGCCTTTTCTATTTCCTTGAAGAATGAGGTTAGAATTTTGATAGGTATCGCATTGAATTTGTAGATAGCCTTGGGAAGTATTGCCATTTTCACAATGTTAATCTTTCCAATCCAGGAGCATAGGAGGTTTTGCCATTTTCTAAGTTCTGTTTTGATTTCCTTTTACAAGTTTTTAAAGTTTTCATCATAGAGGTCTTTCACTTCTTTGGTTAAGTTAATTCCTAGGTATTTTATGTTTGTGGGGATATTGCAAATGGAGTTACTTTCCTAATTTCAGCCACATTTTTTTCATTGTTGGCATACAGAAAAGCCATTGATTTTGGGGGGTTAATTTTATACCCTGCTAATTTGCCAAAGTTTTGAATCAGCTTGAGTAATTTGGGAGTGGAGTCTATGGGATTCTTTAAATACAAGATCATGTCATCTGCAGAGAGGGAGATTTTTATTTCTTCTTTCCCTATTTGGATCCCCTTTTTGTTTGTATCTTGTGTTATTGCTGTAGCTAGGCATTCTAATACTAGATTGAAGAGAAGTGGAGATAGTGGACATCCTTGTCTTGTTCCTGAGTTAAGAGGAAATGGCTTTAATTTTTCACCATTAAGTATAATACTGGCTGTACGCTTGTCATATACAGCCTTTATTGTATTGAGGAACGTTCCATGGATTCCTAATTTTTCCAAAACCTTCATCATAAAGGGGTGTTGGATCTTGTCGAATGCTTTTTGTGCATCTATTTCTGTCTCATTACATTTTCACCAGCCTATTATATACTCATATTTTACAAAATTCATGGCCTTTTTGTCTTCTAGCTCCTTACGTGAACTCGTATCTTCATTGTGATCTAGTAGAATGAAATTGGACATGTAATGGTTATATAACACATTCTTTGTGACATTACTATCCAAGTGTGACCTTATCACCCTTTGACATCACATCCCATTGTGACATCATATTGCCACTGTGATATCATGATCACCTTGTGACATCCCAAACCTGTTGTGACCGCTTAGCACCTTTGAAAAAGCACATGGTGTTTGTGATATCGTGGTCCCTTTGGGTAATCATGTCGTCATTGTGAACAAAGACAACTGACATCAGACATACCAGTGTACTATTACAAACGCGTTGTGACATCATCTCCAGAGTGAGGTCACATTGTTGTTATAATACCATCAGCCCATTGTTACATCCCAAAATGACAATGACATCATGGCATTATGACATCAAATTTTCATTGTGAGGTCCTAGAGACAATGATATTGCCTGTTCTGTGATTTCATTCTATCACAAATGTGGCATGTAGGTTGATTTCAGAAACCTATTGTGACCACATCATCATTGTGACATTACAATCCTTTTGTGACCTCATATTGATATTGTGATATCATTAATGCAATGTAACATCACAAACCTGTCTTGTCCTCATAAATTTTGTAACAAACGACAACCTTGGCCTTGGCTGGATGCCGAGAGCTAAATTCAGTCTCAACCATGAACGCTCAGACCTCCAAAGAGCAGTTCAGCCATTTGCTAACTGGTCTGCAAACAACCAGCCCCCAAAATAATGATCTCCAAAGCTCCACACTTCAAAGGACAAGGCTTTTTCCTTTCTCTTCATTCTCCTTCTCTTCAGATCTGTCCTACCTTTCAGGTCTTTTCATCTTTTCCTTCCACCATTCCACTTTCTCCTCAGGCTGCTCTACTCTTGACAGGCCTGCCCTGCCTTGTCCAGGTGGCCAGTTGCCATCCTTCACCTCCTGCTCTCTCTTAATTTCCTCTCCTCCCAGGTCTTTGCCCTCCATCAGTCTCATACCTTCTTTCCATCCAGGCCTTTAACCTTTTTGTTTCCCCTTCTCTGGCTCTGAATATGCAGCTTATATATAGGCTGTACCCTTTCCCAACTTCAATATGTTTCTTGCCTTCCAGTTTTCAATTATCACTTACCAAATGTCCATGCCCAATCACGTCTTGGCAGCTCACCACGTGAGGCTTGACATCCTATCTCCTTCAGCAGCATGTCCTGCCCCCTCCAGTGTCATGCATCCCTCTCTCCATTGGTCCAGACTTCGAGGCCATGATGACTACCTGTTCCCGTGGATTATAGGGGCACTTGTGGTTATTACAGTGTCCTCATGATGAACTAGTAGCAATTGAAATTGGACAAATATTTGTTTGTGATATTACAAACTCATGACATAACTAACCCATTGTGACCTCATCCCCACTGTGACATTACAAACCCATTGTGACTTCACATTGTTGTTTTTGATACCAGGATCACATTGTGACATTCCAAATATATTATAACCTCTTATAACATTTGAAAAATACATAGCTTTTAGATATGAGAGTCTCTTTGTGTACCCAAAGCCCCATTGTGAAATACTGACAATTGAGAATCAGACATGACATTTTGACATCCAACACAGTTTGTGAGATCATCATAATTGTGACATCATATTATCATTTTTATACCAACTACTCATTCGTGAAATCAGAAAACTAAAATGATATGATAGAATTATAACTTCACATTGTCATGGTGACATCAAAGACATATTATGAATGCCTTTTCTGTGATTTCATTCTATTTCAAATGTGGCATGTAGGTTGATATCATAAACAAATCAGGAACTCATAACCATTGTGACATCACAATCCCTTTGTATATCATGTTTCCATTGTGATATTACTAACCCACCCTGATATCACAAACCTATCCTCTCATCATAACTTTTGTGACATGCTGCAATTCTGATACCTTAGGCCTTTTTGTCCTCATAATCTGTTGTTGACCTCATTAGATTTCACAGATGACATTTTATATCACAAATTCCCAGTGACATCATGACCATGGTGGCATCACACTGCCAGATGTCATATCCATTGTGTCAAATTCTGACATCACAAACCTTTTAGGATTTCAATATATGTGTGACAACACATACTTTTGGCGAAACCACAGTCCCTTTATGAACAAATATACTCATTGTAAGTTAAGACAATTGAGAATCATCATGTCATTGTGACATGCCCAACGCATCACCAATATTTTGTGACCTCATCACAAATGTGGAATCATCAACTAATTGTGACAGCAAAACAATATTTTGACATGATGTAATGAGTTGACATTGTCATGATGATATCACTGCCCCATTGTATATTCACAAACCTAAAATGACCTCCTAACATTTTAAAAAATTCATGTCCATTATGACTTCCAGCTCATTCTGTGAACTTTTATGCACATTGTAAAATAGTAACAATTGAAAATGGACTTGTGTTTGAGATATTACAAAATCATTATAATATCAAAAGCCCATTGTGACCTCATCACAACTCTATATCATGAAGCTATCATGACCCCTAAGTACCTTTGAAAACACACATGGCATATGTGACATCATAGTCCCTTTGTGTATCCATATCCTCATTGTGAACACATGACTATTGAATTCATATATGCCATTGTAACATCACAAACCCCTGTGACCCCATCGCCAGTGTGACAACACATATTCATTATTACACAATTACCTCCTTGCAACATCACCAATTTACAATGACCTCATAGCATTATGACATTATATTGTCATTATGATGTCATAGACACATTGTAAATGCCTATTCGCTTATTTCATTCTATTTCAAATGTGGCATGTGGGTTGATGTTAGAAATATATTGTGATCTCATAAATATACGGCATCAAAATCACTTTGTGACATCACAGTGCCATGGTGATATCACTAACGCACTGTGACATCAAAAACCTGCCCTGACCTCATAAGTCTTGTGATGTGCAGCAATTGTGATGTCTTAGGCCCTTTATGAGCTCATAATCTGTTTTCAACCTTATAACATTTCTGTTATGATATATGATACCAGAAATCCACTAACACATCATGACCATTGTGACAACACACTGACAGACATCATAAACATTGTGTCACACTGTGACATCACAATCCTCCTATGACTTCATAACATTTGTGAAAACACATGACTTTGGAGATACCACAGTCTGTTTTGAACTCATATTCTCTGTGTTTTCAGGACAAATGAGATCCGTTATGCCATTTGGATATCACTAACCAATTGTGACATCATAGCCCCCTTACTGTATGGCATCACCAATTAATTGTGACATCAAAACCTTTTGTGATATCACAATGTGACATGATGATCATGACATCTGTCAGTGTGATGTCACAATGGTCATGATGGCACAGTTGATTTCTGTTATCTCAAGTCATAAATGAGATATGAGGTTGAAAACAAATTATGAGGCCAAAAGGTGTAAGATATCACAATGTCAGCATGTCACAAAAGTTATGAGGACAGGAGAGGTTTGTGATGTCACATTGTGTTAGTGATATCACACTGGTACTGTGATGTCACAAAGTTAGTATGATGTCAAAATGGTTTGTAGGCACAAAAATGCGCTTCTGATATCAACTCTCATGCCACATTTGAAATACAATGAAATCACAGAATAGGGTTTCACAATGTGTCTGTGATTTCAAAAAGAGAATTGTTGTCATAATGCGAATCTCTCATTGAGTTTGGTGATGTCACAATGAGCTGATGCTTTCATAATTAAAATGTGATGTCACACTGTTGAGGTTGTCAAAAACAATTTTTGATGTTATAATGGCATGTCTGATCTCAACTGTCAGTTCACAACAAGGATATGGGTACACGAAGGGTCTGTGATGTTGAAAAGGGCATGTTATTTTTCAAAGGAGCTAAGAGGTTATAATAGATTTGAGATGTCACAATGGAATCATGATGTCACAATGACAATGTTGTCACAAGGGGTTTGTTATGTCGTGGTAGTGATGATGTCAAAATGGGTTTGTGATATCACAATGAGTTTGTAATACCACAATCAAATTTCCAATTTCAATTGCTACTAGTTCACAAGGAGGATACTGTGATAATCAGCAGGACCCGATAATCTATATGGGCCCATCTCCTGATCAGCTGGAGAGGACAAAGAATGCTACCAAAGAAGGTGAGGCATCCTCTGGGAGGGACTGGTGCATTAATCACCACGTGTTGAGCTGTTAAAAAGTGGTTGGCTGTGGGCAGTTTGGGATGTGATATTTGAAAACAGACAGTTGGAGTGGAGAAGGGGTACAGAATTTATATAGGCTGCTTGTTCAGAGCAATAGAAGGTGAGAGAAAAAGAAAAAGTCCTCGAAGGAAGGAAGTGGTGTGATAGCATAAGGGGAAAGACCTGGATGGAGAGGAAGTTGAGGGAGGGCAGAAGGTGAAGGATGGTAACTAATGAGCCTTGCAATGCAGTTCAGGTCTGTGGAGAGTGGAGAGTACTAAAGAGAAGAAGGAACTGGTAGAAGGGAAAAAGGAAAAGACTTCGAAAAAAGTATTGTCTGTAGTGAAGGAGAGACAAAGAGAAGGGGAAAAGAGGCTTTCCCTTTGATATTTGGAGCTTTGGATATCATAATTTGGGGGGTTGGTGGTTTGGAGAACATTTGTTATATAAAACGTATCTCGATGGATTTTCTTGAACTATAGAGGTCCTTATTTTGAAGACTTCATTGAGATAATCCATTTGGATTGCATCAGGCCTTGGCCCCAGGGAAAAATCCCCATAGGTGAGAGTGTCAGCCCTCAGGGTTGAGAGTCTACCTGGAGTGTTTGTCTCCGGAGGTCCAACATGGACAAAAGTCATTTATATACCTCTAGAGGTGCATCTTGGCAAGCTTGCCAGCTTGTTTTGTACCCCTCTGGAAGCTATTTGTGGCTTCCTTGGGATGCCATCTGGAAACTACTTGAGAGATAATGTAGGGCTTCCTTGGGAAGCCATCTGGAACCTCATGAAGAGTACATCTGACACTTCTTTGAGAAGCAATCTGAGACCTATGCTGGAGGTCATCTGGGTCCTTCTCCAGGGGCCATCTTGGACTTTCTCCAGAGGTCACCTGGGGCTTCCTCAGGAGGCCACCTGAGACCTCTTCAAAAGTAGTCATGGGGCTTTCTTAAGAGGCAATCTAGGACCACCTCCTGAGGTCATCTGGAGCCTCTTTGGTAGGTCACCTCAGGCTACCATGATGAGAAATCTATGACCATCTTTGGAGATCATCTGAGACTTCCTTGAGAAGCTATATAAGACCTTCTCTGGAGGTCATCTGTCGCTTTCTCAAGAGAGTTATCTGGAACTTTCTCTGGAGTTCATGTGGCCTCCTTGAGTGGCTATCTGGGAGCTACTTGAGAGGTAATCTCAGCCTCATTGAAGAGAAATCTGGAAGCTCCTTTGGAGGTCATCTGACACTTCCTTGGGAATCCATTTGGAACCTCCATGAGAGGTTATCTAGGGCATCCTAGGGAGGACATATGTGACATGCTCCAGAGGTCATCTGTAGCCTCCTCAAGAGGCAATCTGGGACATTCTCTCTGTCATCTGGGACCTCCTGTAGAGGTCAACATTGAGAGGTATGGGACATGTGGGTTAAGTGTCTGTGGATCTTGGTCTTTGTATGTATGCTGATAGTTCTATGTCCTGTATGCACCTGTTTACTCATTTTCTCAGGATGGGAGAACAAGGCCTTAGGTTGTCATATCCAAAAAATATTATCCCCCAGGTTTACAGAATCCCTCAGAGGAAGATGCACTGATGTACTCTCTCTCCTATTCTTTGTCATCAGCAACTTTAATGAGTCCTCCCATACTAAAAGTGGTTACTTGTACCAGACTGAGGTGGTACAATGTGGTATGTTACCCTTATTACCCTTGAGACAGGAACATGGAGGAGATGGTTGGCAGGACCCCTCTCTAATATATGTTCCCTTTACAAGTAGTGACCTGTGTAACTGGAAACAGAAAAATCCATCCTTTTCAGAAAAAAAACAGGGGCTCATTACCTCATTAGAGACAGTAATTTTCACACACAAGCATATCTGGGATGACTGTCAGCAAATTTTACAGGTGTTTTTCACCTGGTAGAAAAGGGAGTGAATACTGTTATTGACTTGACGGTGGTCCTTGAACCAGACAGTAGCCCCACTATTGAACCAGACTATTTGGAACAAGTCTTTCCCCAGACTTACCCAAGCTGAGGCTTTCAGCTGTTGAAGTATGGAGGTGTTTACCAATTATTTCCAGGTTCAGCTAGCAGGGATACCGCAGTGGCTAGAAAGCCAAGTCTTCAATCTAAGGTGAGTGAGATGATTCTGTTCCCCAGTAAGTACCCTAATGTTTTTTCTGGAACTTCTGCCAGAAGCCTATAGGACCTATAGGCTATAGATCTTTAAGTCCTGGAGAATCAAAGAGCCCTAAATATGGCCTTTGTTACCCAGTCAGCCACAGATATTAGAAGAAAGCTTGAAAAGTTAGAAAATTTTGAGGTAAAGTGGTTGCTCAGTTGGTGTTTGATAACAGAGACACCTTGAAAAAAAACGAGTCTAAGAAAAGAGCTTGAGTTTTATTAGGAGCACCAGAATAGGGATCAAGAAACCTTTGGCAAAAACAGTACAGATCATTTGCAAATAGCAGTAGGGAACCTCTAGGACTAGATCAGGGAGCTTAATGCAAGCAAAATGGACATTAGGAAAAGGAATGTCCAAGGAGGAGAAAGATAGAAAATGACAGGTTAAGTAATCACATTCACCACCTGGAAAATGTAAATGACAGGTTAAGTAATCACATTAACCACATGGAAAATGTGTTCATAGCTCTGGAGAAACATGCAAAGGACGTCTGAATTCCATTAAGAAATTATGGCTATGAAAAAGGAGCTGGGGGGCTGGTAAGGTGGCTCAGTGGTAGAGTGCTTGCCTTGCATGCATGAGGCCCTGGGTTCGATTCCTCAGCACCACATAAGCAAAAAGAAAAAGCCAGAAGTGGCAATGTGGCTCAAGTGGTAGAGCACTAGCTTTGAGCTGAAGAGCTGAGGGCAGTGTCCTGGACAGAGTTCAGGCCTCAGGACGGGACCCAAAAGAAAAAGAAAAAAAAAAGAAAAGAGCTGGACCTGATATGAGAATATATTAAGAATATATATCGATTATAAGCTTTGAAAAGTTTCACCAGAAATTCAAAGCAACAGAGAAAGTTAGCAGAGAAGACGGGAAAGTGCTGTGTCATAGAAGATGAGGCCAAGAAAAGAGAACAGGAAAATATCAGGCTCAAGAAAGAGATTTTTTCTCTTCAGAAAGAGTTAAAGGACCACTTACTTTGATAGAGAATGCCATGGAAATGGAAAGAGCATTAAGAAGAAAAGCAGAAATGCTAAACAAACAGTTGAAAGATCTGTCACAAAAATACACTGAAGTGGAAAACTAGAAAGAGAAACTACTAGAGTAAAAGCCCCAAAAGTCTGCTGAGATCTTCACCATAAATGTAATGCAGAAGCATAATTTCCCAGTGGAATAGGTAGAGATGGGAAAAATACCTCTCAATAGCACCTTTGTGAACTTAAGGGAGGAGCTGAAGAGCAAGCAAAGGTGTTGGGAGAAGGAGCAGAATTTGGCCAGTCAAGGGAACTCTCTTGTGACCCTGCCAAAACACTTGCAGGTTAAGGAGCACATTGAGAAGGAGAGTGGGATCATGAAATCAAGTTTGAGATAAAAGGAGGAGAATAAAATGGAAGAAGTCTCCAAGGTTCAGAGTACTTTACAGGAGTTAAAGGAACTAGAGACCCTAAGATACAGGAAAACATCTGAGCTGATCAGGTAGCTTGGGAGACCACTCTAAAACTAGTTTGTTCTCTGGAAATACTGGTCATCAACATTAAAGGAAGAAACAAAACCAGTGGTAAAAAGTGTGCAAATGTTGACACTGAACTTGTGACAAATGAATACAGGCTCAAGCTTTCTGTCAGTTTACATGTAGATATTTGCAACCTGGTAAATTACCCGAAGACACTGCCTAAAACTGTTCTGAAAACCGGTGGGTCCTCAGCCTGACAATACTTTGTAATGTGTGTAGGTAATTTCCAACAGGTAAATGCTGAAATGCTGGAACATATGAAAATAATTCATATTTGACTAACCTCAGATGGTAAATTTGGGAAAGTTGGCTCCACAGAGGTAAAGCCTGGAAAGTATGGCTATTGGAATATATTAGCAATAGTGGACATATTTTCAGGCTGAGCTGAAGCATATAATAATACCTTGATTTGGCTTACTCTTAGCTGTGGGGTCCGAAGATGGCCCTGCATTCATGGCCCAAGTTCTCAATTATTAAATAATGCCCTAGGAATAAATTGGAAGTTACAATCCATTTATAAGCCTCAGAGTTCAAGCATTAGAAAGAATGAATATGACCTTAAAGGAAACTTTAACTAAATTAAATACAGAGACTGGCCATAGCTAGGTAAGCCTCCTCCACTTCACTCTCTTTCGAGCAAAATGTAGCCCTTATTTTAAAGGATTCAATCCCTTTAAAATACTTTAGTGTAGAACACCCCCTTGGGTTCCTAAAAATTAGGAAGGCTATATTAACAAAAGTGTCTAACTTCAATCTGCAGGCTTTACAACGTATTCTTTTATGTACATATCTTTTGGTAACCAAGGCACACCGGCCGGCTAAGAAAAACTCCACCTGAAGGGGAGGGACCAAGAAGGTCATGGAACAGCAGGGAAACACCACAGCTCTATCCAACCAAATTCAGAGTTTGGATTTCAATGCTCTGTTTCTGCAAGTGACCCACAAAAAAAGGCAATTACTCAGAGAGATAAAGGAAGTGCAAAAAGAAAAGGGAAAAACCTACACAGACAATAAAGTGGGATGACCCTTCCCCTACTCTTTGTTGGTGATGGGGCTCCACGTTTCCCAGCTTAAGTGACGGGGTTTTGTGCCAAGCTGCTTAAGTGCCCAGGTCTGGACCCTCTGAGGACCACACACCCACAACATCCCAAGTCTCCCAGGAACTCCCAAGAGCTGGACCAACCCAGAATATATAAACAGAAATCTCAGAAGGCCGAGCTGGAACAAAGACTCCCCTCACCCTCCCTGGAACAGCGCCTCTGCCTGGCTGGTACAAGTAGCCCATCCCAGTCAGGAACAGTAGCAGCTGTCAACAGTGGCAAAAGATCCTCAACTCTCAGGGTGACACCTCTGTCCTGCTTGTGTAAATAGCCCAGCCTAACCTGGAACAGCAGCAGCAGCTGGCAGTGGCGGCAAACCACCCAGAATTGGAGCACAATGCCTCTTGGCACTTGTCCAGGCCAGCCTGGGGCGGCAGTGGTGGCAGAGGTGGGGACAGCTGCAGTGAACCAGTCCAGACCCGTGGTGGTTTCTGCCTGTCCATATTGGCATGCATAAGCAGCTCATGGTGGCAAAAGTGGTGAACAACCCCAGACTTGAGGCAGGGTGTGATGCTGAGCAACCCCAGAAAAACCTCATGACCTTTCCTACCTGGGCTGGCTTTGAACCTAAATACACAGATCTGAGCCTCCTGAGTAGCTAGAATTACAGGTATTCACATCAGTAGGGTCTTCCTCTTGCAACCCCTCTAACTCTTTCTAAAATAGATAATTTCTTAGTTCATACATGGAATTTAAGCAAATACAAGAGGATTGACATGATACTCTGTATTCTATCTGAGCATAGTGTTATCTAACTCGTTCTCAAGAACAAGGCATAAATAGAAAAAAAAATATGTGGAAATTAAACAGCACTCTGTTGAACAATACATGGATCACAGAAGAAATTAAAGAAGAAATTAAAAAGTTCCTACAATTCAGTGAAAATGAAGATACATCACAAAGTAACCAATGGAACACAGCGAAAGCAGCCTTGAGGGGCAGATTTACTGCTCTCAGTGCACACATCAAGAAAAAATAGAACAAGTAAATGATCTTATGTTGCAACTAAAACTGCTAGAGAAACAAGAAAAAATTGAACCTAAAGTTGCTAGAGAGAAAGAGAACTGAAATAATAGCTGAAATTAATGAGACAGAGAGTATGAAAATTACAAATAAAATTAATTTTTAAAAGCTGTTTTTAAAAAAAGACACTAAAACTGAGGGACCACTGGCAAGAGTAACTAACAAAATAAGAGAGGAGACCCAAATCAATAATATCAGAGATACCACAGGAAAAATTACAACAAACATCCAAGACATCAAAACAATCATAAAGAAATAATTCCAGACTCTACTCACAAAGGAAGGAAAACCTAGCAGAGATGGATGAATTTCTACAGAAGTACATATTGCTATCCCCCCTTTCCTTTTCAGCCATTCTTCTCTACCATATATGGTAGGGGCAGCAGTTCGGTAAATAAACTTCTTTTCATGCCTAAATAGCGTGTGGTGTTCTCTTCATGGGCTACTTAATGAAATCTACTTATTTAATATACCTTACAAATGGTGGCATGACTGGGATGAGGTTTTTGAGTTGGAAATGCTAGAATTTCCTAACCCCCCCCCCCCCTTTTCTGCAAACCAAACTGCCTTGAGACACCATGTGAGACTTTTCACCAATACCATTGCTGGACTTCACATCCTTGTCCACACCATTTCTCTACTCTGGTGAATGAAACTACTCTCCACGGCTATCTGTTGCTCAATCTCTGCTCAGATGTGGTGCCATTCCACAGAGCTCCTAAGGCCTTTAGAAGAAAGGATGGTCATCTCTGAAGCGGAGAATGCCTGGTTTGGGGGCCTTAGCCATTTCTCTCTATAGGGGTCTGGGGCAAGCCGGGACACCGCTTCTTCCTGGTCAGCTTTCCTTCACTCACCAAACTGACTCTCTAACACATTTAATGGGGTCCTGTGAGTCATGCCAGAGCCGTGAAACCCCGCTGACATGCCTCCTGTGTTCCCTGGATAGCCAGATGAACTAATATTTTTTGCTGTTCTCAGATTTAGACAATTTATGCCTCTGAAATGGTAAAGAGAAGTCTCTTTACCTTCAGGCTCTCTTTGCTCTCTACTATTCATGTCCATCTTTGTATATCTCTACAACTTTTTGGATTGTGCCCTGAAGCGTGCAACATGGACTGGTTCCCGGGGACCCCCTCTAGGTACCCTCTCTAAGGCTAGCCAAACTAGGCTTGATTTTTTTTCAGGCTTTCTTTGCATTTTTTTCAGAAATTCGCCATCTTGAGCTCGCTACCTTGGCCATATGGTGGGTTAAGGGTTTGGCCCCATCCAACCCTTACGCTTCCACGAAGCTTGCTACTCCTCCGTCCATGTATTCTAATATGCATTGCTAACAAGTTGCTCTTTTCACAGACCCTGGTTAACTGAGGCCCAACCATCTGATGTGCATTATTAGCAAAGAATTCTCAATCTTGTTATCAAAAATTTTAAGTTTTGAGTTTTGCCTTTTTTGTTTTGTGTTGTGTTTGTAGTCTAGTACTGACTACGTGATTCTAACATATTGAGCATATCTGTGCTAAGATTCTCACATCTAATGAGTTTTGTCATTGCAGAATATTTGGTCAATTCTTGATAAGGACCAGGTAAGCTCTACTTATTATATTTGATCCCCTTTTTGCTTTAATTGGAAATAACAAAGAGATTTTGTGGAAAAGATTGCAGTGCAAGCCAGCCTGGGCTGAAAAATCCCTCAAAATCCATCGCCCAACTAACCTGCAAAGAGCCAGGCTGGAAGCATGGCTCGAGCCTCTTATCTCTAACCAGCAAACACTACAAGTGGTACCATCACTCAAAATGGTAGTGCACTAGCTTTGAGCAGAAGTGCTCAAGGCCTTGAGTTCAAGCCTCCTTGAATGCCAACTGGGACTAACTATCCCAGCCAAGAGCACCTAGACTCAGCCAGTCTGGGGAACAAAGGAACATGGAAATGAGTAAGAGGAGATGATATCACATCAGCCACTTTGTGCCTGCCCTATCAAAATTAACCAGAGCTGGGATGTCAATAGAAGTAAGAAGACTGCCCATCTAATGTCCATACCTGTCTAACTTTCAACTGGACAGGAATTTATATTCTTGCCTTTGTTAATTGACTTCTCTATCTAGTCGCCAGGTGTCAGAAGAAGGTAGGGATATTTCTACCAACATTTTCAGCCCCAAGTCCTTCCTCTTGCCATTTATTTGCTCTCTAGTTTTTTTTTCAGTGCCTCAATGCATCATGAGACATCTCCAGACTTCGTCCAAGAGATGTGCCTCCTCCAGACTTTATCTAAGTACTCAATGCCCAAGTGACAGCTGTTGGCCTCTGCCTTCTCCCAGATGGGACCACATATCACCCTTTTACCCTTACTGTCAATGCAGCTTGCAAACAGGAAGTAGCCAGAGAGAATCTTCAACCTTTTTTTCATAATTCTCAAATGGCTGGAGTGTAAGTTCTGAACAGGGACACCTCCCTCCCTCTTGGCTAAGTTTCCACCCAATATCTGTTACATAGGTAACTGGTAGACCTGGAAGCAATCACCTTCTCCTGCTAGGTCACATACTAGGCCACCTCTGGTCACATGCCTCCCATCTGACCTTTGGAGGGTTCCAGACCCTGAGGTCATATCCAGATCCAATGTTGCCACAATTTTCCAGCATCTGGCCACACTTCTTCCTGTCCCTGGCCTAGATAAGTCTTGATCAGAGGTGGGTCGACCCTCTTCCTTTTCAGTCATGCTTTTCCACCATGCATGGTGGAGGCAGCCTTTTGGTAAATAAATTTTTTTTCCTGCATGAAAAAAAAGAAATACAAATTGCTGAAACAGAACCAAGAAGAAATAAATCAATTACAAATGTCAATAACCTACAATGAGATAGAAGTAATAAGAAATCTTCCAACAGGAAAAGCCCAGGACCTGATGGATTCACTACAGAATTCTATAAGACCTTTAAAGAGGAGCTAATACCCATACTCCTCAAGCTCTGCAGAGAAATAGAAAAAGAGGAAGTAATCCCAAACTCATTCTATGAAGCCAATATCACATTTATCCCCAAACCAGGCAAAGACCCAACAAAAAAAAAACTACATATCAATCTCTTCAATTAAGACAGATGCAAAGCTCCTCAATGAAATTGCAGCCAACAGAATTCAGGAACATATCAAAAAATCATACATTATGACCAAGTAGGCTTCATCCCAGAGATGCAGGGATGGTTTAACATATGTAAGTCAATAAATGTAATCCAGCACATCAATAGATCCAAGGACAAGAACCACATGATTATCTCCATTGATTTGGAAAAGGATTTTGATAAAATATAGCACTCATTCATGTTAAAAGCTCTGGAAAAAAAGGAATAGAAGGAACATTTCATAAGACAATAAAAGCCTTACATGGTAGATCAAAAGCTAATATTATGCTTGATAGGGAAAAACTACAACCAATTCCCCTAAAAACAGGAACAAGGCAAGGATGCCCACTCTCTCCACTCCTCTTCAATATAGTTCTGGAATTTTTAGCCAGAGCAATAAGGCAAGAAAAATACATTGAAGGGATCCACATAGGGGAAGAAGAATATAAACTCTCTCTTTTTGCAGATGGCATTATTTTATAAATGAATGATCCCTAAAGCTCCATCCCCAAACACTTAGAGCTTATAAACCAAATTGGCAAAGTACCCGGATACAAAATTAACCCACAAAAATCAGTCGGTTTTCTGTAAACCAACAAAGTACAAACAGAAATGGACATCAAGGAAACAACCTGATTCACAATAACCTCAAAAAAAAGTATTTAGGAAGTAACCTAATCAAAGATGTAAAAGTTCTATTTAATGAAATCTATAAAAGTTTAAGAAAAGGAATCTTAGAGGATACCAGGAAATGGAAAGACTTCCCATGTTCCTGGATAGGCAGAATTAAAATGGTGAAAATGGCCATACTGCCAAAAACAATAAACACATTCAATGCAATTCCCATTAAAATTCCAATAACTTACTTTACTGAAATAGAGAAAATAATCCAAAATTTCATGTGGAACAACAAAAGCCCTAGCATAGCCAAAACAATTTTAGGCAAAAGAAAGGATGCAGGAGGGATCGAGATACAGGACGTCAAGATCTACTATAGAGCCATAATAACAAAGACAGCTTGGTACTCACACAAAAAGAGACCCAAAAATCAGTGAGACAGGTTAGAGGATCCAGAAATATAGCCGCATATGTACAGTCAGTTGATATTTGACAAAGGAGCCAAAGACATATGGTGGAAGAATCATAACCCCTTCAACTACTGATGCTGGGAAAACTGGCCACATGCAGAAAACTAAAAGTGGACCCTTGCCTATCATCATACACTAAAATAAAATCAAAATGGATTAAAGACCTTAACATCAAGCCTGAAACTCTGAAACTACTGCAGGAACGAGTGTGAGAGAGACTTAGACTTATAGGTAAATGCAGGAACTTCCAGAACAGATTCCCAGGATCACAACAAATTGGAGAATGACTCGATAAATGGGACTACCTTAAAATAAAGTTTCTGCACAGATAAAAAATAGTAATCAAGGGGAATTCTGGGAAGATGGCGGAGGAGAAGCTGTAATCTAAACAAGCTCTCGCATAGAAAGCAGTTTTAGAGTTCCAGTGAACAGTCCTAAGCCTGAGAATCACACCAAGGGTGCCATCACAGAACAGAGAGACAGGCCAAAGAGGGAAAATCCAGGCAAGGAGACACATCTGAGCACTTGCAAGCCGCGACCATGGCGGCGGCCACGGTGGCGGCGGTGACCACAGGGCACCATACCTGAGCCACAGAGAGTCCGGGACGAAGGAGCCAGACACAGCGGGAGAGCATATTCTACTCAACACCAGCAAGAACAGACAAGGAGCGGACAACTTCATCCTGCAGTTCCCAGACCAGAGACGACCCAGCAACCAAGCCTGACGTCCTCACTCCTTCTCAGGGAGCAGAGGAGGGAATGCCACCTCTCCCTCCCTCAGTACCGGAGATCTCCATCTTGGATACGGACAAAGCTCGGCGGAGCTGCTAGCTCCAACTCAGGCCTTGGAATAAAACGAGTCATTTAGCAGGTCACAAGAACTTTACGGCAGCGTGACCTGCCAGACTCAGCTCCACCCAGGGAAATGTCACCCAGCTGGGGCACCAGCCCTAGGAGTGGCTTTCTTCACTAGGTAATCAGAGCCAGAGGCTGCCCCTCCCTCTAGCAACCTGGACAATCAATTGAAATTCAGTAAACAGAAACCCTGAGAATGGCTCCAGGCTGGGCTCTGTGAGTTTTTCACAAAATAGCCCCAGGGAAAAGCTACTGTTTGTTGACAGGCCTCAACTCTAACCAGAAACTAGCCTCATCACTGCATCCCCCTCTTTTGTCATTCTCAAAGCAAACCAGCCTCCCATTAAACTAACCTGGGAGGAGGATCTCAAAATCCTGGGTAAAGCAGAGCATTTTTCTGCCTGTTCGAACAAACTGGCTTAAGAAACCAACCAAGCCACAGGACCACAAGCAGACCAGAGACTCCAACAAGAGGCTGGTTACAGACACAAGGGAGATACAGGATTTTTCCCACCCCTCCCCCAAAAAATCAAAGAACTTTTTCCTCTTCTTCTTCTTCTTGTTCTTCTTCTTGTTCTTCTTGTTCTTGTTCTTGTTCCTCTTCCTCTTCTTCCTCTTCCTCTTCTTCCTCTTCCTCTTCTTCCTCTTCTTCTTCTTCTTCTTCTTCTTCTTCTTCTTCTTCTTCTTCTTCTTCTTCTTCTTCTTCTTCTTCTTCTTCTTCTTCTTCTTCTTCTTCTTCTTCTTCTTCTTCTTCTTCTTTTTGGTGCCTTATATAAAAAAATTTTTTTCTCTTTTCTAAAATTTTTTTTAATCGTTTATTTTTGCCTTTTTTGAAAAAAAATTGTTTTATAATAACTTTTTTTTCTTCTGATAATTTTTATTTTAGGGATACGTGAATGTGTGTTTTTCTTTCCTTTTTTGTCTTCTTTCTGTTTTTTTCCTTTTTGATTACCTTTTTTTGTTTTTTGTTTAGCACTACTGAACTTCTGATCTTTTTTTCTTCCTTTCTTATGCTTTTAACCTTTTCCTCTCTTTTGTTCTTCTTTATGTGACTTAACTCTTGTCCTGCACATCCTCAGATAAACCCGTAGTTAACTCGTAGACCCTATCCCCCATTGTGTACACACTTAATCCACAAATTTTATTACTCAATTCAAAAACCTCTGAGACTTCAATTCCTTAATAGCAGTACTACCTATTTATACCTATATAATATTTTAATCATTTTTATTTTCATTTTTTCACATCTCCCCTGTGTCCCTCCACTTCTTTCAGTATATTCACGTTCTTCTCCAAATAGATTGTTTTCGTGTCGCCATAATATTATTAATTTTTACTTTTCTATTTTTTCTGGTCTCTTTCCTTTTCCCTTTCCCTTTCTTCTTTTTCTCTCTCCCTATACTTTCATCCTACCCAACCTATTTCCTGCATTGAGATTAGAACTTAGTTAACTCACCCTGTGCCTCCCCACACCAATCTGTTCCTATTTTTTACCCACATCTCTCCCTAACCCTAATAATTTCTGGTTTTCCAAATTTTTCTCTGCGGTTCGAAGCCAATTAACTTACAGTTGTTTGATGTTGAATAGATGTATCTGTTGAACTAGATTGTATCTGTAGATTATTGACTGTACAAATTCAGACTTTAGTTGAGGGTTGCCGTAAGATAGTGTTCAAGCACAAAACCGGTGCTATTTTCATCTGAAATGGGCAGAGTAAGCTGGAAAAAACACAAGAAAAATGGCAAATCCAGGTATCTCAATTCCCAATCTTGATAATCAGAAGACAGAACAGATAATCGATAATCCAGAGGAGAGTTCC
Organism: Dipodomys spectabilis; assembly: GCF_019054845.1. NCBI lineage: Eukaryota > Metazoa > Chordata > Mammalia > Rodentia > Heteromyidae > Dipodomys > Dipodomys spectabilis. The sequence continues at coordinate 642,155 of NW_024870872.1, read as the reverse complement.
CAAATAGCTCTACAAACACTGCTGGCAAACATGATAAATGAAAAGATAGAAAACACACAAAGGATTCTGAATGAGCATGATAGGGAGAGAGAGGAGGCAATCCAAAAGTTTATACAGGAATATCATAAGCGTGAGGAAGTTACTCAAAAACTGATACAAGATATGTGTGAGAAGCTTGAGAATACTCAAAGAGAAAGTCAGGAATGGCATGAGCAGGCTGAGAACACTCAAAGAGAACTGCAGGAATCCCACGAACGGGAGGAAGCTAATCAAAGAGTAATACAGGAATTGAGAGAGCAGAAAGAGAATACATAAAGGTCACTAAAGACATTCATGGAATCCATTAACAAAGAGCTGAAGGAAGTCAGGGAGAGCACAAAGAGAATGCTGAATGGAACCCAACAGAAGGAATGGGAGTCAAAAGAAACCATAACCAATCAACTAAGTGATATGAGAATAAACACTTGAACACCAAATTAAGCAAGTAAAGAAATTCATACAAGATCTAAAATAAAGCTTCAACAAAGAATTTGAAGCCATAAAAGCTGACCAATTAGAAGGAAAAGAAATAAAAAACAAAATAGAAAGTCTTGACAGCAGGTTAGACCATGCAGAAGATTGAATCTCAGGGATTGAAGACAGCCTAGATATTATAGAGAAAGAACATACAACCATCCAAGACAAGTCCAAGAAATATGATAGATCTATCCAACACTTGGAAGACACCATCAGAAGGCCTAATCTAAGGATAATGGGTGTAGAGGAGCAACAAGAAACAGAAGTTAATGGTCTAGGAAATTTGTTTAACAGGTTCCTAGCAGAGAACTTCTCAAACATACAAAAAGATAGGCCTATTCAGATAAAAGAAGCTTTTAGAACCCCAAATAGACCAGACCAGAATAGGACATCACACTGTCACATTATAATCCACACAGGATCAACTCAGACCAACGAAGAGATCCTTAAAGCTGTCAAGGAGAAAAGATTAATCAAACTATAAAGGGAAACCAATTAGAATCACCTCAGATTTCTCAGCAGAGACAATCAAAGCAAGAAGAGCCTGGAATGATGTACACCATGCCCTAAAAAGAAACAACTATCATCCAAGAATACTATACCCAGCTAAACTCTCCTTCATAACTGAAGGCCAAATAAAAACCTTCCATAGCAAAGAAAAATTGAAACAATACTTCTCCACCAAACCAGCCCTATCAAAGGTATTTAAAGATGTCCTACACATAGAATACCACCAAGACCTCAATAAAGGCCAAGAAACTGCACCCAAACTGAGAATCCAAGAGCCATAGGAAGAACGCAGTTTTCTCAGCCCCCAAGAAGGTGGATAACATGGCAGGAATACCCAAATACCTCGCAGTCCTATCTCTTAATTTTAACGGATTTAACTTTCCAATTAAGCGACATAGACTGTCTAGTTGGATTAAAAAACAAGATCCTTCTACCTGCTGCCTTCAGGAGTCACACCTTGCCCGTAAAAACAAACACATTTTCAATGTTAAAGGCTGGAACAAAATCTACCAAGCAAACGGCCCCCATAAACAGGTGGGAGTTGCAATCCTAATATCAGATAAAATAGACTTCAAATTAAAATTCGTGAGAAGAGATAAAGAAGGTCGCTACATACTAATTAAGGGATCTCTCCTTCAGGAGGATATTCCAATTCTAAATATCTATTCGCCAAACAATGGAGCACCCAAATTTATCCAAGAAACACTACTTTCCCTCAAATCCCATATACATCCAAAGACATTAATTGTTGGGGATTTTAACACACCATTCTCCCCACTAGATAAATCAACTCCGCAAAAACTCAACAGAAAAACTGCAGATCTAAACAGCTAAATAGATCAACTAGACTTAACTGACATCTACCGAACATTTCACCCAGCAACATCAGAATACACGTTTTTCACAGCAGCACATGGAACATTTTCTAAAATACACCACATTTTAGGCCACAAAGAAAAGTTGTCTAAATTCAGAAACACTGAAGTTATACCTTGCATTCTCTCAGACGACAAGAGAATAAAATTAGTACTAAACACCAAAAGCCACAAAAGAAAGTCCGGTATCACATGGTGGCTGAACAACACACTGATGAATCATGAGTGGGTCATGGAGGAGATTAGAAAGGAAATTCAAATGTTCATACTATTCAACAAAAATGAACACACAAATTACCAGCTCCTCTGTGACACAGCAAAGGCAGTACTCAGATGCAAGTTTATAGCTCTGAGCTCCTACATCAACAAATTGGAGAGAACTGAAACCAACTATATAATGACACATCTAAACCTCCTTGAAAAAGAACAGCAAGATAAACCCCAATCCACTAGACAAAAAGAAATAATTAAAATTAAATGAGAATTAAATGAATTAGAATCCAAAAAACCTATAGAAAGACTCAACAAAACAAAGAGTTGGTTCTTTGAAAAACTTAACAAAATTGATAGACTCTTAGCAAATCTTATCAGAAAAAGAAGAGAACAAACCCAAATTAATAAACTCAGAGATGAGAATGGAAAAATCACCACGGAAACAACCAAGATTCAGAACATTATAAGGGAATATTTCTCAGAATTTTATGCTAATAAGTTTGAGAACTTGACAGAAATGGACCTTTTCCTAGCAAATATTGACATGTCAAAACTAAAACAAGATGAGTTAAACCATCTTAAAGGAGCTTTATCAAGCATTGCAATAGAAACAGAAATAAGAGACCTCCCAGCTAAGAAAAGTCCAGGACCAGATGGTTTTACAGCAGAATTTTACAAGGCCTTCAAAGCAGAGCTCACACCAATATTCCTCCAACTCTTCAATGAAATTGAAAGCCATCATAACCCTCATCCCAAAACCAGGCAGGGACTCATCAAAGAAAGAGAACTATAGACCCATTTCTTCGAAGAACATTGATGCAAAACTTCTCAATAAAATTTTGGCCAATCGATTTCAACAATTCATCTAAAAAATCATACACCACGATCAAACAGGATTCATTTCAGGGATGCAAAGCTGGTTCAATATACGCGAATCAATTAATATTATTCATCACATCAACAGGAGCAAGAATAAGAACCACATGGTTATCTCAATAGATGCAGAAAAAGCATTCGACAAGATCAAACACCCCTTTATGATGAAGGTTTTGGAAAAGTTAGGAATCCATGGAACATTCCTCAATACAATAAAGGCTACATATGACAAACCTACAGCAAGCATTATACTTAATGGTGAAAAACTAAAGCCATTTCCTCTTAACTCAAGAACAAGACAAGGATGTCCACTCTCTCCACTTCTCTTCAATCTAGTATTAGAATGCCTAGCTACAGCAATAAGACAACATGCAGACATAACGGTTTTCCAAATAGGGAAAGAAGAAATAAAACTCTCCCTCTTTGCAGACGACATGATCGTGTATTTAAAGAATCCCATAGACTCCACTCCCAAATTACTCAAGCTGATTCAAAACTTTGGCAAAGTAGCAGGGTATAAAATTAACCCCCAAAAATCAATGGCTTTTCTGTATGCCAACAATGAGTAAAGTGTGGCCGAAATTAGGAAAGCAACTCCATTTTTAATAGCCCCACAAAAAATAAAATACCTAGGAATTAACTTAACCAAAGAAGTGAAGGACCTCTATGATGAAAACTTTAAAATCTTGAAAAAGGAAATCAACACAGAACTTAGAAAATGGCAAAACCTCCCATGCTCCTAGATTGGAAAGATTGTCATCGTGAAAATGGCAATACTTCCCAAGGCTATCTACAAATTCAATGTGATAACTATCAAAATTCCAACCTCATTCGTCAAGGAAATAGAAGAGGCAATCCAAAAATTCATATGGAACAATAAAAGACCCCGAATAGCAAAAGCGCTCCTCAACGGAAAGAACACTGCTGGAGGAATATCAATACCAAATTTCAAACTCTACTACAAAGCCATAGTAATCAAAACAGCTTGGTATTGGCATAAGAACAGACTTCAGGACCAATGGAATAGAATTGAAAAACCAGAAATGAACCTACAGACCTATAGCCATCTAATTTTCGATAAGGGAACTAACACAATAGAATGGAAGAAAGACAGCCTCTTCAGTAAATGGGGCTGGCAAAATTGGTTAACTACTTGTAGAAAACTAGAGCTAGATCCTTATATATCACACTGCACCAGAATCAACTCCAAATGGATCAAAGACCTCGAAGTCAAAGCAGACACTCTGAAAATATTACAGGTTGGAATAGGAGAAACCCTCGGTCACCTTGGCGCCGGTTGAAATTTTCTGAATACAGACACGGAAACACAACAAAGAAAGGTTGGACAAATGGGATTGCATGAAGTTGCAGAGCTTCTACATGGCAAACGACATAGCTAGCAAGATCAATAGAAAGCCCACGGATTGGGAGAAGATATTCACTAGACATACAACGGACAAGGGTCTCATATCTAAAATATACTTGGAACTCAAAAAATTAAATCCCCCAACAACAAATCCTCAAAGAAACAACTGCCCAATAAATAAGTGGGCGAAAGACTTAAAGAGAAACTTCTCTGAAGGAGAAAGAAGGATGGCCAATAGACACATGAAGAAATGCTCAACTTCCCTAGCCATAAAAGAAATGCAAATCAAAACAATATTGAGATACCACCTCACTCCAGTTAGAATTGCAAAAATCAAGAACTCTAACAACAACAGATGCTGGAGGGGATGTGGTCAGAAGGGAACCTTACTTCATTGTTGTTGGGAATGTAAAGTTGTTCAACCACTTTGGAAAGCAGTATGGTGGTTCCACAAAAGACTTCACATAAAGCTCCCCTATGACCTAGCAATCCCACTTTTGGGCATTTACCCAAATGTTTACAAACAAGACCACACTAAAGCTACCAGCACAACTATGTTTATTGCAGCATTATTTACCATAGCTAAGATATGGAACCAACCCAGATGCCCCTCAGTAGATGAATGGATCAACAAATTGTGGTATATACACACAATGGAATTCTATGCCTCCCTTAGAAAAAATGACATTGCCCCATTTGTTAGGAAATGGAAAAACTTGGAAAAAATTATATTAAGTGAAGTAAGGCAAGCCCAAAGAAACATAGGTCCCATGGTTTCCCTTATTTGCAATATCTAGTATATGTATGAGTCAAGCGGAAAAGGTCAGATAATGTGATGTTATAAAAATGAACCCTTAAATATGTATTTTAATGTTTTCTTTCTTTCATGCATGTGTTTCTAATGCATTTATAATATTATTTCTTTGTGGCTTTGTATGTCCCTCCCCCACAGTATAACTCCTGCTTTCACTATATTTGATGTCACTATAACTTGTGGAGGAGATGGGGAAAAACAAGTCGTTTAAGGATAAAGGTGGACCTGTTGCAACAATGAGAAGAACAAGTTGTCATGTACAAAATGAGCTTTACAACGTCGGTGCGGGGGGTGGGGGGGAGGATTGGCTGGAGGGTAATGGGGGAGGCTGAGAAGGGATGTGAAGGGTAAACAAAGGAGGAGGCTGGAATGCTTTGTAAGAAATGTATGCATTATCCTGCCCATGTAATTGTAACCCCTCTGTACAGTATGTTCACAAATAAAATAAAATAAAATAAAAATAGTAACCAAACTAGAAAGAAAGCCAAATAATTGGGAAAAAATTTTCCAGCAATATATCAGACAAGGGTGCAATATCCATTATATATGGTAAACTCAAGAAACTAACCCTTTACAAACCTAACAAACCAATTTTGAAATGGTCAAGGGAGCTAAAGTGAGACTTCGCAGAAGAAGAGGTAAAAACAGCAAAGAAACATTGAGGAAATGTTCATCATCCCTGGCCGTAAAGGAAAAGCACATAAAAACAACTCTGAGATACCACCTTACCCCAGTCAGAATGGCCCACGTCCTAAATTCAGCCAATGACAGAAGCTGGAAGGGATGCAAAGAAAGAGAAGCATTACTTCATTGCTGGTGCGAATGTATACTAATACAACCACTTGGAATGAAGTCTGGAGGTACCTCAGAAAGCTAAATATCGACCTGTCCTATGAACTCGCCATACCACTCCTAAGCATCTACTCAGAACAACAGGAACCAGTATACAAAGACACACACCCCTTTATGATATTGCAGCACTGTTCACAATAGCCAAGATTTGGAACCAACCCAGATGAGCCACTACTGATAAGTGGATCCAAAAATTGTGGTACCTATATACAATGGAATACTATGCAGCGTTTAGACATGATAAAATGATGGCATTTGTAGGGAAATGGATGGAACTAGACCAAATTATTTGAGTGAGGTAAGCCAAGAACAAAGATACAAATGGCACAGGGTCTACCTGATATGTGGATTCTAAAGCCAAAATGCAAGAAGGTATGACAAATTAAACAGGACTCGAGAAACAAAGGACAGCCACTCTTTCTGTTGTATCACCATTAATGACTCCATGTTCTTGACTATGTAGATTGTAGAAATATGCACACAATGGAGGGAAGCCAGGAGAAGGAACAGAATAAGTGGGAAATGGAGCAACGTACAACAAAGGTGTCCATCAGCTGCTGATGGGAAGGGAGGAGTGAGAGGGAAAGAGGGAATAGCTTACACTAAGCAAAAGGGAAAAAATGTAAACATCACCTAAGGTGGGAAAAATAATTTGGATTGTCAAAGCTCATAGAATTAACAAACTTTAGATCATGATAATGCTAATTTGCCTTGTCAAGGTTCAAATGTGTTTGTGACTTTAACTAAGTATCACAATTCCACAATGTTGTGAAATATATATAATCACCTATCTTAATTTTTACAAAAAAGTGTGAGAAGGGAAGGGTTATGAGGGATGGGTGACAATGTTGTCAGACACCTTGTATTCATGTACTGTTTTGTAGAATGGGAACTTCTTTCTACAACTACTTAAAAATAACAACAATACAAAGTATTTAAAAAATAAATAAACATGATGGCAAGAGATAAGTTCAAATATAAAATAAGAAAATAAATCCAATTGGAAGGCAAATTTCTTTGGGGAGAGTAATGTAGTTTATTCTATAGCAAGTCTCCTTCAGCAATAAATTCAAAAGCTAGACCTTAAGTAAGTGAAATAAACTAAGAAACAGAGATAAAAAAACTTCACCCACTCTTTCTTGCCTGGACAGCTGGTGTAAAAATTCATCATGCTCCTGAATCAGAACCAAAGTGGCAAGGACCATATTTAGTGGTGCTAGGACCAATATACAGAGAAGGCTGCAAGGTGAACTGTTCAGAGACACTCAGATTATCCCTTAAGGATAAGAATTTCTAAGTGTTAATTACTGCTAACTAATGTGTTTCTATAATTTACTTGTTTTCTATTCAATTTACATTTTAAGACTGTTCATTGGGTTGAGAGAAGGGAATTTTTAGGATTTGGTAAGAAGGAATCAAGGATTTGATTGGACATGAAAACCAGTGGGGGGGTGTATAAAGCAACGGGGCCCTAATAATCAGCAGGACCCACTAATCAATGTGGCCCCATGTCCTGGCCCACTGGAGTGCATGAGACATACCACCAAAAGGCCAGGGTATGTTGTTGGAAGGGGTAGGATGTCATCCTCACATGATTAACTGTGAAGAAGTGATTGGGGAACGGGCAGTTTGTGAAGTGATGGTTGAAAACTGTTAGGCAGGAGACCCACTGGAGTGATGGAGGTGTTCAACCTATGTATACGCTGCATGGTCAGAGAAATGGAATTGGAGAAAATCAAGGGAAGGAAGTAGTGAGACAGCAGGAGGGGAAATACTTGGGAGAAGAGGAATTTGAGGGAGAGTAGGAGGGAAAGTATGCCAATTGGCCACCAGGTCAGAGAAGTGTAGGCCTGTGGATAGTGGAGAGGCCTAAAGAGAAAAAGGAAGTGATGGAAGGGAAAAAGGGAAATGAAGGAAAGTCTATAAAGAAGGAGGGAATAAGGGAAAAGGACAAAGGCTTACCTATTGAAGTTTGGAGCTTTGGATATGATAATTTGGGGAGTTGGTGCTTTGCAGACAAATTAACTATGTGTGGCTGACCACTCACTGGAGGTCTGAGATTTCGTGGTTGGTGCTGGCTTGTCGCTGAGTGTACAGCCCAGGACAAGTTAAATGCAGGCCTATTTCGAGAGTAAATAAAGTTATTTTCAATGTGCCTCATTGGATTGTCTTGTGTTTTATGCATCATAAATATACTAGTTCACGTTAGTAGTCTCAAAGGCCACGAAATTTTTTAAATGTTATGAGGTCATAATCAGTTTGCAACTCCGAATTGGACAGTGATGGCAATATGATATCACAATATCAATGCATAATAATATTTTGATGTAGTAATTAGTTGGTGATTCCATAATGGTGATGAGGTCACAATAGATTTATGATGTCACAATTGGGTTGATGATGTCACAATGGCATGCTGGACTTCAATTTTCATTAACTCCCAATAGAATTTGATTTCAGAATGGGATTGTGAGATCTACAAACTCATGCATTGGCCCAAATGTGATGAACTCCCAACAGGTATGTGATATCACAATGTAACACAATGCTTATGATATCTGACAGTGATGACACAATTTTTATAATGAGTGCATTTCTAATATCACACATCATACCTGAAATATGAAGTCAAAAACATTATGAGATCACAAAGGCCTATGTAACACAAGGGCATCATTCAAAGTTATGAGGAAAGGACAGGTTAATGATGTCACACTGGTGATCCTGCCTCCAAGGGTTTGTAATATGACAATGATATAACTGATCTTAATTGTTAGACCACATTGATTATATGGGTAAACAACTGAATTTGATGTCACAAAGGCCATATGCTTTTTCAAAAGAGCTAAGAGGTCATAACCGATTGAAATGTCACAATGTGATTGTGATGTCACAATGGCAATGTGATGCTGCAGTAGGTTTGTGATATCAGGTTGGTAATGAGGTCACCCATGGAATAGTGATGTCACTACTAGTTTGTAATATTAAAATCACATGTCTGATTTCAATTGTTACTAGTTTACAATGAGGACAAGAGTTCAAGGAAGGAGCTAGAAGTCCTAAAACCCATGGCTTTTCTAACATGTGATGTCATAATAGTTTTGTGAAAACAGAATGGCACAGTGATATTACAATGTCAATGTGATGTCACAATATCATGTCATAATAATGTGTTAAGGGAGTTCAGAAGAAGATAGCTGAGGAGAGGTTGGATTTGAAACAAGTGCTCGCATAGAAAGCAGTTTTAGTGTTTCTGTGAAGAGTCCTAGGCTAGAGAATCATACCCAAGTGTGCCATCACAGTGCAGAGTATGGCCAGAGAGGGAAAATCCAGGCAAGGAAAGAGATCTGAGCACTTGCCACTAGCCGTGGCTGCAAGGGCTGTGGTGGCAGTGGTGGTGGCCATAGACACCATACCTACAACCGAGAGTCCAGGACAAAGGAGTCAGACACAGAAGACTGGCGGATTCTATTCAACACGAGCAAGAGCTGAAAAGGAACAGATATCTTCGTCCTGCAGATTTTAGACCAGAGAGGGTCCGTGAACCAAGCAAGATTCTGCTGTGAGTAGAACCCTGACTTCCTCACTCCTTCTCAGGGAGCAGATAGCTCCGACCCAGGCCTTGGAAAAAAACAAAAGAGTCATTTTCCAGGTCACAGGAACTAGAAGTGACCTGCCAGGCTCAGTTCCACCCAGGGGAAAGTCACTCTGCCCAGGCAGAGTAAGTTGCCCTCGGAGAAGAGACTTTCTTCACCAGGTAAACAGAGCCACAGGCTGCCCCACCCTACAGACGCCTAAAAAACAATTGAAATTCAGTAAACATAAACCCTGAGAATGGCTCCAAGCTGGGTTTTGTGAATATCTCAGGAGCTAGCCCCTCAGGGAAAAGCTACTGTTTGCTGAAAGGCTTCAACCCAACCCAGAACCTAGCCTCATCACAGCATCTCCAAACTAGAGGAAACAGCCATCTCCCTTTTTTGTGATAATCAAAGATCTCCCTCCCACTGAACTAGCCTGGGAGGAGGATCAAAAAATCCTGCCTTATACCGGGCATTTTCTGCCTGACCAAATTGACTTAAGAAACCAATCAAGCCATAGGAAAACCAAACATCACAAGCAGACCAGAGACTCCACCAAGACACTGGTTATAGACACAGGGGAGATACAGGCTCTTCCCATTCCCCCCTCCAAAAAAAAAAAAACCCCAAAACAAAGAACTCTTTTTTGAACATTTTTTTAAATTTTTTATTTTTTTAAAGTGTTTTTCTGTTGATCTTTATTTTCTCATAATTTTTATTTTTGGAGTGTGTGTGTGTGTGTGTGTGTGTGTGTGTGTGTTTAATCTTTTTGACCTTTTGGTCCTTTTTAATTTTTTTTCATTTTTTCTCTCTTTCTTTATTTTTTGCATGACTTAATTGCTGTTCTGCTCAACTCCAGATACATACCTTTTGTCAATTGTTAGACGTTCTCCCCCATACTTAAGCCACAAATTTATTACTCAGTTCACAACCTCTTAGGCTTAACTTCATTAATAGCAGTATTATCTCTTTATACCTACATAATTTTCAAGTAACTAATTTTAAAAAAATTATTTTTTTAGTTTTCATGTTTCCTTTCTATCCCTCCCCTCCTCTCATCCTATCCTTTTCTTCTCTCAATATCATTTTTTTAAACTTACATAATTTTTACGTGTTTCATTTCTTAAATTTAAATTTTTGTTTTTCCTTTTTTTTTCTTTTTTTTAAAAAAAATTTCTCTCCTATGATTCTGTCCAATCCATTTCCCTTTCAGAGATTAGGAATTGGTTATATTTACTCTCATTTTACCTCTCCACATCCCTCTAGTCCTATTTTGACCCACATTTCTCCCTGAAGCTAATAATTTCTGGTTTGCCAAATCCTTCTTCGTTGTTCTTAACCCATTAATCCATGGTTGTTTCATTTAGAATAGATTGTATCTGTTGAACTAGATTGTGTCTGCAGCCATTTTGGTTGTGCAACTACAGGACTCTGGTTGATGCTTACCTTAAAATAGTGTTCTAGCACAAAATTGCTGTTACTTTCATACCAAATGGGCAGAACAAGCCGGAAAAACACAAGAAAAATGGCAAGTCCAGGTATCTGAACTCCCACTAATGATAATCAGGTGACAGAATAGATAATGCTAATCATAAGAAGAGTAGTTAATGATAATAATAACAATTAATAGTTCCCCAAAAGCTCTACAAACACTACTGGTAAACATGGTGAATGAAATGATTGAAAATTTGCAAAGGTCTCAGTGTGAGCGTGATAGGGGCCAAGAGGAGGCAATCCAAAGAGTAGTACAGGAATCTTGTGATCATTAGGAAGCTACTTAAAGATTAATACAGGAATTGCATAAGCAGGCTGAGAACAGTTATAGAGAATTACAGGAATTGCTTTAATGTGAGGAAACTAATCAAAAAGTAATACAGGAATTGTGAGAGTGTGATCAGAATAGACAGAGATAAATAGATGCATTCAAAATAATCCATAAATAGACAGCTGAAACAATTCAGGGAGACCACAAAGGGAATGCAGAATAGAGCCTGCCAGAAAGAATGGGAGTCCAAGGAAACAATAACCAATCATCTAAGTGATCTGAGAATAAACAATGAACACCAAATTAAGGAAGTAAATCTCATACAAGATCTAAACCAAAGCTCCAACAAAGATTTGAAGCCATCAAAGCCTACCAATTAGAAGGAAAAGAAATTAAAAACAAATAGAAAGTCTTGACAGTATGTTAGAGCAGGCAGAAGATCAAATCTCGGGGATTGAAGACAGCCTAGATATTATGGAGAAATAACGTGCAACTATCCAATATAAATCCAAAAAATATGATAGATCTATCCAATATTTGGAAGACACCATTAGAAGGCCTAATCTGAGGTTAATGGGTATAGAGGAGCACCTAGAGACAGAAGTTAATGGTCTAGGAAAATTATTTAACAGAATCCTAGCAGAGAACTTCCCAAACATGCAAAAAGATAGGCCTATGGCCTGTTCAGATACAAGAAGCTTTCAGAACCCCAAATAGACCAGAACAGCACAGGACATGTCACCATCACATTATAATCCACACAGGATCAATTCAGACCAAGGAAAGGATCCTTAAAGCTGTCAAGGAGAAAAGACCCATCACCTATACAGGAAAACCAATTAGAATACCCTCAGATTTCTCAGCAGAGATGATTAAAGCATGAAGAGCCTAGAATGATGTATGCTATGCCCTAAAGAAAAACCACACCAAAGAATAGTGTACCCAGCTAAACTCTCCTTCATAACTGAAGGTCAAATAAAAATTGTCCATAGCAAAGAAAAATTGAAAAAATATATCTCCACAAAACCATCCCTACAAAGGTACTTTAAGATATCCTACAGATAGAAAACTAACAAGACAAAGGCCAAGAAATGGCATCTAAGGGAATAGAATTAGAACTCCACATGAAAAGCTAAGAAACACAATCCTGTAACACGTGGAGGCTGAACAACACACTGTTGAATCACCAGTGGGTCATGGAAGAGATTAGAAAGGAAATGCAAATGTTCATGATATTCAACAAAAATGAACACACAAATTACCAGCTCCTCTCAGACACAGCAAAAACAGTACTCCGAGGCAAGTTTATAGCTTTGAATTCCTACATCAACAAATTAGAGGGATCTGAAACCACAATTTAATAAGATATCTGAACATCCTTCATAAAGATCAGCAAAATAAACCCCAATCCAGTAGCCAGAAAGAAATAATTAAAATTAAATTCGAATTAAGTATATTAGAATCCAAAAACACCCTAAAAAGAATTTAAAAAGCAAAGAGTTGGTTCTTCGAAAAAATTAACAAAATTGGGGCTGGGAAGGTGGCTCAGTGGTAGAGTGCTTGCCTTGCAAGCATGATGCCCTCGTTTCGATTCCTCAGCACCACATAAGAAAAAAAAAAAAGCCGGAAGTGGTGCTGTGGCTCAAGTGGTACAGCACTAGCCTTGAGCTGAGAGACAGTGCCCAGAGTCCAGGCCCTACGACCGCCCCCCCCCCCAAAAATAACAAAATTGACAGACCCTTAGCAAATCTTATCAGAAAAAGAAGTGAACACACCCAAATAAACAAACTCAGAGACGAGAATGGTAGCATCACCATCAAAACATTATAATGGAATACTTCTCAAAACTGTATGCTAATAAATTTGAGACATGGCAGAAATGGACCTTTTCCTATCAAATATTGACATGCCGAAACTCAACCAAGAGTTAACAACTTAACAGGCCCATATCAAGCATAGCAATAGAAACAGCAATAAGAGACTTCACATCTAAGAAAAGCCCAGGACCAGATGGATTTGCAGTGGAATTCTACAAGGCATTCAAAACAGGGCTCACACCAATCCTCCTTGGTCTTGTATTTAAAGAATCCCAGAGACTCCACTCCCAAATTACTCATGCTGATTCAAAACTTCGGCAAATAAGCATAGCATAAATTAACTCTCAAAAATCAATGGCTTTTCTGCATGCCAACAATGAGAAGTGTGGCTGAAATCAGGAAAGCAACTCAATTCATAATAGCCCCACAAAAAATAAAATACCTAGGAATTAACTTAATCAAAGAAGTGAAGGAACGTTATGATGAAAACTTTAAAAATCTGAAAAAGGAAGTCAAAACAGGACTTAGAAAATGGAAAAACCTCCCATGCTCCTGGATTGGAAGGATCAACATCGTGAAAATTGCAATACTTCCAAAGGCTATCTATCAATTCAATGTGATACCTATCAATATTCCAAAATCATTCTTCAAGAAAACAGAAGAGGCAATCCAAAAATTCATATGGAACAATAGAAGACCCCGAATAGCAAAAATGATCCTTAACAGAAAGAACAGTGCTGGAGGATTATCACTACCAAATTCCAAACTCCACTACAAAGCCATAGTAATCAAACAGCTTGGTATTGGCACAAGAACAGACCTCAGGACCAATGGAATAGAATTGAAATCCCAGAAATGAACCTACAGACTTATAACCACCTAAACTTCGATAAGGGAGCTTAAAAAAATAAAATGGAAGAAAGTCATCATGTTCAGTAAATAGTGCTGGCAAAATTGTTTAATCACTTGTAGAAAACTAAAGCTAGATTCTTATCTATCACCTTGCACCAGAATCAACCCTAAATGGATCAAAGTCCTCGGAGTCAAAGCAGACACCCTGAAAACATTACAGGTGGAATAGGAGAAACCCTAGGTCTCCTTGGCACAGGCCGAAATTTTCTTAATAGAGACCCAGAAACATGAAAAATCAAAGAAAGGTTGGACAAATGGGATTTCATGAAATTGCAGAGCTTCTGCCTAGCAAAGGACAAAGCTAGCAAGATCAATAGAAAGCCCACAGATTCGGAGAAGATCTTCACTAGCCATACAACAGACAAGGGTCTCATATCTAAAATATACCTGGAACTCAGAAAATTATATCCCCCAACAAATCTTCAAAAAAAGATATCCCCAAAAAATAAGTGGGCTAAAGACTTACAGAGAAACTTCTCTGAAGAGGAAATAAGGATAGCGAATAGACACACGAAGGAATGCTCAACATCCCTAGCCATAAAAGAAATGCAGATCAAAACAGCATTGAGATACCAGCTCACCCTAGTTAGAATAGCTATAATCAAGAACTCTAATAACAACAGAAGTTGGTGGGGATATTGGTGGGACTGAATACTTGTTCAACCCCTTTGGAAAGCAGTATGGAGCTTCCTCAAAAGACTCTACATAGAGCTCCCCAATGACCCAGCACTCCCACTTTTGAGCATTTAACCAAATGATTATAAACAATACCATACTAAAGCTACCAATACAACTATGTTTATTGTAGAATTATTTACCATAGCTAAGATACGGTACCTACCCAGATGCCCCTCAGTAGATGAATGGATCAAGAATATGTAGTTTATATACACAATGGAATTCTATGTGTCCATCAGAAAGAATGACATTACCCCATTTGTTAGAAAGTGGAAATCCTTGAAAAAATTATATTGAGTGAAGTAATCCAGGCCCAAAGAAACATAAGTGCCATGGTTTCTCTTATTTGCAATAACTAGTATATGTCTGAGACAAACAGAAACTGTCAGACAAGTTGATGGTAGGAGAAATGAACCCTAAGATAAGGACTCAATTTTTTTTTCGTTCTTGCTATTGTTTCTGCCATATTTATCACATGATTTATTTGTTGTATTTTATGTCCCTCCCCCACGGTATAACCCCTGTTTTCACTGTATTTGATGTTCGTATAATTGGGGGATGACAAGGGGAAAACAAATTGTTATACAGGTGGTCTAATTACCACAATGACATGTACAAGACATTATGTTGAAAAACGAACTTTACAACTTTGGTGCCGAGGGGGTGGTGGGGTGGTAGAAGGGGAGATATGAAGGGATGGGAAGGGAAAACAAAAGAGGAGGCAAAAATGCTTGATAAGAAATATACTCATTACCTTGTTCATGTAATTATAAACCCTCTGTTTGTATTTTCACCATAAAAAATCATAAAATAATAAAGTAAAATTCATGTCAATTTTGTTTTGTCGGTCTTACGGCTCTAACTCTGGGCCTGAGCACTGTCCCTCCTCTCTTCCACTGAAGGATACCACTGTATCTCTTCAGCTACAGTACCATTTCTAGTTTTCAAAAGATATCTTGGAGATAAGTGTCTCACAGGACTTTTCTGCCCAGGCTGACTTTGAATCACTATCCTCAGATCTCAGTCTTTTGGGTAGCTAGGATTACAGGCATGAGCCAACAAAGCCCAGATCTAAGACAATTTTTAAAAAGTAAGCTTATTGAAACTTCTGGCTTTTTCCAATAAACAATCTTTCTTTTTCAGCATTAGTTTATATCTATGATTTATTTTTAGATGTAACTGTGAATTTTTTAATTGAATTATACATGTTTTACTATTAGTCAGTATCTCACAAAAATCCACAGTTATTGACTTTCCCCAAAGTCAGTTATTACATACTATATTACTTACTATTATTATTACACTCTATGTTACATATAATGTGAAGTGAAAATAGTTTGGATCATTTCAGATAAATTAGTAGCTGCTATTTTAGGATGATAAATTCACACCTGTGATTTTAAATGAAGATTTAAAAGGAAAGATTTTTGAGTTAAAATGAAGTATGAATGTGTAGTGTGTCCCAATTGAAACAAAAATTCTGAATTCATACAGACAAAATTATTTTCTTTCCACTTATGACTTTGCACTAATACTATTGGAAATAGTGAGGCAAGAGGAGAAAGAATTCAATCTTTATTTTTTTGTCAGTCGTGAGGCTTGAATCTGGGCTAGAGCCCTGTCCCTGTGCTCTTCAGCTCAAGGCGAGTGCTCTACCGCTTGAGCCCCAGCTCCACTTCTGGTTTTCTAGTGCTTTATTGGAGATAAGATTCTCACAGGGGCTGGGAAGGTGGCTCAGTGGTAGAGTGCTTGCCTTGTATGCATGAGGCCCTGGGTTCGATTCCTAAGCACCACATAAGCAAAAAGAAAAAAGCCGGAAGTGGCGCTGTGGCTCAAGTGGTAGAGTGCTAGCCTTGAGCTGAAGAGCTGAGGGACAGCACCCAGGCCGAGAGTTCAGGCCCCACGACTGGACCCAAAAAAAAAAAAAAAAAAAGAGTCTCACAGGTTTTCCTGCCCCGACTGGCTTTGAACTGTGATCCTCAGATCTCCCTGATCCTCCTGAGTAGCTAGGGAGCTAGCGATACAAGCGTGAGCCACTGGTGCCCAGCAAGGAGGAAGAATTCAAATCATGTCAAACAATGTCTTTGAAAACCTGCCTATTCCCAGTTGTCACAAAATTTCAAGTGTCTATCTTAGAATTTTATTTGGAAAAGTTCTAAATCATTGATTCTTTTTGTAGTTTCTGTTATAGGAAACAAAATATAGACAGAAAACAATTGAAATAAAATGCACACATATGTTGCAGTCACAACTGGAAAAACAACCAACAAAGTAGAACTCCCTCAGGAACAAAAACATGTCATGCCCAGTTTTTCTAAGCACAAAAACCTCAAATACATGTTAACTTGGCGTAGAGCCATAAAGATAACTGTGTCTCAGAAATACGGTTGTGTTAATTTGTAATTAAATTCATCTAGACGAACCTAATATAACAAAACCCTTGAATGGATCAATTTTTTTAAAACAAATGTGACTGTATGAGGAGTGAGATCTGCACATATTTAAAAGAATAAAATAACAAAATCATGACATACTTTAAAAATTCAGAAATGTAATGAATAACTCCAATTGTATCCATATTGAGAACTAATTCCTACTGACTTAACAAGAAAAAATATGCAAATAGTAGAATCTGAGCATTTTACATGAGTGTACATAATTTTAAACTACTCCAAATTACACTTTGTAGAAGACTGAATGTGGCTTATCTAAAGGAAAACATCAACACATGATATGAATGAAATTAAAAGTCTCATGAAAAGAGAGAAGTATTTTCTGGAAAATAATAGTTTAATAAATGGTGGTCAAAATCTTTCTAGTACTGACAAAATTGCATATCTATTTATTTCGATCCAAAAAAGACCCAAGTTACTCACGCAGATTTGAAACTTTGGCAAAGTATCAGTATACATCTATAACATTATTATGGGTGTTGACTCTGGCAAGGAATTCACTTCCTCTTCGATCTGACAAATGAATATATGAAAGAACTTCTCCAACTAAATATCAAGACCTAACTAAACATATAACCAGAAAAGTCATCATGTAAGCCGTATTGCAACTGAGGTAAAAGAAAAATCAGTCATACTGATTCTGTATTTATTGTAAATGTTGATTTTTTCATAAATTATGTCCTTTAGCTTGCATTTTTAAAATATTGTGTAACATGATGTATATCTTAGTAACTAATTTTTGATGCCTCGTTAAATTTTGTTATGAGTATAATGTCTCACTTCAGTTCCTAACCCATGAAATGATGTTGATTACAAAAATAAATTCTAATAACCACTGTATATAATACACAAAATTTCATAAACATGACACCAATAAGCACTGGTTAACATTTTGATATCATGGTCTCATGACTGATGAGGCCTATCTACATGAGTATCATTGTACCTAGATTCCTCAGCCTGAATTTTCTACTGTTAAAAAAATTTATATCTTTATTTGTCACCGATCAGAGATTAAATCTGAGTATAAAGCCTAAGGAAAAAGGTAAAGTAAGAATTTAGCTTTTCTGGATATAAAGTTAACAAAATTCAGCATAGAGTAACTCACTGGTTTGAAGTCAACCAATTTCTCCAAAACATTCTAAGCATTTCCTTACAATGTGTATTGTTCTCAAGAAGGAAATGGGTAATGTGAGAAGAGGACTAACCAAACATTGTCTTCGAATATACATAATTTGGATTACCCTCTACATTTGGATATAAGCATTTCTGATAAAAACTGTTTGAATAATTGATTTTCAGGTCAGGTATAATATATCTTAGTTTCATATACCAAACTACATTCAGAAAATGGTATATACCAATTAACTAAAGAAAGTCCTGGCAGAAAAATGGCATCTCTATACTATGTGATGCACAATTCTTAGGTAATCATTATGCCTCCATTTAATGAATGTGATTGTTTAAATGATTCATGAAGTATTAATTAAAATTGATCAGTGTCCTATAATATAATTGTGTATAATTTTATCCTAGAATCATTCAAGAACGGCACATTCAATCAAGACATATATCACATTCCACTGGTATTCATACGGATAGGAATGAGTTTCTTAGGATCTTCTGCCATTTGGAGATGGCAGGACCAGGATTTGAACTATAGGCTCCATCTCCCACCACTTAAACCTTAGGATAGGGAACTCACACGTCTGTCCAAGAACATCAGCAAGACCAGTGATTAGGCAGTCACCAGTGGCTCTCAGTAGTCCTCCTTGATACTTACAAGGCTGTGATAGGAGGATCATAGTCAAAATCACCCTAGGCAGGAACGTCCTTGAGACCCCTGTCCACCTTCAGTGCCAACAAAGCCAGGAGTAGAGCCATATTGCTACAGTGGTAGATGGCTAGCCTTAAGCAAAACAGCTCATGGACTGTGCCCAGATCCTGAGTTCAAGGTTCGGGACTGGCAACAAACAGACATAAACAAAAATATGTACAACCATGCAGCTAAAGCAGGTCACCCTCTTGTCTCCAACTGGATTGGGCAGTGTTCCCTAGGAAAGGGGCTGGGGGAGCGGCAGTCATCTTGACTCCACCCATGCTGCCTGAATCACAGGATTCCGGCCACATCCCCATTCTTTCATGTTTATTTCTGACCAATGGGATACAAGAATGGTGGCCACACCCACATTCCATGATGCCTAGCACCAGGATTCCCTTCGGCGGTTGACACTACCACCAGCAGTTCATGAAGGGAGAGGTGGCTGAGTGATGAGCATGAGACATGAGGCAACTTTGGAGTAGAATGAAAAATTGATGTCCTAGTCAAATAGTGAGAGAAGAGAGGATTTCCCAGAGCCTGGGAACATGGCCAGCCCATCTTTCCCATCCTAGCGCTCAGATGTCTGATACAACAGGACTCCGTGAAAGACCTACAGGCAAGAAACTACTTGCAGAACACCAGCAAAGGAATCCTCCCATCAGACCTGCAACATTCAAGAAAAAAAGAACACAAAAAAAGGAGGGATCCCCAAGACAAACACCACTGGGGAGAGTGATTCAACAGAGGGTCTGGCCAAAGGTGATGCAGACCTTGGGCCTTTCCTGCCTTTGGAAACAGTCACAGCCACCAGGGACCAGAGTGTCAAGGGTCCTGATACCATTAAGGATCTGCAGAGGTGCTAGTGACACGTGGTTCCCACCCTGGACTGCAGCAAAAGAAGAAACAAGACACTCAGTGCCAAGATTCCACCACTGAAGCAGGAGAAGACAGATCTGTAGGATCGACCAGAGAAAGAGAGGGAGAAGATAGCCCCGTTGCATGAAGCACCACAAACAGAGCTAGAGATCCACACGTCACCCATAGAGAGGTTGGTTTGAGGAGAAAGAGATCTACAATCTTCACCGGCCCAAGTGAAGCAGGTGGCCAATGATGACAGATAAATGGAGCACGAAGCTCTTACAAGCCACCTGCAGGCCACAGAGCGGTGTGTGGGATAGCTAGATATGGTGGCTTCTGCGGTCACTGCTGCACAGAAGTAGACCGAAATGTACTTTGAATGGCTGAATGATGTGACTCTTCAGCTTGAGGAAAAGACCAGAAGCTTCGATGACCTGCAGCAAGTGAACACAGAGTTGCAGGAGAAGCTGGATAATGCTGCATTCATTATTCTGGACAACATCTTCAGGTTGTTTGATGCTTTAATATTTTTTGTTGTTGTTGATGTTGTTGGTATGGGGGGGCCTGAACTCTGGGTCTGGGTGCTATCTCTGAGCTGTTCAGCTCAAGGCTAGCGCACTGCCACTTTTGCCACAGTGCCACTTCCAGGTTTTTCTGCTTACGTGGTGCTGAGGAATTGAACCAGGACCTCATGCATGCAAGACAAGCACTCTACCACAAGTCTTCTTCCAGCCCTAATGATTTAATTCTTTAAAATTTCTTTTTGTCAGTCATGGGCCTTGAACTCAGGGCTTGGGTATTAACATATCCCAGAGTTCTTCAGCTCTAGGGGAGCCCTCTCCCAATTGAGCCACAGTGCCACTTCCTGTTTGGAGATAAGTGACTCACAGAATTTCATGCCAGGATTTGCTTTGAACAGGTGAATTTTTAAATTATATTTCTTCTAGGTGTTTATTGATACATTGCCGTTTTTCTGGAATTTAAAATTTTCTGTAAACCTTTGTCTTCAAGTAATCCAACAGCATTAAATATTACATTTCGAAGCTATCCTCTAGCACATCCATTTTGAAATTATTATCTTAAGATGAAATTCTAATTCTTTGTAGTAACAACCCATTAAAGTCCAAATATGAAATATGCTAATTTCAGCAGCCTTGACTCTCCTTCTCTTTTTTTTCTGTCCAGTATCTTTTCTTGTTTTGGAACAAGTGTCATGGACTGTCCAACCATTCAAAAGGAAGCTTATTCCATTAATTTAATAGAAAAGGAATCCAGCCTGCCTGCATCTCAAGGCAACATTGAGTATAATGTTAATCTAATAATTCATGTCAGTGGATTTTCAGTCATTTCGATAATTTTTTGTTTAACCATTCATTAAGAGGTCCCAAAAAGCAAGAATCAAAAATCATGTTCTGCTTTCTAAGAATGTTTAAAAAGCTAGTGATTCAAAAAGACATATTCTATTCTTCCAAGATTCCATGGTGAAGAATTTCTTTTATCATAGCCCTTACCACTGACCCCTTCCCTTCAAACTTGTAGCTTTGTTCAGTTTTCTTGTTCTAGCTTTCATTTTGGTATTAGCCTCAGTAATATCCTTGTAGAATGTGACAATGAAATACCATTTATTGTTAGAGAGCTCAATTCATATTGACAAAGGCAGACTCATGAGCATATCATAAAGCATACACTATTGAGTATCATTAACATGATCATATGCAAATATTCCAAAAATTAATAAAAGTACCACATAAATGTGCATCTTCATATACTTTTTAAAATGCCAAGCAGTTACATATCTATGTCATAAAATAATTCAGATCACTTGTAGAAGAGATTAA
This sequence comes from Dipodomys spectabilis, assembly GCF_019054845.1. Taxonomy (NCBI): domain Eukaryota; kingdom Metazoa; phylum Chordata; class Mammalia; order Rodentia; family Heteromyidae; genus Dipodomys; species Dipodomys spectabilis. The sequence goes on along the minus strand of NW_024870872.1, from coordinate 620,412 downwards.
GCTAAAACATTTATTTATATCATCCCCAATACTTTTGTCAAATTTTCTTTTCTCATTAACTTTCACCTTAGGGCCTGCTTTTCCTAGCAACAAGTTATAAGTTGATGTCCTTGGATTTTAGTCCTCTCTGAGTAACCACTTTTCTTCCCACCACTAGTTAGTTCCTCATGTTAAATACCTGAGGAATAACGTCCCATTGTGCCTGCAAGAAGAGTACACAATTCGACTGTCTGTGCCTACTCTTGCCTTGCTTTCTTTGGGAATGTGGTACCAGAGACAGGGGTGCCAGGGATCAGGTGGCTGGAACCATAGTGTTAAGAATTATGAGTAGCAAAATGAGTAGCAGAGAATAGGATACCAGGGAAAGGGTAATTGTGACTGTAATTGCTGAGTTGCAGTGGCAGGAAATTGGGTAGCAGCAACAGCTTTGCAAGGGTTGGGGTAGCTAATACAGGCATCCAGAACAACTTAGCAATGACAAGGAAGCATAGACAAAGTGAAACATAAAAGTAGTGAGGCGTTGTGGGAATTCTTTGTCTACCAATGCTAAAAACATGGAGGAGGGTTATTTTAAACTAAAACTTCAAAAGATTATTTAAGGTCTTGGTGCTAACAAATCTGTCCAGGTGTTATTACATTAAACAGATAATTCAAAATGGTTTGCCTTCATGAATACAGAGATCAAAAGTATTATCATACTTATTTCAAAATGCAAATTAAAGGCGAAAATTAGTCAGGAGGTAAAGTTCATATTGAATGTTAATATTTAAGAGGAAAAGAAGATCCTAGATGGCAGACTAAAGACAAACCAATATCAGAGCATTATATGTTCAAGAATACTTAAGAAACTTTAATTGAAAAATTGAGCTGGAATGTACACATCAGGCATAGGCAAGCAATCAGAGCCTAACACCAACAAAGAAACACCATAATGTATATCTCAGAAAAAGGAACCAACTCCCTTATCCTTGATTTCAATGATACACATAACTATCCTTAAACACACACACACACACACACACACACACACACACACACACACACGAATGTATGAAACAGCTCAATCTACTCCCATCCAATCACCATAATCAAAGATCTTCAAACTTTAAAAGTTTGAAGTCTTACTCTGAAAACATTACAGGAAGGAATAGGAGAAACCCTCTGTCTCCTTGGCACAGGCCAAAATTTTCTTAATAGAGACCCAGAAATCCAAAAAAAAAAAAAAAAGAAAGACAAATGGAACAAATGGAATTGCATGCAATTGCAGAGCTTCTGCATGGCAAAGGACATTGCTAGCAAAATCACTAGAAAGCCCATGGATTGAGAAAAGATCTGCACTAGCCATACAACATACAAGGGTCTCATATCTAAAATATACCTGGAACTCAAAAAATTAAATCCCTCAACAACAAATCTTTAAAGGAACAACTGCCCATTAAATAAGTGGGCTAAAAACTTAAAGACAAACTTCTCTGAAGAGGAAAGAAGGATGGCCAATAGACACATGAAGAAATGCTCAACCTCTCTAGCCATAAAAGAATTGCAAATAAAAACAACATTGAGGTACCACCTAACGACAGTTAGAATGGCAAAATCAAGAACTCTAATAACATCAGATGCTGGTGGTTATGTGGATAGATGGGAACCTTACTACATTGTTAGTGGGAGTGTAAACTTGTTCAACCACTGTGGAAAGCACTATGGAGGTTCCTTAAAAGACTGCACATAGAACTCCCCTATGACTCAGCAATCCCACTTTTGGGCATTTACCCACATGATCACAAACAAGACCATACTAAATCTACCAGCACACCTATGTTTATTGCAGCATTATTTACCATAGCTATGATATGGAAGCAACGCAGATGCCCCTCAGTAGATGAATGGATCAAGAAAATGTGGTATATATACACAATGGAATTCTATGCCTCCATCAGAAAGAATAACATTGCCCCATTTGTTAGGAAATGGAAAGACTTGGAAAAAATTTTATTAAGTGAAGTAAGCCAGACCCAAATAAACATAGGTCCCATGGCTTCCCTTATTTGCAATGACTAGTATATGCTGAGTCAAGCAGAAAAGGTCAGATAAATTGATGCTAGGGGAATGAAACCCAAGATAAGTATTCAATTTTTTTCTTTCATGCAGTTGTTTCTAACATATTTATAAGATGGTTTCTATATTGCTTTTTATGTCTCTCCCCCTGGTTTCACTGTATGTGATGTAGGTACAATTTGTGGAGGGGAAGGGCAAAAACAAATCGTTTAACTAGGGATACAGGTGGATACATTGCAACAATGAGATATACAAGTCATTAGGTCGAAAAATTCACTTTACAACTTTGGTGGGGGGAGGAGGGGTTTGGCAATCTATTTTCCAGTTGATCTATAGGTGTAGAAGCAAAACGTAATACAAAGCAATACAAACCAGTTCTCACTATAAATATTATTTTTTTCTGAACATCTTAAAAATAAATTATGACAACATGAAATAAAAAATCCCTAAGTTAAAAACATTCTTCCAGACAAGTTAAAGAAAAACTGAGAACAAGTATTTTAAGAATAATTTCAGAGTGATTGAACTCAGGGCCTGGGTTCTGTCTTCGAGATTTATTACTCAAGACTAGTGCTGCCACTTTGAGCCACAGTGCCACAGAAAAGTCTCACCAATTTTCCTCTCCAGACTGGCTTTGAAATAGGATCTAGAGGTTTCAGCTCTCTGAGTAGCTAGGATTATAGGCATGAGTCCCTGGCACCTGGCTAGAATAATTACTTACCTGAGACAGAGGCCAGTTAGTATTAAATGTCAATCATGTTTAACTTTGTAAAATAAAGTTTACTGAAATGTCTTCCACTAAAAATAAGGAATTAAATGTGTAGGTGGGTTACAAAGTTCTTACCAAAAGCCACATATTTTCCTTTTTTTTTCTTCCAAAATTGTTTGCTTTCCAGAATCATACCTTATCTTTCTTTGCTGGTTTCTTTAGTTTATTTCAAAGATGCCCACAGCTCCGTCAGCTATCAATTCTTATGGAAGACCTTGCAAATATCTATTTTCAGTCCAAACTCCTTGTATGCACCTCTCATCCATATATTCAACAGACATAAAAACTTCTGAAACAGTAATCATCTCTTATCATTACTGGATATTAAAGTGTAAGTAAAATTTAAGAAAATAAAGATTAACATAAATAAATATAAGATGATTTTAATAGTAATGCTAAACATAAATACAACGTTGATTATTTTCCCCGAGCAATTTAATAAAAACCTCAAGGAAAAGAAATCAACTTTTTTGAGGGCTGATAGTATGGTAAACTCAGGACCTTACCTTGTCACTTAGGTTTTTTCCCTTAAGGGTGGTGCTCTGTATTTGAAGGACAGCTCCCCTTCCAACTTTATTTGGGGGATTATATAGAGATAAGAATCTCATGGAATAAAAATCATTTGTGTCCCTATCTTGGGGTTCATTTCGCATAACATCCTCTTATATGGTTATATGGTACCATATCCTAATTATTCCAAGTAGATTAACCACGGGACCTATGGTTATTTGAGCCTGGCTTATTTTACTTAATAAGTGTTTCTGTGTCTTTCCATTTCCTAGCAAATGGGGCGATGTCATTCTCTCTGATGGAAGAATAGAATTCCATTGTGTGTGTGTGTGTGTTTGTGCGTGTGTGTGTGTGTGTGTGTGTGTGTGTGTGTGTGTGTGTGTGTGTGTGTATCACATTTTCTTGATCCATTCATCTACTGAGGGGCATCTGAGTTGGTTCAATATCTTAGCTATGGTAAATAATGCTGCAATAAACATAGTTGCACCGGTAGCTTAGTATGGTCTTTTTTGTGATCATTTGGGTAAATGCCCCAAAATGGGAACTGCTGGATCCTAGGGGAGCTCTAAGTGAGGTTTTAGAAAACATTATATCAAGTGAAGTAAGCCAAAACCAAAGAAACATTGGTCCTATAGTTTCCCTTATTTGCAATAACTATTATATGTCTGGGACAAGCATAAAAGTTCAAAAGCTATGTACATACGACCAGATATGATAATGTTAAGCGAAATGAACCCCAAGATAGGGTTTATAATCTACCATGTGTTTTTTTTTTCTTTTTATGTTCCTCCCCCATGGTTTACCCTTGTTTTCACTATATATAGTGTTGGTGCCCTGCATCTTGTATACACCCTTCTCTAGCTTGGGGAGGGGAAGGGAAAAGAATAGATAAATAGTGATACAAGCTGACCATTGTAACAATGAGATGTACAAGACACTATGTTGAGAAAGGATCTTTACAAGATAGACGGGGAAGAAGGGAAGGGAGTACAGGGGAGTGTAGTTGTGGAGGTGGGAGAAGAGGGTAGGGGAAAAACAAAGGAGGAGGTAACAATGCTTGATAGAAAATGTACTCATTAACTTGCTCATGTAACTATAACCCCTCTACACAGCATTTTTCAATGAAAACCTCTTTTAAAAAACAGAAGGTGTGCCGGACACTTGTGGCTGACCCCTGTAATCCTAGCTACTCAGGATACTGAGATCTGAGGATCACGGTTCAAAGACAACCCAAGAAAGAAAGTCCGTGAGACTCTTATCTCCAATAAAACCACTACAAAACCAACACTAGTGCTGTGGATCAAGCGGTAGAGCACTCCCCTTGAGCTGAAAAGTGCAGGCACAGCGCCTGAGCCCAGAGTTCAAGCCTCACGACCGACAAAAAAAAACCAACAGAAAGTGTCATGTACACCAAGTATAGTAGCCCCAACTGTAATCCCAGCTGATTGGGAAGCAGAAATCAAAAGGATCTTGGTCTGAGGCAGGCCAAAGTAATAACTGCCAAGACAGCCATCTCAACGAATGAGCTGGCCATATTGGTTCACATTTGTAATTCTAGCTAATTATGTTTTGAGGCATAGGTAGCAAAGTCTCAGTCAATCTAAGATCCGACCAGGGCAAAAGTTCAAGACCACAAGTAAATAAAATGGACTAGAGGTATGGCAAAAGTAGTTGAGATGCTTGGTGCTATACAGACAAAGTGCTGTCTAGCAAGCAGAGAACCCCTGAATAGAAACCTAGTAATATTCCTTTCTTCCACCAAAAAGCCTAAATAACTTTGTCCTATTTGAACATCTAATTTCAAGTCCACTGACAGATCAGAGATGGTGAAATTATCTTGAAAATTAGGTGTTCAAAAGAGACAAAGTGCTTTAGGTTGTGAAAAAATTGGAAAGGTAGGAAAATGCATGTGATTTTTGTTAGCTGCATATTTCTTGAAAACATAAAATGTACTCAAGTATTTAATATATATCCATATGTGTGCATTTACCCATGTATGTATATATATATGTGTGTGTGTGTGTATAATCATATATATATACATGCATATATATATGTATGGTTCATCTCTTTTCTGTGTAGCAAATGGTACAAATGAATCTGTACAATCACTACTCAAAGGCATGCATAGACAAAGAGAATGAGCAGAGAAATCATACTCAGGAATCTTTGGTTAGCCCATAACCCTGAAAATCATTTACATCAGTTTGCATGTGTCAGTTACTGCAGTACAGGAACAATACGATGGCAATGAGATACCAGGCAGATGAAATGAGAAATGAGAGATATAAATGGTACAATATTCTTTCTGATGGGTAAGTAGAATTTCCAGTGTGTGTGTGAAGCATGGTTGTGCTGAAACCATTACTATATCCTGGTTGTTATTCTTTCGGGTAAATGCTCAGGAGTAGAGTTGCTGGATCCTATGGAAGTGGTTAGTCAAAAGAGGAATGGAGTGGGAAAAGGTGGAAGATTGAATAGGAGAAAAGTGGGAAAATGCAGAGAGGAATCAAGTAAATATCCTACAAAATTAACAAGAGTGAAGGAAGAGGTGTATAGGGGAGGGATGGATGAGAATGTTGAAAGGGTTGGCATTGATCAATGTATATTGTACGCACAAACTTCTTTGTTTAATGATAACTGCTTTGCTACTTAAAATAATAATTAAAAAATCAGATCGCTAAAATGTTATGCAATTAGAAGCAAAGCATGAGAATCTGCTCGAATAATCTCTAGGGTCAATAAATCTTTTTTGGTAAGGGTAAGTTTTAGAACAACACTAATGATACATATCATTTGAAGAAAATTTAATGATTTCCAGCTGTTTATAATAACCTTTTTTGAAGACATGGCTCAAGTGGCAGAGTGCTACTTAGTGAGCAAAGCGGTCAGATAATGAATTCAAGTCTCAATCTCGAACAAAAGTAAAAACAATCAGTATAATTCAGTCACTTTCCCGGTCACTAGTAGTTCATGCAGTAATTCTACCTTAAATCAGAAGGCAGAGATCTGGGGATTTCAGTTCAATGTCAACTCAGGTAGGAACGTCTGAGAGACTCTCTCTCCAATTCACTGTCAAAGAAAGCTGGAAGTGGACTCATGGCTCAAGTGGTAGAATGGTAGCCTACAGCAAAAAGCTCAGGGGCAGAACCCAATCCTTGAGTTCAAAACTTAGAATAGTAAATATACATCATAAAGAAAGTAAGTCACTCAATTTCTCAACCTTCCATTTCCCTAATCCTAACTCTAATCTTGGACAGAACCCAAAGATTAATCTTGATGATAATAGTAACCCAATCCTAAAATTAATGGAAAATATTCGAGTTTAGACACATTCTAACAGACACTTATTGTCTTTGAAATGATTTGCAGTTTGCTCCAAATCCTACAGATTCCCTGACTTGGACTCTGAAATCGTTCCCTATCATTAAACTCAAATCTTCATATCATGAAAACTATCACAGTTTCCACTGATCTTAATGTTTACTGAACTCTTATATCTGCAAAAAGAAGTTGCAGGTTTATTTAAAATCTACTTTAGTACCTAACCCTAACTATATATAAACCTTACTAGAAACCTAACTCTAAATTTAACCCTATTCAACCTTGAATAGGAAACTTAGGAAAACTCTGTAGTTTTTGTTAAATTTCAAACTTATTTACTTGAAAATGTTAGCAGAAAACTCAGTTTTACTGTAAAGCTTACCCTTCCCTAAGCATAAGTCTAACCTGAACTAGAACAGTAACCCTAACCCTTGAACTAATAGCCTTTGGATTCTAAAAGCCATACAAATACATTAGTTTTTATTCATCCTAACTTTGATTCAACTCATCTTTCTAAAAATAGTTTGTAGTTTTACTCAGTATCTTGCCATTTTTGTAACCCGAATCTAACTGGCATATTGAGACCTACCCTCACACTAATCATACTCTAATCTTAATATTATTAGCAGTTTCTTATTTCACATTCATCCAAATTTTAACTAGACTTGTTATTCGAAGATTTACTTTCAGTTTGACCCTAAACTTTCCATTTCCCTAAGGCTAAATCTAACTCCAGCTGGAACTGAAAACTAACTTTCACTCTAATGATCGTCCAATTCTAATGTTTAAGAAAAAGACTCTAGTTTTTAATCATTCTAATGGATACTCCAGTTTGCACTCTGGAAATGAATTTCAATTTGCTCTAATTCCCACAGATTTTCTGACTCTACTTCTGAAGTTATCTTGTTCCCTAACATGAACCATTATATTATTTGTCCTCAAATTCTCTTTTCAGGAAAAATACTGTAGTTTCCAATGATCCTACCTTTCCCTGAACTTCTGTACCCTGAAAAAATTTTAGATTTACTTACCATCTAATAAATTACCTAACACTAATTCTCAAGCTAAACCTGTATCGAAAACTCTCATTAATCATTACAAGAAGGATCACTGAGAAATAAATATAATGATAATGCTCTAGTTACTATTGAATCTCACATTTTTGCTCCTACTTGTTAGTGAAAACTGAATTTTTTTTTGGTCAGGCATGGGACTTGAACTCTGGGCTTGGGCGCTGTCCCTCATCTCTTCAGCTCAAGGCGAGCCCTCTACTGCTTGAGCTACAGCTCCACTTCCAGGATTTTGGGTGTTTAATTGGAGATAAAGAGTTCTCATTCACTTTGCTGCCAAGGGTGGCATCCAACTGCAGTCCTCAGATCTCAGTCTCCTGAGAGTATAGGATGACAAGCATTGAAAAGTATGTTTTGCTGGGTGCCAATAGCTCATGGCTGTCATCCTAGGTGAGATCTGAGGATCACGGTTCAAAGCCAGAATGGGCAGGAAAGTCCCTGAGGCTCTTATCTCCAACAAACCACCAGAAAACTGGAAGGGGTCGTGTGGCTCTAGTAGTAGAGTGCTTGCCTTAAGCTGAAGAGCTCAAGGACAGCACCCAGGCCCAGGGTTCAAGACCACAATAAAAAAAATGAAAGAAAGTAAAACATCTTCGCTGCAAATATGTGGAAGTGTGTGTGGGAGGGTGCTGTGATTGAGATACCAAGTGTTGGCCTCACTTTACAGACATTTCTATGAACTCCGCAAGTTTGTACCAGTTTGAAGCCACAGTATAATGGATGGTGCCTTACCAAGAACTCAAGTGGTCGAGGCCTATGGCAGGCAGGGAGTGGGCAAATGGGTGCAGGGGTGGGACTGTTGTGTCTGTATTCTCCCTAATGAAGGATGGATTTGGATGCTGGGTGTCAAAGTCTGAAGTAAAGGGTTACAAGAAGTTTGTGGCCTGATGAATTGGGTTTCCTCTGGGTATATGAAGATGGATGAAGTCTGGCACCTCCGGTGGCTCACAACTGTCATCCTAGCTACTCATAAAGATGAGATGTAAAGACCACGGTTCAAAGCAGCTTGAGCAGGAAAGTTTGTTGGTCTTGATATCCAATGAGCCACCAGAAAACAGGAAACGGCACTGTGTCTCAAATTGTAGAGTGCTCATCTTCAGCTGAAGAGCTGAAGGACAGCACCCTGACCCAGATTTCAAACCTCATGACCAACATTAAACAAAGAGGTTGGCTGAGTTTTCGACATTGCAGTGTGTACTGTAGGAAATTCTATGCTGGCTTATGAGACATTCCAGATATGAGAGGCTCAATGCTGTATCTACAGTTAATCTGAGTATGATAGTGCCATCTTCTCACGGGTTGGATGTGATCTTAATAGAGAGAGTTTATAGTTTTTTTCTCAAGAACTGCTAAGGGCTTGGAATATCCGTGTGTGTGTGTGTGTGTGTGTGTGTGTAATTTTCCCTCGTCTTTTTCTGTTCCCTTCCTGGTTGCTGGTCTGCCTGTTTCTGATCTCAGATGGTGCCTCTCTTTCACACCGACCTTGCCTTTAGCCCATTATTAGGGTCTACAATTAGTCCTAAATTGCCACAGGTCTCTATTTCAACTTTTTTCTGGGGCACAAGTCTGGCTGTTCCAATATTTGGCTGCCTCCAGTTGATTCTGGGTCAGTGATGCCAGCTGGCATAAGGTCTCCTCTGCCTGAGAGGGAGGGCCTCAGGCATGCGATGTCTTATTCTTTTCCTCAGCGGGGCCTCTGACTGCATATCCCTCTCAGCAGGCTGGCAGTGGAGTGGGGAATGGGGGATTGCTGGTGGTTCTGGCTCACTCGAGCTTGACAGCTGACTGAAGGCTGCCCAAGCAAGGAGCATCTAGGGCTACATGGGAGGTGAGGCCAAGGTGGCTTGGAAGTATAGGTCAGTGTCTAGGAAATGTAAATGTACTTTATCTCTTGACAGTCTATCTTCCGGCCCCAGCTGGGCCTCTCAGGTTCTTCTAGACAATTCCAGATGTTCAGAATACAGAGGCACAGACTTTAGATTCCAGGGCCAGGGAACTGGGGGATGAGAGACTGGTATGGCCAATACCTCATTGTTTTAGGGTATTAGTGTTGACCTGGCTATGCATGCCCTTGGGTACTTTCTCTTCTTAACCCAGTGTTGGCCACACACCGGCCACTAATGGCAGTACTGTGGAAGTGGCAGGAGTGGAAGTGAGGTCTAAGATGACCAAAATCAGGATTCATGGCTTTTGGGAGTGGCAAAAGATGTCTTTTAAAAAGTCTTAGAGCTGGAACTCAGGGCCTAGGCAATGTCCCTGAGCTTCCTTTGCTCAATGCTAACATTCTACCACTTGAACCAGAGCTCAACTTTCATCTTTTTTTAGTAGTTTAGTGGAGATAAGAGTCTCATGGACTTTCCTGCCTGTTCTGGCTTCAAGCTGCCATCCTAAGATCTCAGCTTCTTGAGTAGCTAGGATTGCTGTTATAAGCCACTGGCACATGTTAAGGATGTTATTGTGTGTGTGTGTGTGAGAGTGAATGTGTGTGTGTGTGTGTGTGTGTGTGTGTGTGAGTGTGTGTTTACCGGGACTTGAACATAGACCCTAGGTGCTATCCTTTAGCGTTTTCACAAGGTTGGTGCTATACCACAGTATATAGTAGCTCTGCTTCCCAGCTTTTTGGTGATTTATTGGACATAAGAGTCTGCCCAGGCTAGCTTTTAATTTTGATTGATCCACAGGTCTCAGGCTTGAGTAGCTAGGATGATAGGCATGAGCCACCAGGGCCAGCTGATAATGGCCTTTCTCCACAGTGGACTGGGATCTCCTGAAAACTTTCTTTATTTTCTTCTGTGCCAGTACCGGGGCTTGAACTCAGGGTCTGGGCTCTGGTCTCTTAACTATTTTCCTCAAGGCTGTTACTCTACCACTTGAGCCATAGCTCCATTTCTGGATTTTGGTAGTTCATTGGCCAGAAAACTGTCACTAACTTTCCTCCGCTGAGCTGGCTTTGACCGATGATCTACGATCTCATACTTCTTAATAGCTAGGATTTACAGAGGTTGAGCCACTGGAGGCATTGGGTAGAAGTTTTTCTTAAGCAAGAGTTCTTCCCTGCATTTGCCTTGACTCCTCCATGCAAAAGGGGCCTGAGTGTCAGAAGCTGTGAAAAATAGGCTTCCAGCCACAGAAATTGGCTGGAATCTTTGGTAAAAAGTCAAGTTAATCTTCCCCTGAACCCCATTCTGGGACTCCACCCTCTGCCCTACCTGTGACTAAAGTACAAACCTTGGCCCAGCCTTCAGTGTTCTGCCAGACTTGTCTGAGCCACAGAACCTTCATTCCATCCACACCACCTGCTCTACACCACCCCTCAGGACCTTTGCGCATGCTCTGTACCTTCTGCCTGAGGCCCTCGGTCCTGTTCCCTATCTTAGAATTCCTGTGGAATTTTGGCACTGGTCATATCACCTCCTGGAGCAAGTCTTTCCTTCCCTTCTCTCATTGTTTTTTAATACTGAGTTGCTGGAGATCGAGCTTGTGCAGGCTGACTGTCAAGTTCTCTATCTTGGTGTGTGTGTGTGTGTGTGTGTGTGTGTGTGTGTGTGCGCGCGTGTGGTGGGGGGCCTGTCCTGGGGTTTGAATTCATGGCCTTGAGGTTATCCCTGAGTTTTTATGCTCAAGGCTAGCATTCTACTACTTGTCCAACAGTTCTGGGATTTTTGGTGCTTAATTGGAGAAAATAGTCTCATATAGACTTTCCTGCCTGCACAGGCTTGCAGTTATAATCTTCAGATCTCAACTTCCTGAGTGCTATTATTACAGGGGTGAGCCACCATCACTTGCCCTCTACCTCTTACCTATAACCTCTGTCCTCCTCTGAGTCCCAGAAGAGTATGTCTCACCAAGCTCACATTTTTTTTGCTAGTGTTGTGGCTTGACTCAGGGTCTAGGCCTGTTCCTGAGCTGCTTTTGCTCAAGGCTACATTCTATCACTTAAGCCACAGTGACACTGTTGGATTTTTCTGTTTATGTGGGACTGAGGAATCCAACCCAGGGCTTCAAGCTTGCTTGGTAAGCACTCTACCACTTAGCCACATTCACAGCCCAAGGCTTACTTCTAACAGGAAATATGAGGGTGGAATTTATTGGCATATTCTTTTCAGCACAGAAATCGCTGGCCTTTTCATATCTTTGTCGGGATTTGGGACCAGTGTGAGACTCGGCAATGAGGAATGATGAATGAGTGATAGCCACCAGGCCCCTGAGATCAAGGCTCATGTCCTAAAGAGGGATAGGGAATATGGAGACAGAACCTTCCACCACTCCTACACCTTAGGAACAGTGGTCTCCCTGGAGGCAGAAGCTGGCTGCTAGATATCCCAATGGGACACCTCAGCCAGAACATAATGAACCCGTTGAATACACCAGCCAAGGCAAGCCTTCTGGACTTCAGTTATTAAATGGCAGAGAAGGATGCTTTGTTCAAGCTACTAACTCAGACTTAGTACTTTCTGAGGGCTTGTCCTAGCTTGCCGAGGTTGGGGATCTGGTCATGGGCAACCTGCTGAATGCCCATCATCCATACATCATCCATAAATACACAGAGACATGGAGTTACTGCCTTCTTTTTTTTCTTTTGCAGGTCTCAGGTGGAAATATGAGCCTAGGCCTTATCCCTGATCACCTCTTTCTCAAGAGTAGTGCTCTGCCCTTGAGCCACAGACCGAACCCATTGTGGAGCACATGGGCAGCAAAGATGGCGCTGAGAGGGGGTTGAGTGGGCAGAGCCTAATTTACTGTAGAGTACATAAGCAGCCAAGATGGCGATGGGAGAGAGTAGAATAGGCAGAGCCCAATTGATCTGCCGATCAGTGCCTAACCAGCCCTTGAAGGTTTAGGTGAATGATAGGGTGTGACCTTGACAGTAATTGATTTGTCTTCCTCCCTCACCATGCCACCCATCCTTTTTGTCTTTAAAAGGGACTGCTCTCTGTTTATAAACGAGTTTTCTACCTGCTGGATTTGGCTCCCCGCTGTGTCTGATTGTCTCTCGGGCTGAAGGAGGCTGGGGAACGGGCGAGCGCCACACTTACCTTTCCTCGGACCCTGTCCGTCTTTTGTGGGACGGACGAAGACCGAACTTCTGGCGCCCAATGTGGGGCACGAAAGGAAAAGATACCGGCCGAGGCTAAGCGGTCTCTCGGGGTAAGTGAAACCCTAAATATGGGTAATACTATATCACAGAAGAAGGAGGAGGAGGCAACATTAGGCCTAGAAGGAGTACAGGAGGACCTGGGAAATGAGGAAGAAAAGGAAAGGGTCAAATCCGATCGAGAGCGCACTGAGACGTGCACAGTAGAAGTCAAAATGAGGGTAAAAATTACCCCCTCTGACCCAGCTGATACTGACGGTCCTAGGCCCCTCCCTATTACCCCGAGTGGAGGAGAGGTACGGCACCCTACGAGACCTGCGAGAGGGACTTACAAGTCCCAGACCCCTACCAACCTCCCATGGAGGGGCCGAGGGCCGGGGAAGTAACCTACTCGGAGATCTCCTCTGGAAAGGAAGGGCCACTCGAGAGCCCAGACTCTAGGCCTCAGGATTCGCTTCCCCAAGCGTATCCGGTCAACCTGGCACCAGGAGCTAACAGGCCCTTGGAATGGTATCCATGGGAAGGTAAGGATCTTAAAGAGCTCCTCAAGGTGGTGGCGGAGGATGGCCCAAACCCTCCCTGGGCCCAGACCCTATTACAAGACATTGCCTATCACCCGTGTGTCCCTAAGGACTGGATGGATGTAGCCAAAGCCGTTCTTACTAGTTCTCAGTTTATTAAATGGTGTGCTTTCTTTAAGGAAGAATGCAGAGTGCGAGCAGAGAGTAACCAGCAGGCTAAACCCATGATACCCATTACTTATGCCATGCTAGCAGGAATGGGGAAGGGTACTCCACCGGCGTCCAACAGGCCCCAATACCTGGCCCGTACTGTGACCAGGTGAGGCAGGCAGGACTTGTCGCATGGTACAAACTAGATGATGGGCCTACTGAGTCCCCCATAGCAGGAGTGAGACAAAAACCGGGTGAATCTCTACCTGATTTCATAGACCGAGTCCAACAGAGTGTTCACTGCAAGCTACCGGCAGGGAACCTCCGAGATCAGTTTGTAAAGCTGCTGGTCTGGGAAGGGATGAATGCAGACCATCACATGACCTGCGCAGGATTGAGAGAGGGTTCCCTGAGCAGATGGGTGGTGGCCTCACAGGATGTGGGAATGCAACAGCACCAGTCCCAATAACTAGCTTTAGCTTTACAGGCTCAGACATCTGCAATGACTGAGGCTATTACTCAGGCGCTGGCAGCCCAGGGCCAAGGAACCCCAAGACTACCAGGGAGAGGGACTTTGTTTTAAATGCAGACAGGAGGGGCACTTTAAGAGGGACTGTTTCCAACAATCCCCCGCCAACAAGCCTGAGGGCAAACCGCCCCCTACACCCTGCCCCAGGGGCATGGAGGCATACAAGTTTGATTTAGATGGGAAGTCTTTAAACTTAGGGAAGGGCATCCTCTAGCCCCATTAATTCAAGGAGGAACTCCCTCTGCTGTGAAGTCCAGGCAGCCTCATGGCAGGGCAGCCCAGGTCCATTGGACCATCCCCCTGGTGGACGGACTCTGCCCTAAAATGAGTATTCTCATAGGCGGAAAGAGGTTTCACTGCTTAATTGACACTGGGGCAGACCGAACCATACTCAGGGAGCAGGAAGCGCCCTTGGATTGGAAGCTTGCACCTGGACCCCAGATATTGGGGGTAGGGGGCGATTCCCAGACCAAAGAGACGGTTGCCCTTATGACATGGACTAGCCCAGATAGAGAACAGGGAAAGATATGCCCTTTAGTGGCAAAGAACCTCACTGCCAATTTACTAGGGCAAGATATGCTAAGACAAATGGATGCCGTGGTCACTACAGACCATGGAGCATCATATGATGATATCCTGGATGGGGAAGAAGCACAAAGGCTTAAACAGGATCGAGAGGGAGTTAAGGAAAGGGATTTTTTTAACTTTCATAATTACAGAGAAGAACATAGGGGACCCGCTCAGGTGCACCCCCAATCCTAAAGGCCACTGCCCCGCGAGTACCTCCCATTAGGTGGAAGCCAAGAAGCACAATCTGGGTGGAGCAGTGGCCATTCACCAAACCTAAACTTGAAGTCCTCCACCTTCTGGTGGAGGAAGAGATAAGCCTCAGGCATATCCGCCCTTGTATAAGTCCTTGGAACACACCCGTATTTGTTATCCAAAAAGCCTCAGGGGCTTGTCGTATGCTCCTTGACCTATGTAAGGTAAATGAAAGGATGGAGCTAGTAGGAACGCCCCTAAGGGGCATGCCTTGGACTCCTGCTATACCTTCAGAATATACCTTGGTTGTGATTGATATTAAAGATTTTTTTTCTATCCCTCTGCATCCAGATGACTGTGAGAAGTTTGCTTTCTCTATAACTTCTCTTAATTTTTCCCAGCCTGATTGGAGGTTTGAATGGACGGTGCTGCCACAGAGTATGGCCAATAGCCCGGCCTTCTGCCAACAATACTTGGCCACACTTTTAGAGCCTGTGATGGGTTCAGATACCTCCCTTGTCTATGCCTACATGGATGATATGATTCTGGGGCACCGAGACCCAAGCTGCCTGGAGGGCCTTCTGACCCAGGTTCTCACCATATTAAAAAAGGGGGGTTTTACCATAGCCCTTAATAAAATTCAAAAGGTAGCTCCTTTTAAGGTGCTCGGGACCCACCTTACCTTGACTCAGGCCAGCCCCCTTAAGCCTTTGCTGGATATTCCAGCCTCTCTAACCTTAACCCAACTTCAGAGTCTTTTAGGGGAAATCAATTGGCTGTTGCCATGGGTTTCTGTCCCTAAAGATAGTCTTATGCCCTTATTTGCCCTGCTAAAAGACAGGACGCCGCAAGAAGTTATTACAATTACAGACAGCCATAGGGCAATATTTTTGCAGTTCCAAAAAGCCCTGGATAAAGTTTCTCTAAAGAGGTATTCTATTAGTGAGCCCATTTCCCTTTGGTTGTTTGCAGGGCTCACATTAATATCTTCAGTTTTAACTCAAAATGGGGAGCCATTAGAGTGGGTTCACATTCCCCTGGGGGGCACACCTCGGGTGTACTCTCAAGCAGACCAACTTGCAGATGCTATTGTGAAGGGAAGGACGCAAGCCCAAAGGCATTATGGCCTTGACCCTTACTCCATTGCTTTTCTTTTTTGGATGGCAGACATTGAGTGGCTCACTTGAGCCAATGCTCATCTTGCTCTCTCCTTGGAGGGGTGTCTAGGCCAAATTGACTGCCATTATGGGCCATCCAAATGGACTGTCATGTTATGGCGACTTCTCAAAATACCATCTCTATTTTCTCCTACGCCTATTCCTGGCGCCCTCCATGTTTTTACTGACGGAGGTAAAGCAGGCCCTGCATATGCAGCCTTTGAGGAGCAACAAAAGACCCTGAGCCAACAAAGATTTCAACCTTGTCAAGGGTCAGCACAATATAAGGAAATGCTGGCCATAATTATGGCCCTTCACGACATTCAAAAACCCTTTAATTTGTATTCTAATAGCCTATATATGATTAACTTGCTCCCTCATATTCCCCAGGCACATCTTAAGCTGGATGAAAACCCTATTTCTTCACTTACGGTTACCCTTAAGGGCCTATTAGAAGGGCGGGGAGCCCCTATTCATATTCAACATTTGAGAGGGCATTCAAATCTTCCTGGGTTTTTTTCCCTAGGCAATAAGTGGGCGGACCAGTTAGCTACTGGCCCACAAGCATTAACATTACAAGAGGCTACCTGTTTGCATGATTTAACCCATATTAATTGGAGAGGTCTTCAGCATAGATTTCCTCAGATTCCTGTAAAGGACCTCAAAAGGATAGTACATACCTGTAAAACATGCCAGCCTTTCTTTAAAGTACCCCCGTTACAACCCCCAGGGATAAATCCCAGAGGCCTTAAACCCAACGTCCTCTGGCAAACGGATGTTACTCATTTCCTGGCCTTTGGTAAGTTTAAATATATCTTTGTCTCTATAGATACCTACTCAGGAGCATGCTGGGCCACAGCACATACAGGAGAAAGAACTAAACATTCACAAGCACATTTTCTTCAATGCTTTGCCACCTTGAGTCTACAGCACAAGTTAAAACCGATAATGGACCCTGTTTTGTTAGCAAAGCAATGTCAGAGTTTTTTGACAAATGGCATATTAATCATACTACAGAAATTCCCTATAATCCCCAAGGCCAAGGAATTTTAGAAAGAAATCATCAATGTCTTAAAGAGCAATTATTAAAACAAAAAAACGGGAGTTAGCCCCCATATACAGTTACAGATAGCTTTGTTTATCATTAACATTTTAAATTTTCCCAAAGGGGCAACTGAATCCAGATTTCAGAAGCACTGGGGACAACTAAACCCTAAGCCCCAAGTGAAAGTCAGGTGGAAGGACCCCCTGACAGAACAATGGAGAGGACCTGACCCCCTAGTTACTATGGGCAGGGGATTTGGATGCGTTTTCCCCATAGGGGAGTCCGCTCCCATTTGGATCCCTGCCAGGAACCTGAAGATTTTACCCATTTCCTCTATACAGGAGGATGCCCAAGAATAAGCAAACCAACAAGGAAACAAAAACGGCCATGGCTGAGGCTTGTGTTTAAAGACAAAAGCCAGAAAGATAACTACTAATCATCCCCAAGGGCAACCAGCCCTTGAGAAGCTCTTGTGTTCTCTAACAATTGCAGATGGTGATACTCCAGCTGTTGGCAGTCCTGGCTCTCCCAATCCTGTGAACGGCCCTATGGAATCTGCATCAACCTCAACAGGTGACCTGGGCAGTGATCAACGCTGGCATTGCAGAAATCATCAGTAGCGCCACAAGAGAAGCTGTCCCTTCGACCTGGTGGCCTGACCTTCATTTTGATCACCACCTATGGACTGTTTAATATTTTTGTAGGAGTTAATTATTTTAATGTTACCTGCTTTAATTGTTCTTTTACTAATTGCTGGTATAGCAGCATTGAACCCATACTTATTGTTAAACAACCACCTTTTGTTTTGCTTCCAGTTTAGATCTTGTCCAACCCCACAGGCAGATAGCTGGATTAGAACAATCTCCACCTCTGGACTCTGAAGTGGCAAAGACTGCTATCCCATCCTTCACTAAGGTTAAAGGACTAGTAGTGACATTTCCTGGCCTGGTAATGCTTTTGCTGATGATTTTTTCTATGCCTTCCTTGCATTATACATGCACTGCAACACTCTTATGAGCTTAGCCAGCCAGTTATCAAGCTCCAAATGAATGAATTTCCCCCTGAGAGGAATCACAGCCAGAGACAGGTAAGAGGGGGTGTCAGTCTGACCAACCTAAGACAGGCCCTTCAGCTTCGCTCTGAAGAAGTTCCCAATGATGGGTAAGGCAGACAAGGTGATCCACCCAACCTAAGACAGGCGGGTTCGCTTCTTTAAACAAAGACAGGGGAGATGATGTTGGGAGCCATTGGGAGCTGACAGTAAAGCTCAAAGGTCATCTTGACCCCTGTGCTAGCTTAAAGGCATGTACATGGAACTGGCTTACTTAAAAGACACTGGGTGCCCAGGAATTAATTGAACTGCTTCGGACATTTCTAACTGTGGTGAGACTGCTGTTTATTACTGTGCTAGGTGGGGATGTGAGGTAACTGGGACAGGCTCTTGGATCATGCAAAAGGGCCCTCCCTATCCTTATCTATGCGTATCTCAACCCCCAGACTTGCCTGTAACCCCCTGTGTAGCCAATGCTATCCTTACCAATGTAATCCTGTTAAAACAAATTTTACAGAGGAGGGAAAAGGATAACTGGGAGGTGGGTTTGCCATTAAAACAAAAAAAAGGGGGAATCTGTAGAGCACATGGGCAGCCAAGATGGCCATGGGAGAGAGTAGAGTGGACAGAGCCCATTGATCTGTGGATCAGTGCCTAACCAGCCGGTGAAGGCTCAGGTGAATGATAGGGTGTGACCTTGACAGTGATTGGTTCCTCTTCCTCCCTCACCATGCCACCTACCCTTTTTGTCTTTAAAAGGGACTGCTCTCTGTTAATAAACGAGTTTTCTACCTGCTGGATTTGGCTCCCCGCTGTGTCTGATTGTCTCTCTGGCTGAGGGAGGCTGGGGAACAGGCAAGCGCCACACTTACCTTTCCTCGGACCCCGTCTGTCTTTTATGGGACAGACGAAGACCCAACGGGATATTTTCCTGTGATCTCTTAGAAATAAGAGTGTTGCGGACTTTCCTGCCCTGGCTGAATTTAAATTGCCAATTTCCACATCTCAGCCTCTTGAGCAGGTAGGATTACATACAGGAGCCACTGACACTTGGCTTTGTTTTCTTCTTGTTGTTCTTTTTTAAATCGTGAAAATCTGAAATCTTTAGTGTCATTCCAATGGTTTGCATTCAAAGTAAACTTCCCAGGCCTGGAGTTTGAATCTCAGGACTGCCGCACACAAATGGAGGGAGATCCTGACAAACTCATTCCTATTTACGTGAATGCTAATGGAATGTTATAAATGTAATTAAATTTGCAGTTAATTCATGATTCTATTTTAGAAAGCCATACAAAAATCATTTGATTTATATCTTCCAGTCTAGCACCATGTTATGATTCCCCTAATGGAAGGATATTGATTAATTTTAATTAATGCTTTTATAAGAATTCAACCATGATACTTCATTAAATGGAGACATAACTTAATAACTAATCATTGGTAACTATATATATATATATAATTTAATAATATTGTTACATTCTCTCTCTCTACATATATATTTATACAGCAATCTTCACACACACACACACACACACACATATATATATATATATATATAGATGTACACATAGATATAGATATAGATTGGGCACTATTGTGGCTTGATAATAGGTCGTCAGAATTTTCTGGCAGCTCAGTTTGCCAGAGGTTAGTGTGCTAAGCCTTTGACCCCATTTATGGATTGGACATTGTAGGCCATGAGTTGAAATCCAAGCATTGCCAAAAATTTATTCATGTAGTAAGAAGCCACTTTTGACACATTTTTTTTCCTGAAAAAATGTCCTGGGTCTCAGTATGATGTATAATTCATATGCAAATATATCCTGTTTGATAGGATGTAATAAATGAAATGTTATGTGTGTAATAATACTAAGTCAATAAGGGTAATAAACGTCATACTCACATTTTTCCAGTGCTGGGGTTCAATTCAGGCCCGGGGAACTGGTCTGAATTTCTTGTCTTCAAGGGCAGTGAGCTTCTCCTTCAACCACAGTGCCACAAAGATACCCAGATGCTGAGTTCAAATCCTAGGCCTGACAGAAAAAATGGTGCAAATTCCAAGCCAGGGCCTTACTTTATTTTATCATTTTTTTTTTGCCAAGCACGAGGCTTGAACTCAGGTCTTGGCATCTCTGCCACAGCTGGCCCTGGGATTCTAGGACCCAAGTTCAAATCCTGGGGTTGGCAAGAAATAAAATGAAAAGGAAAAGGATAAAATGGAGAAATTCAAGAAGGTGGTTTTACATTTTTTCCCTTTACATTATGGCCATCCTGCTTGTAAATGACAAGGCCCAGAAAGTGTACATGGCATTGCATGCTGATGTTTGGCTGGCTATTAGGGAAGCCATAACCAAAATGAAAACTTAGGCCTGGAGGTCGAATCCCAGGGCTGCCACTAAGTATTGGCGGGAGATTCTAAGAAACCATTCCATGTACATCCATACGAATGGAATTTTATAAAAGTAACAAATTAGTAGTTAGTGTATGAGTATACTATAAAATTATACACAACAATTTGATTACATTGACTAATTTTCAATTAATACTTTATTATGTATTCAGACATGATACTTAAAGTTGAAGGAATAATTTGAATGTCAATAATGGGTTGTAATATAATATATGTAATTTCATAATATACATACATCTTTCTCTTGTTTTATACATATATATGTATATACATATATGCGAATCTACACATTTATCTGTTCATACACTTGTCACACCTGGGGCTCAGTGGTATAATGATGGCTGGTACATACAAAGCCCTGGATTTGATTCCTCACTACCACATGCACATAAAAATCCAGAAGTTGTGCTGTCGCTCAAGCAGTCGAGCATTAGCTTTGAGCATAAATGTTTAGGGAACTGTGTCTAGACTCTTACTCAAGGTCCAGAATGGGCATGAAGAAAAGTTTGAATGTTGTGACTGCAACTCTATAAGGATAAGACTTCAAATTCCTCATCACAGAGCAAGCCGGGAGTCTGGTGCTGACAGCTGCCATCTAAGCTGACTTAGTCAGAGGTATATGACTGCAACTCAGCCCCACAGAACCAGATGCTGCTGGCTTGCTCACCCCTGTCATACAAGATACTCAGGGGTTGAGATCTGACACTGGTTGGTTTAAAATCCAGCCCTGGTGGGATGTGTGTGAAACTCTGAGCTGTGGATCAAAGTGATAGATCTCTAGCCTTGAGCAAAAGATCTTAGGACCGTACCCGCAACATTTTAGTCCAAAGCCCTGGGGCTGACTCCCCCACAAATAATACCCCTCTGAATCATTAGATGTGAACTTTGTGCAGTTTGTGATATGTTTCTGAAAGATTGGTGTTACTGATGAAAGTACCCTAATACTAATGACAGCTTGTGGGATACATCTACGTGATGAGTCCTTTCTGGGGTGCTGGGGCCCTCACGGGGTGCTGTGTGCTGAGTCCTGCACAGGATGCTATGTGTTGAGTTCTTCACAGGTGCAGTGTGCTGAGTCCTGCATTGGGTGCTGGGTGCTGAGTATTTCACAGGATGCTGTGTGCTGAGTCGTGTAAAAAGGGTTATTTGGAGCCGGGCACCAGTGGCTCAAGCCTGTAATCCTAACTAATCTGGAGGCTGAGGTTTGAGGATAGTGGTTCAAAGCCAGCCCAGGCAGTTAAGTTGCTGAAACTCTGATCTCCAATAAACCACCAGACAACTGGAAGTGTCGCGGTAGCTCAAGTGGTAGAGAACTAGCCTTGAGCTGAAGAGCTGAAGGACAGAGTGCAGGCCCAGATTTCAAGCCCCATGTCTGACAAAAAAAAAAAAAAGAGTGTTATGTATTTTGTCCTTCAAAGGGTGCATTCTCTCATTTTGTGCTTGGAAGAACTCCACAAATGACTTGACTATGCAGAAAAGAATATTGAGGCTTAGATCTGTCCCCATGGCAGGGACAAAATTATGTATTACTGAAGACTAGTGAGTTGTCTACAGGAGACAATTGTTTTGTATTGTTTTTTCTAAGTCATGAAATTTGAACTCAGCGCCTAGGCACTGACCCATACCTCTTGGTCTCATGGCTAGCACTCCTCCACACGGACCCAAAGACCCGCTTGCAGCAGAGTGCCACGGCTTAGGGTTCTGTCATCCTTAGGTCTGTCATCCTGCCTTCTCAAGAAGCATAGATCTGGGTTCCAAACTATCCCTGACACAACAGGTAACATGAAATGATTATCTCCAATTCACCACTTAGAAACCTGAAGTGTAAGCTAGGTGATTGTGGCTCATGCCGGTCATCCTACTCAGGATGATGAGATCTGAAGATCATGATTCAAAGCTAGCATGGGCAGGAAAGTTCTTGACACACTTAGATCCAATGAACCACCAGAAAACCGGAAGTTGTTCTGTGGCTCAAGTAGTAGAACACAAGATTTGAGCTGAAGAGCCCAGGGACAGCATCTAGGCCCAGATTTCCACTCCTACAATGACAACAACAACAAAAAAGACAGAAGCAAACTAACAAACTTGAAGTATAGGACTGAGAATGTGCCTTAGGGGTGGAGTGCTTTGCATATATGAAACCCTGGGGTTGATTTCTCAGAACCACATCACTAGGAAAAAGCCTGAAGAGGCTCTGTGGTTCAAGTGGAAGAGGGAAAACCTTGTACATGAGAAACTAGGTACAGTGCTCATGTCTTGAGTTCATACTCCAGGACTAGTGTATGCACACACACATGCACGTACACACACTCACACCCAGAGAGAAAGCAGAAGTTAAGCTTGACAAAGTGGTAAAGCACTAGACTTCGACTCTGAGCTCAGGGTCAGCACCCAGGCCCCATGTTCAACCCCAAAACCTAGCCACCCAGGGCCCAACTAGCAGAGGTCAAAGGTTTCAAAACCTGATGAGCTTCACCAATACTAGATGACAGGAAGCTGTGTGATGTCCAACATGTGCTTGGATTTCCCAAGCTTCTGGAAACCTATTGCCGGCACTAAAACGTTTCATTATGCTCAGTGCCCTAGCTGTCTGCCTGTAGGCCTCCTGAATTATATTGAGCACTGTATCTGAACACCAAAATATAGTCTCATAAAGGCAGGATAAGAGCACAGAACTTGGCCTGCCATGGGACGTGGCAAAAATGAAGGTCTCCTGTTAAAACAGAGCACTAGGAAGAGAGATAGCTAAGGGTAAAAAGAGGCCTTTTTCTCCTGACCTTCAGAGCCCACCCACACATCCTCACTAATTGGCCCAGATGAAGTTATTTTGTACACAGCTGTACAGGAGTGAGGTCTTTTGTGTTCCTGTCCAGAAATTGAGGGAGACTTACTCCAGCAGGCCTGGGATGCAAAGAAACCCTCAAGCTACATTGGGAGCAGTGAGGGGAGCCCTGGAACATGCAATAGCATAAAAGCAGTCTCTGTGTTATGAACTCATTGTATTGAATACAATTTTCCTTGCTTGGTGCCATTCATCAAAGCTACTCAGGAATTTCACCTATAGAAATACATCCATACATACACAAAGAAATTGAGGTACAGGTTATTTTTTGGAGGAGGGCAGGTCCTGGGGTTGAGCTATGAGCCTAGGCCTGGTCCAAGAGCTCCTTTTGCTCAAGGGTACTGCACTAAGCTTGAGTCACAGCCCCACTTCTGGGTTTTTCTGTGATCTCTTAGAAATAACATTGTCAAGGACTTTCTTCCACTGGTTCGTTTCAAAATCAAATTCTCTACATCTCAACCTCCTGAGGAGCTGGGATTACAGTTAGCAGCCACTTTCACCTTCTTTCTTTTCTTCTTTGTTTTATAATCTTGACTGACTTCTTAATAGGGTCATTCCTATGGTTGGGACTTATACGTAAACTACCCAATCTTCTTTATAGCTGCTTTCTCGGAGAGTGTTTTCTTTCTTCATCTTACCCTCTGAACACAGGTTTGAAGCCAAAAGTGAGAAATGAGTGTTACAGGATTTAGGAGCCAATGTCAACAGGACATGCCAGTTCTGTCACTTAGCATTGAGCTGCAGTGAAGTTACTGTCTCAGGATATGAGGACTGAAAGCTAGAGCTTTCCTCATAATATTTGCATTGCTCCATTTGCCTATAAAATGATCTAATAATTATGAGTGTTTTGTATCTCCAACCTTAAGTATCTAGGACACACTAGACGCATGTTTCTGTTTCTGTTTTTCTCTAGTACCTCTCGAGATTTAGACAAAAGGTTTGGGTGGGGCGGCTTCTAGGTGAATCCCTGAGGAAATCCACTTGAAGCCTCCTCAGGAAAACTCCATTCAAAGCCAGCCCTAGCAGGAAAGATTTATTGTCTCCAATAAACCACCAGAAACCAGAAGTGGAGCAATGGCCTAGAGGGTAGAGCTCCAGCTTTGAGAGAGAAAATCAAGCAGGAGATACAGGCCAGGCCAGGCAGGAAAACCTGGGAGGCACTTATGTCCATTGAACAACCAGGTGGCTGGAAGTAGACCTGTGGCAGTGGTAGAAACTCAGCCTTGTGAAAAACAGCTTAGGAATGCATCGCATCCTCAGTTTAAGCCATGGGATGGCCACAAAAGAAAATTCAAAAAGAGAAGGCCAAGTTTATGTATCAGTGTCCTACTTACGTACTTGTGTATATTATTCCCTAAGTGTAAAGTGGCTGTATTCAAAACTTCTGATTTATTTACTGATTTATGTTTTAGATATGCTCATTGTACATACTGCATCATTCTCTTCATTTCAGCCCCATTGCTTTTCTCTTCCAGGGTTCTAGGCCTGTTTGTTTATATGATGCACACTGAAGCTCTCAGGAGCCTTTATTTACATTTTATTATGAGGCCAATGCAGGAGAAGTCACAAATCAGGCAGAGGAGGAGAAGCTCAAAGTTCATAGAAATAAGCGGTATTCAGAAAATTATCCTTGGGTACTCAAAATAGTAGCACATATATGTAAAAACTACCATTAAGAAAAAAGAGAAGGGGGCTGGGAATGTGGATTAGTGGGAGAGTGCTTGCCTAGCATGCAAGAGGCCCTGGGTTCGATTCCTCAGTAACACATACACAGAAAAATCCAGAATTGGTGCTGTAGCTCAAGTAGCAGAATGCTAGAGACAGTGCCCAGGCCTTGAGTTCAGCCCAAGAAATGTCAAAGAGATAACTATTTATGTAGTTAGGTAGGTAGATAGGTAGGTAGGTAGGTAGGTAGGCAGGTAGGTACATTGGTACATAGATAGATAGATACCAAGAAAGAAAGAAAGAAAGAAAGAAAGAAAGAAAGAAAGAAAGAAAGAAAGAAAGAAAGAAAGAAAGAAAGAAGAAAGAAAGAAAGAAAGAAAGAAAGAATGAAAGAAAGAAAGAAAGAAAGAAAGAAAGAAAGAAAGAAAGAAAGAAAGAAAGGAAGGAAGGAAGAAAGGAAGGAAGGAAGGAAGAAAGAAAGAAAGAAAGAAAGAAAGAAAGAAAGAAAGAAAGAAAGAAAGAAAGAAAGAAAGAAAGAAAGAAAGAAAGAAAGAAAGAAAGAAAGAAAGAAAGGAAGGAAGAAAGAAAGACAGGAAGAAAGAAAGAAAGGTAGATAGATAGATAGATAGATAGATAGATAGATAGATAGATAGATAGATAGATAGATAGATAGATAGAAAAATGATAGATGAATCTGGTCTTGGACTTCAGGAGGAAAGAAGGGATCAATTCCCAGTCATGAGGCTTCTGCAGTATGCCAGGACACCAGCATCACCTTCACACAACGACAGAGCAGGAAGAATGGACTGGGGATTAGCATTAATGATATGGAGAATGAAGGAAGGAGAAATGACTGGCAGAGGTAGAAGGGCCTTCAAATCTGATAGATGGAGAGTAAAAAACCCACTCCCTAAAACCAGAGAGCAGGGCTTTTCTACTCTGTTCCTCCCCTCTCCCTAACTAAACTGGCTCTCTATTGGTAACCTAAAGATAGCCTGAGGCTCCCTTCACCTGAGGGAGAAAGGTTAGTCATTGTTTGAGGAAGCTGAGAAAAGCCTGACCCTGGTGTAACTTTAAGAAATGTTTCAGGTTTCCCCCTATTGCTGGCTGTGCCTGGAATGAATGAAGTGGTTTTGCAGCTCTCTTCCCTGTTGAGTTTGTATATTCTGCCTCTTTGTTCTCTTCACCTAGCCTGGCTTTTGAAACTGTATTCTGTCCTTCAAATACAGTGTTACACTGGAGGTCTTCCTGCTAACTGTGCCAGGGCTTGGATCCTGACAACTTCATTTGAACCCAGGATGGGTCAATGGGTCAAGAACACTAAGAACATTTACAGTAACTTCTCATCACCAAGGGGAAAATAAGAAGCTCTTGACCATCTGACCTTTCAGACCTGGAAGTGAAAGTGTCGTAGACTTTCTTGCCCTGGCTGGCTTCAGTGTCATCCTGAGACCTCAGCCTCCTGAGCTAGGGTTATGGGCAAGAGCTACAGGTGCTATGCTAGGTTCAAACGTGTAATAACATTGACAATACAAGTCAACTGCTTATCACAAAGGGCTTGGTGAGCATATTAAGCCTTTCAACATTGGACTTTCAGAACCCTGTGGACACAAGGTTACAATGCTAGAGTCTGTAAGACTGGGCATGTGGACCTGCTACACTTAAGTCTGGAGATCTGACTCCAATTCTTGTGTATATCAGCGTTGATTTTCCAGAGAATGTTCTCATAATTAGCGAATAGGAAAAGTACTTTGATTAAACCTCAATTTTTATTGCAGTTGTGTGTCTTGTATCAAACCTGGGCAATGTCCCTGAGCAATTCTGTCAAGGGTAACTCTCTACCACTTGAGCCACAGCTCCACATGGGATTTTTTAGTGGTTCATTGGAGATAAGAGTGTAACAGGCTTTTCTTGCCTAGGCTGTCTTTGAACGTTGGTCTTCAAATCTCAGCCTCATGAGAAGGTAGTTTTCCAGGTGT
Source organism: Dipodomys spectabilis (assembly GCF_019054845.1). Taxonomy (NCBI): domain Eukaryota; kingdom Metazoa; phylum Chordata; class Mammalia; order Rodentia; family Heteromyidae; genus Dipodomys; species Dipodomys spectabilis. The sequence continues at coordinate 593,475 of NW_024870872.1, read as the reverse complement.
GAGCCACCGGCACCTGGCCTATTGTTTTTGACTGTCTTGGGGATTATTTTTCTCCAGGCTAGAACTCTACCATTTGAGCCACTCCACTGCCTCTGGCTTTTTCTGAGTATGGTCCACTGAGGATTCAAACCCTGGTATTCATGCATGTTGAGTGAGCTCTTTACCACTAAGCCACATTTCTAGCCATCCCTTGCAATTTTAGCCCACAACTGCCTGTCCTCAAGAAAAGGCTTCTCATCAGGGAGCAGAGGAGGGAAGGCCACCACCCCCCCCCCCCCAGTACCAGAGATTTCCATCTTGGATAGTGACAAAGCTCGGCAGAAATGCTAGCTCCAACTCAGGCCTTGGAAGAAAACTAGAGTCATTTAGCAGGTCACAAGAACCTAAATTGACCTGCCAGACTCAGCTCCACGCAGGGAAAAGTTAACCAGCTCGGGCACCAACCCCAGGAATGGCTTTCTTCACTGGGTAATCAGAGCCAGAGGCTGCCCCTCCTTTGGCAGCCTTGACAATCAATTGAGATTTAGTAAACATAATCCCTGAGAGTGGCTCCAGGCTGGGCTCTGTGAGTTTCTCACAAATTAGCCCCTGAGAAAAGCTACTGTTTACTGAAAGGCCTCAATTCTACCCAGAACCTAGCATCATCACAGCATCTCCAAACTTGAGGAAAAAGCTATATCCCTCTTTTGTGATACTCAAAGCAGATCTCCCTCCCATTGAACTAACCTGGGAGGAGGATCACCAAATCCTGGGTAAAGCAGAGCATTTTTTACCTGATAAAACAAACTGACTTAGGAAACCAACCAAGCCACAGGAAAATCAAACACCACAAGTGGACCAGAGACTCCAACAAAAAGCTAGTTATGGACACAGGGATATACAGGATTTTTCCCACCCCTCCCAAAAAAATCAAAGAACTTTTTTTTCTTTTTTTTCTTTTTTTTTGTACCCTTTATAAAAAAATAATTTTCTGTAACTTTTTTTTAAATTTTAATTTTTACCTTTATTGAAAAAAATTCTTGGGCTGGGAAGGTCGCTCAGTGGTAGAGCACTTGCCTTGCATGCCTGAGGCCCTGGGTTCGATTCCTCAGCACCACATAAGCAAAAAGAAAAAAAAAGCCGGAGGCAGCACTGTGGCTCAAGTCGTAGAGCGCTAGCCTTGAGCTGAAGAGCTGAGGGGCAGCGCCCAGGCCCAGAGTTCAGGCCCCACGACCGGACCAAAAAAAAAAAAGGAAAAAATTCTTTTCTAGATAGTTTTTTTTCCTCTTATAATTTTTATTTTAGGGGTATATGTGTGTGTGAGTTTTCCTTTATTTTTTTCTTTTTTGAAAAATTTTTTTTTTTTTTTTAGCTCTACTGAACTTCTGATCTTTTTTTCTTTCTATCTTATCCTTTTCACCATTTCTTCTCTTTCGTTCTTCTTTATGTGACATAATTGTTGTTCTGCACATCCTAAGAAAAGCCCATAGTCGATTATTAAACCTTGTCCCCCATTGTGCACATACTTAATCCACAAATTTATTACTCAATTCAAAACCTCTTAGACTTAAATTCCTTAATAGCAGTACTACCTCTTTATATATATATAATATTTTAAGTATTTTTAAGTTTTTCCAATCTCCTTTATATCCCTCCCGTTCTGTCATTATATCCACGTTCTTCTCTGAATAGTTTGTTTTTATTTCTGCCTATTATATTTAATTTTTACCTTTCTATTTTTTTCTGGTATTTTTTTTCTCTTTATCGTTCTTTTTTTCTCTCTCCCTACATTCATCCTATCCAACCTATTTCCTGCTTTGATATTAATACTTAGTTAAGTTAACTCTCCCTGTGCATTCCCACATTACTCTATTCCTACTTTTTACCCACCTCTCTCCCTAAACCTAATAATTTCTGGTTTACCAAATGCTTCTTTGCGATTCGTAGCCCATTAATATATGGTTGTTTGATGTTGAATAGATTTATCTGTTGAACTAGATTGTATCAGCAGACTACTGACTGTGCAAATACAGACTTTGGTTGATGCTTGCCTTAAGTTAGTGTTCTTGCACAAAACTGGTGTTATTTTCATCCCAAATGGGGAGAGTAAGCCAGAAAAACACAAGAAAATTGGCAAGTCCGGTATCTCAACTTCCACTCATGATAATCAGGGGACAGAACAGATTATGAATAACCCAGAGGGAGTTTCCAAATAGCTCTACAAACACTGCTGGCAAACATACAAAGGACTCTGTATGAGCATGATAAGGAAAGAGAGGAGGCAAACAAAAGTTCAATAGAGGTATCAAAAGGTCAATTCAGGAAAAGATTGAAAACCAACAAATGTCTCTGTATGAGCGTGATAGGGAGAGAGAGGAGGCAATCCAAAGGTTTATACAGGACTATCATGAGCGTGAGAAAGCTACTCAAAAACTGATACAGGATATGCGTGAGCAGCTTGAGAATACTCAAAGAGAAAGGCAGGAATGGCGTGACCAGGCTGAGAACACTCAAAGAGAACTACAGGAATGGCATTAACGTGAGGAAGCTGAGCAAAGAGTAACACAGGAATTGAGAGAGCAGGATGAGAATACACAAAGATCATTAACGCATTCATGGAATCCATTAAAAGGAGCTAAAGGAAGTCTGGGAGACAACAAAGGTAATGCTGAAAGGAACCCAACAGAAGGAATGGGAGTTCAAGGAAACCATAACCAATCAACTAAGTGATTTGAGAATAAACACTGAACACCAAATTAAGGAAGTAAAGACATTTATAGAAGATCTAAAACAAAGCTTCAACAAAAAATTTGAAGCCATCAAAGCTGACCAATTAGAAGGATAAGAAATAAAATACAAAGTAGAAAGTCTTGACAGCAGGTTAGACCATGCAGAAGATCGAATCTCAGGTTTTGAAGACAGCCTAGATATTATAGAGAAAGAACATACAACCATCCAAGACAAGTCCAAGAAATAATGAGAGATCTATCCAACACTTGGAAGACACCATCAGAAGGCCTAATCTAAGGATAATGGGTGTAGTGGAGAACCTAGAAACAGAAGTTAATGATCTAGGAAATTTGTTTAACAGGATCCTAGCAGAGAACTTACCAAACATGCAAAAAGATAGGCCTATTCAAGTACAGGAAGCATTTAGAACTCCAAATAGACCAGACCAGAAAAAGACATCCCACCGTCACATTATAATCTACACAGGATCAATTCAGACCAAGGTAAAGATCATTACAACTGTCAAGGAGAAAAGATTAATCACCTATGAAGGGAAATCAATTAGAATCACCTCAGATTTCTCAGCAGAGACAATCAAAGCAAGAAGAGCCTGCAATGATGTACGCCATGCCCTAAAAACAAACAACTATCAACAAAGAATACTGTAACCACCTAAACTCTCCCTCATAACCGAAGGCCAAATAAAAACCTTCCATGTCAAAGAAAAATTGATACAATACATCTCCACCAAACCAGCCCTACAAAAGTTTCTTAAAGATGTCCTACACATAGAAAACCACCATGACCACAATAAAGGCCAAGAAACTGCACCCAAACTAAGAATCCAAGAGCCATAGGAAGAGCCCAGTTTTCTCAGCACCCAAGAAGGTGGATAACATGTCAGGAACTCCCAAATACCTCTCAGTCCTATCTCTCAACATAAACGGACTTAATTCTCCAATTAAGCGACATTGACTGTCTAGTTGGATTAAAAAGCAGGATCCTTTTGTCTGCTGCCTTCAGGAGTCACATCTTGACAATAAAAACAAACACATTTTCCATGTTAAAGGCTGGAACAAAATCTACCAAGCAAACAGCCCTCATAAACAGGTGGGAGTTGCAATCCTAATATCAGATAAAATAGACTTCAAATGAAAATTTGTGAGAAAAAATAAAGAAGATCGCTACATACTAATTAAGGGATCTCTCCTTCAGGAGGATATTACAATTCTAAATATCTATTCGACAAACAACGGAGTACCCAAATTTATCCAAGAAACACTACTTTCCCTCAAATCCCACATAGATGCAAAGACATTAATTGTTGGGGATTTTAACACACAACTCTCCCCATTAGATAGATCAACTCGGCAAAATCTCAACCGAGAAAACGCAAATCTAAACAACTGCATAGATCAACTAGATTTAACAGACATCCACCGAATATTTCTCCCAGCAGCATCAGAATACACGTTTTTCTCAGCAGCACATTGAACATTTTCTAAAATAGACCATATTTTAGGCCACAGAGCAAACTTGTCCAAAATCAGAAACATTGAAGTTATACCTTGCATTTTCTCTGACCACAAGGGAATAAAATTAGAACTCAACACCAAAATCCACCGAAGAAAGTCCAGTAACACATGGAGGCTGACCAACACACTGCTGAATCATGAGTGGGTGATGGAAGAGATTAGAAATGAAATTCAAATGTTCATGCCATTCAACAAAAATGAGCACACAAATTACCAGCTCCTTTGGGACACAGCAAAGGGAGTACTCAGAGGCAAGTTTATAGCTCTGAGTTCCTACATCAACAAATTGGAGATATCAGAAACCACAAATTTAATGAGACATCTGAACCTCCTTGAAAATGTGCAGCAAGATAAACCCCAATACAGTTGACGGAAAGAAATAATTAAAATTAAATCAGAATTAAATGAACAAAACAAATTAAATCAACAGAATGAAGAGTTGGTTCTTCAAAAAAATTAACAAAATTGACAGACCCTTAGCAAATCTTATCAGAAAAAGAAGAGAACACGCCCAAATAAATAAACTCAGAGATGAGAATGGATATATCACCTAAGAACAACCAAGATTCAAAACATTATAAGGGAACACTTCTCAAAACTTTATGCTAATAAGTTTGAGAACATGGCAGGAATGGACCTTTTCCTAGAAAGTATTGACTTGCCAAAACTAAACCAAGATGAGTTAAAACATCTTTACAGGCCCATATCAAGCATTGAAATAGAAACAGCAATAAGAGACCTCCCAGCTAAGAAAAGTCCAGCACCAGATGGTTTCACAGAGGAATTTGACAAGGCTTTCAAAACAGACCTCATATCAATACTCCTCCAAATCTTCAGTGAAATTGAAAGAGAAAGTTCACTACCGAACACATTCTATGAATCCATCATAACCCTCATCCCAAACCAGGAATGGACTCATCAAAGAAAGAGAACTATAGATTCATTTCTTTGATGAACATTGATGCAAACTTCTCAACAAAATGTTGGCCAATCGACTTCAACAATTCATCCAAAAAATCATACACCATGATCAAATAGGTATCATTTGAGGGATGCAAACCTGGTTCAATATACACAAATCAAGTAATATTATTCATCACATCAACAGGAGCAAGGATAAGAACCACATGGTTAATTCAATAGATGCAGAAAAAGCATTCGACAAGATCCAACACCCCTTTATGATGAAGGTTTTGGAAAAATTAGGAATCAATGGAACATTCCTCAATAAAATAAAGGCTGTATATGACAAACCTACAACCAGCATTATAATTACTGGTGAAAAACTGAAGCCATTTCCTCTTAACACAGGAACAAGACAAGGATGTCCACTCTCTCCACCTTTCTTCAAACTAGTATTAGAATGCCTAGAAACAGAAATAAGACAAGGTGCAAACATAAAGGGGATCCAAATGGGGAAAGAAGAAATAAAAGTCTCCATCTTCACAGATGGCAAGATCTTGTATTTGAAGAATCCCATAGACTCCACTCCCTAAATACTCAAGCTGTTTCAAAACTTTGGCAAAGTAGCAGGGTATAAAATTAACACCCCCAGGGCTGGGAGTGGCTCAGTGGTACAGTGCTTGCTTTGCATGCATGAGGCCCTGGGTTCGATTCCTCAGCACCACATAAGCAAAAAGAAAAAAGCTGGAAGTGGTGCTATGGCTCAAGGGGTAGAGCGCTAGCCTTGAGCTGAAGAGCTGAGGGATAGCGCCCAGGCCCAGAGTTCAGGCCCCACGACTGGACCCCCAAAAAAAACAATAACCCCCCCCAAATCAATGGCTTTTCTCTATGCCAACAATGAGAAAAGTGTGGCTGAAATTATGAAAGAAGCTCCATTTTAAATAGCCCCACAAAAAATAAAATACCTAGGAATTAACTTAACCAAAGAAGTGAAGGACCGCTATGATGAAAACTTTAAAAACTTGAAAAAGGAAATCAAAACAGAACTTAGAAAATGGCAAAAACTCCCATTCTCCTGGATTGGAAAGATAAACATCGTGAAAATGGCAGTAGTTCCCAAGGCTATGTAAAATTCAATGTGACACCTATCAAAATTCCAACCTCATTCTTCAAGGAAATGGAAGAGGCAATCCAAAAATTCATATGGAACAAAAAAAGACCCCAAATAGCAAAAACGCTCCTCAACAGAAAGACCATTGCTGGAGGAATATCAATACCAAATTTCAAACTCTATCATAAAGACATAGTAATCAAATGAGTAATCAAATCTGGCACAAGAACAGACCTCAGGACCAGTGGAATAGAATTGAAAACCCAGAAATGAACCTACAGACCTATGGCCATCTAATCTTCGGTAAGGGAGCTAAAACAAAATAGAATGGAAGAAAGACAGCCTCTTCAGTAAATGGTGCTGGCAAAATTGGTTAACTATTTTAAAAAATTAAAGCTAGATCCTTATATATTACCCTGCAACACAATCAACTCCAAATGGATCAAAGACCTCGTACTCAAAGCAGACACTCGGAAAACATTACAGGATGGAATAGGAGAAACTCTAGGTCTCCTTGTCGCAGGCCGAAATTTTCTTAATAGAGACCCGGAAACACAACAAATCAAAGAAAGTTTGGACAAATGGGATTGCATGAAGCTGCAGAGCTTCTGCATGGCACAGGACATAGCTAGCAAGATCAATAGAAGGCCCACGGATTGGGAGAAGATCTTCACTAGCCATACAACCGACAATGGTCTCACATATAAAATATACTTGGAACTCAAAAAAATAAATCCCCCAATGACAAATCCTCAAAGAAACAATTGCCCAATAAATAAGTGGGCTAAAGACTTAAAGAGAAACTTCTCTGAAGAAGAAAGAAGGATGGCCAATAGACACATTTAGAAATCCTCAACCTCCCTAGCAATAAAGAAATGAAAATCAAAAAAAATTACGATACCACCTCACCACAATCAGAATGGCAAAATCAAGCATTCTAAGGAGGATGTGGACAGAAGGGAACCTTACTTCATTGTTTTTGGGAGTGTAAACTTGTTCAACCACTTTGGAAAGTAGTATGGAGGTGAAGTATGGAGGGATGGGAAGGGGAAACAAAGGAGGAGGCTACAATTCTTGATAAGAAATGTACTCATTATCTTGCCCATGTAATTGTAACCCCTCTGTACAGTATTTTCACAATAAAATATAAATAATTTTTTTTTAAAAAAGGCTTCTCTGTATAAGTCATCTAAAGACTTCCTTATAGGAAGGTGTCCAAAGATAAATAAGACAAAGCTTATTCTTGGGAGAGACTCTAATAGTGAGAAGAATGTGAGAATTGCCTGCATTTAATTATGTATCATGTTTCAACACAAAATGTTTTAATGATAAATGAGTCATTGTCCTAAATTATTGTGTATAATTTTATAATAGATGTGCAAAATGTAAATGCAAATGATAATATAAATAAAATAAACATTGAAAGAATGAATCAAATAAAAATGAAAAATACAAAATCAATACTGAGAATCATAACGTGTAATAAACTTACATATGTAAGTATATATCATATATTACTCATGTATAGAAATATCTTTTCCATTGCAGGACCTTCTTTCAGGCCATGGGAACTCTAACATGAATTTCTTTTCCTCAATGACAGTAAATTTTTCCTTCACCCATGGTATAAAAGAGTTACCTGGAAGGTGAGATCAAATCCCACCAATGGTATAAACACTGGCTCCAGTTCCAAGACAGTGACTTAATTATTTTTTTAATTTTAATTTTAATTTTTTGTGAATATACTGTAGAGAGGGGTTACAGTTACATGGGCAAGATAATGAGTACATTTCTTATCATCCTCCTTTGTTTCCCCTTGATATCCCTTCCCAGCCTCCCCCTACCCCCCCACCCAGTCGTCCCCACCGCCCACCCCCGCACCAAATTTGTAAAGTTCATTTTCGACATGACAACTTGTACTTCTCATTGTTGCAACAGGTCCACCTGTATCCTATAACGACTTGTTTTACCCCATCTCCTCCACAAATTATACCGAGTGACTTAATTTTTTAATGGAAGCAGTTTATTCAGTTCCATACTAAACATTAAATAAAAACCAGTGTAGAATTTTGTACATCTATTCAGGCATCCTTCCCTTAACCCAAAAGTGCTTCTCGGAACACTACTTTGTTTCTTTATTTGTATGTTTTTTTATTGTGAAAATGTTGTACAGAGTGGTCACAGTTACATGAGCAAGGTCATGAATATATTTTCTATTGAGCATTGTTCCCTCCTCCTTCTTTTCCCCCCTATCATTCCTTATCTCCCATCTTCACAACTACTCCCCCTGCCAAGCTCAGTGACTTAATTTTTTAGTTATGTCTTGGCACGAGGTTTGAACTCAAGTAGTAGCAAATCTGCACTTTCCCTCACATTGCTACAAGTTCCTGAGTTCAAATCCCAGTCTAGGAAAGAATACTGGTAGAAATTCAAAACCAGGGAGATCTATTATTTTTAAATTTACTTATATAATCAATTAATTTTTATCTTTTGTCTTTTTCCTTTTGTTTTTGGCATATCATGGGGCTTGAACACATGTCGTGGCAACTCTGCCTCAGCTTCGATCACCCTAGGCTGGGTGCAGCCTCGGTACCCATACCCAATCCTGGAATCCTAGGCCCAGAGGCCTTGCAGAAAGAAAAAAAAGTGAGCTAGCACAAAAAGTGGCAAGCTGCAGAGGAATGGGGGTTTCATTTTTTTTTCTTTGCATGGTGACCATCCTTGTTTTGAATGCCACGGGTGCAAAGTGGACGGGACCTGCCATTGCTGAAGGCTGGCGGGCTCACAGTAAAGCCATAGGCCAACCTGTCAACATAGGCCCTGGATTCAAATCCAGGTCCTGACAACTACCAATGGCAGAATATCACAAGACACTCATTCCTATGCATAGGGATACCAATTGAACGAGAAGTTTGTGCATTGGTGGAGACTAAAATTGGATGAAATAATCCTAGGACAATGATTGATCTTAATTTCATGCTTTAGTAATGATGAAAAGAATAGTATGGTATAATGAATATGGCATAATTAACTATGGTATAATAAATACCTAAGAGTTGGTAGGAATGTAGTATATGTCATTCAATCATACATAGGTGGGTATGGTGCTTTATACCAACATATATTATTTGTATAACACTCTTTGCCTATCCTTGTATCGCTGCTTTGGCCAATCCTGGGTCACGATCTCAGCACCTGGGAACCACCTCACAGCTTCATTGGCTAGAGGCTGTTGTGCTCACACTCATCCATTCATGAATTGTACCTGCTAGGTTCTGAGTTCAGATCCTAACACTGCTAAAAATTTAATCTTGTAATATGAAGTCAAGTGTGACACTTGTTTTCCTTTTCTGGGAGAGTCCTGGATGTCAGGCATAATGGAAAACACATCTACAAATCTAGATGGTATTTGATAGGATGTAAACAATGTAATACATAGGATTAATCACAGTCAGTAAATGGTAAATTAATGAAAATATAAAACAGTACAATGAATAATCACACCACACATAATATAGACTGAACATCTGTATGGAAGTTTAATCCTATCTTTAGAGTGTATATAAGGAGTACGTTTTCCAGGTCTGGGGCTTGAATTCAGGGAACAGGCCTGACTTACTGGTCTTCAAGCACGGTGAGCTTCCCCTTCACCCACAGTGCAACAGAGTTACCCAGACCCCGTGTTCAAATTCCAGGACTTGCAGGCAAAAAAAATGGCACACATTCCAAGCCAGGGAGCTTCATTGTCATTTTCAATATTTTTTTAAGTTCACATCGCCTTTATTTGATACTTACTGATTTTTATAACGAGAGTTTTTCAAAAAGGGGGTTTAAACTTTTACATTTCAGCATAGCACATTGGTATTTCTATTTTGACCATCTGCCCTGAAGAGTGAGAATGAAAATAAGGACATCATTTCTCCCTAGAATGTCGGGAGAGTTGAATTTATTTCTATTTAGAGTTATTTCTACAATTATAAACTCTCTACATTTGTGTCATATGAGTTTTCCTCAGTGCCTACCATGAAATGCACTAGGGGAGTCCTCATAGCACAAAAGGTTGGGTTTCTGAATAAAACCTCACTTCTGTGAGGACAGTAGGTACTTCTTAGCATTTTGGGAATAAACTGGATTGAAAAATGAAAAACAAAAACAATGGGACTGTGATGTATCTCAGTTGTCGAGTACTTGCACAAAGATCATAAGACCCTGGCAGAAAAGTTTCCTAAAGCTCAGAATGTTAGAATTTTATGATCTGCATGAACAAACTTCTTTTTTCATTTATTTTTTGGTCCTGGGGCTTGAAATCAGGGGTTATCCCTGTGCTCTTCAGCTCAAGGCGAGTGATCTACTACTTGATCCACAGTGCCACCTCGGTTTTCGAGTGTTTTATTGGAGATAAGAGTCTCTAGGACTTTCCTGCCAGGGCTGACTTTGAACCACCAACCTCAGATCACAGCTTCCTGAGTAGCTAGGATTATAGGCATGAGTCACCGGTGACAGGCACATGAACAAATTTCTTAAAGATTGATTCTGAGAAAAGAAACTTGGAATACACTTTTAGTATAAATAATTTATAATGCCATGGTTAAGGCACTAATTCAGAAGTATTTATTCATTGGCTGTTTTCTTATTTTATTTAAAGATATATATATACATATATACATGTACTATTAATATATATACATATATATTTTTAAAAACATAGCTTAGAAGTGCACCTAAGAGCTTATGTGCTCATGTAAAGTTATACAACTGCACAAGCTTCATTTTTTTTCAGTTTGGTTGATACCTTAAATTTGGTGGGATTTGTGTATTGTCGTTTTGTTCTCCGTTTTTAGAGGATTTCTCTCCCTTTTGTCTCCCTACCTCCTCTCCTCACATTTGAAGTCAGCTTGCTCTTTCTTGGCTTCGTTGTTCATAGCTGATTTTCTACCACTTCAGCCATGCCTGATGATATCTCTCAGGCTTTTCTGCATTCATTGGCTTTGATATTTCATCTTCCAGTTCTCAGCCTCCTGAGTAGCTAGACTTTGGTTGGTGTATTCTTTCTGTTTTTCTAAGCATGGGATCATCTACTATAGTATTTCTGTGAATGTCCTAGATCTGAAGTAAGATATAATACATATGCAAAATCTGTATAATTATCATAAAATGTAGTAAATTTAATATGTGTTATAAGTGTAATAATAGTCAATATATATAATGAATAAATAATACAAAAAGCAATATGCAGTAAACATAAGTATGTAGATATTAATCATTTCAAATGTGGATGAAAATTAATTTATAGGGCTGGGGATTGAATTCAGGCCTGGGCCTGAATTGCTTGTATTCAAAGAGGGTGAGTTTCCCCATTCTCCACAGTGCATTAGAGTTTCCCCGACTCCAAGTTCAAATCTCAGGCCTGGAAGAAATACAAATGAGCATGCATTCCAAGCTAGGGATCCCAATTAGTATTTTTAATATTTTTACATTTTTAAAATTTATTTTCTATATATTTTAAAATTTTGTTGTTTTGCTTATATATTTATATATTATTTATTTATTTACTTATTTAGACAAGCACGGAGCTTGAAGTTAGGTCGTGGCAATTCTGCCTCAGCTTCCATCACCCTAGCCTGAATTGGTGCAGCCTCTGGATCCACAGCCCATCCTGGGATCCTAGGCTTCAGGGGCTGACACGAAAAAACAGTGAAAATGGCAAGGAAAAATAGCCATGAATTGCGAACAATTAGAGGTTTCTTGGTTTTCCTTCCTTACATGTTTACTATCCCGGGTCCAAATGACACAACTGCACCTGGCATTGCTGTCAGCTGGCTGTCAGCAAAGCCATTGGCTACTGTGCACCTAGGCCCTGAGTTTGAATCCTGGTCATGACATTTACATAGGGCTGGAGAGCCTAAGAAACAATTGCCTGTCCATAGGAACACCAGAGGAATGTGGTCAATGTCATGGTTGGTTGAGTAGTTTGTCAATCAGTCCAGCAAAAATTAAATCCAGTATTCACAAGATGTGGATTGATTTTAATTTATAGTTTATTATGCATTAAAAGGATACATTGTGTGTGTGTGTGTGTGTGTGTGTGTGTGTGTGTGTGTGTGTGTGTGTGTTGTCAGTAGTGAGGATTGAACTCTGGGCCTGGGCGTTGTTCCTCAGCTTTTCAGCTCAGGGTTAGGGTGGGGCCATGTGAGACACAGTGCCATTCCCTGCTTTTTTTTTTTTTTTTTTACCATGTGTTGCTGAGGAATCGAATCCGGGACTCTTCCATGCAAGATAAGAACTCTCCCAATGAGCCACCTTCCCATCCCCTCAAAGAATACTATTGATTAAATGGAGTCTTCACTAAATACCTGAGAATCACTAGGAAGGTAGTATATGTCATTGAATACTAGATAGACATCACTGGCAGTATCTAAATATATATTTATTTGTATACCACCATCTGCATAGAAAGGTATTGCTATTTGGCCAAACCTGTGTCTCCATCCTAGGTCCTGGGATCCACCTGGCACCTGAATCTGCTAGAGGTTGCCGTGCTGACACTCACCCATTGGTGAATTGGGCCTCTAGGCCCTGAGTTCAGGTCCCAGCATTGCTAAAATGTCTTCCTGGAGTAAGATTGCAAGTGTGATACCTGTTTTCCTTTTCTCTGCAAGTGCTGGGTGTCAGGTATGATGTTTATAATATGTCTGCAAAGCTACATGCTATGGAATAGATTTGAATGAATGTAATAAATGTTATAGGTGCACTCACAGTCCATAAAATAAATGGTAAACAAATATATAATAAAGTGTAATGAATCATTCCAACAAACAAGATATAGACTGAATGTATGGGTGTAAGTATAAATGATATAATAAAAATGTGTATAAATTTTATGTTCTCCAAGGCTAGGGCTTGAATTCAGACTTAGGGAACAGATCTGAATTCCTTGTCTTCAAGGGAGGAGAGATTCCCTTTTCTCCCATCCCCTGCCCCAAGTGCAGCAGAGTTTCCCAGATCCCAAGGTGACATCCCTGGCCTGGTAGACAACAAAATGTCACAAAATCCACCACAGGGAGCTTCAATAGTGGTGTTAATTAATTTCATACTTTCTGTTCTAACAGGTGTCTACTTGCCCTGGCCTAGATCTCTGACCTCTACATCAGCTCCCAGCAGCCCCTGACTGTGTGGAGAACATAATGCTCAAACCTGTCAGTGCATCCTATTTCTTTGTCCTCAGGGGAGGGTATGTTTCCTCTGAAGCCCGGAGGGTTAGGGGAAGGGAAGTAGGGATAGCTGTAGATGAGTGCTCGGCTAGGAAATAGGTATTCTGTTTTATCCAAGAAGGAAAGCGTGGCCAGATGCTAATGGCTCATGGTGTCTTATTCCTTGCTCCCTCAGTGGGCTGAGATAGTAGGACTGACATTCAGATGCAGCCCAACAAGAAATGTCTGTGAGAATCTCCTCTCCCAAGAACCACTTGAAAGCTCGAAGAAAAGCTGTGGCTCAAGTGGTAGAGTGCTATCCTTGAATGAAAAACCTGAGGGACAGAACATGGGCCCTGAATTCAAGTCCTACTACTAAGGTGCACTCATGCACATGCACGCACACGCACGCGCACACACACACACACACACACACACACAGAGAAGAAGGTAGTAATGATAAGGTGAGCTAGAACTGGGGGCACTCCTGAGGCATAATCATAATAAACTCTCAAGCTACATCAGTTGTTTCTCCTTAAGTCCTTCTTGGGCTGAGGAGTCTGGCCTATGGCAGCAAGTTCCATGGAACCTGCCCCTCCATCCCAGCACGGGGCCATAGAACCAAGGGAAGGAAACTATGGATGCTCCTTTTTAGTTGGCCCATAATTGCAGACCTTCATCTGCCTCTGAGCACTGGTGAGTTAAGTAGGGCTCTGAGCCCTGGAACTCCTGGGATATAGGGACTGCTACAAGTAGCATCCAGCCTGCTTTGGATTCCTCAGCCTACAAGTCTCACATGAGCCCAACTCAAAACCTGTTCAAGGTGTGCCTGAAAATTCACATTCTTGTGATTCCCTTGTGAGCTGGTGTTAACTGGTCTACCCCTTTTGGCCCAGAACTGTGGTCTGAGACATCGATTTAGTACTCAGATCCACACTGCATTCATGACAGATGCCCTTCTGATGACCCAGCCGATGACCTCCATGCCACAAGGCTTGTTCCTGATCTTGTACTGTGTCCCGCTCTGTAGGCAAAGGCCTTCAATGAGGCTGCTCTCTAGACTTGTAGGACACATAGACATTAGAAGACCATCAGGAGCCCACTGGAAAATACTCTACCTAGAGCCACAGCATGAGGTCAAAGCAGGCCAGGTATTGGTCATGGGGCTCTAACTCTGGGACTGGGCACCGTCTTTCAGCTATTCAGCTTAGCACTTCAGCCACATCACCGCTTCTGGTTTTCTGGTGGATCATTGGAAATCAGAGTCTCCCGGACATTCCTGCCCAGGCTGGCTTTGAACGGCAACCCTCACATCTCAGCATCCTGAGAATCAAGGCGGACCAGCATAAGCCATCCATAGCTGGCTGATCTGGCCTTTCACCACAGTGGACTAGGAGCTCCTGAATGCTTTCCTTTATATTTTAGGTGCCAGTACTGGGGCCTGAACTCAGGGTCTGACCTGTAGTCTCTTAGCATTTCTCTCAATGTGGACATTCTACCACTTGAGCCACAGCTCCATTCTGGCTTTTGTTAGTTCATGGTCAAGAAAGTCTCAGTAACTTTCCTTCCCCGAGATGGCTTTGACCCACGATCTCTGATCTCAGTATCCTGAGTAGCAAGGATTTACAGGGGTTGAGCCACTGGTGGGATTGAGCTAGAAGCTTTTCTTAAGCAGAAGTTCTTCCCTGCATTTGCCCTGACTCCTCCATGCAAAGAGGGCCTGAGGGTCAGGAGCTGTGAAAATAGACTTCCAGCCACAGAAATTGGCTGGGGTCTTTGGTGAAATGTCAAGCTAATCTTTCCATGGGCCCCCACTCTCTGCCCTACCTGTGACTCAAGTACTAAACTTGACCCAAACTTCAGTGTTCGGCCAGACTTGTCTGAAGCCACAGAATCTTCATTCCATCCACACCACCTGCTCTACACCACACCTCAATACCTTTGCCCATGCTGTACCTTGTGCCTGAGGCTCTCTGTCCTGTTCCACATCTTAGAAATCCTGTGGGATTTTGGCACTGATTATATCACCTCCTGGAACAAGTCTTTCCTCCCCTCCTTCCTCTTTTTTTTAAATACTGAGTTTCTAGAGGTGGAGTTTTTGCAGGCTGACTGTCAAATTCTTTATCTTGGTGTGTGTATGTGTGTGTGTGTGTGTGTGCGTGTGTGCATGTGTGTGTGTGTGTGTGTGTGTGTCTGTTCGTGTGTGCGTGTGCCAGTCCTGGGGTTTGAATTCAGGGCGTGGACGATATCCCTGATCTTTTGTGCTCAAGACTAGCACTATATTACTTCAACCATAGCTCTACTTTTGGCTTTTTGGGAGTTTAATTGGAGAAAAGAGTCTCATATAGATTTTCCTACTTCCATTTGGGATCCTCAGACCTCAGCCTCCTGAGTAGCTAAGGTTACAGGGGTGAGCCAACAGCACCTGTCCTCTACCTGTTACCCATAACCTCAGCCCTCTTCTAAGTCCCTTTAGAAAATGTCTCACCATGCTCACGTTTTTTTATTGGCCAGTCTTGGGGCTTGAACCCAGGGTCTAGGCATGTTCCTGAGCTTCTTTTGCTCAAGGTTAGCACTTTTATTGCTTAAACCACAGTGTCACTTTTAGCTTTTTCTGGTTCTGTGGTAGGGAGGAATCGAACTCTGGGCTTCATGTGTGCTAAGTAAGCACTCTACCATTAAGCCACATTCGAAGTCCAAGGCTTACTTCTAAAGGGAGTTATGATGGTGGGATTTATTGGATTACCCCTTTTGGCACAGAAATTGCTGCCTATTTTCTATCTTTCCCAGGATTTGGGACCAGCCTGAGACTCGGCAATGAGGAATGATGAATGAATTATGCCACCAGCCCCCAGAGGCCTAGGCTCACATCCTACAGAGGGATAGAGGATATGGAGCCACAACCTTCGACAACTCCTACAGCCTAAAAGTTGTGGTTTCCCTTGACAAGTGCCAGGACATAATTCACCCGTTTTACACACCAGTTGCACACACCAGCCCACACAAAGCTTTCCTGGCATTAGTTCTTAAACTGCAGTGAAGGATGCTTGTTCAAGCTGCCTGCTCAGACTTAGTACTCTCTGAGGGCTTGTTCCAGCTTGCCCAGTTTGGGGAGCTGGGCATGGGCAACCTGCTGAATGCCCATCATCCAGCCCCTGTCCCTGAACCCTTTTGCTCAAGGGTAGTGCTCTGCAACTTGAGCCACGGGGCCACTCACGTTTTTTTGTTATTATTTTGTTTTGATTTCCTGTAATCCCTTAAGAAATATCAATGTCGCAGTCTTTCCTACCCAGGCTGAATCCAAATTGGCATCTCAGCCTCTTGAGGATCTAGTATTACAGGCAAGAGCTACTGACACCTGGCTTCCTTTTCTTCTTGTTCTTTTTTCCGTGACAATCTGAAATCTTCACGGTGTCATTCCAATGGTTTGCATTCGAAGTAAACGTCCCAGGCCTGGAATTCGAATGCTAGGACAACCACCCACAAATGGAGGGAGATCCTCACTAACTCATTCCTATTCATGTGAATGCTAATGGAATGTTATAAAAATAATAATTAAATCTGCAGTTAATTCATGACTCTATTTTAGAATGCCACACAAAAATTATTGAATTTATATCTTCCATTCTAGCACCATGGTATGATTAAGGATAATATTGACTGATTTTTTATTAATGATTTTATAAGTATTAGATAATGATACTTCATTAAATGGAAGCATAATTTAATAACTAATAATTTGTAAAAATATATAATTTAATAATATCCTCACATTCCATCTGTCACTATATATATATGGCACTACTGTGGATTGATCACAGGTCCTTAGAACTTCCTGGCAGCTCAGTTTTCTGGAGGCTGGTGTGCTAAGACTGTGACCCCATTTATGGATTGGGGATTGTAGGCCATGAGTTGAAATCCCAGCATGGCCAATAATGTATTCATGGAGTAAGAAGCCAATTTTGACACAATTTTTCCTTCTCTGTGAAAGTCCTGGGTCTCAGTATATGTGATATGCTGTAATAAAATAAATGCTTTATGTGTAATAATACTAAATAAATAAGGGTAATTAATGTCATATGGAATAAACTCATGTATGTAAATAGATCTCATATATGAGTATTATTTTTTCCAGTACTGGGACTTCAATTCAGGCTCTTGGAACTTTTCTGAACTTCTTGTCTTCAAGGACGGTGATCTTCCCCTTAACCCACAGTGCCACAGAGTTACACAGACTGATTTTAAATGCCAGGCCTGCCAGTGAAATGGTGCAAATTCCAAGACAGGGCCTTAATATTACTACTATTATTGTTATTTTTATTGCTATTGTTATCATTGTTATTGTTATTTGGTTTTAGGTCAAGCACCGGGCTTGAACTCAAGTCTTACCATCTCTGCCAAAGCCGATCCTGGGAGCCTATGTCCTGAGTTCAAATCTCAGGGCTGGCAAAAAATAGAAAAAGGAAAAGGATATAACTGGTTTTACTTTTTTTTTCCTTTTTATTGTACCATCCTGGGTCTAAATAACAATGTCCAGACAATATACATGAACTTACATTGCTGATGTTTTGTGGGCTATTAGGGAATCCAAGTAGAAATCAGCAACTTCAGCCTGAAGTTTGAATCCCGGGACTCCCACTAATGAAGGGCTGGCTGGAGATTCTAAGAAACACTTTCCAGGGCTGGGAAGGTGGCTCAGTGGTAGAGCACTTGCCGTGCATGCTAGAGGCCCTGGGTTCTATTCCTCAGCTCCACATAACCAGAAAGAAAAATGCCGCAAGTGGCACTGTGGCTCAATTGGTAGAGCGCTAGCCTTTGAGCTGAAGAGCTGATATACAGCGACCAGGCCCAAAGTTCAGGCCCCAGGACTGGACCCCAGAAAACAAATTTAAAAAATTGAAATTTAAATTAAAAAAAGAAACGCTTTCCAGTAGACATCTGTACAAATAGAATGTTGTAAATGTAACAATTACATTAGTAGTTAGTGTACAATTATATTATAAAATTATACACAACAATTATACTACATTGACTAATTTTCAATTAATATTTCATTATGTATTCAATCATGATACTTAAAAAAGGAAAGAATAATTTAATTGGCAATATTTGGTAGAAAGATCATATATGCAATTTCATAATTTACAGATATCTCTCATTAAATATATCTAAATCTATCTATCTATCTATCTATCTATCTATCTATCTATCTATCTATCTATCTATCTATCTATCTATCTATCTGTCTGTCTGTCTGTCTGTCTGTCTGTCTGTCTGTCTGTCTGTCTGTCTGTCTGTCTATCTACCAATCTACACATTTATCTGTTTATACACTTGTCACTACTGGGGCTCAGTGGCAGAGTGCTTGCCTAGTGAGTACGACACCCTTGTTCCGATTCCTCACAACCATGTGCATAGAAAAATCCAGAAGTTTTGCTGCTCAAACACTCGAGCACTAGCTTTGAGCATAAAGGCTTAGTGACTGTGTCTAGACCCTTACTAAAGACCCAGGACTGGCACCAAAAAAAAAAAAAGGAAAAGATAGAATGTTCTGACTGCAAATATATTAGGATAGGGCTGCAAATACCTCTTCACAGAGAAAGCTGGGAGTCTAGTGCTGACATTTGCCATCTAACCTGAATTAGCCAGAGGTAAACCGCTGCAACCCAGTTCCATGGACTAGATGCTGTTGGCTTGCTCACCCCTATCATCCAAGATACTCGGGGGCTGAGATCTGACACTGGTGGGTTTAAAAACCAACCCTGGAGGGAAGTCTGCAAAACTCTGAGCTGTGGCTTAAAGTGGTAGAGTTCTAGCCTGATCAAAAGACCTTAGGACAGTACCCCCAACATTTCAGTGCAATCCCCGTGGCTGACTCCCCCTCAAAAAACTCATCCCTCTAAAATCTAAATTTGGACTGTTTGTGGTGTGTTTCTGAAAGAATGGTGATACTGATGAAAGCACCCTAATTCTAATGACATTATGTGGGTTACAGCTATGTGATGAGTCTTTCATGAGTTGTTGTGTGCTGAGTCCTTCATGGGGTGCATTTTTTCATTTTTTCATCTGGTTCTTGTAAGAGCTCCACAAGTAAGATGATTGTGCAGATGAGAAACTTGTGGCTCAGATATGTCCTCATGTCAGGCCAAAATTATGTATGTACCTAATTCTAGTGAGTTGTCTCCTGCAGACAATTGTCTTGTTTTATGTTTCTTGATCATGAACCTTGAACTCAGGACCTAGCCACTGACACTTACCTGTGGGGATCATGGGTAGCGCCCTACCACGTGGAGCCAAGGACCCCCTTGCAACAGAGTGTTACAGACTAGGCATAGTAGCTAAGGTCTGTCATCCTGCTTACTCAGGAAGCTGAGATCTTACGATCTGGGTTCAAAACTATCCCAGACAAAAAAAGGTCCCATGAGACTATTATCTCCTATTCACCACTTAGAAACTTGAAGTGGAAGTTAGTCGCTGCTGACCCGTGCCTGTCATCCTAGGTACTCAGGACGCTGAGAACTTAGGATCACGGTCCAAAGGCAGCCTGGACAGGAAATTTCTTGAGACGCTTCTCTCCAGTGACCCACCAAAAATCTCAAGGGGTGCTGTTGCTCAAGTGGTAGAGCGATTGGCTTTAGCTAAAGAGCTCAAGGACAGCACCCAGGCCTAGACTTAAATTCCTCCAACTTCCAACAAAAGAAAGAAAGAAACCTGAAGTAGAGTGCTGGGAATGTGTCTTAGGAGTAGAGTGCTTTGCATGTATGAATCCCTGGGTTTGATTCCTTAGTACTACATCACTAGAAAAAAGTCTGAAGTGGCTGTGTGCCTCAAGTGGTAGAGTGCTATCCTTGTACAGAGGAAACTCAGGTACAGTGTTCAGGTCCTGAGTTGAAGCTCCAGTACAAGTATATGAACACACATACACACAAAGATACCAGAAGTGAAGCTGTGACACCAATTAATAAGAACTGAGCTTCTGTTCTGAGCTCATGGTCAGTACCCAGGTCCTGTGTTCAACTCAGAAACCCAGCCGCCCAGAGTCCAACTAGGATAGGTCAAAGTTTCAAAATCTGATGAGTTTCACCAGCCCTAGTTGACAGGAAGCATAGTGATATTACACATGTGCTTTGATTTAGCAAGTTTCTGGAAACCAAAGGAGGCATCATTGCCAATAAGGAATCATTTAATTATGTTCAGCTTGCTAGTTGTCTGCCAGAAGGACCCTTGAATTAATTGTAGCAGGTTATTTCAACACTGGAACATAGTCTAACAAAGACAGGATAAGTGCAGGGAACTTGGGCATGGGAGGTGCACAAATGAAGTCTTCCTGTCACAACAGAGCTCTCAGCAGAGAGATAGCTTGAGGTACATAGAGACCTTTTTCTCCTGGGCTTCAGAGCCCACCCACACTCTTCACTAATTGGACTAGAAGGAGTTTTTTAACACTCAGCTGTACAGGAGTGAGGCCTGTTCCAACAATGAGGAAGACTTCTTCCAGCAGTCCCCGATGGGGAGAAAACCTCAGGCTACAATGGGAACAGTGAGAGGAGCCCCGGAAGATGCACTGTCTTGAAAACTCTCTCTGTTCTATGAAATCATTCTATTCAAAGCAAATTTCCTAGCTGGATACCTTCCATCATAGAAACCAATAGAAATACATGCATACATACATGGGGAGACATGTTGTTACTGGCTTTTTTTTTTTTTGGCAGGTCCAGGGGTTTTACTATGAGCCTAGGCAATGTTCCTGAGCTCCTTTTGCTCAAGGGTAGCGCTCTGTTCTTGAGTCATAGCCCCATTCATGGGAATTTTTTATTCCTGTAATCCCTCAGAAATAAGGACTTTGCTGTCCTGGCTGAATTCAAACTGGTATTCTCTACCTCTCAGCCTCCTGAAGTGCTAGGATTACAGGTAGGATCCACTGACACTTGGCTTTCTTTTTTCTAATTTTTTTTCTTTCATCCTGACAGTCTGAAATCTTCACAATGTCATTTCAATGGTTTGCATTTTCAAGTAAAATACCCAGGCCTGAGTTGAAGTGCCTGGACTGCCACCTAAAAATGGAGGGAGATCTTGGGAAAATCATTCCTATCCATGGGAATGCCTAATGGAATGTTATAAGAGTAACAATTAAATGTGCAGTTAGTTCATGATTCCCTTATAGAATGCCACACAAAAAGTATTGGATAATGTCTTCCATTCTAGCATCATGGTATGATGATTCCCAATTAAGGAATACTGACTACTTTTATATTAACGCTTTAATAAGTATTCAACCATGATACTTCATTTAATTAAAAGTAGGCATAATTGAATAACTAATAATTCATAATATATATAATTTAATATCCTCACATTCTCTCTCTCATATACATAGCAAACTACACATCTATCTATCCATCCATCCATCCATCCATCCATCCATCCATCCATGCATGCATCCATCTATCTATCTATCTATCTATCTATCTATCTATCTATCTATCTATCTATCTATCTATCTATCTATCTATCTATCTATCTATCTATCTCTATCCACCACTACTATTGCTTGATCACAGGTCCTCAGAAATGGCTGGCAGTTCAGTCTGCCAAAGGCTTTTGTTTTACAACTGACCCATTCATGATTTGTGCATTGTGGGCTGTGAGTTCAAATCTCTGCATGGCCAAAATTTTATAGATGGAGTAAGAAGCCAATTTTGACCCATTTTTTTCCTTCTCTATGAAAGTCCTGGGTCTCTGTATTATATATGATCTATATGCAAATAAATCCATGTGATAAGATGTAATAAATGAAATAAATGTTATATATGTAATAACACTAAATAAAATAAATAAAAAATAAATGAAGGTAATAAATGTTATATGGAGTAACACATACATGTAAAGAGATCTCATGTATGAATATTATTTTTTCCAGTGCTGGGGCTTGAATTCAGGCCCTGGAATCCGGTCTGAAATTCTTGTCTTCAACGATGGTGGGTTCCCCCTCCCCCACAGTGCCAGAGAGTTAATCAGACCCTGAGTTGATATCTCAGGCCAGTCAGAAAAATGGTGCAAATTCGAAGCCAGGGTCTTAAATTTTTTTTGACCAGGAACATGCACTGTCTTGAAAGCACTCTCTGTGCTATGAAATCATTCTATTCAAAGCAAATTAGTTAGCTGGGTGCTATGCTTCATAATGACTATGGATGTTCACTGAAAGATATACATGCATATATACACAGACACATGCACTTAATGGCTCTTATTTTTTTAGTGCAGATCCTGAGGCTTGAACTATGAGCCTAGAAATTGCCCCTGAACTCCATTTACACAAGGAAGCACTTTATTGTGCCTTAATCCATGATACTTCATTAAATGGAGGCATAATTTAATATCTAATAATTATTAGTAATATATTACATGTAATTTAATTATATATCGACATCTCACATTCTCTAAATATATACGAATATTATTTTTGCCAGTGCTAGGAACAGGCCTGTCTTTCTTGCCTTTCAGCACTTTGAGCTATCCCTTCCCCAACAGTACTGCAGATTTACCCAGACCCCGAGTTCAAATCCCAGGCCTAGCAGAAAGAAATGGCGTGAATACAACGCCAAGTAGCCTAAAAATTGTTTAAATATATTTAATGAATATATATACGTATGCATGTATGTATTACATACTTTTATTTTGTCAACCACAGGGCTTGAACTCAGGGCATGGCAACTCTGCCTCAGCTTTGATTACCCTAGGCTTGTTGCAGCCACTGGACCCACAGCCGAACCTAGGTTCCTGGTCCTCAAATGCTGACAGGAAAAATAAATAAATAAATAAAAACAGTAACTTGCAGATGGCTGCCGGTTTTACATTTGTTTTCTTTTCAAGGTGACCATCTTGGGTCTAAATGACAGGGCTGAAAAGTGTTGGTACCCTGGCATTGATGAAGGCTGTCAGGCTTCCAGAGAAGCCATGGGCCAACACGACAACATAGGCCCTGTGTTTGAAGCTGGGTCCGGACCCCTACCAATGGAGGGAGATCCTAAGAGTCTCATTCCTATTCATAGGAATACCAATGGAAAGTTATGAATGTCAAGGTTGAATTACTTATTCCTAAATGATACTAGCATAAAATTAGAGAGTGATTTCAGGAGGCTGATGGATTTTAATGAATATTTTTTTTTCTTTTTTAATTTAATTTTTTTTGTGTGAACATACTGTACAGAGGGGTTACAATTACATGGGCAGGATAATGCATACATTTCTTATCAAGCATTGCAGCCTCCTCCTTTGTTTACCCTTCACATCCCTTCCCTACCTCCCTCCCCACTACTTCCCCACCACCCAATCCTCCCCCCTACACACACACACCCCCGCACCAACGTTGTAAATCTCGTTTTAGACATGACAACTTGTACTTCTCATTGTTGCAACAGGTCCACCTGTATCCTTAAACGACTTGTTTTTCCCCATCTCCTCCACAAGTTATACTGACATCAAATATAGTAAAAGCAGGGTTTATAATGTGGGGGAGGGACATGCAAAACAACAAAGAAATAATCTTATAAATGCATTAGAAACAAATGCATGAAATAAAAAAAAACATTAAATTACATATCTAAGGGTTCATTTTCCTAACATCACATTATCTGACCTTTTCTGCTTGACTCATACATATACTAGATATTGCAAATAAGGGAAAACATGGGACCTATGTTTCTTTGGGCCTGGCTTACTTCACTTAATATAATTTTTTCCAAGTTTTTCCATTTCCTAACAAACTACTTTGGAAAGCAGTATGGAGGTTCCTGAAAAGACTTCACATAGAGCTCCCCTATGACCCAGCAATCCCACTTTTGGGCATTTACCCAAATGTTTACTAACAAGACCACACTAAAGCTACCAGCACAACTATGTTTATTGCAGCATTTTTTACCATAGCCAAGATATGGAACCAACCCAGATGCCCCTCAGTAGATGAATGGATCAAGAAAATGTGGTATATATACACAATGGAATTCTATGCCTCCATCAGAAAGAAATTTAATGAATATTTTTGACACATTAAAAGAATACTATTAATTACATGGACACTATAGTTTCGGGAGAGTGGTCGATATAATTAATAAATCATTAAGGATGAAAACAGTAATATTAATTACATGGAGGCATAATAAATACCCAAGAATTGGTAGAAATATAACCTATATAACTAAATAATGTATAGACACCTCTGGCACTCTATAAAGATCTATATTTGTTTGTGTACTACCATCTGCATGTCCATCTGTTCTTGTTTTGTCAACCCCTGGGACTCAATCTCAGGTGTTGGGAACTGCTTGTCAGCTCCATATGCACCAGGTTGGCGTGCTGACACTCACCCATTCATGATTTGGGCCTTGTGGGCTGTGAGTTCAGATGCCAGCGCTCACAAAAATTGAATCATGGAGTAAGACTCAGGGTGATACCTGTTTTCTATTTTTGTGAAAATCCTGGATGTCAGGTGTGAAGTTTCATAAGTAGGCAATTCTATATCTTATTTAATAAATGTAGTAAATATTCCATGTGTTATAGCAGTCAATAAAATAAATGATAAATGAATAAAAAATAAAATTATTAACTACACTAAGCACAATTTGGAGTCAACATATGGGGCTCAATCTCAGGGCCTGAGCACTACCTGGCAGATGAATTGGCAAGTGGCTGCTGTGTTGGCAGTCACTCATTCATGAACTGAGCCTTCTTTGCCCTGAGTGTACATACCAGCATTCCCAAAAATGTAATATTGGAGTGAGAAACCGAGCATGACACATGTTTTCCTTTTCTGTGAAAGTGCTCGGTGTTAGGTAGTATGTATAATTTGGATGCAAATCTATATGCTATGTAATAGGATGTAATAAAGGTAAAAAACATCATCGGTAGAAGAATTGCCACTACAGTAAATGATAAGCAGATTGAATTAGTAGTGAATCATTCTAGGATAAAATTAGATGCAAGAAGTGTAGGATGTGCATTAAGTTTAATTAATATTTTATTAAACATTAACAGAATAAAAATTACATGGAGACATAATTAAATAACTAATAATTGGGAGTAACACACGATGCATAATTTAATAATATATAGACATTGGTCTCATTCTATGAAATATCTAATTATATGTATGGATATATGTACATATATGATAAACAATTATAGGCTATTGAGTAATTATTAATTAATGCTTTATTAATTGTTAACTGGGACATATCACTAAATGGAGACATAATTTAATACCTAAGAATTGGTAGCAATATTATCTATAATTTAATGATATGCAGAAATCAGTTTTTCTGTATATAATATTTATATACAGCAATCTCTATATATTTATACCTCGTTCACTCCTGAGGCTCGGGGGTTGAGTGCTCTCATAGTAAGCACAAAGCCCAGGGTTCGATTCCTCAGTGCCACAAAACAAAAAACTCAGAAGTTCTGGTGTCTTTCAATCAATTGAGTGCTAGCCTTCAGCACAAACGTTTAGGGACAGTGTCTAAGCTCTTACTCAAGCCACAGGTCTGATGCCAAAAAAAGGTAGGATTTTCTAACTGCAATTATAGAAGGGCAGAACTTCAAATACCTCATTACAGAACAAGCTAGGAGTCTGGTGTTGACAGCTGCCACCTAACCTGACTTAGCCACATGTAAACCGCTACAAGCCAGGTCCACGGGTTATCCATGTCATTCTGACTTATGCCTGTCATCCTAGCTGCTCAAGGGCTTTAAAACCCAGTCCTGGGAGGAAGTCTGAGAGACAACTCAAAATGTGGCTCCAAGTGGTAGAGCTTTGGTTCAAGCCCCATGGCTAACACCCCTCCCCAGAAAAACACCCCACTAAACCATTAGATGTGAACTTGTTTGTAAAATTTTCCTCAAAGAATGGTGATACTGATGAAAGCACCCTAATTCTAATGACAGCTTGTGGAATGGAGCTATGTGATGAGTCCTCCGTAGGGTGCTCTGTTCTGAGTCCTGCACAGGGTGCTATGTGCTGAGTCTTTCACAGGATGCAGTGTGCTGAGTCCTGCATTGGGTGCTGGGTGCTGAGTCTTTCACAGGATGTTGTGTGCTGAGCGGTGCAGAGAGTGCCATGTGCTATGTCTTTAACCGGGTGCATTCTTACATCTTGTCAATGTATGAGCTCCATAACTTAGATGATTATACAGACAAGAATATTGAGGCTCAAATAGGTCCCCATGTCAGGGACAAAATTATGTATTACTGAAGACTCGTGAGTTGTCTACAGCAGACATTGGTTTGGTTTGGTTTTTCCTTGGTCATGATCCTTGAACTTGGGGCTGAGGCACTGAATCTTACCTCTTGGGCTCATGCCTAGCACTCCACCATGTGGAGCCATGGACCCCCTTACAACAGAGTCCATGGCCAAGGGGGCAGTAGCTGAAGACTGTCATCCTGCCTTCTTGGGAAGCTGAGTTCTAAAGATTTGTGTTCCAAACTATTGCAGACAAAAAAGGTACCATGTGACTATTATCTCCAATTCACCTCAAGCTGAGTGCTTGAGGTCATGTGGGTATTCCTACTTACTCAGGAAGATGAGACATGAGGATCATGGTTCAAATCTAGCCGAAGCAGGAAAGTCCTTGAGAAACATAGCTCCAATGAACCACAGAAAACCGGAAGTAGCTCTGTGGCTCAAGTGGTAGAGCACAAGACTTGAGCTGAAGAGGTCAGGGACAGCACCAAGGCCAAGACTTCAACTCCTTCAATCGACAACAACAACAATAAAAAAAAGACAGAAATAAAGTAACAAAGCTGAAGTAGAGGGCTGGGAATGTGCCTTAGATGTAGAATGCTTTGTATATATGAAATTGTGGGCTTCATTTCTTAGGACGACATCACTAGGTCAAAGCCTGAAGTGGCTCTGTGGCTCAAGTGGGAGAGGGATATCATTATACCAGAAAAACTAGGTACAGTGCTCAGGTCCTGAGGTCAAGCTTCAGGACTCATGTATATGTGTGCATGCACACACACCGCGGTGTGCACACATACACACACACACACACACACACACACGTACATCACAGATCAGAAGTGATGTGGTTACACAAAATAGTAAAGCACTGGGCTTGTGCACTGAGCTCATGGTCAGCACCCAGCCCTGTGTTCAACCACAAAACCTAGCCACTCAGGGCCCAACTAGGAGAAGTCAAAGGTTTCAAAACCTGATGAGCTTCACCAGTCCTACATGACAGGAAGCTTTGTGATATCCAACATGTGCTTGTTTTTCCAAGCTTCTGGAAACATAAGAGAGGCATCATACG
Source organism: Dipodomys spectabilis (assembly GCF_019054845.1). Taxonomy (NCBI): domain Eukaryota; kingdom Metazoa; phylum Chordata; class Mammalia; order Rodentia; family Heteromyidae; genus Dipodomys; species Dipodomys spectabilis. Next base: position 565,721 of record NW_024870872.1, on the reverse strand, counting down.
CCCAACATTGCCTGCAATGAATCGTTTCCTTATGTTCAGTGCCATAGTTGTCTGCCTGAAGGACTCCTTAATTATATTGAGCACTGTAACTGAACACTAGAATATAGTCTCACAAAGGCAGGATAAGTGCACAGAACTTGGCCTGCCATGGGAGGTGGCACAAATGAAGGTCTCCTGTTAAAACAGAGCACTGGGAAGAGAGAAAGCTAAGGCTACAAAGAGGGATTGTTTTTTGTGACCTTCAAAGCCCACCCACACTCATCCTCACTAACTGGCCCAGGTGGAGTTGTTTGTTACCCAGCTTTACAGGAGTGAGGGCTTTTGTGTGCCTCCCAGACAATGATAGAAACTTCCTCAAGCAGGCTTGTGATGCAGAGAAACCCTTAGGTAACACTGTGAACAGTGAAGGGAGCCCCGGAACATGCACTATATTGAAAGCAGTCTCTCTGTTATGAACTCATTGTACTGAATACAAATTTCCTAGGTTGGTGCCATTTATCATAGCTACTCGGGACTTTCACCTATAAGAATACAATACATAGACAAAGACATGGAAGCACTGGCTATTTTTGAGGGGGCAGGTCCTGGGGTGGAAATATTAGCCTATGCATGGTCCCTGAGCTCCTTTTGCTCAAGGGTACTGCATTAAGCTTGAGTCACAGGTCCACTTCTGGGAATTTCTATGATCTCTTAGAAATAACTGTGTCATGGACTATCCTACACTGGCTGGATTCAAACTAAGTTTCTCTACATCTCAGCCACCTGAGGACCTGGGATTACAGACAGCAGCCACTGGCACCTTATTTCTTCTCTTCTTCATTTTTTAATCTGGACAGTCTGACTTCTTAAGAGAGTCATTCCCAAGGTTTTAATTTATAAGTAAACTACCCAATGTTCTTTATAGCTGCCCTGAGAAGGATTTTCTCTCCTCATCTTCCCCTCTGGTCACAGGTTTGAGGCCAAAAGTGAGAAATGAGTGTCACAGGATTTGGGAGAAAATATCCACAGTACATGCCAGTTCTGTCACTTAGCATTGAGCTTCTGTGAATTTACTGTCTCAGGATATGAGGACCAAAAGGTTGAGCGATCCTCATACAGTCTGCATTGCTCCTTTTGCCTATAAAATGATCTAATAATTATGAGTGTTTTGTGTCTCCAACATTAAGTGTCTAGAACACACTAGTAGCATCTTCATGTGAAGTTAAAGTTTTGAGGCAGTGATCTCAAAACTTGCTTGTTTCTAGCAGAGCAACACGTGGTGGTAATCCAAACACCTGGTTGTTTGTGTGCCTCTATAAACCCTGCAAATCTTTAGCTTGGGGTTCTCCTCCTAGGTTCTGCTGTGTTGTAGTGAAGGATGAGACCCAAGCTGCAGCCTGTTTAAATAAAACCTTAAAACAGCTGTAAAGTCTGACTCTCCATGGTCTTCTTGGTGGGGATCCTGAGACCTGGGTATAACATATTAGTGGGGGCTTGTCCGGGATCTCCCCAAAGACCCCCAATATATCAGACTCCAAAGGTAAAACAGCACTGTCTTTGTTAATTTGTCTGGTCCTGTCATTTGTCTGTTTTACTTTCATTTTGCTTTGTGAGGGTGGCCACTCTGATTCGTTGTTGAAGCAGGCACCCTTGCACCACAACTCTGGAGGAACTGGGAGATGTCCTAGATCCTCTTGTGGGGCGGGGGTCCTTGAAACCCTGCCATGTGGGACGGGGGTCATTGGAACCCCACTGTGTGGGGTGCGGGGGTGGTCCTTGGAACACCGCCATGTGAATTGTGGGGTGGGGTTCAGTTCAGTGTTGGGCCAGAACTGACCAAAAGGGCCTCCTAACAGAGGCCCAACTCGCCCACTGTGGCTCTGCTCCTTGTGCTGTGTGGCATAGGTGTGGAACCCCACCGTGACTGTAGTCAGTGGACTAATTTGGGAGATCTCCACTTTGTAAGGTTTTTTTTTTATAACTGTAAGGTGTGTTTTGTTTGTACTGTTTATAGTTTTTTGGACTGTACGTCTGACGGGACTAGAAACCATAGGCACCACTCCATCTATCCCCCTAGACTTACAAAAAGAAACTGAGACAGAAGGAAAGAAAAGTTAGCCCCCAGTTTTTCAGGGAGATAACTTGGAAGAAGAAATATTTCCTCACCCATATTCTTTTTCCAGGTTCCTTTTGCAGAACCTGAGAATGATCAAGAGGAGCTATAGAACACTCGGCACCTGCCCTTAAAGTTTCTGAGGAGCCAGTCACTCGAAGATACCATGAGATCAACCCCCCTTCTAATGCAGCTGTTTTTCACTTATGCACTATATGTCCTGTGGATGCGGATGGTCAACAGCAACTCCAATATTGGCCATTTCACCAGTTACCTATACAATTGGCATACCCAAAATGCTCCGTTTTCTGAGAAACCCTAGGATTTAATTCTTTGCTTGAAATTGTTCTCTTTACACATCAGCCCACTTGGGATGATTTTAGTCAGCTTTTATAGGTCCTTTTTACCACCGAAGAGAGAGACTGTATCCAAGAGGCAGCCCGGAAACACACCCTGGCCCCGCAAGAGCACCTATCACAGATCCTGCCCTGATCACTGCCTATTTTCCTGAGATCCGACCAACATGGGACTACAATACAGTTGAAAGTAGGGAGCGACTCCTCCTCTATTGCCAGGCTCTGTTGGCAGGTCTCAAGGAGGAGGCTTGCCAACCTACTAATATGGCCAAAGTTTATGATGTTAGACAGGGAGGAAGTGAAAGTCCCACAGCATATCTTGAGCAGCTCAGGGAAGATTTTAGTCAATATATCCATATGATCTTGAGACCCAGGATTCGGCTCAGATGATTATGTTTGCCTATATGAATCAAGCTGCACCAGATATAAAGCGGAAGTTGCAGTCTCTAGACATACTTGGTGAAAAGTCTATTAGGGATCTAGTAGCTGCGGCGGAAAAGGTTTACAATAAGAGAAAGAGAGTAGCAAAGACAGGAAAGGAAGGACAGAGAACGTGAAATTGAGTGTGAAAAGAGCGACCAGGCCAAAGAAAAGAGGCCAGACTTGTTGGACTCACCCCTATCCCATGCCGAGCATACCTGGTTCACAGACAACAGCAGTTTCATTTGAGATGGCAAAAGGTACGCGGGTATAGCAGTCACCATGGACACTGAGATAGTATGGGCAGAAGCACTTCTCCAGAGAATGACTGCACAAAGAGAAGAACTAGTGGCACTAACAAAAGCCCTACAGATGGGAAAAGCGAAGAGACTAAACATTTACATGGACAGTCGGTATGCCTTTGTCATTGTACATATCCATGGAGCCATTAACCAAGAGAGGGGGCTATTGACAGCTGAGGGAAAGGCTATTAGAAACGAACAAGAAATTTTAAGCCTCATCCGGGCCTTATGGGAACCAGAAAATATTGCCATTATGCACTGTCCTGACCATCAAAAGGTAACTGATTCAATAATCAAAGGAAATAACTTGGCCGATCAGGCAGCTAAGGAGGTGGATCTCCAGCCCAGAGCGGAAGTAGACCCAGGGCCACAAGCTTTGCCTCCTGAGCCTCAGTACTCCCAAGAAGACTTGGAGTAGATAAAGAAAATTTCCATGGCCTATAAACAACCAAACAGAGAAAGAAATAAAGACTGGTGGAAAACTGGTGATGGGAAACTTTTCTTTCCACAAAGATTGGGCAAGAGGATTCTTATGAGAATCCATTGAGTCCCTCACATGGGAACTGGAAGAATGGAGGCCTTGCTCCTACACTCAGAAGTAAAAATCAAGCAAGGAAATCAACTCATTGAGGACATTGTTAAAAATTTTAAAGCCTGTCAGCTCACCAATGCCCCTAATCAACTGGTTGCAAAAGGAGCTCGCCTCCATGAAGATAGGCCAGGTGTGTATTGGGAAGTAGACTTCACAGAAATTAAAACTGGAAAATTTGGATATACATATTTGCTAGTTTTTGCAGACACTTTTTCAGGATGGGTTAAAGGCTACCCAACAAAGCATGAGACAGCCAACATCATGGCTAAGAAGATCCTGGAAGAAATCCTACCCAGATATGTCTTCCCATCCACCATCAAGTAGGGCAAAAGTAAGTCAGGGAATAGCCACGGCACTGGGGACAGATTGGAAAATTGCACTGTTCTTATAGACCCCAGAATTCAGGGCAGGTAGAAAGAATGAATTGGACTCTAAAATTTAGAGACCTTGAGTAAATTGGCCTTGGAGACTGGCCCAGACTGGGTATCGCTCCTTCCTTTTGCCCTGTTTAGAATAAGAAATTCACCCTATCAACTTGACTTTACTCCTTTTGAAATAATGTATGGACACCCTCCACCCATTATCCCTAGGCTTCAGACTGAATTGCTTGCTGATTTGGATGATATTGAATTGCTGTTTAAGCTTGACTATTTACAGCTGGTGCATAAGAAGATGTGGCCCCAGCTTAGAGCATTATATGATTCTGCTTCTACTCCTACCCACTATTCGTTTAAACCAGGGGACTGGGTGTTTGTTCGAAGGCACAACCTGAGATCTCTGGAGTCACAGTGGAAGAGACCTTACATGGTTCCATCCTTACATGGTGCTACTGGTGTGTAGCCCTGCTTAAGGGCGTGCTACTGCCCTTAAGGTAGATGGCATTGCTGCTTGGATCCACTGCTCCCACGCCAGACTGGCTGACCCCTTTGCCCTGGACAACCGTGGGGAAACATGGGAAGTCTCCAAGCATCCTACCCAACAACTCTGCATAAACCTCAAGAAAAGAAAAATGAACTTATTGTTATTGGTATTGTTGTTTAATAGTATGGCTATACCCGTACAAGATCAAGAGCTGTTGGAGTTTTGTTTGAGGCTGGAGCCACAAGATGTGTCTCAGGACCATAAATCAAGGGGGGGGGGGTAATGAAGGGTTAAAGTTTTGAGGCAGTGACCACTTGTTGCTTGTTTCTAGCAGAGCAACACATGGTGGTAATCCAAACACCTGGTTGGTTGTGTGACTTATTTCCTCTACAAATCTTTACCTTGGGGCTCTCCTCCTAGGTGCTGCTGTGTCAGAGTGTAGGACAAGGCCTGAGACACAGCCCGTTTAAATAAAGCCTTAAAACAACTGTAAAGTCTGATTCTCGGTGGTCTTTTTGGTCGGGGTCCTGCGACTGGGGTATAACAATGTTTCCATTTTTCTCTAGTACTTCTCGAGATTTAGACTAAGGGTATGTGTGGAGAGGATCCTCGGTGAATCCCTAAGGAAACCACTTGAAGCCTCCTCAGGAGAAAGCCATTCAAGCCAGCTGAGCAGGAGAGTCTCTGAGACTATTTTGTCCAATAAACCACCAGAGAACCAGAAGTGGAGCAGTGGTCCAGAGGGTAGAGCTTGAGTTTGAGAGAGAAAACTGAGCAGGAGATAAAATCCAGACAGGCAGGAAAGCCTGGGATTTGCTTATGTCCAATTTACTACCAGCTGGCAGGAAGTGGAGCTGTGGTGGTGGTCAGCCTCAGCCTTCAGCAAATCAGCTCAGGAACACATTGATCCCTGAGTTTAAGCCCTGGGATGGCCACAAAAAATTTCAAAAAGAGAAGGCCAAGTATATGTATCAGTGCCCTACCTACTTATGTGTGTATGTATATTACCTCCCATAGTGCAAACTCTGCTTTTATTTACTGGTTTATTTTTCAGATATGCTAGTTGTGCATACTGCATCATTCTCTTCATTTCAGGCCCATTGATTTTCTCTTCCAGGGTTCTAGGCCTGTGTCTTTATATAATGCGCACTGAAGCTCTCAGCAGCCTTTATTTACATTTTATTATGAGGGCAATGCAGGAACAATCACAAATCAGGCAGGGAAAGAGAAGATCAGGTTTCTTAGAAGTAACCAGTATTCAGAAAATTAAACTTGAGAACATAAAATAGTAGCATACTTATGTAAAAACTACCATTAAAAAATAATAAAGGAGCTAGGAATATGGATTAATGAGAGCGTGCTTGCCTAGCATGCAAGAAGCCCTGGGTTCGATTCTTCAGGCACCCGTACACAGACAAAGCCAGAATATGTGCTGTGGCTCAAGTAGCAGAGTGCTAGAGACAGTGCCCAGGCCTTGAGTTCAACCCAACAACTGGCAAATAGATAGCTACCTACGTAGGAAGGTAGGTAGATAGATAGAAAGAAAAAAAGAGAAAGAATGAGAGAGAGAGAGAGAGAGAGAGAGAGAGAGAGAGAGAGAAAGAAAGAAAGAAAGAAAGAAAGAAAGAGAAGAGAGAGAGAGGAGAGAGAGAGAGAAAGAAAGAAAGAAGAAAGAAAGAAAGAAAGAAAGAAGAAAGAAAGAAAGAAAGAAAGAAAGAAAGAAAGAAAGAAAGAAAAGAAAGAAAGAAAGAAAGAAAGAAAGAAAGAAAGAAAGAAAGAAAGGAAGGAAGGAAGGAAGGAAGGAAGAAAGAAAGGAAGGAAGGAAGGAAGGAAGGAAGGAAGAAAGAAAGAAAGGAAGGAAGAAAGGAAGGAAGGAAGGGAGGGAGGAAGGAAGGGAGGGAGGGAGGAAGGAAGGAAGGAAGGAAGGAAGGAAGGAAGGAAGGAAGGAAGGAAGGAAGGAAGGAAGGAAGGAAGGAAGGAAGGAAGGATGGAAAGAAAGAAGGAAGAAAGTTGATAGATGAATCTATTTTTGATGTCAGAAGGAAAGAATGGAACACTTCCCAGTGATGAGGCTTTCTGCAGTGTGCCAGGAAACCAGCATCGCCTTCACACAAACACAGAGCAGGATGACTGTCTCTGTCCCACTTCTCAGGCAGCCAAATACACCAGAGTCAAGAGGGCAGAGCCAGGTTCTAACTCAGGTGCTTGGAGACAGAAGAGAAATGGCCCTGCCCCTCCTTGGACTGGGGATTTGCATTAATGATGTGGAGAATGTAGTAAGGAGAATGGACTGGCAGAGATAGAAGGGCCTTCAAACCTGACAAATGGAGAGTCAAAAACCCATACCTTAAGACCAGAGAGCAGGGTTTTTCTACTCTGTTCCTCCCCTCTCCCCCAATAAATTGGCTCTCTATAGATAACCTAAAGATAGCCTGAGGCTTCCCTTCACCTGAGGGAGGAAGTTTAGTTAGTCATCCTTTGAAGTTTCAGGCTTCCCCCATTGCTGACTGTGCCTGGAATGAATGAAGTGGTTTTGCAGCTCACTTCCCTGTTGAGTGTGTACATTCTGCCTCCTAATCCTACAGGCCTAGTTCTCTGCACCTAGTCTGGCTTTCAAAACTGTTTTCTGTCCTTCAAATACAGGAGTTCTTCCTTCTAACATAGCTAGGGCTTGGATCCTGAGAACTTCATTTGAACCCCCGAATGGGTCAATAATATTTCTTTCCTTCTTCTGTAACTCAAGAACTCCAAGAACATTTAGAGTGCAAGTAACTTCTCATCACCAAGGGAAGCACAGGAATTTCTTGAGCATCTGACCTTTCAGAACAGGAAGTCAGAATGTGCTAGACTTCCCTGCCTTGGCTGGTTTCACCCTGTGATAGAGACCTCAGCCTCCTGAGCTAGGGTGATGGGCGTGAGCTATTGGTCCTCTGCTAGGGTCAGAACTGTAATGTCATTGATAATACAAGTCAACTGCTTATCACAAAGGGCTTGGGGAGCATATTAAGCCTTTCAACAATGTGCCTTTCAGAACCCTGTAGGACACAAGTTTATAATGCTAGAATCAGAGAAGCTGGGCTTATGGATGTGCTACACGTGAACCTTGAGGTCTTACTCCAATTCTGGTGTACATTAGCATTCATTTTCCAAACAATATTCTCATAATTAGCAAATAGGAAAAGTACTTTGATTATCCCTCACTCTTTTTCCAGATGTGTGTCTCAAACTGAAGCCTGGCCGCTGTCCCTGAGCCATTCAGCTCAAGGCAAACACTCTACCAATTGACCCACAGTGCCACATGGGTTTTTTTTGATGGTTCATTGGAGGAAAGAGTCTAACATGCTTTCCTTCCTTAGGCTGTCTTCAAACTGCGATCTTAAGATCTCAGCCTCCTGAGAAAGTAGGTTTCCAGAGCCACTGGAATCTGGCGTATTTTTTTTTTTTTTGCCAGACTTGGGGCTTGAAATTAGGGCCTGGGTACTCTTTGAGCTTCTTTTTCTCAATGCTACCACTCTAGCACTTGAACCACACCACAGCTTCTGGCTTTTTCTGAGTATGTGACACTAAGGATTCAAATCCTGGCATTCAAGCATGCTAAGCAAGTTCTCTACCACTAAGCCACATTCCCAGCCCCAACCTTACGATTTTATCCCTCAACTTGCCTATCCACAAGAAAAAGCTTCTGAGTATAAATCATCAAACAAATCCCTATAGGAAGTTGTCCAAAGATAAATAAGACAAAGCTCATACTAAGGACAGACTCTAATCATGTGATGACTTGACAAATGCCTCCATTTAATTATGTATCATGTTTCAAATCTTAATAAAGTTTTAATGAAAATGAGCCAATGTACTGAATTATTGTGTATACTTTTATAATATATGTACACAACATAAATATTATGTGTATAATACTAAATAAATAAAAAATGAAATGAATAAAATAAAAAATAAATACAAAATCAATAATAATAATAATCATAATATAAAATAAACATACATATATATGTATATATATCTTATATTCCACATGAAATATTTTTTCTATTGCAGGGCCTTAATTTAGGCCCTGGGAACTCTAGCTTAAAAATCTTTTCCTTAAGGACAAGGAGCTTAGCCTTCACCCAAGGTGCAAAAGAGTTACTTGGGCAGTGAGCTCAAATCCCAGCAATGGCAGAAATACGGGCCCCAGTTCCAAGACAGTGACTTAATATTTGTAACAGAAACAGTTATGTTTACTCAGTTCCATACTGAACACTGAAAAAAAATCAGTGTAGAATTTTGTACAGCTATTCAGACATTCATCCCTTACCCCCAATGTGCTTCCTGAGCACTATATAATGTTTTGTACTTTTTTTATTTTAAAAGTGTTGTACAGAGGGGTCACAGTTACTTGAGCAAAGTAATGAGTACATTTCCTATTGAGCATTGTTGCCTCCTCGTTTGTTTTTCCCCTACCATCCCTTCCCTCCCATCTTCACAATTAACTTTCCTGCTGAGGTCAGTAACTTAATTATGTATTTTTGTGTTGGCATGGGGTTTGAACTCAAGTAATGGCAACTCTGCGCCTTCCATCACATTGCTACGGATTCATCAAGACTCTGAGTTCAAATCCCAGGCTAGGAAAGAAAACTGGCAGAAATTCCAAACCAAGGAGCTTTATTATTTCTATTTCATTAGTTAGTTAGTTAATGAATTAATTAGTTAATTAATTTTGACAACCACGGGGCTTGAACTCAGGTCATGGCAACTCTGACTCAGCTTCACTCTCCCTAGGATGGGGTGCAGCCTTGGGACCCAAAGTTGATCCTGGGACCCTAGGTCCAGAGGGCCTGCAGGAAGAAAAAAAATGCAGAACAGCACAAAATGTGGGGAGCTGTAAAGGGCTCAGGGTTTTATAAGATTTTCTTTGCATGGTAACCATCCTGTTTCTGAATGACATGGTTTCAAAGTGGACCTGGCCTGCCATTGCTGATGGCTAGCAGGCTAGCAGGGAAGCCATAAGCCAACATGTCAACATAGGCCCTGAGTTCAAATCCTAATCCTTACACATACCAATGGCAGGAGATCACAAGAGACTCATTCCTATGCATAAGAATACAGATTGAAAGAGTAGTCCATGCATTTGTCTAGTCTAAAATTGGATACAATAATCCTAGGATGCTGATTGACCTTAATTAATAGTTTATTAAGCATGAAAAGAATAATATTGTTTCATGGAGATATAATAAATACCTAAGAGTTGGTAGGAACATAGTAGATGTCATTCAGTCATAGATAGACAGCTCTGGAACTCTTCAACAATATATATTTATTTGTATACCACCCTCTGCCTATCCATATATTGCTGTTTCAGCCAAACTTGGGGCTTGATCTCAGTGCCTGGGAACCACCTGACAGCTTCATTGGCTAGAGGCTTCTGTGCTCACACTCATCCAATCATAAATTGGGCCTGTTAGGCCATGAGTTCAGATCCCAGCACTGCCAAAAATTTAATCTTTGAGTAAGAAGATGAGTGTGACATATGTTTTCCTTTTCTGGGAGTGTCCATCATGTCAGGCAGGATGGAGAACACATCTACAAATCTAGATACTATGTGATATGATGTAAACAATGTAATAAATGGTATAGGTTTCATGAAAGTCAATGAAATAAATCGTAAATAAATGAATAAAAAAGAAATAAAATGAATAACCACACTAAACATGATATGGACTGAACATCTGTATGGAAGTATAAATCCTACCACACCAAACACGGTATCTACGGAACATCTGTATAGAAGTATAAATCCTATCTTTAAAATGTATATAAGGAGTAAGTTTTTAATGTCTGAGGCTTGAATTCAGCCCACCCCCATGAGAAAGCAATGGTGGGAAATCCTGAGATACTGGTTTCTGGACCAGGAAAAGTTATGGAATGCGATTGATCTCATTGAATAAGTAGTTCATGCATGATGTGACTAGGAAATGATAGGCAAGACTCATGGGGTATCTCTTATTTGTAAAGCAGTGTTGATTAAGCATGACAATAATCATCACAGTCATGAAATGAAGGCATCTGGAAAGATCCCAGAATCAGTAGACACATTGTAGATTGGATTCCATCATTGGTTATCGTCTCTCCTACTCTATACAAATGTGTAATTTGCATACTACCTTCAACTTATGAATGGATGACTGCTGTGTGCCCTCCCCCCACACCCTCACCTGGGGGTCCACCTCAGGTCCTGGGAACGGCCTTACTCCTTAGTGGCTCACAGGCTGGTGTGCTCACATGCACCCATTCGTCAATTGGGTCTGCTGGTCCCCGAGTTCAGATCCCAACAGTGCCAAAAGATTCATCCTGATGTCAGAAGCCAATTGTTTCACCTGTGTTCCTTTCCTGTGCAAGTCTTGGATCTCAGCTAGGATGAAGAATGCATGGGCCACCCTGTGGCCATGGGAATAGGTTGTTATCATGTGAGCCCAGTTATACCTGTCATCATATACTGAAGAAAATACACAATACATCCATGAATAGCATACAAAATAAAATAACTACACTAAATGCACAATGCAGTCCACACACGGATTTGAATATACATCCCATGTTTAAATGATGCATTCCGGACAATTGTGGCCCCCATGGTGCTCGACCTCTGTTCCTGGGAACCGACCAGCTCCTTAGTGGGTCATAGTCTGGTGTGATCACGTGGACCCATTGGGCAGTTGGGCCTCCTAGGCCCCAAGTTCAAATCCCAGCACTGCCAAAATTCACCCTCTTGTGAGAAGCCAGTCATTGCACCACTTTTCCTGTGCTGTGCAAGTCCTGGGTCTCAGCTAGGATGGAGAATGCATAGGCAACTCCATACTAATGGGAATAGGTTGTCATCCAGGTCACCACAATTATATCTGTCATCCTATACTCAAGAAAATACTCGATACATCAATGAATAAGAAACAAAATTAAAGAATGACTACACCGAATGCAAGATGCTGCACATCCATGTATGGAAATATAGATCCTCCATTTAAATGATGAATTTATGACTATATTGGCCCCCACCAGGGCTTCATCTCAGGTCCTTGGAATGACTTACCTCCTTAGTTCCTCATAGGCTGGTGTGTTCACCATGACCCATTCACCAATTGGGCCTGTTAGGCCTTGAGTTCAAATCCCAGCACTGCCAAAAGATTCACCTTGATTTGAGAAGCCAATTGATCCACCTGTTTTCCTGTCCAATGAAAGTCCTGGGTCTCAGCGAGGATGAAGAATTCTATATAGACAACTCTATAACCATTCGAATGGGTTGTTATCCATGTCAGCATAGTTATATCTATCACCATACTCAATAAAACACACAATACATCCATGAATAAGACAAAATAAAAAGAATAACTACACTGAATGCAAGATGCATACCACACTTGTAGGTAAAGAGAGATCTTATGTTTTAAAAGGCGGGCTTGTTATTTTGTCTAGTGCTGGGGCTTCAAATCAGGCCCTGGACCAGGCCTGACATTCTAGTCTTAAGGACGGTGAGATTTCCCTTCCCCCAAAGTGCAACAGAGCTACCCAGACCTGAGTTCAAATCCCAGCACTGACAGAAGATTCATTCGGTTGTCAGAAACCAGTGGTTGAGCATGTTTTCCTCTCCTGTGAAAGTCCCGGTCTTCCACTAGGATGTAGAATGCATAGGCAACCATATAACTATGGGAACAGGTTGTCATCCATGTCAGCACAGTTATAACTGTCACCATACTCAGTAAAATACACAATAATTCCATGAATAAGACACAAATTAAGGAGAAGTGCACCAAATGCAAGATATTTTCCACACATGTATGCAAAAATAGACCCTATGTTTAAATTATGAATTTGTGACTATCTGGACCTCCCTGGGACTCGACGTCAGGTCCTGGGAATGTCCTATCTCCTTCGGTGCTCACAAGCTGGCGTCCCCACCTTGACCCTTTCCCCAATTGGGCCTGGTAGGCTCTGAGTTCAATTCCCAACACTGCCAAAAGATGAATCCTGATGTGAGAAGCCCATCGACTCACCTATTTTCTTGTCCTGTGAGAGTCCTGGATCTCAGCTTGGATGGAGAATGCATAGGAAACCCTATAGCCAGGGCAATAGGTTGTCTTCCATTTAAGCACTGTTATATCTGTTACCTTAGTAAAATACACAATACTTACATAAGACAGAAATTAAGGAGAAAAAGTACTCCAAAGGCAAGATGCTGTAAACACATATATGTAAATATTGATCCTATGTTTTAATCATTAATTTATGACTATCGCGTTCCACCCTGGGGATCAATGTCAGATCCTGGGAATGGCCTAACTCCTTTGTTGCCCACAGGCTGGTGTGGTCACCTTGAACTATTCACCAATTAGTAGTGCTAGACCCTGAGTTCAGATCACAGCATTACTAACAATTGGATCATGCAGTAAGAAGCCAAGTGTGAAACTTTTTTCCATTTCTCTGAGACTCCTGGGTATCAGGCATGATGGAGAACAAGTCTACAAATTTAGATTCCATGTGATAGGATGTCATCAATGTAATAAAGGGAATAGGTGTCATCATAGTAAAATCAACAGTAAATAAATGAATAAAACAAAAAGTACAAGGAACAACCACACCAAATATGTATGGTAAGTACAAATCATGTATTTCAATGTATGTAAATAGTATGTTTTCCAAGACTAGGGCTTGAATTTTGGTTTACAGTTCAGGCCTGACTTTCTTATCTTCAAATACGGTGAGCCTCCCCTTCTTCCACAGTGCTGCAGATTTACCCAGACTCTGAGTTCAAATCCAAAGCCTGGAAGAATAAACGGGGTGAATTGCAAGCCAGGGAGCTAACCTCTTTTAATGATTTTTTGCTCAGCAGGGTGCTTGAACTTAGGTTCTGGTAACTCTGCCTTAGCTTCCATCACCCTATGCTGAGGTGCAGCCATTGGACCCACAGGAAGTCCTGGGATCCTAGACCCCCAGGCCTTATGTAGCAATAATGTACAGAAAAAATGCAGTGAGATGGCCTTTTTATGTTTTCTTCCTTTGCACGGTGACCCTCCTGGGTCTGAATGACACTGTTGCAAAAGGTACTTCACCTTTCGTTGCTGAAGTTTCTCAGACTATTGAGGAAGTCATAGGTCCACATGGCAATGTAGGCCCCGATTTCGAATCCCAGTCCTGACACCATCCAATGGCAAGAGATACTAAGAGACTCGTTCCCACCCATGGGAATAACAAGGTAATATTATCAATGCTCCTATAAAATTAGACAACATCATTTCAGGAGACTGATTTTATTTAATATTTATGAAGCATTAAAAGAATACTATTACTTACAGAATGCAATAATTTCAGGATATTGATTGATTTACTTAAGAGTTTGTTAAGAATGAAAACAATAACATTAATTACATGTAGCATTATAAATACCCAAGAATTGGTAGGAATGTAGACTATATAACTGAATAATATATAGACATCTCTGGCACTCTATAAAGATATATATTTATTAGTGTACTACCATCTGGATGTCAATCTGTTCTTATTTTGTCAATTTCTGGGGCTCAATCTCAGGTACTCAGAACTGCCTGTCAGCTCAATTTGCCACAGGATGGCTGGCTGACACTCACCCATTCATAAATTGGGCCTTGTAGGCTTTGAGTTCAGATGCCAGCACTCCCAAAAAATGAATCGTGTAGTAAGAAGCTGATGGTGACCCATGTTTTCCTTTTTCTGTGAACATCCTGGGTGTCAGGAAGGACGTGCAATACATATGCAAACCTATATCCTATGTAATCAATGTAATCACTGTTCTATGTGTCATAATAGTCAATAAAATGAGTAGTCAATACATGAATAAAACAAGAAATAAAATAACTAACTACACTGAATGCAATATGGAATCAACATATGTATATAAACATAAATCATATATTTAAAATGTGCACAAATAGGATGTTTTCTAGTGGTGGGCATCGATTTCAGGCCAAAGGAACAGACTTGAATTTCTTGAATTCAAGGAGGCAAGCTTCCCCTTCCCACACAGTGAAACAGCAGGGTTACCTAGACCATGAGTTCAAATCCCAGTCCTGGCAGAAAAAAATGGCATTTCCATGCTATGTGATGCCCAATTCGTAGGTATTTCATTTGGCCTTCACATAATGTGATTGTTTAAATGCTTCATAAAGTATTAATTAATATCGACTAGTGTCCTATAATGTAATTGTGTATAATTTTATCCTCGAATCATTCAAGTACTGCCCATTTAATCATGACATACATCACATTCCTTTGGTAATCATATGAATAGGAAGGAGTTTCATAGGATCTCCTGCCATTTGTTGGTGGCAGGACCAGGATTCAAACTGTGGGCTCCAGCTCCTACCACTTAAACCTGAGGATAGGTAACTCACAGGTCTGTCCAAGAACATCAGCAAAACCAATGATTAGCCAGGCATCAGTGGCTCTCAGCAGTCCTCCTTAAAACTTACAAGGCTGTTAAAGGAGGATCATGGTCAAAGTCACCCTAGGCAGGAAATTCCTTGAGACTCTTGTCCAACTTGTGCCAACAAAGCCAGAAATAAAGCCGTGTGGCTCCAGTGGTAGAGAGCTAGCCTTGATCAAAAGCAACTCACAGATTGTGACCATATCCTGAGTTCAAGGTCTGGGAACAAACAGACATACAGAACAATTTGTGCAGCCATCCGGCTAAAGCAGATCACCTACTTGTCCCCAACTGGCTTGGACAGAGTTCCGGGGAAAAGGGGCTGCCTTCATTTTGACTCCGCACATTCTTCCTGCATCACAGGATTCCAGCCACACCCCCATTGTTTCATGGTTCTTTCTGACCAATGGGATACAAGAATGGTGGCCACGCCCACATTCCATGCTGCCCAGTAGCACCTTGATTCCCTATTTGTTGACACCACTACCAGCAGTTGAGGAAGGTAGAGGTGGCTGAGTGGTGAGCAAGAGACTCTAGGCCTAGGAGGAAAGGCCTTCCTCAGGCCCATCATGTGCCTGCCTGAGCCCCGGCCCCGTCCTCCCCCCCCTTCCCCATGGAGCAGCATTTCAAACCTGGTGCTGCGGGCTCAGAACCATGGTTTCCTCAGGCAATGGTGCAATGGTGTGCCACGAGCCAGCTTGAGTCCCTGACCTGGTCCTGGCTCCCCTGCCCTCAGCTCAGGGCCTGAGTGTCTGTTATGCCTCTGCCATTGCTGCTTGCCCCACCTGGAGCTGCTGCCAACAGCTTCTGCCAGAAACACATGTGAGTGGCTGCCACACAGCCCTGCAGCCTGTGACCCCATATCCCCTCTCCTCCGACCCGGACCAGCATCTCCCCTGTGCCCCACAGTCTGGCCCACACCCTGCCACAAATGTGCCCCAGGGGTGGGGGTGGGTGTTGACCCGAGGATCCCACCCTCATCCCCAGCGGCTAGTCTCCAGGAAACGGGGAGATGGAGGTTTGGGTGAGGAGTGGGTGCCACAGATCCCCTGGCCTGGAGCAGTGGGAGCCACACTGCCGCAATCTGCGCCATTCCTCTCCCTGGTGGAAACCCGATGGCTTTAGTCAGAAGACAGACACCCTTGCTGTGTGAGCCCTTGTGTTGTGTGCTTGGTTAACCTTTCTCCTGAAAACAGAGAGACAGAGAGAGACATAGACAGAGAGACAGAGAGACAGAGAGATCATCTTTTTCCTTGTGCAGCCTGACTGTGCTCAGGTGAGTGATCAGTTGGCAATTTGCAAGTGCTGCATGGATTAGTCTTCTGTTACCGGTCTGGATGTTTGTGTGTGTGTGTATGTGTGTGTGTGTGTGTGTGTGTGTACAAGTGGGTTGTAACAAGGAGGATGAATGCTTTGGTAACTTCTACCTGCTAACTTTGGGGCATGCATGGGCTTCACAGCTGAGGTCTGGGGGCCTGGAAGGGTGAGAGGCTTGAAGGGGACACAGCACTGTTAAATTACAAGAATAAGGGATCTGTGTGCAATGGAGCTGTGTACTCCCTTGGGCCTGGTTGGTGGCATTGGGAGCTTGGGAGGGCCTGGGAGTGCCGCCTACAGGGGATGGCTTCCCAGGGGGACAGAGAGCATGACCAACACTTAGTAAGGATATGAGTTCTGCTAGTATGGAGTGCAACAGCATAGGTCAGAGTCTGGGTCTTCTCATCATGATGTCTGATGGGTGAGGCCAACCCTATTTTAAATATTGAACTGTGATCTTCAGATCACAGCCTCTTGAGTACCTAGGATTATAGGCATGAGCCTCTGGCACTGGGACGCTGGTTCTTTTTGGTATATTAGGGCTAGAGCTCAAGGCCTTAGGCTTGCCAGTCAGGTCTTCTACCTTGTGAGTCAAGATTTTCTGTCTTGGGCATTTCTGAGCTAGAGAATTAATATATGCTCAGGCTGGGCTGGATCATGGTCTTCCTATCTGTGACAGGCATGAGGCACTAGGCCCGGTCTTCTGTAGTTGGGATGGTAGATATGTAGCACCACGCTCAGTCATTGGTTTAGATGGATTGTCCACGGCAGCCGATTCTTGACCAGAGGTGAAGGTCTGGGTTGGACCTCGACCATTGGACTTCAATCTCCTCATGTGACAGTTGTGAGGAAACAAGGGATTAATACAGAGGGATCTCTGGAGCAGGGACAGGCACAGAGGGAGGGGTCATCTGATACTGTTCTTGACAATTCTGTGAGCATATGATAGGAAGATACCCGGAAAGATCTCAGATGGTGTGTCTTATTAATGGTGCAACAAGTATGGGATTGTGAAAAAAAACATGGCTCTCTCTTTATTACCCTATCCCCATGAGTAATGGGATCCTTCACTTTGTTTAGTTTTGAAGATGGTGAAACTGAGGCACAGAGAAGCCAGGTGACCTACTAATGATTCCCAGCTGACAGGAAGCTCAGCCTGACATCTCTGCCATGCTCCCTAAGACAATGGGTGCAATTCAGTCCACTTCTTGTGGTGGGAAATCCACTTATTTTAAGTCATGCGGCTTGAACTTTGGGCCTGGGGCAGCTTCCCGAGCTCCTCAGCTCAAAGCTAGCACTCTACCACTTGAGTCACAGCACCACGTCCAGTTTTCTGGTGGTTTTTGGAGATAAGAGTCTCACAGGTGTTCCTGCCCCAGCTGGCTATAAACCACGATCTTCATATCTCAGCCTCCATTGTACTTAGGATTATAGGCCTGAGCCACCGGCACCTGGCTTAAGTTTAATTCTGACCTTCTTTCTTTCTCTTTCTCTCTCAGGAACTGATTCAATGGGTGCTGGAGTAGGTGACCCAGCATCCCCATGTGGTTGGAACCAAGGTGGCCCTCACATTCTTGAGGTAGGCTGTGGGTCAGGAGCTGTCTCGCTCAGTGTATTGTACCAGCTCCATGAGGTAAGTCCCTCTGTGCCCTGGTTACACTGTGACAGTTATCCATTGTCCATCTAGCCTTACTGGACTCAGTATTGTGTTCAATGCTCTTTTCTCCCAAAAATTTCTGGTTAAAATTATGATACATTGTTACAGAATGAAAATTTAATGCCATCTTAAGAAAGTCATTTAGGGTTCTGGGAATGTGGCTTCATGGTATGGTGATTGCTTAGCATCCATGAAACCCTGGGTTCAATTCCTCAGTACCACAAATTTGAAAAGGAAACACTGGAAGTGGTCCTGTGCCTCAAATGGTGGAGGGTTAGCCTTGAGGAAAAAAAAAAAAAAGCTGAGGAATAATTCCCAAGCACTGAGTTTCAGCCCCAGGACTGCCAAAACAACAACAGCAACAACAACAATGAACATTTAGTTAGTAAATGCAAAATAAAGAACCCATACTTGGAATATATAATTGCTCCTTCCATACTGATACCTGACAATAGTCCCTAATTCATGTACTTTACCTGTGTTAGGATACTGTGTTGAAAAAAAATGTTTTGTTCATTAGGTCACAGCAATTAATGCCAGGAATGTGCTTAGAAATCAGGTGAAGATTAATTCTGGGAATTCAAAGATTCCAGGCTTTTGAGTGTGGTCACTGCTAATCACAATTAGAAGGGTAGGCTAAGTGAGATTTGGAAACTCTTTTGGCAAGTCATCGCACCAAAAGGGCAGAGGCTAATTAACAGTTGTGACAGAAGAGAAGGAATAATTCCAGATGGAAAGAAAAAATGATAGTAACTAAGGTATAGCAGAAACAGTTCTAGGGAACCATTTTTGGTTATTGAAGAACTAGTTATCAACTAGACTTATTCCTCATTGCATTTAGCATTCAAAATTTCCTAGGCTTGTTCTTAATCTCTGTGTGATAAATGTATCTCCTTCTATGCTGTTCTTTCATACCTGATCTCCTTTGCTTTCTAAAAATCTGTCTTTCTATATTTTCTATGAACATTTTATGATACTAAATACACCGACAAAGATGAAAGGATGCTAATGTAAGAGTCCCATAACTCATGAGTCATTAATGTAACAAAATGGGAAAGGAGGACATATTTATTGCTACCTCAATTCTGAAAAGCTTCAATGTCACATCATTTGGTTCAGATTTCCATTCTTTGTCTACATAGTGACATTAAGTGCACATAAATGCAAATATGAGCCGGGTGCTGGTGGTTCATGCCTGTAATCCTAGCTACTCAGGAGGTTGAGACCAGAGGATTGCAATTCAAAGCCAGCCTGTTCAGGAAAGTCCATGAAGCAATTATCTTCAATTAACCCCAGAACCCCGGAAGTGGTGCTGGAGCTAAAGTGGTAGAGTGCTCAAGTTTTACTGAAGAGCTGAGAGACAGTGCCCAGGATTAATGTTCAATCCTCACAACCAACAAAAATTGCAAATATGGCTTTAAATGTCTCCCAAAGGAATGATGAAGTCAATAGTAATCTTCCCAAATGATTTAGTAGTGCACCTTCTTTTGCTGAGTTATTTGTTATCGCTTCTTTGCTAAACATATTCTCTTCTTTAAAAATTGTCAAGTAGTAGCTTTGTAATAAACTTCATCTAATATTTCTTGGTTCAAAAGAGAAGTCCATACAGTTGATATCACTGAGGTTTCTTACTGTCTTAGTTCAAAGCCAACCCAGGCAAGAGAGTCTGTCAAACTCTTATCTGTAATTAAACACCAAAAAAGCCAGAAGTGGAGTTTTGGCTCAAGCATTGGAGTACTAGCTTTGGGCCAAGTGGGAAAGAAACACAACTGTTCAGGGACAGGGGCCAGTCTCTAACTTCAAGCCCCAGAACCAGCACAAACTAAACAAACAAGCAAACAAAACAAACCCTGGGTTTTTCTTTGGGACTCTCCTTAAAATAGTGGTAGTCCGAGAAGAGGCTGCTTTTGCTGATCATACTCACTGGATCCTGCTTTTTTGGAATCCTTATTGCTATGGAAAACTCAGGACCAGACTAAAGGAATTGATAACTGATTCCTGCAACAAGAGAATCATCTCAGGAGTGAAACATCCATCCATAAGATACTTTAAAACCTCCATATCTTTGTTTCTTTGCAGTAGAACATTTTTAAAACAAAGTTACTTCCTTTTGTTCTATACTGGCCTTCAAATGACATATTGTTTCCTTTTGTAATACTCTCAACCAGAAGTTTACAGACAAGTTTTATATGAGTAAAGGACACACTCAAAAAAGTCAGGGACAGAGTTTCCTCTCAGCCATGGATCCTTTTCTTGTACAGTAAAAAGGAAAGCAATAGTTAAATTGAACTTTGTCAATTCTCTATGTTCAATTCCTCTCCTGGGATCAGTTTCCACATCCAGTAACAGTTACTTCCACTTACTTCCAGTAACAATCTATGGTGCATCTCCAGAAAAAAATGAATGTTTTCTGGCTTCACTGAAATAGCACAAGGACACTTTTGGACATGAGGTAACACGTGTTTCAGAGACAATTTAGTAAAGAGAAATGAAATTTAAATTGCTTATAAATACATTATCCATGAGAACATTTTGTTCAAACTTCTTATGTGCTCTGTAAATTAAGGTGAATTTTAAATGGGAAGAAGGTTCTCAGATCATTTTTTGTGAGTCTATGTGCTGTGCATTAATTTCCCAAGTGTACATGAGTTAACAGTAAGAGAAACAATAGCAATTATAGGAGAAAAAGAAGTTCTGTGTTTATGTATAAGTGTTCAATACAATATAGAAGACTCTACAAATAAGAAAACATTGAAACAATAAAGCCATGTCCAGAATGTAAATTTATGGGAGTGATATAGAGAAAGATTACTGCTAAGTGGAACATGAAGCATGAGGCCAGTCCCTTTCTAAATCACGCTTGCTAATCATGTAAATGTGCAAAAATGAGAATGGAAGAATGATTCTGTTTCCAATGCAAGTCAGATATAGGAGAATAGACTTAACTGGAAAAAAAGAGTCCATCTTGAAAGAACAGGAATTATACTAGCAATGAACCTGGTGGCTAAGATCACATTTCTTTTCCTTTCCTTTCCTTATATTCTTTTTTTGTTGTTGTTGTTGTTCATGGCACTTGAAATATGGGAAAGGCGCTGTCCCTCTGAAATGCAGCCCAAGGCTAGAGCTCTTCCACTTGAGCCACAGTGCCACTTCCAGTTTTCTGGTAATTATTGGAGAAAAGAGTCTCCAGGACTTTCCTCCCCATGATGGCTTTAAACCCCAATCCTCAGAGCTCACAACAACTTGGTTTATGATCACATTTCTAACAGTGTACACTCAGGATATGTAATGTATATGTTCATCTATCTTTATATGAATTCTTGAGTTAACAATCTGGGCTACAGGTTTGACTTTATACTCACAAAAGTGTTTGAAGTTTAAAAGTTGATACTCCTGTAAAAATAAAACCTAAGAATGTAAAGGAGTCTGGGAAGTTCAATTTGCATCCAGCTTGGACAGTATAGGCTTTGAGACACTACCTATAGTTAACCAGCCAAAACCTGGAATACCAGTCAGAGCAAGATTGCTGAATAACAGCTTTAGGTTTTTGCATACATACAGACAGACATACAAATACACACAGAGGCACTTATGGGTGCACACAAAAATACACAAATGAAACAACTCTCAGAATATGTAGAAAACAATAGAAAATAGGTCCTGAGTAAGACTAGAATCAAGTGATAATTTTTAATATTAGAAAGACTTCAAGTAAACTTTCCCCCCAGAAGTTGAGAATATTACATAGGTAGTGACCAGAGATAGTAAGAGAGTCAAGCAATCATTTTTAACGGGATAGGATCCATGGTGGAATGAATCAGGGAACCCTGCAGGTACATCTGAAAATGTTCATATCCTGTGTCAAATGTTAAAACATCTTTGAAAACAGTACATAAACAGTCTGAGTATTCAGTTAGTGGATAACATCATAGGAGAAGTTCAGAATTGCTAGTCTGCTTCTAGATTAAATAAAAAACTATGGCAGGGCAATGTGCTACAAGCCTGGAATTCTAGCACTCAGACAGGAGGTTAGAGAGTGGAATTACATAATGATACCTTCCCTGGACCAAGTAGAATAATTTTATATCAGTAAAACAAACCAAACAACAAGAAAGGAATACACAGAAGTTTCGACTAATTTTGACATTGTTTTGAGAAGTCAAGTTTCCTATTGAATGCAACTCATATATATCCTCACTTGTGTTTTAAATGCTCTCATCATTACAGAACATTCCTAGATGCAAAATAGTTCATGATTCCCATCCAAAAATTTGCAAAAGTGAGTAAGCCTCATTCTGTTGGATTCCAAAAAAATGTTGAAGGATTACAAAAGCTTAAGTCTGGAGAAATAGCAAAGTTTGTCTAATGTAGGACTTTGTAGACCTTGTTAAATTAGAATTTACATTTAAAGTATATTTTTTGGATTTTTTTGTAATTTCATATTCTATAGAATACTACAAAATTCTTTTTAAGTAGAGGGATTAATTGAAAAATTCACAAATGATTCTGGCATTCTATTTGCCTAGATATTCTTTCAAGAGTGTTATAATTAGAACGTAGTTAATAGATAATTCCCACAGTTCATGTATACCATGTTAATGTGAATAATCTAGAAAGAGTTGCCAACAAATGGATGACATTAATTTATACATTTAGAAAAACCAATTTTTTAAAGGTTTGGTTTAATATGGTATGAAGAGAGTAATTGTGTGACATCTACTTTCTTCTACCAATATGTAACACAAGAAGCCATTTCCTTATTTACTTGCCTCTGTATACATGTAGAAAAATGCTAGGCTTGGGGTTTGTTTTCAGTTTTGTTTTTGTTTTATTGGTTCGTCCTAGAGCTTGAACTTTTGGCCTGGACAGTGTCTCTGAGCCTGTTTATGATCAAGGCTCATGCCCTACCACTTCATCCTCAGTGCCACTTGAATCTGGCTTTTGTGAAGAAGTTTTTTGGAGATAAGATTCTAAGAAACCTTCCTGTCTGGGTGGGCTTTGAACCATAATTTTCCTATCTTAACATCCTGAATATCTATGATAGTTAAAAAAGTATAAATATAAATAAAATTTGCAAGTTTTCTGATCTCAAGAATACCAGTGGAGGAAAAATGATGCAGGTCAGTTTATTGTGGTGTTCTTTTCAGAACAAGGAGGGCCTCACATTAGCAAAGGTGTAGTATTTTCTCAAAATAGAGATAAGGTATTCATGAAGTGAATTAAGGAATTTTAGGTGCCCCTTACAAGTTGGAAACTGTTGGGCTAGGATGACTTTATGGCATAAATCTTGAGATTGATGGTCATAGAAATAATAGCTTACTCTGATAAACAATTGCTTAATCTTGACGAATTAATTATTACACATGCTTCATAGTTTTATCCTCTATCATAATGTGGCTATTTTTCTGTTGACTTCTCAATCTGTAACACCCCATTGGAAACTACATCTATTGCAGAATTACATAACATGCAAACAGGTACTGTTTGAATCTCTGAGGAATGTTGAGAATTTAAAAATGAGTAGTTATAAGTCATGAGAATTTTGAAGAACACATATATTCTGTCCTCTTAAAAACTTACTTACTTTTAAAAGTTATGGGTTTCCATAGCACTAAACTGTTTTCTGTTTTAGAATGAGAAAACACTAAATTTATTCTTTTTTGAAAAATTTGGTAAGTATATTGTGAAAATATTGTCTAGTTGGATAGCATGCAAGTTGCTGACCCTCTGATAAAGAAGGGGTAATTAATTCAAATTAGATGCCAAATAGTATTGATTTTTAAAATATTACTACATAAAGAATATTATTTACTGTGCCAATACAGTGAAATTATATTTTACGCAACTTATTTTTTGAATTTTATTATCAAAGTGATGTACAGTGGGGTTACAGTAATTGTAAGGTATAAATCATAACTTTTCAAACTTGTTAACCCTCTGTCATTTTTCTCACAGTTTACCTTCATCCCTTCACCCCTCACAAGTTGTAATGTACATTTCCAACATATTGTCTTGTGAGTATTGCTACTGCATTGGTTTACCTTTTGTCCTTTGTCTCACCATTATGCTTTTCCCCTTCTTTTCGCTAATTAAGGTAAATGTATATACAATACAAAATTATATACAGCAGGGATAAACCATAGGGGGAAAACCCAAAGAAAACAGAAATCACATAGTTCATCAAAAACAACAACCACAAATGAAAAAATCTGGTTCTATATCTTGGAATTCATTTTGCTTAGCATCAGCTAATATGGTTATATATACACATAACAAAGCCACTGGAAAATAATAACTGCATGGATACTATATCATGAAAACAGCATGTTAACTTTTTCATGGTAAAGGTGGAATTAAGATCCATGAATTCGCGGTTCTGATAAAGGATTTTCAAGAGTTTTAAAGTTATGACAGGTAAATTTTAATTGTTCAAAATTTTAACAGCTTAGCCTATTAAGAAAATTTAAAATTGCCTGGAAGAATAGGCTTTCATGCAAAGAAATCCAAGGAGACTTGGTAGAGAGGGAGCAATGTGGATGAAGATGGCTCTTTTTCACACTAAAAAAACAAACCTGAGAAACCTTGTTGTAAATCCTGTAGGTTCCCTTGGAATTGTCCTTACCCAGGAACTATATTCTCACGGTTTGAACCAAGGTTGTATTGGAATTTAAATTCAAAGTTCTTAAAAAAAAAAAAGGCATCAAAATTTGTGAATTTACCTTTAATTACCAAACAGTAATTCTCTGAAAATGATAATTTGAGTCAAACTATTTAGGGAGAAAGTGCCCTTCACAATGAAAGAAGGTGTTGGGATTACACATTTTTGTTTTTAACACTTTCCACAATGTCTTTGGATGAAGACATTTTCTGTGAAACACAGAAAAAAATCTGATTTCTAAGTGGCTCACAAAAAATAATATCCTTATTAATATGAGATAGTGAAGACTTCTCTTATTACATATGCCAAAAAGTTCAGAAAAGAGTTGAGAAAATGGAAAAGTTAATTTAAAAAGTTTTCTTAGAAGACTTAGCTAAGCGTATTTTCTTCAGCAGTGAAAGGAGGCCAAAACTTTTTGATATAAATTGTGTTAGTATCTTTACTCCCTAAAGTGAGTTTACAGAGCCCATTTGGCTCATTACAATGCAGAACTGATTGAATGAAGACATGAAAAAAATTCCACATCCAAATGAGGCAATTAAAGAGTTTTAAAAGAGAAATAATGAAGATGTAGCTGTGTGGAGCCCGTATAGTCCTTCAGGTTCACTAGACATGAAGCCAAGAAGCTGTGATTAATTGGAATTCCGGCAAGAGCTAAGAGGAGGACATAGAAGTAGGACATAAAAGCATTGTCCTTTTGTAACAGACACTGTCTTCCAAGGTATGGGTGATTAAACTCTATTCTCCTCCATACATCTTGGTGAATAAATGCAAGACCAAGAGAAAAATAATCTATTGAAATAATTTTGCATAGAATAACTTCACTGTTCCTGATATGGTATCTAAGGAGAATCTTAAGAGAGAAGATAAAAGTGCAGTGTTTTTTTTGTTTTCTATAAGCATCTTGTTAGCAAAATATATCTTTGAGGTTAGACAATTCTGATTGAACCAACAAGTGATGGAGTACTTATTTTTGTGGGAACTTTAGACACAAGAAGTCTTTCAAGGTAAAAGAAAAAAAATATAGCCAAATATTTGTGATCACAGCTTCTTGGACTGTTTTCTGGAGACAAAGTTTTACATTAAATTTCTCCTCATTAACGTAGATGTTGTTTCATGGCAACCAAATGCAAGAGGGAAGTTTAATGGACTCACTTGGCCAATTAAACAGCATGAAAGAAGAAAATGGCAAATAATATTTAGTGAATTACTTTGCCAGAAGAAAGAAGGAAAAATATAATTCAAAATCAATTGACTTAAAAGAATGAAGAAAGAGTAGTGAAGAGAGATTACAGAAAATAGTATTGTTTTCTCTCCAGTGGAGTAATGGGTTCTTGATCTTGTTTCTTCCATTCTATCCTCACAAGCTACCAAATGTGTCTCAGGACTGGATGATCCATTTCACACAGAAAACTCGTAGAAGAAAGATACTATTTGCAGCAGATGTAGGTGATTTATAACCTTAGACAATCTATTTAATTCTGTTCAAAATTATCCCCTATCCCAAACTTCCCTCTTTGAACAGATTTGTTTGCTTTTCCCAAGATTGTCCTTCATTAACTGATCAAAATTTTGAGAGGTCATATTCATACTTTCTGGAGATATCTGATGGTTGTGATTTTTGAGTGTTTTTTTGTTTCTTGTGTTTTTAAACTGAATTTTAAAAGGTTGTGCAATTGTTTCACAATTAAATATATACATCGAAGTGTCCAATGCTCCTAGATCGGAGTCACTCCTTCCATCATTCTCAACCAACCCTGTCTCCAAGATTTATTTTCAATTTACCACTTCCTTTATCATGTGTGTACATTGAGTATTCTAGCTGTACTTGCCCCTTGTTCATTTTTCATTCATTCTATGTCTTTACTATAATTCCTCTCTGGTTTCAACTTCCTGATAGTCATTCTGTTAAACTCTCTATTAATACTTTGAAAGGTTTATATACATTCCATGGACTTTCAATCATGCATATTCTTGAACTGATGTCAGCTGTTATTTCCATAATTGATTGATCTGCAGCAACAATTTGCAAGACTGGAGACGTGAAGCACCTAAACATGATTTCATTCTCATCCATTTCGAAGATTAATCTTTAGTCAAAAAGAAAGTTAAACATGGCTTAGAATGTATTCCTAACTACAAATTTTTATAAATGGCTTTGTACAATGGTGTGATTCTTTTGTTTTACGTGGAATAATATTTTCTACTACCTATAAGTTTTGGAAAAAGAAGAAAATTACAGTTTATTCCGAGAGGAATATGATAGGAATAGAAGACAGATATTATGTTTGTCATATCTCTGATGAGTACACCTATTCAAGACTTAATGTTATATTTCTCACTATGTTAGACAATGGGAAAACATAAAATAACATATGATAAGACAACTATTTGTGACTTTTTAAAATGTACCTTATTAAATGATGAAATTTATTAGCTAACGTTTGGGTTTGAAATTTAGGAGGCTGATCTATTTAACACATTTCTGGAAGGCCCTTACTGAAAAACACAAATTGTGGGTGGTACTATTTCTACACTTTAATGAATGATTGAACGTGTTTGGCATTAGTGCTGTGTAAATAATTGAACTCTATTGTAACTTGCTCCCTACACTTGAAAAACTTGTAATGTCACTAAGCATCATCAACTTGTCAAATGTTATTTTGGCGAATGTGATTTTAAAAAGTTTATTTGAAAAGGAATACACTTTCAGGAGAGTCAATGTAGATTATCATTGGTTTGAGAGTGACATTTTTATACCACAGAACCATGTTGTACTGAAGTCCCAGTGTTTTGAAGCACTCCTTAGTGCTTCAAATGTTTTTCTGAATTACATTTGACCTCTAAGTCAAGTTTTCCGGGCTTTGGTAGACCAATTATGGATCTATCTTTCAAGGAAAAATTTTTTGACCCACTTATGTTGGAATAAAATCTTTCATTAATCATAGGGGAGGGGTATTAAATACAAGCTTAAGACACTTTGTGAACTTGTTCACTCATATGGGCTGGTCATCTATAAGTTGAATGTTTGAATTACAGTACTTTCTCTCAAATTTTGTTATCTCATCCTTCATTTTAATTTGCCTTGCATTTCACAATTGCTTACTGCTAATTCCTGCATCTCAAAGAATTGGGGCCCTGAAATATAGGAAATGAGAAATTGAGATGGTCCTTCAATTACTTTGTGTTGACATGTTGCATGGGCCTTGGTGAGAAGTCTTGCCCCTGTTATCTGGGAACCTAGGACGCATGGGTACTGCAGAAGAATAATGTGTTTTAGACATCTTAGCAAAATTTGGGTATAATCCGTAGGAATGCTTCAGAAATATGGAGAAAAACATTTTGGGACAAGCAAGTTAAAGCAATAAACAGAGCAGCACAGTAAAATCCATTATAGATTAGAGGAAAACATTGTTTTTTTTCCATGTGGATTCAGAAGACCAAGAACAGAATGTATCACAAGTTTATGCTAAAGATATTGCATTGATACTTTTTATATTCTAATATATATTTTAAACTTAATTATTTTTATTCCAATTCTATTTATTGGAATAAATTGCTGCGGACCGGCTCTGTCGGGACAACGGAGGACACCTAGTGGAGGAACTGGAATAGGTGGGGAGATGGCAAACAGACAACTCACACACAAGAGGAGTGGATGCTGAGTGCCATTTAATGCAGAGGATAACAAACTTTTATAGCAAAAAGTCTACATAAGAAAGGGCAGAAGGTTACACAATCTTGCTGCATGGCTTCATTTTTGTTTGGTCACCAGCTGGTCACCTGATAGGCACTTGTTTCCGGCTTATCTCTAAGAAATACAATGGGTTTCGATGTTTGTCACCAATTAACCATTACCTATGTTTATACAGGCCTTAACTGTCCCATAAGATCTTTCCTGTTTCTTCTTTAATAGTAAGCGCCATGGAGGCCTAGATCTAGCAAGTCTCTTAGTAAATAAAAGAGATTAGCAGGAAACACTTTCTCCTAAATAGTTATCCCAGCAATTGCTATACATTCTTTCTGTTCTTGCCGAGCCTACAGCTTCCTGTAAATCTCTTACAAACAATTCCTTCTGCTGAAGTGATATCGTGAAACCCCCAATACTTTTGTATGTACTTATGACTTGTCTACTAGCCACCATAAGAGGGGTTTCAGGGTAGCACTTAACTCTGGTGAGTTAGTCATATTTTTAAGGCACTCATCAGATATGGGAGTCGTCAACACTCTTAAGAAAGAGCTTTAAATAAAGGAATGTTGAGCATGAGTAAGTACAAAGAGCAGTAGAAACAGTAAAAGTTTAATAGGCACTCTTATACAGTGAAGAAAAGAAAAGGAGAAACACATCTTTCCCAGGGGTTTTCCAGCCTTTCCAGGAGTAGGCCTCTTTGAAGCCCTATTCTCCGAGGTAGACTTCGGTGAAGTCCCAGTACTCAGAGATAGGTTTCTGTAAAGCCCCATTCTCTGAGGTAGACTTTGGTGAAGTCCCAATACTCAGAGATAGGTCTCTTTGAAGCCTCATTCTCAGGTCTGAAAGCTGGTTTCCCATGCTAAGCAGACTCCACTGGAGTAGGTGTGGCAATAAATAAATATCAATTTATTTGTGAAATTATCAACTAATTCTAGTAAGTTTCACTGTGTGAAATATAAAATCAGCACATATAAATATAAAATATATAACTATATATACTATAATTAAAAGGCACACGTTTTGCATTGTTCTGTTGTAGTTACTGTATCAAAGGCAAATCTGTTTTAAAGTATTAATCCATTATCTCTACCTCAGTGTTTGATAGAGTTAGACCTAAGGCTTTACCATTTGTAGATTTACAGCATGGAGGCAATAGGAAACTCTGTGATTAAAGCATTATCAATTTAATGCCTAATAACGAGGAGAAACATATGGACTTCTCCTGCAACTATGAAAATATTTGGTGATAAAAAGGCAGTAGTGTAAGTTCCTGCCTGGTTGGATGGTAGACAGGCCAGGACATTAAGTAATCATGCATACCAACAATTTTTTCACCTTCTTTGCTTCAGCTACTTTTGAAATGGAAGGTATAATAAACAATTATATTTTGATAAAATACCTTCTAGTCTGAACAGTTCTGTTTGAACTGTTCATCTCTCTATGATCTCTTGTAAACAAGATTAGTTTTGTTCCAGTAAGACAATCTATGCTGTCAGGGTAAGATATTCTGGTTGGTCTGTTCCCACATGGCAGAAGGATAAAGGCTCAGGTAGACATTTGTGCCAGTAACACCTCATTTGGGAAAATGTCAACTGAAGAAGTTTAGCTCTTAAGCAATGCTTACTTTGAATCCATTATGTCCACAGAGCTAACACAGTTGGATAAATAAGTACTTGAAAAAGCCATCACCTTTGGGCCTATCAATAAATAATTGAGTGTACGATCAAATTCCAAATCAAAAGACTTAAGATAGTCATTGACAAAAAAATTTGCAAATGTGAGCAATAGATTGATCAATATAATTTTTTCCACTATTCACAGAATTTTAAGGAAATAAGATCGATAGCATTGTTAGGAACAATAAGGTTTACTTGTTACTAGTAGGCACCCATAGATATAAGCCTGAATAAAGATTGCATCATTAACTACTTAAATTTAGAGGATACTACATGCTTCAGCAGCACGTATACTGAAATTAAAATGCAAAGATTAACATGGCACTTGCACAAGGATAATATGAAAATTTGAGTAATATTCCATATTTTCATTCTTCAGATGCAAGAAATGAAAAACAGTTATTAAAAAGTTGATTACAAAATTACAAGTATAACAATACACGTAATTCACATAATTAAATTTAGTTTGACATCAGTGTATTAAATCTTCACCACAGAAAGGCATCTACATAGCATAAACTTTACAAAACTTTTCAAATTAGACAACATTGTCATTTTATCCCAAAGAAAAATAATATTAAGACCTAGAAAAAAAAAGGAATCAAACTGTTTCTATATGGAATGCAACCGGAAAGGACACATTAAAGAACCTATATATTATTAAATAATGTAGAATACGAAGTATATCTAAGAGAAAATAAAATAAATTATGAACATTATGCAAACATAGAATATAGAATATTTTAAAATATACTTTTTCAGACAAGCACCAGAAATATTTTATCTTCTGTACTACTCATTTCAACAGATAAGTTAAAATTATTTCTGATTAAAAATCACAAACTCTGAAGAAATCATTATACAAAAAACTATTGAATACATTTTGACATCCAATGCAGACAATTCACTTGGAAGAATTCTGCAGAATCCATGAATTTTTACAGTAAAATATTGGTGTTGCCGGGCACTGGTCTCTCATGCCTATAATCCTAGCTACACAGGAGGCTGAGATCTGAGGATCATGGTTCAAATCCAGCCTGGGAAGGAAAGTCTGTGGTACTCTTCAATAAACCACTAGAAAACTGGAAGTGGAGCTGTGGCTCAATTGGTAGAGCTCTCACCTTGAGCTGAAGAGCACAGGGATAGCTCCCAGGCCCAGAGTTCAAGCCCTATGACAGACCAAAAAAACAAAAAAGATATTGCTCTTATTTGGATTGTGAAAATATTTTGTAGGGACACAAAAGATGGACTTGCATTTTTGAAATTTAAGAAACATAAGCCGACCATTAGGACTTAGGTGAACAATTTGTACAGCCTTCCACAACTTCATAGAGGTAGTGATACATATTTATACTTTTGGCAATATCAAATGCAGTTTCTTCTATGTTGTACTTCAGGCCTGGTTTTATATAATGGTTCAACAAAAGGAGATCCAGCATATCTTTGCTATCTCAATTCTCAGCAGCAAGATGTAAGGGGGTCTTCAGTTTGGGCATTGGTTTCTGTATCATGATGAAGTAAGAAAGAAGCCACTCTGATATTATTCCACATATATGCACTGTGCAGGGGTGTCCAGTCATCTACAGTTATTTCATGTGCCGCTTGAGACACCAACTCACTGACAATGTCTAAGTGTCCACTGTAGGCTTCTCGATGAGGAGGGGTATACTCATAGGCATCCCTACTATTCACATGAATGGCCTTTTGGGAAAGAAATCTCTGTACTGTAGTAAGCCTAATATTTTTGGCAGCCCAATGAAGAAATTTGCTTGGATCCTTCTCCACTTTTTTTCTTGCAATTGATATCTTTCCTTACTTTTTTATCTTGTTCCTCATATTCTTAAGAATTGCGTAACCAGAGACTTTGAGTGCCAGTGGGAATGAGGTGTCCATGTATTTCCCTAATAGTTCACATTGGTTGAACTCATCAGAAATATCCAGTGAATTTTCTTCATCTGTTGATTCACCATTTCTCTTTTTCCAATTTTACTATTCGAAATTATTCTAACTGGAGAGTAGGGAATTGATGGAGAGCAGAGGAAAGATGTTATTCCGTATTCAAATGTACACACTGAAAATGAGGACAAGTGATGTCTTCATGTGCAGCTTATTCTAGGAATGAGAAAATAGGAAATAATGCCTTCTATATAAATGATTTGGGAAATGGCAGAGCAAAAAGTGAAATGCAGCAACCAAAAATATAAAAGCAAAATAAATTAGGATAATTATGGAGCAATCATATTATCTATCAGAACCAAGAAAGGGAGAGACAAAGAGAGAGACAGATGTGTAATGACCTAGCTTGCCACAAAATCCATTCCTCTGATCAATTAATAGAGCAAACAAAGTATTATTTTTTTAAAAAGATGGGAGTTCAGGAAGATGGCGGAGCAGAAGCTGGAAGCTAAACAAGCTCTCGCATAGAAAGCAGTTTTAGAGTTACAGTGAACAGTCCTAAACCAGAGAATCACACCAAGTGTGCCTTCACGGACAGAGAATTAGACCAGAGAGAGAAAACACAGCCAAGGACACAGCTCTGAGCACTTGCCAGCAGCCGCTGCGGCGGCGGCAGCGGTGGTGGCAGCGACTACAGCCGCCATACTGAATCACAGAGAGTCCGGGACAAAGGAACCAGACAGGTCAGGCAAGCAGATTCCACTCAACACCAGCAAGAACCGACAAGGAGAAGAAAAATTCATCTTGCAGTTCAGAGACCAGGGACGACCCAGGAACCAAGATTTGGCGTGAGTAGAAGCCTAACATCCTCACTCCTTCTCAGGGAACAGAGTAGGGAAGGCTACCCCTCCCTCCCCTTCGGTACCGGAAATCACCATCTTGGATACCAACAAAGCTTGGCGGAGCTGCTAGCTCCAACTGAGGCCTTGGAATAAATCTAGAGTAATCTAGCAGGTCACAAGAGCCTAAACTGACCTGCCAGGCTGAGCTCCACCCAGGGAAAAGTCACCCACCTCGGGCGTGAGCCCCAAGAGTGGCTTCCTCCACTGGGTAATCAGAGCCAGAGGCTGCCCCTCCCTTTAGCAGCCTCGACGATCAATTGAAATTCAGTAAACAGAAACCCTGAGAGTGGCTCCAGGCTGGGCTCTGTGAGTTTCTCACAAACCAGCCCCCAGCAAAAGCTACTGTTTGCTGAAAGGCCTCAACTCTACTCAGAACCTAGCCTCATCACAGCATCTCCAAACTCGAGGAAAAAGCCATCTCCCACTTTTGTGATACTCAAAGCTGATCTCCCTCCCATTGAACTAACCTAGGAGGAGGATCGGAAAACATTGGGGAAAGCAGAGCATTTTTCTGCCTATTCAAAGAAACTGACTTAAGTAACCAACCAAGCCACAGGAACACAAGCAGACCAGAGACTCCAACAAGAGTCTGGTTACAGACACAAGGGAGATACAGGATTTTTCCCACCCCTCCCCAAAAAATAAAGAATTTTTTTGTACCTTTTAAAAAATTTTTTTTTCTAAAATTTTTTTTAATCTTTAATTTTTACCTTTTTTGAAAAAAATTTTTTTCCAGTAATTTTTTTTTCTCTTAGAATTTTATTGTAGGGGTATAAGTTTGTGTGTTTTTCTTTCTTTTTGTTTTTGTTTTTGTTATTTTTTGTTTAGTTTTGTTTTTTGTTTACTTCTACTGAACTTCTGATCTTTTTTCTTTCTTTCTTATCCTTTTTTTCCTGTTCTTCTCTTTCGTTCTTTTTTATGTGACTTATTTGCTGTTCTGCATATCCTCAAATAACCCCGTAGTGGATTATGAGACCTTATTCCCCATTGTGTGCACACTTAATAGACAAATTTATTACTCAATTCAAAACCTCTTAGACTTAAATTCCTTAATAGCAGTACTACCTCTTTATACCTATATAATATTTTAAGTATTTTTATTTTTAAGTTTTTCACATCTCCTTTATATCCCTCCCCTTCTCTCATTATATTCATGTTCTTCTCTGGATAGATTGTTTTTCAATCTGAAAAATAGTTTTAATTTTTACCTTTTTATTTTTTTCTGGTCTCTTTTTGTTGCCTTTCCCTTTCTTCTTTTTTTCTCTCTCTCTACTTTCATCCTATCCAACCTATTTCCTGCTTTGAGATTAGGACATAGTTAACACTCCCTGTGTCTTCCCACATCACTCTATTCCTATATTTTACCCACATCTCTTCCTAAACCTAATAATTTGTGGTTTACCAAATTCTTCTAAGGGGTTCGTAGCATATTAATATACAGTTGTTTGATCTTGAATAGATGTATCTGATGAACTAAATTATATCTGTATACTATTGACTGTGCAAATACAGACTTTGGTTGATGCTTGCCTTAAGGTAGTGTTCTAGCACAAAACTGGTGTTAATTTCATCACAAATGGGCACAGTAAGCCAGAAAAAACACAAGAAAAATGGCAAGTCCGGTATCTCAACTCCCACTCATGATAATCAGGGGACAGAACAGATAACGAATAATCCAGAGGAGAGTTCCTAAATAGCTCTACAAACACTGCTGGCAAACATGATAAATGAAAAGATTGAAAACATACAAAGGACACTTTATGAGCATGATAGGGAGAGAGATGAGGCAATCCAAAAGTTTATACAGGAATATCATGAGCGTGAGGAAGCTACTCAAAAACTGATACAGGATTTGCGTGAGCAGCTTGAGAATACACAAAGAGAAAGGCAGGAATGGCATGAGCAGGCTGAGAACACTCAAAGAGAACTACAGGAATGGCATGAACATGAGGAAGCTAAGCAAAGAGTAATACAGGAATTGAGAGAGCTGGAAGAGAATACACAAAGATCACTAAAGGCATTCATGGAATCCATTAACAAAGAGTTGAAGGAAGTCAGGGAGACCACAAAGGGAATGCTGAATGGAACCCAACAGAAGGAATGGGAGTCCAAGGAAACCATAACCAATCAACTAAGTGATTTGAGAATAAACACTGAACACCAAATTAAGGAAGTAAAGAATTTCATACAAGATGTAAAACAAAGCAACAAAGAATTTGAAGCCATCAAAGATGACCAACTAGAAGGAACAGAAATAAAAAAAACAAAGTAGAAAGTATCGACAGCAGGTTAGACCATAAAGAAGATCGAAACTTGGGGACTGAAGACAGCCTGGGCATTATAGAGAAAGAACATACAACCAACCAAGACAAGTCCAAGAAATATGAGAGATCTATCCAACACTTGGAAGACACCATCAGAAGGCCTAATCTAAGGATAATGGGTGTAGAGGAGGACATAGAAACAGAAGTTAATGGTATAGGAAACTTGTTTAGCAGGATTCTAGCAGAGAACTTCTCAAACATGCAAAAAGATAGGCCTATTCAAGTTCAAGAAGCTTTTAGAACTCCAAATAGAACAGACCAGAATAGGACATCCAACCATCACATTATAATCCACACAGGATCAATTCAGAACAAGGAAAAGATCCTTAAAGCTGTCAAGGAGAAAAGATTAATCACCTATGAAGGGAAATCAATCAGAATGATCTCAGATTTCTCAGCAGAGACAATCAGAGCAAGAAGAGCCTGGAATGATGTATGCCATGCACTACAAACAACTATCAACCAAGAATACTGTACCCAGCTAAACTCTCCTTCATAACTGAAGGCCAACTAAAAACCTTCCATAACAAAGAAAATTTGAAACAATACATCTCCACCAAACCAGCCCCACAAAAGATTCTTAAAGACGTCCTACACATAGAAAACCAACAAGACCAAAATAAAGGCCAGGAAACTGCACCTAAACTGAGAATCCAAGAACCATAAGAAGAACCCAGTTTTTGCCATCCCCAAGAAGGTGGATAACATGGCAGGAACTCCCCAATACCTCTCAGTCTATCTCTTAACATTAACGGTCTTCACTCTCCAATTAAGTGATATTGACTGTCTTGTTGGATTAAAAAACAAGATCCTTCTATCTGCTGCCTTCAGGAGTCACATCTTGCCCCTAAAAACAAAACATTTTCAATGTTAAAGGCTGGAACAAAATTTTCCAAGCAAACGGCCCCCCTAAACAGGCGGGAGTGGCAATCCTTATAGCACACAAAATAGACTTCAAATTAAAATTCGTGAGAAGAGCTAAAGAAGGTCACTACATACTAATTAAGGGATCTCTCCTTCAGGAGGATATTACAATTCTACATATCTATTCGCAAAAAAACGGAGCACCCAAATTTATCCATGAAACACTACTTTCCCTCAAATCCCACGTATCCAAAGACATTTATTGTTGGGGATTTTAACACACCACTCTCCCCACTAGATAGATCAACTCGGTAAATCTCAACAGAGAAACCGCATATCTAAACAACTGCATAGATCAACTATATTTAACAGACATCTACCGAATATTTCACCCAACAGCATCAGAATACACGTTTTTATCAGCAGCACAAGGAACATTTTCTAAAATATACCACATTTTAGGCCACAAAGGAAACTTGTCCAAATTCAGAAACATTGAAGTTATACCTTGCATTTTCTCTGACCACAAGGGAATAAAATTAGAACTCAACCCCAAAAGCCACCAACAAAGACCGGAGACACTTGGAGGCTGAACAACACACTGCTGAATCTCGAGTGGGTCAAGGAAGAGATTAGAAAGGAAATTCCAATGTTCATGCTATTCAACAAAAATGAGCACATAAATTACCAGCTCCTCTGGGACACAGCCAAGGCAGTACTCAGAGGCAAGTTTATAGCTCTCAGTACCTACATCAACAAATTGGAGAGATCTGAAACCAACAATTTAATGAGACATCTGAACCTCTTTGAAAATGAGGAGCAAGATAAACCCCAATCCAGTAGACTGAAAGAAATAATTAAAATTATATCACAATTAAATGAATTAGAATCCAAAAAATTATAGAAAGAATCAAGAAAATGAAGAGTTGGTTCTTTGAAAAAGTTAACAAAATTGACAGATCCTTAGCAAATCTTATCAGAAAAAGAAGAGAACACACCCAAATAAATAAACTCAGAGATGAGAATGGAAACAACACCACGGAATCAGCCAAGATTCAGAACATTTTAAGGGAATAATTCTCAAAACTTTAGGCTAATAACTTTGAGAACTTGGCAGAAATGGACCTATTCCTAGCAAATATTGACATGCCAAAACTAAACCAAGATGAGTTACACCAGTTTAACAGGCCCATACCAAGCATTGAAATAGAAACAGCAATAAGAGGCCTCCCAGCTAAGAAAAGTCCAGGACCAGATGTTTTTACAGCGGAATTCTACAAGGCCTTTAAAGCAGAGCTCACACCAATACTCATCCAACTCTTCAATGAAATTGAAAGAGAAAGTTCACTACCGAACACATTCTATGAAGCCATCATAATCCTTATCCCAAAACCAGGCAGGGACTCATCAAAGAAAGAGAACTATAGAACCATTTCTTTGATGAACATTGATGCAAAACTTCTCAACAAAATTTTGGCCAATCGACTTCAAAAATTCATCCAAAAAATCTTACACCATGATCAAACAGGATTCATTTCAGGGATGCAAAGCTAGTTCAATATATGCAAATCAATTAATAGTATTCATCACATCATCAGGAGCAAGGATAAGAACCACATGGTTATCTCAATAGATGCAGAAAAAGCATTCGACAAGATCCAACACCCCTTTATGATGAAGGTTTTGGAAAAATTAGGAATCCATGGAACATTCCTCAATACAATAAAGGGTGTATATGACAAACCTAGAGCCAGCATTATACTTAATGGTGAAAACCTAAAGCCATTTCCTCTTAATTCAGGAACAAGACAAGTATGTCTATTCTCTCCACTTCTCTTCAACCTAGTATTAGAATGCCTAGCTACAGCAATAAGACAAGATGCAGACATAAAGGGGATCCAAACAGGGAAAGAAGAAATAAAACTATGCCTCTTTGCAGATGACATGATCTTGTATTTAAAGAATCCCACAGACTCCACTCCCAAATTACTCAAGCTGATTCAAAACTTTGGAAAAGTGGCAGGGTATAAAATTAACCTTCAAAAATCAATGGCTTTTCTGTATGCCAACAATGAGAATAGTGGGGATGAATTTAGGAAAGCAACTCCATTTTTAATAGCCCCACAAAAAATAAAATACCTAGGAATTAACTAAACCAAAGAAGTGAAGGACTTCTATGATGAAAACTTTAAAAACTTGAAAAAGGAAATCAACACAGAACTTAGAAAATGGGAAAAACTCCCATGCTCCCGGATTGGAAAGATCAATATCTGGAAAATGGCAATACTTCCCAAGGCTATCTACTAATTCAATGCGATACCTATCAAAATTCAAACCTCATTCTTCAAGGAAATAGAACAGGCAATTCAAAAATTCATATGGAAAAAGAAAAGACTCCGAATAGCAAAAACGCTACTCAACGGAACGATCCCTGCTGGAGGAATATCAATACCAAATTTCTAACTCTTCTAGAAAGCCATAGTAATCAAAACAGTTTGGTACTGGCACAAGAACAGACCTCAGGACCAATGGAATAGAATTGAAAACCCAAAAATGATCCTACAGACCTATAGCCATCTAATCTTTGATAAGGGTGCTAAAAAAAATAGAATGGGAGAAAGACAGCCTCTTCAGTAAATGGTGCTGGCAAAATTGTTTAACTACTTGTACAAAACAAAAGCTAGATCCTTATATATCACCCTGCACAAGAATCAACTCCAAATGGATCAAAGACCTCGGAGTCAAAGCAGACACTCTGAAAACATTACAGGATGGAATAGGAGAAACTGTAGCTCTCCTTGGCGCAGGCCAAAATTTTCTTAATAGACACCCGGAAACACAACAAATCAAAGAAAGGTTGAACAAATGGGATTGCATGAAGTTGCAGAGCTTCTACATGGCAAAGGACATAGCTAGCAAGATCAATAGAAAGCCCACAGATTGGGAGAAGATCTTCACTAGCCATACAACGGACAATGGTCTCTTATATAAAATATACTTGGAATACAAAAAAATTAAATCTCCCAACAACAAATCCTCAAAGAAACAACTGCCCAATAAATAAGTTGTCTAATGACTTAAAGAGAAACTTCTCTGAAGAAGAAATAAGGATGGCCAATAGAAACATGAAGAAATGCTCAACCTCCCTAGCCATAAAAGAAATGCAAATCAAAACATTGAAATGCCACCTCACCCCATTTAGAATGGCATAAATCAAGAACTCTAATAACAATAGATGCTGGAGCAGATGTGGATAGAAGGGAACCTTACTTCATTTTTGGTGGGAGTGTAAACTTGTTCAACCACTTTGGAAATTAGTATGGAGGTCCCTCAAAAGACTCCACATAGAGCTCCCCTATGACCCAGTAGTCCCACTTTTGGGCATTTACCCAAATGTTTACAAACAAGACCATACTAAAGCTACCAGCACAACTATGCTTATTGCAGCATTATTTACTATAGCTAAGGTCTGGAACCAACTCAGATGCCCCTCAGTAGATGAATGGATCAAGAAAA
The DNA here is from genome assembly GCF_019054845.1 of Dipodomys spectabilis. NCBI lineage: Eukaryota > Metazoa > Chordata > Mammalia > Rodentia > Heteromyidae > Dipodomys > Dipodomys spectabilis. The sequence goes on along the minus strand of NW_024870872.1, from coordinate 526,150 downwards.
TGTGGTATATATACACAATGGAATTCTATGCCTCCATCAGAAAGAATGACATCGCCCCATTTGTTAAGAAACGGAAAGACTTGGAAAAATTATATTAAGTGCAGTAAGCCAAGCCCAAAGAAACATAGGTCCCATGATTTCCCTTATTTGCAATATCTAGTATATGTATGAGTTTAGCCGAAAAGGTCAGATATGGTGATGTTAGGAAAATGAACCCTAAGGTATCTATTTTAAATGTTCTTTTTTCTTCATGCATTTGTTTCTAACGCAATTTTAAGATTATTTTTTTGTTGCTTTGTATGCCTCTTCCCCACAGTATAACCCCTGCTTTCACTTTATTTGATGTCGCTATAATTTGTGGAGGGGAAGGGGAAAAACAAGTCGTTTATAAAAGTATACAGGTTGTCCTGTTGCAACAATAAGAAGTACAAGTTGTCATGTCGAAACGAACTTTACAATTTGGGAGGGGGGAGGGTTGGGTGGGGGGAAGAGAGGATGGGAATGGATGGGAAGGGTAAACAAAGGAGGAGGCTACAATGCTTGATAAGAAATGTACTCACTATCTTGCCCATGTAATTGTAACACACTATTTAGAGAAGAACATGAATATAATGAGAGAAGGGGAGGGATATAAAGGAGATGTGAAAAACTTAAATATAAAAATACTTAAAATATTATATAGGTATAAAGAGGTAGTACTGCTATTGAGGAATTTAATTCTAAGAGGTTTTGAATTGAGTAATAAATTGTGGATTAAGTGTGTACACAATGGGGGATAAGGTCTAATAATGGACTACGCGTTTATCTGAAGATGTGCAGAACAGCAATTAAGTCACATAAAGAAGAACAGATGAAAAGGATAAGAAAGAAAGAAAAGAGTTCAGAAGTTCAATAGAGCTACACAAAAAAACAAAACAAAATAACAAAACAAAAAAAAAGAAAGAAAAACATACACACACTTATACCCCTAAAATAAAATTCTAAGAGGAAAAGAAAGATTACTAGAAAACATTTTTTTTTCAAAAAAGGTAAAAATTAAAGATTAAAAAACAATTTTAGAAAAAAATTTTTTTTATAAATGTTACAACAAAAAAAAATTTCTTTGATTTTTTTGGGGAGGGGTGGGAAAAATCCTGGGTCTTCCTTGTGTCCATAACCAGCCTCTAGTTGGAGTCTCTGGTCTGCTTGTGTTCCTGTGGTTTGGTTGGTTACTTAAGTCAGTTTCTTTGAACAGGCAGAAAAATGCTCTGCGATCCTCCTCCCAGGTTAGTTCAATGGGAGGGAAATCTGTTTTGAGTATCACAAAAGTGGGAGATGGCTTTTTCCTCGAGTTTGGAGATGCTGTGATGAAGCTAGGTTCTGGGTAGAGTTGAGGCCTTTCAGCAAACAGTAGCTTTTGCTGGGGGCTGGTTTGTGAGAAACTCACAGAGCCCAGCCTGGAGCCACTCTCAGGGTTTCTGTTTACTGAATTTCAATTGATCGTCGAGGCTGCTAAAGGGAGGGGCAGCCTCTGGCTCTGATTACCCGGTGGAGAAAGCCACACCTGGGGCTGGCACCAGAGGTGGATGACTTTTCCCTGGGTGGAGCTCAGCCTGGCAGGTCAGTTTAGGCTCTTGTGACCTGCTAGATGACTCTAGATTTATTCCAAAGCCTGAGTTGGAGCTAGCAGCTCCGCCGAGCTTTGTCGGTATCCAAGATGGTGATCGCTGGTATGGAGGTGGGGGAGGGGTGGCCTTCCCTCCTCTGTTCCCTGAGAAAGAGTGAGGACTTTAGGCTTCTACTCACGCCGAGTCTTTGTTCTTGGGTCATCTCTGGTCTGCGAACTGCAGGATGAATTGGTCTTCTCCTTGTTGGTTCTTGCTGGTGTTGAGTGGAATCTGCTTGCCTGCCCTGTCTGGCTACTTCGTCCCGGACTCTCTGTGATTCAGGTATGGTGGCAGCAATTGCCGCCGCCACCACTGCCACAGCCGTGGAGGATGCTGGCAAGTGCTTAGGGCTGTCTCCTTGCCTGTATTTTCTCTCTCTGGCCTAATTCTCTGTCCGTGAAGGCACATGTGGTGTGATTCTCTGGCTTAGGACTGTTCACTGTAACTCTGAAACTGCTTTCTATGCGAGAGCTTGTTGTGTCTCCAGCTTTTCCTCTGCTATCTTCCTGCAACTCTGCATATTTGCTTTTTTATGAATCATTTTATGAAAACCCAGTTTTTATGAAAGTAAATGGAATAGAATAAAAGAATGTAAGTGAATTGGGTAAGCTAATTATTAGTATAACTTTGTTTTCTATTAAAAGTCCATTGAATGTATATGATGCAGTTAAATTATTTCCTTTGTGTCTAACTTCAGTTAGTATTAGAATCTTTATAGTTATGAGTGAACGTTTAGTATAAATAAAGATCTTTTTAAATGATTAGAATTAACCTTGTGTTTTGTGTCCTACTCCCAAGAAAATGAGTTATTTTTAAGTGTTGATAGTTTATCATTATCATTATCAAAGGGAATCTTTATTATCCTAGGGAATTAAAAAATGCAGTATTATTTATGTCTTTTTAAACCAACTGTATTCACAAGTTGGAGAGTCTTTAATTCATACTTAGGTCTTGGTGTCTGTGATTTTTAACCTCTCGTTCCTAACATTAATGAGAGGTCAGACTGGATTTTTGGGTATATGAATGATGAAATATTTATCTGGGGTCAAAGGTGATTTTTATATCAGTCTTTCTTTAATAACATTTTAAAGTAGTACATTTCTCTCAAAATGTTGGGCATAAAAAGCAATCAAAATACTTCTAATGGTAAAAAATTTAGGTGAGCTATAATGTGAAACGATTGCTCCAAAAGACCTGCAGTCCGTTTCCATCAGGAATTGGGCGGGTCATTCTTTCAGTAAGACTGTGTTATCCAGAGATGGGGTCCCCAGGCAGTTCAGTGTTGAGTGAAGGGATAAAATATGATTTCTACTATTTTGAGCTAGAAATCAAGAATGTTATAGTTTTGCAGTTCCTTTCACAAGTGAGGTATAAATTTATTTTGAATTGGGAGTTTTCATATTTCAGTTACTTATTTTCTTTTATTTGTTGTTGTTGGTCATGGGGCTTGACCTCTGGGCTTGGGTGCTGTCCCTGTGCTCTTCCACTGAAGGCGAGCGCTCTACTACTTGGACCACAGGGCCACTTCCAGTTTACTAGTGGTTTATTAGAGATAAGAGTGTCACAGTCTGTCCTGCCCGAGCTGGCTTTGAACCACAATCCTCAGATCTCAGCCTCCTGAGTAGCTAGCATTATAGGCGTGAGCCACCGGTGTCCGGCTTAGTTACCTATTTTCTAACAAAGACAAAGTGAAATATTATTAGAGTGTGCAAAATAATTTTAGGAAATTTTCTTAGAATTAGTAGACTGAGTGCTGGTATTTAGTTATAAAATATAATGAGGTTATTTGATATGGTGGGAATGGACTTCAGGCTAACACTTACCATGTGTGCAATGTTGTACTAGTAATTCCAACTCTGAAGACTTAAATATCATCATCTTAGAATTAAAAATAGAAGTAGTTCCACTTTATGGGATTATTGTGAGGATTAAATTAGATACCAAAGGTAAAGTACTTGGAAAAACAATCAGAGTTTGATACTTTCTACCTGTTATTTTAACATGTGATATATTCTAATATTTTATTGTGATTTATATATTGTGTCTATTTAGGATATGCAAATTGATGTATTGATATTCATTGCGTTGTTCACTTTTCTGTCATTACGAGGATAATACCTGCAAAGAAAATTTCTCAGAAGGAAATTATCATATTGACTCATGGTTTAAGATCAAATGTCTCCATTGTTTTTAATTATATTTGTATTAAATAGTTGTATGAAGGGTTTTCCATTCAAGGAATCAGTTTATAAGTATGATGGATCTTTACATAACTTTCTCATATCCTTCCAAACCTCACCCCAATTTCATTTTTTCTAGTTTCATACTATTTGCATTGAATATTATGGCTTCACTCTCTACTTCCTTAAGGCTCTTTATTCCTTCCCTTTGATTTCCCCTCACAATTTCCAAGTGATAGTTTCCTGGTATTCATTTTGTTGGATTAAAAGTTCAATTTTATAAGAAATTACACCTTTTAAATACTCCTTTGCAAATAGCATGCTTTGATTAATACTGTTGTTTAACTTGCATAAAATTCTGGCTTCCAAATACGCGTCCTTTGTGTGTTTGGCTCTGATGTCGTTTACTTAACATAATTTTAGATCTATCCATTTCTTTGCAAATGCTGTAACGGTCTTTATAATGGATGGGTGCAATCCAATTGTGCATATGTGCAAAACTTTCTCCAACCATCCCTACGCTAAAGGGCATCTGGGCTGTTTCCATAAGTTCTCTACGGTGAATAGTACAGTAGAGACCATGATTGTGAGAGTGATTTTACTGTAACCTTTTGGAAGAATTCACCACTATTTTAATGGGAGCAATCCTCTAGCCAATTTTCCAGAATAAGTACATCCCTTCCTTCATCTCCATCACAACGTTTTTCAAGTCCTCAAAAACACACTACTCCCTACAGGTGTCAACCAGCTAAACCCACACTGTGCCCATATTCTTTGTTGTTGTTGTTGTTGTTGTTTTTTCTGTCCGGTCTAGGGGCCTGAATTCTGGGACTGGGTGCTGTCTCTCAGCTTTTCTGCTCAAGGCTAGCAGTCTACCACTGGAGCCACCGTGCCACTTCCAGCTTTCTTCTTTTTGCTTATGTGGTGCTGAGGAATCAAACCCAGGGCCTCATGCATGCGAGGCAAGAGCTCTTCCACTGAGCAACTTTCCCAGCCCCAATGAGCCTATATTCTTTTAATACATTTTTTCATAATTTTACACATAATTTAGTGAGAATCTTCTATGTACTTTCCTAATGTAAGAATGAGGGATAAGACAATAGAGTAAAAGTAAAGATATGGAATTTAATTAGCTATTATATTTAAAATAATCTTCAGTTCTCATAGCCTTACTTACTATTTTAATCTTTATTTGATTACTTCACCTACCCCCTAAATTATAACATGTGATTTATATACAAAGGCAAAAAAGTGTGGTTTGACTTTGACACTCATGTGCGAGGATTCACAATATGGACAAATAAAGGGATTGGAATTAATAGCCATTATCCATTTTGTTAAATGGTTTTCTCAAACTGATTCTCACAATTCATATTTCACTCAACAACAAGAAATGTGACTATTCCCTTTGCTTTGCTCCTCATTAAACTTGTTTCCATGTTATTTTGTAATGAAGGATGATTTCATAAACCTACTGTAGATACAAAAATACATTAAAATATTTCTATATGTATGCATTGATATAAATATAATATATTATAAAGGTTATAATGATAAATTATAACTTCTGTAACTGTACAATTTACTAAATTATTAAAAACCTAGATGGCTCAGGCATGGAATCCTGGTTACTCAGGAGGCTTGAGATCTGAGGATCATGGTTTGAAGCCATCCTGGGCAGGAAAGTCCATGATCCTCTTATCTCCAAACAACCAACAGAAAATCAGAATTGGAACTCTGGCTCAAAGTAGTAGAGTGATATCCTTGAGAGAAAAGACTCAGAGATATCACCCAGGCTCTTAGTTCAAGAGCTAAAATCTACCCCAAAAAAGGATTTAATTTACACCTTTGTAAGAAGAGTATTTCCTTCACCCAAATGCACATCCATGCTCATTTGCAAGGTAACTGTTGTGTCTGGAGTACCACATAATATTATCACTTAAGTTCAAAGCATTGCAAAATAGGTAAACTCTATCTCTCTCATGGATTTTTCTCCACTCAAATATTCAAATCTTGCAATTATTCCCATTATTTAAAGTCATAGCTTTTTTTCTTTAATACCAAAATATTAGAATTTGAATTGAATGTCTTGTTTCTCCTAATTGGATGTTCTTACCACTTTGGCATGCCCCCAGCCCTAAATTATCCTGATTAACTTTCAGATAGAATTTCGCTTCCTATTTCTGAATGATCGTGGACTCAGTCTACTTCATGTTATTCTTCCTGGAATTTAGAATAACAGGTGTCTGGCATTGTGTACAGATCTTTCTTTCCAGTCTGAGCTTTAACCACTATCCTCACAACAGTAGACTCCCATGTAGTCAGGATTTTCATAAGCTTATCATAGCTATTTTTAAAAAACTTTTGCATTTCCTGCAGGTTCTTAAGTACTGAGTTAATTTGTGTTTTCTTGGGTTGGCTTGTTTCTTTTGAATGTATGTGTTGAATTGTTCCTCATTTTTCCTTTTGTTTCTTTCACACAAGTTCTTACCTATAGTGCTGAGAAACCAAATCTTCTTTCTCAAGATAGTCAAGGTAAACAATATTTATTCCAAAACAATTCCAGTAATATTTAAACACCTTCAGGAATTTCGAGAAGATGGCGGAGGAGAACCTGGTGGTTAAACAAGCTCTCGCATAGAAAGCAGTTCTAGTGTTTCAGTGAACAGTCCTAGGCACACCAAGTGTGCCATCACAGTACAGAGAGTTTGGCCAGAGAGGGAAAATCCAGGTAAGGAGACAGATCTGAGCATTTTCCAGCAGCCATGGCTGAGGTGGCTGTGGCAGGTGTGGTGGCGTCCATAGCCACGATACCTACAACCCAGAGAGTCTGGGACAAATGTGCCAGATGCAGCGGGTGAGCAGATTTTACTCAACACCAACAAGAACTGACAAGTAGCAGATATCTTCATCCTGCAGATAGTAGACAATAGGCTACCCAAGAACCAACACTCCAGCGTGAGTACAAAACTGACATCCTCACTGCTTCTCAAAGGGAGCAGAGGAGGGAAGGACACCCCTCCCCCCAACACCGGAGATATTCATCTTTGATACAGACAAAGGCCTGGCTAAGTAGCTAGCTCCAACTCAGTCCTTTGATGAAAACAAAAGAGTCATTTAGCGAGTCACAAGTACCTACCCTGACCTGCCATTCTCCACTCCACAACCAGGCAGAGAGAGCTACACTCCCGAAGGAGTGGCTTTCTTCACTGGGTAAACAGAGCCAGAGGCTGCCCCTCCCTACAGCAGCCCTGACAATCAATTGAAACTCAGTAAACATAAGCCCTGAGAATGGCTCCAGGCTGGGCTCTGTGAATGTCTCAGAAGCTAGCCCCTCAGGGAAAAGCTACTGTTTGCTGAAAAGCCTCAACTTTACCCAGAACCCAGCCTTTTCACAGCAACTCCAAACTAGAGGAAACAGCCATCTCCCTCTTTTGTGATACTCAAAACAGATCTCCCTCCCTCTGAACTAGCCTGGGAGGACGATCACAAACTTCTGCGTAAAACAACAGAATTTTTTCTGCCTGCTCAGACAAACTGACTTAAAAAAAACAATCAAGCCAAGAAAATGAAACACCACAAGCAAACCAGAGACTCCACCAAGAGACTGGTTACTGACAAAAGGGAGATACAGGATCTTCCCATCAACCCCCCCAAAAACAAAATCAAAGACTTTTTTTTCTATCTTTTTACAATTTTTAATTTTAATTATAAAAAATTGTTTTTATTAATCTTTTTTTCTTCCTCTTATAACTTTTATTTTAGGTGTATATGTGTGTGCGTGTGCTTTTTAAAAAAATCTCTACTGACCTTTGGGTCCTTTTTGTTCTTTCTTTCTCATTCGTTTTACTTTTTCATCTTTTGTCTTTTTGCATGAATTATTTGTTGTCCTGCTCATCCTCATATATACCTGTCATTGATTATAAGACCTTATCCCACATTGTGTACATACTTAATCCAAAAATGTATTACACACTTCAAAACCTTTTAGGATTAAATTCCTTAATAGCAGTATTATCTATTTATACCTATACAATATTTGAAATATTTTTTAAATTTATTTTTTATTGTGAAAATACTGTACAGAGGTTTACAATTACATGGGCAAGATAATAAATACATTTCTTATCAAGCATTGTTGCCTCCTCCTTTGTTTCCACTTCCCATCCCTTCCAAGCCTTCCCCCCAAATCCTCCCCCCCCCCCCACAAAAGTTGTAAAGTTCGATTTTGACATGACAACTTGTACTTCTCATTGTTGCAACGGGTCCACTTGTATCCTTATTTAAATGACTTGTTTTTCCCCTTCCCCTCCACAAATTATTATTTTTTAGTTTTTCAGGTCTCCTTTTTATCCCTCCCCTCCTCTCATCCTATCCCCGTTCATCTCTCAATATTACCTCTTTAAATTTTCATTACTTTTAAGAGTTTCACTTTTTAAATTTAAATATTTGTCTTTACATTTTTTTCTTGTCTCTTTTTAAAATTTTTTCTTCTTTCTCTCCTTTCATTCTTTCCAATCCATTTCTTTCTGTGAGATTAGGACTTGTTTAATTTCACTCTTCTTTTACCTTTCCACATCCCTCTAACCTTATTTTTCCCCACCTTTCTCCCTAAACATAATAATTTCTGGTTTGTCAAATTCTTCTTTGCTATTCTTAGCCCAATAATACATAATTGTTTAATGTTGAATAGACTGTATCTCTTGAACTAGATTGTATCTGCAGACTTTTGACTATGCAATTACAGGACTTTGGTTGATACTTGCCTTAAAAGTGTGTTCTAGAACAAAACTGGCTTTACTTTCATCCCAAATGGGCAGAACAAGCAAGAAAAACACAAGGAAAATGGCAAGTTCAGGTATCACAATTCCCATTCAAGATAATCAGGTGACAGAACAGATAATGAATAATCCAGAGGAGAGTTACCAAAAAGCTCTACACACACTAGTGGTAAACATGGTGAATGAAATGATTGAAACCCTACAAAGGACTCAGTGTGAGTGTGAAAGGGAGAGAGAGGAGGCAAACCAAAGGTCAAAACAGGAAGCTCATGGGCTTGAGGAATCTACTCAAAGATTGGTAGTGGAAATGTGTGAGCAGGTTGAGAACACTCAAAGAGAAATAAAGGAATTGCGTGAGCAGGCTGAGATCAGTCAAAGAGAACTACAGAAGTTGCATGAACGTGAGAAATCTAATCAAAGAGTAATAGAAGAATTGCAAGAGTGGGATGAGCATAGACAAAGATCAATAGAGGCATTTATGGAATCCATAAACAGACACCTGGAAGGATTCAGGGAGACCACAAAGGAAATGCGGAATGGAGTCCAACAGAAGGAATGGGAGTCCAGGAAACAATAACCAATCAACCAAGTGATTTGAGAATAAACACTGAACACCAAATTAAGGAGGTAAAGAATTTCATACAAGATCTAAAACAAAGCTCCAACAAAGAATTTGAAGCCATAAAATCTGACCAATTCGAAGCAAAGAAATGAAAAATAAAGTAGAAAGTCTTGACAGTAGGTTAGACCATGCAGAAGATTGAATCTCCGGGATTGAAGACAGCCTAGGTATTATAGAGAAAGAACATACAACTATCCAAGACAAATTCAAGAAATATGTTAGATCTATTCAACACTTGGAAGACACCATCAGAAGGTCTTATGTGAGGGAAATGGGTATAGAGGAGCACATAGAGATAGAAGTTAATGGTCTAGAATATTTGTTTAACAGGATCCCAGCAGAGAACTTCCCAACATGCAAAAAGATAGGCATATTCAGATACAAGAAGCTTTTATAACTCCAAATAGACCAGACAAGAACATCTCATCGTCACATTATAATCCACACAGGATCAATTTAGACCAAGGAAAAGATCCTTAAAGCTGTCAAGGAGAAAAGATCAGTCATCTATAAAGAAAAACCAATTAGAATCACCTCAGATTTCTCAACAAAGACAATTAAAGCAAGAAGAGCCTTGAATGATGTATGCCATGCCCTAAAGACAAACATCTATCAACCAAGAAGAGATAAAGAAGGTTACTACATACTAATTAAGGGATCTCTCCTTCAGGAGGATATTAAAATTCTAAATATTTGCCAAACAATAGTGCACCCAAATTTATCCAAGAAATACTACTTTAAATCTCACATAGATCCAAAGCCATTAATTGGTGGGGACTTTAACACAACACAATCTCCACTAAATAGATCAACTCGGCAGAGAAACTGCCGATATAAACAAGTGCATACATCAACTGATTTAGCAGACATCTAGCGAATATTCATACAGCAGCAACAAGTACACTTTTTACTCAGCAGCACATGGAACATTTTCCAAAATACACATTTTAGGTCACAAATGAAACTTGTCAAAATTCAGAAACATTGAATTCACATCTTGCATTCTCTCAGACCAAAAGGGAATAAAATTAGAACTCAACACAAAAAGCTACCAAAGAAAGTCCAGTAACACATAGAGGCTGAAAAACACACTGTTGAAACACCAGTGTGTCATGGAAGAGCTTAGAAACGAAGTTCAAATGTTCATGATATGCAACAAAAATTACCACGGAGATTATCTGCTCCTCTGGGACACAGCAAAGGCATGATTCAGAGGCAAGTTTATAGCTCTCAATTCCTATGTCAACAAATTGGAGAGATCTGAAACAACAATTTAATGAGATCTGACACTCCTTGAAAAAGAGCATCAGGATAAACCCCCATCCAGCTGATGGAAAGAAATAATTAAAATTAAATCAGAATTAAATGAATTAGAATAAAAAAAAAAACCCATAGGAAAAATCAACAAAATGACAAGGTTCTTCGAAAAAATTAACAAAATTGACAGTCCCTTAAAAAATCTTATCAGAAAAAGAAGAGAACACACCCAAATAAATAAACTGAGAGAAGAGAATGGAAACATCACTACAGAAACAACCAAGATTCAGAACATTATAAAGGAATGCTGCTCAAAACTTTATGCTAATATGTTTGAGAACTTGGCAGAAATGGACCTTTTCCTGGCAAATATTGACATGCCAAAACTAAACCAAGATGAATTAAACTATCTTAACAGGCCCATATCAAGCATTGAAATAGAAACAGCAATGAGAGACCTCCCATCTAAGAAAAGCCCAGGAACAGATGGTTTTACAGCAGAATTCTATAAGGCCTTCAAAGCAGAGCTCACAGCAATCCTCCTCTAACTCTTCAATGAAATTGAAAGAGAAAGTTCACTACCGAACGCTTTCTATGAAACCATCATAACCCTCATCCCAAAACCCTCATCAAAGAAAGAGCACTATAGACACTTTTCTTTGATGAACATTGATGCAAACACTCTCAACAAAATTTTGGCTAATTGATTTCAACAATTCATCCAAAAAATCATACACCATGAGCAATGAGAATTCATTTCAGGGATGCAAAGCTGCTTCAATATATGCAAATCAATTAACATAATTCATCACATCAAAAAGAGCAAGGATAAGAACCACATGGTTATCTCAATAGATGCAGAAAAAGCCTTTGACAAGATCAAATACCCCTTTATGGTGAAGGTCCTGGGAAAATTAGGAATGTTCCATGGGACATTCCTCAATACAAAAAAGGCTGTGTATGACAAAACTACAGAAAGCATTATACTCAATGGTGAAAAACTGAAGCTATTTCCTCTAAACTCAGGAACGAGACAAGGATGCCCACTTTGACTGCTCTTCAGTCTAGTATTAGAATGCCTATCTACAGCAATAAGACAAGATGCGAACATAATAAGGAAAGAAGAAGCAAAACTCTCCCTCTTTGCAGATGACATGATCTTGTATTTAAAGACTCCACTCCCAAGTAACTCATGGTGACTCAAAACTTTGGCAAAGTAGCAGGGTATGAAATTAACCCTCAGAAATGAATGGTTTCTCTATATGCTAACAATGAGAAAATTGTGGCTGAATTTCGGAAAACAACTCCATTTGTAATAGCCCCACAATAAATAAAATACCTAGGAATTAACTTAACCAAAGGAGTGAAGGACCGCTATGATGAAAACTTTAAATACCTGAAAAAGGAAATCAAAACAGACTTAGAAAGTGGCAAAAACTCCCATGTTCCTAGATTGGAAAGATCAACATTGGGAAAATGACAATACTTCCCAATGCTATCTATAAATTGAATGTAACACCTATCAATATTCCAACCTCATTCTTCAAGGAAATAGAAAAGGGAATCCAAAAAATTCATATGGAACAATAAAAGACCCCGTATAGCAAAAATGATCCTTAACAGAAAGAACAGTGCTGGAGGAAAATCAATACCAAATTTCAAACTCTTCTAGAAAGCCATAGTAATCAAAAAAGCTTGGTACTGGCACAAGAACAGACCTCAAGACCAATGGAATAGAACTGAAAACCCAGAAATGAACCTAGACGTACAGCCATCTAATCTTTGATAAGGGAGCTAAAAAAAATAGAATGGAAGAAAGACAGCCTCTTCAGTAAATGGTGCTCTGAAAATTGGTTAACTACTTGTAGAAAACTAAATCTAGATACTTATATATCACCCTGTACCAGAATCAACTTCAAATGGATCAAAGACCTCGGAGTCAAAGCAAACACTCAGAAAACATTACAAGATGGAATAGGAGAAACCCTAGATCTCCTTGGCACAGGCCGAAACTTTCTTAATAGAGACCCAGAAACACAAAATATAGAAAGTTTGGACAAATGGAATTGCATGAAATTGCAGTGCTTCTGTGTGGCAAAGGACATAGCTTGCAAGATCCATAAAAAGCCCGCAAATTGGGAGAAGATCTTCACTAGCCATACAATGGACAAGGGTCTCATATCTAAAATATATCTGGAACTCCAAAAAATTAAATCCCCCAACAACAAATCCTCAAAGAAACAACTGGCCAATAAATAAGTGGACTAAAGACTTAAAGAGAAACTTCTCTGAAGAGGAAAGAAAGATGACCAATAGACACATGAAGAAATGCTCAACCTCCCTTGCCATAAAAAATGCAAATCAAAACAACATTGAGATACCACCTCACCCCAATTACAATGGCTATAATCAAGAACTCTAAATAACAACAGATGCAGGAAGAGATGAGGATAGGGGAACCCTACTGCATTGTTGGTGGTAGTATAAACTTGTTCAACCACTTTGGAAAGTGGTATGGAGTTTCTTCAAAAGAGTCCACATAGAGCTCCCCAATGACCCAGCAATCCCACTTTTGGGCATTTACACAAATGATCACAAAAAGACCAAACTAAAGCTCCCAGCACAACTATGTTCATGGCAACATTATTTACCATAGCTAAATTGGAACCAACCCAGATGCCCCTCAGTAGATGAATGGATCAAGAAATTGTGGTATGTATACACAATGGAACTCCTTGCATCCATCAGAAAGAATGACATTTCCCCATTGTTAGGAAAATGAAAGTCTTGGAAAAAATTATATTAAGTGAAGTAAACCAGGTCCAAATACACATAGGCCCCATGGTTTCTCTTATTGGTAATAAATAGTATATGTCTGAGACAAGCAGAAAAGGTAAGATTCGTTGATGTTATGTGAAATGTACCCCAAGATAAGTATTCAAATAATTTTTTCTTTCATGCAATTGTTTCTAACATATTTATAAGATAATATAACTCTTGTTTTCACTGTATTTTATGTTGGTATAATTTGTGGAGGGGAAGGGAAAAAACAAATCATTTAAAAATGAATAGAGTTGGACCCATTATAACAATGACATGTACAAGATGTTATGTCGAAAAATGAACTTTAAAACTTTCCAACGAGGGGTTATATTGGGGGTGGCAGGAGCGGTGAGATGGAAAGGGATAGAAAGGGGAAACAAAGGAGGAGGCAACAATGCTTGATAAGAAATGTACTCATTATCTGGCCCATGTAATTGTAACTCCTCTGTATGGTATTTTCAGAATAATAAAAGAAACCTTCATACATATTAATGGTATACGAATTCTATGCGCTTAGAGGGGTCTTTTTATTTTCACAGCCGTCTTTGGCATACACAGACAGATCATGGATTATATGAAGATAATAAATTTCCAGATGCTTGCCAGGAGGAGTAAAACCTATAGTTTTTTTTTTCCCCCCAGAGGTTTCCCTTTTCATGAAAGAAATATGCTGCTTGATGCAGGATTTCATAAAATTACATTGAAAGGAAGAACTTAAACAATCATCCAACATTACAGATTTGAGGTAGATGAATTGATCTCCTGAAAAATTTACTTTTGTGTCAAATAAATGCAGGCTGCCATAAAGAGGGTAGACTTTAGAGAAACATGGTGAGTTGTATGTAAATAGGTGATTAGTTGATTTTGTTAATTGTGAACTAATACAGGGAAATAAAGTACAGCAAGGTAAAAAAATAAAGAACTCTGCATTGAAATACTCATTTGTGAGTGTGCACACACGTGCCTGTACACACACGTGCATGTTCATGTGCTCATGCATTCATCATTCTTGCTCTAAGCATCTGTGCCCAAGGATAGTGGTCTACCACTTGAGCCACTGCTGCACTTCTGTTTTTTTGGAGATAATCACATGTTTTTTCATGATTGGAGTGGCTTTGAACAGTGGTCTTCAGATCTCGGCCTTCCGAGTTGCTAGCTAAGCTAATTCACCCTGTGAGTAGCTAGATAAATTCTGTCTGTCCTCTATGCTTCACTGCTCTTTTATTCTTTTTCTGAGGTAATCACAAACCTGTCATATATATGTCTAATTGCTTTAAAAATACTGTTACTGCTTGGCACCATGGGCTCCAATCTGTACTCTTAACTACTTAGGAGTCTTGAGAACAAATACCAGGACAAATTTTAGGGGAGTTCCTTCTCAATCATTGGATCATTTCCACCATCCTGCACTATCTAAAGACTAAGATTAGAAGGACTGCAGGATCCAGGAAGCTAGATAAGTTGGTGTGCAACTCTGGTGCCATTGATGATGGGAAGGATAAAAGGACAGATCAGGTGCATGTTCTTGTGGAAAGGGAACCTCTATCCTAAAATTTACCACTGATATAATGCCAGCCTAGCAAGAACAATACCCCAAGTTGAAATCCTCACAATTTTCCAAAACTAAAATAAGTACATACATTAACATCCCAAAACTTAGTACAATCTGTTCTTTGTTCTAATATCATCTTTATCTGATTATCATATGATGTGACAGAATAGTTTCTTCATTAAACTTATGATATATTTTAAAAGACCTAGAAAATTCTTTCTCACTTATTAAGTGCAAACGAATAGCATATTGCCTCTTCTCTTACATATTTGACTGCCACTAAAAATCCATCCAATGATTATTATACTAATATATTCTGATTCATTACTTTAATTGTAACAGATTTTAAACATTTTGCTTTTCTGCTGAAGTTTAAGTATTTAAATGGTATCATCAAAATATATTCCTTGGTTACTTGGGGCAGTTTTTTTATAAAGTTTTTAACTAATGGCTTCTAAGAATTCTTAATTGCTATATTATTTGTTTTATTTTTAATTTCAATATAATTTTATTGTTAAGGTAAAGTACAGAGGGGTTACAGTTACATAAATAAGGTAATAAGTACATTTCTTTTGGAAGGAACATGATTACCCCCACCATCGATTTTTTTTTTGTACACTCAAACAATTACTGATACTTTTGCTGTTGGTATTTTTCAAATGTACTTTTGCTTTCTTTGTTCATGCATTTTAATTATAAAATTGATATAAAAAGGGTTTACAGTTACTTAAGTAAACTAAAGAGTACACTTGATTTTATTTTCCATATTTCAAATTTGATCTTAATTACTTATTTTCTTGTTTTTTAAAGATAATTCTTTTTTCAGAGTTATAGGATTAGTTAATTTAATTTTGCATGATTTTTACACATGTAAATTATTCACATATATGTTACTTTTAAAATATTTAACATGTGAACATTTAGAATTATTTTCTTAATTTTTATATGGTTGGTGAATTTAAATAAATTGATTTCCTTATAATTCTAAACATATTTTTCCAGGTAACAAATAATTACTGTATTTTCAAGAAGCACATACTATATTAAGAGAGGATTCATTTCCTGGTCACTTTTTTGTAAATATTTGAATTAAAAAAATACTTGAAAATTAAAAAAAAATACTTGTAAATACTTGAATTAAAAAAAAGGTTGAGGTAGGCATGGTGATTTGTCACTTCCATTTTCTACCTATGGTAGGAACTGCAATTAGGTTTGTAATTCAGGAGAGCCTGAGAAACTATGAGACCTTATCAAAAAATATCCAGAGTGAAATCGTAAGAGATATAGCCACCCATAGCAAGATATAGAGCACCTGGTTATCATATTCTAAATCTTGAGGTTTAAACACCAGTAACATTAATCTTTTGTCAAAATTAAAGGATACATGTTTCAAAATGTTTATTATTTAAAACTTATTTGCAAAGGTTCTCATGTCTTCTATTTCTTAATTTTCAACCTACTTAATCTAAAAGAATCCAAATATATTGTGACTATTTGATTTCTACTAAACGTTTAAATAGTACAAGCAATGTTATGATTTCATATATTAACCTATTTTTGTTATTTGTGATAATTTCCTCTATTTAATATTATAATATCAATATTCCAAATGTGTGTATGTGGTATGTGTGTGTATGTGTGTGTGTGTGTGTATATGGTTTTTTTGTGTGTGTGCTTTGTGTGTACTTTGTAATGCTTGGGAGATCACACCATTATTTCACATATGCTAGGCAAGATTTTACTACTGAACTATACTGTGTAGTTATAATGTAAATAGTGTTTTAAATTATGACTTTTAAATATTCATTCCTAGTATGTTTTTTCAAAATTATATATGATTTAATATAATCCATTTTCTATCCACATTAGCAATTTTTATTGTTATTTTATTGTTATTTAGAATATTTCCACTGCTTTTTCACTTCCAAATTCTTGTGTTTTGTATTGATAAAAGTTTTACTTTGCTTCTTTTCTCTCTTCATTCTCTTTGCCTTTAGAGTTTAGCTTTTGTTTTCTTTATTTCTTTGGAAATTAATTATCATATTCCTATTACAATTTATTTACATTGTAAGAGGTCTATATAATGCTTTATTTTCTATTTTATTTTTCCCATCTTCTCTGATTCTCAGTCCACACTATTAGGTGGATTAAAAAGATACTTGATTAAGGACACTTTGATTATTTTCCTCCTTCTCTTCTCTGAAGTCTTTCTGTTTTTGAAACAGTAACAATGACATACAGCTCATAGGTGGTCCACCATTCTATCCCCTCTCACTCTCCTCTTTAGTACTGCTCAAGTCATTATCACTCAATTTGATTATGCTATTGTATTATCTAAATATTAACTCATTCCTAAATTAATTTTAGTTGTTTTAAGCATTCCCTAAAGACATTTCTCCCTATATAATATCTGGGGTCTTGTGTTTTCACAAGGTGCAAAATATGAGTGACTATCAAGCATCTAGATATCTGTAGAATATTGGTCCACCTGCTAAATAAACTTGTATGTAAATTCAAGGAATACAGTTCAGTCAGAACAATCTTGTAAAATGGTGTAGCTTGAGCCCTTATACTAGATTTCAATCTTATTACCGTGTTTATTAGTGAAAGAACTGACACATAGAAGAATGTAACAGATTTATCAAAAATAAACTCTTAGTTTTATTGTCAATTGATTTTGAAAAGGATGCCATGACTTAATGAAATAAAAATCGAATCTTAAATGGGTGTATTGGCACTATTGCCTTTCTAGTTTTAAAGAATGACCTTAGACTACTACCTCAAACCTTATACAAAACTTTAAAATAAAAAATAATTATCAACTAAATGTGAGTTGTAAAAACCTACATAATATAAATGTAAAAATTCATGACAATGGATCAGTAAAGGTTTCCAAAAATTTTACATGGAAAGCATTATTGGCCAAAGAAAAGCAAGAATAAACTAATACCAACTGAAAACCTTTCTTAATTCTATGAAAGTAGTGAGAACATATCCAGCAGATAGAGGACACATATTTGTTAATGCTACAATGTTAATGCTACAATGATCCTGAATCTTAAGTACTTTTATATCTTCCAATTCTGTATAAATTTTTCCTGAACAAGATATTTCTATAAAGAACATATGTAAATAGTCAATAGAAGGAGCATATGAATTAAGCTCCTCTTTAGTATCTAAGAAAAAAGAAAAAGAAAACTCACTAGTATGACCATAATATAAAAAGATGACACAAAATATAGTAATGTATTTGTGGAGAAATTGATATATTCCGTAAAGCAGAATGATTGATGTAATACTGTAGTCATTTTAGCAAGCAAGTTTTCAAGTCTTCAAAAGGTCAAAGAGAATTATATATGTTCTAGCCATTACACTTCTATGTATGTATTAAAGAGAAGTAAAAAAAACTTGTATAGATCAGGAATGTAGTTCATTGACAGTGCACTTGGACAGTATGAGTGAGAACCTGGAAATAATTCCCCAAAACAAATTTTGAAAAGACACCCTATACAAGATGTATGCAGGACAAATTGCTGTAACTCAATTTTATATCTATTTTAATATCTGTCCTAAAATTTATAGCATTTCTATTTGAAGAAATGCAAGTTTGTGAAAATTAGGCTTGGAAAACCTATGATTGTACAATTCACTTCCAAAGCACTAAAATGTATACAATGAAAGGAGATAATATATTGCATGTGAATTTCATGTCAGCAAAAAATAAAACCATAATTAAAAATTCTTCACACAATATGCAAAATACCTAAAAATATGTTTAGGGTGTTGGCTAAAAATTCTTTGTAAACTACAGCTTCTAAAACAAAGATGTGATTTCTGTTTTTTTTGAGTTTTTTTTTGTCTGTTTTTTGAGTTTATGCAGAGATAATCCAATCAAAAAATGTATGTGATAACTGGAATATCTAGGAATTATACATTACTTATACATAATTCATAAACTTTTCTGGAAGAAACTTTTAGCAAATGATAGAAAACACAAATCTATGCATCTGCATTTTATGATAGCCATATGTTACTTGCTCAATCCAATTGCTTTTCTCTACTTTGCTAGAAAAAAGTATTCTCAGGATAAGAGCCAATAATGTGAAAAGAAAGAAAATACACAATTATCTTGATTTATTTGTGACAAAAACAAATGAAATAAAACATTTCCACTTAAGCGATTCCATTATTAGTATCTATGAAGATGATCCTGAATGCCAACATCCATTGAATTTTTGGAATTTTAATTTTTACGAATGTATGAAAATTACAACAAGAAAACAAATATAGTTTTAGAGCAAACCAGCCTTGGAATAATTTTCTTAATTGTTTTGAAATTACAAAAGAATTAATACCATTAAAATTATCCTTTCTTATGGAAATAATTTTAAAATGTTTATGACTTATTTTAATTCAAATACCAAGCAAGAGTAATTTTACAGAATAATTACAAATATTATTTTATTACTATCAAAAAATAGAATAAAAGACCAGTCCCAATATATTATCATTATTCTTAATTTTGAATCATTACCTAAATATCTTAAACAATCTAAATAGTCATGTCTTTAACATAGACGTAAATATTCTATACTTTTTACCTAACATTTTCCATGGGCATGTATTCATGTTTATAAGAAATGTTCACAGCAGGTAAAAGATGCTTCTGTGAAATTAATGTGATATATTTTGTTGTTGTTCTTGATGTTGTTTACAAGGTTAGGCATTGTCCCTTAGCCATTTTGTGCTCAAAGCCAGCACTCTACAACTTGAGGCAAAGAGCTAATTCCTGTTTTTAGTGGTTAATTGGAGATAAGAATCTAACAAGTACTTTTCTGTCTGGGCTAGTTTCGAACACAATTCTAAGACTTCATTACCCAGAATAGCTCAAATTATAGGTATGAGTCACTGGCACTTGGTTTAATGTATTTTTTAAATTTTAATTATGTTTCAAGATTTTTGTTTCAGTATAATGTACATGGTTCTACACATAAATTTAGATATATGTATATATTTCTGATGACAAATAATCTCTAAAAATGTATGTCTTTCTACACATAATATATATATATATATATACAAATATATTTCTGAATACAGACTCCGTCTAAAACTTTTTATGCTACTATTTTCTACCTTTTTATTTTAAAGATATACAGTCTATTTTTCCAAAATTTCCTAGAATAAAGTAACTAATATTTCAATAGAATGTAGCGTTTATTACTTTTAAGGGAATTTTAGATATACACATTATATTATATTAATACTTATAGTATATTACTTGAAATAATTCTGTCCAAACTCTTAAATATTTGTGTGTAGTGGTGGGGAGAGAGGAAGTTAATTCATACTGGTTAGGAAATTGCAATACTTCAAAAATCTATTATATAATTTGTTTTAAGCACATAGTCAAGATACCTGTTATGGTTTAGTTTTTTTTACTTCTTTGTTCAAAATTTTAATATGGATACATGCACAGTGATAACATTAAAATTATTAATCAAAAGACAAATAATCACAAAATCATAGATACATATCAGAGTTTCAATAGCACTTATGATGCTAATAATAATTTTGATGAGGATGATGAACACAGTGTACCCTGATAATGACAATATTGTGATTGAAAAGGAAAAAAATTTATACATTTTTGATGCTATATTTCCCACATTGAATATATAGTACTAAATAGCATTGGATTAAATACAATAAGAATATCAAGAGGAGAGTTTCAATATCAAGAAATACTATCACATAAACAGGTAGAGACAGTAAAAACCCTAATGTTATTCCTGCAGTCTCTCTAATGTATACACACTTTTCTTGGTCGTATTAATTTCTTATAAATAAAATTATTTATTTCCACATTTTGATGGACTAAGATGTAGTTTTCAGCTTAGTGTGATTAGTTCAAAAACATTCTTATATAGATACTATTCAATAACCAATGTTTCCAATGATATATTAAGTGTATGTTCTTCAATATATCTGAAAATACATGACACTATTTACATAGTGCCATTTACATATCTGTAGTTACCTTAAAAGGACATAGACCTTAGAGCCAGGAGGTGAAATTTATTTTTATTTCTGCAGGAAACAATTTGTGACTTTATACCAAGAAACTGAATTTGACTCTTTCCTTATTTGTAAACTAACGTGGAAAATGTAAGAACTCTTTACTTTTCTTTTTTCTTGCTCTAGAAGTCAACACATATATTATTCATTATTTCTGGTAGATTACATCCATTTATAGATGAGAAATGTAAGGCCAACAGTTAATGTAGTGAGTAAATACTGATACCTGAATTTGTGTCTGAGCTCTTCACTCTGTGTGCTTACAAAGAGATTGATTTGCTGATGGAGAAGACCTATATGAAAAGACTATGGGGAAAAAGCATACTTTGGAAATGTTTGCTTTAGAACTAAGTGACAGTGTTGAGTAAATGAAACAGGCTGGTGTCAGGGGCATAAAAAGGAGTATATAGAA
The DNA here is from genome assembly GCF_019054845.1 of Dipodomys spectabilis. NCBI lineage: Eukaryota > Metazoa > Chordata > Mammalia > Rodentia > Heteromyidae > Dipodomys > Dipodomys spectabilis. The sequence continues at coordinate 504,799 of NW_024870872.1, read as the reverse complement.
ATCATTTGAGTGGGGGCTGGGAAGGTGGCTCAGTGGTAGAGCGTTTGCCTTGCATGCATGAGGCCCTGGGTTCGATTTCTCAACACCACATAAGCAGAGAAAAAAAAAGCTGGAAGTGGTGCTGTGGCTCAAGTGGTAGAGTGCTAGTCTTGAGCTGAAGAACTGAGGGACAGCGCCCAGGCCCAGAGTTCAGGCCCCATGACCGGACCCACCCAAAAAATAGAAATCATTTGAGTGACAGAATCTGAGAGAATCTTGATCATTCATCTTATCTAATGGGAGGGAGTAAGGTAAGAAGAAATCTAATGTGCTTCCACACGTTTGCCTGGCAACTGTATTAGTGCTATTCTTAGTTATAAGGACCACAGGTGGAAATGATGGATTTGGGGAAAAAATCTGATAGTTCTAAATCTGATAGATGCAAAGATGGGTCTGTTTGGACATCATCAAAATATCCACGACCATGAATATGAAAAAGAATAATGAAATTGGGGGCATTATTGAAGGGGAAAGAAAAAGGAAAGTTCTGACACACGTGTGAGTAATGTGGGCACCACTGTAGACAAGATTGGAAGAAAGCAATAAATAAGGAAATAAAAATTAATAAACACAAATTTACAGAAGTAAAGGAAGGAATTTGCAAGAAAATATGGAAAGAAATATGCTATTTGGATTTGAAAAGTAAAAGGACATAGACAAGTTCCATAAGAACATTGTTTTGGTGAAAGTCATATTGATAAAATTTTGGGATATGAATATGAAGCCATAAAATTCTGGATCCATAAATTCAACAGGTCCTCTTGATTTTAAATGTTGGGAACCAATGCTTTTATCCTGACATTAGAAGAATTATACAGATATAACTGTCATAAACTTTACTCATAGGTATTTTATGAATATTTTTGAAGACTTTGTTTATTCAGGAGTTTATAGATTGAACTACAGCACAGACAAGCCTAATTTGTCCTACAGTTCCAACGTGTGGCCCATGTATCCACATCAGTTTGGGGCTTTATTGAAATATCTTTAGATATATTTGGATGTCTTATCAGCCTTTTCATTATAAATGTAGGACAAGTAACACCAAGTATTAGGTTGAACATACAGCATTACTGATGTGACTAAAGACTCCTCGAATTGATTCTTCTTTAGAATAGAAAATGCCTCAATAGCCATTGACACATCATAACTGCCATATATTCTATTTAACTCTAGTTCTTGTTAGGGATATCTCCATCATGAAATAATCCTGTCAATCAGCCTGCCACAAATTCTTATATGTAGGGAATGCTTTTTATAAACTTCAAGCTTTTATTGAATGGAAGAGTTCAGACTTTACCCTCACCAGTACGACTGAATGCCTAAAAAGATAAGACATTTTGTTTTAATGCCTTTCTTTCATTTTCTCATACCCATTGGCAAGTAGGGAAGTATTCTGATGTAACAATAATACAATGGTGACTTGTACTAACACAACATCTAGGATCTAGTGTTAATTCAGATACTTACTAATTAGCTCTAGATTTTGTGGTTATTTATATTTCTCATGGGAAAACTAATGAGCTCCACGGAAACTGACCTAAGGAGACTTTCAATTCTAGTATCATTTTGTCTCAAAATGCTTTAAATTCTACATCCTCTAATATAGGCATATGGTTACACAGTGGAACTTTTCTCCTCAAAGAGTGAGTACTACCCTATTGCTTAATATGGACAAAGTATTTTCATACATAGACTGGTCTTGTGCAAACAAGAAGTTGTAGTTGAACAATGTTCTTAGCAGTTTGTATAGATGAAATGGAAAGAGAGCAACTATGAACTCAAAAGGAATGTGCAAAAAAGTGAAAGGCGCAAAGTAGAATGTGCCAAGGAAATGCTGAAGTATAATTTCAAATTATGTGCTCAGGTGTGAGGGTGTGTTCAAAGTACAGCTTAAGAAAATGTAGTTGGGTATCTTGGGGAAAAACTGCTTTAAACTTTTGTGGGATAATTGTACAAGTAGAAGCCCCTAACTCTGACTCTAATCAGCCACATCATCATCAACTTAGGGACTATTTTCCAAGTGCAAAGTGAGAAAAAGAGGGCTCATCACAGTTAGTGTTCAGGTTGAAGTAATGGAAATAATGTAATTTTTCTTATAAGACTTAACTTATTTTGGAGGGTTAAAGTAGGAAAAACCCAAGTAAATATTTTGCATGTACTTAAATTAAGTGGGACATAGTATATTACTCTCTTTTTAACTAGGAAGTTGTAGGTTATGTCTTTTTATACTCTAACTTGGGACAATGATCTGCTGTCAGTCATTTTCTTCCCCTTCCCCATCTTTTACCCTAATAATTACATAATTTTTATTTAAAGAGACATACTTGAGCTTGCCTTTCTAAATCCTTCAAAATTATCTGAACTAATTCATACTTCTGGAAGCCTCCTATATCTTTCTCAAGGGAACATTTTGTCACTACCATTTTAACCCATATGATATTGGATATCTTCCTGCATAATTCAGTGCAAGATATACATTAGACTCATCCAGATATCAAAACACTTGTACCACCATGAAATACTATCTTCAGAAAAATCATGATTTTAGAATATCTGGGGAGGTGATATCTGTCATTTTTGAATGACCCTAAGTGATACTTACATGCAATCATGTTTTAAATCAATATGCCTCTCAGTAGATGAACGAATTGACAAAATGTGATAAATATATCCACTGTGGAATTCTATGCTTCCAATTCATATGGAAATGGATAAATCCTACAAAGTAAAATAAACAAGACACAAAGAAAGAGATTCCATGGTTTCCCTAATTTGTAAAAAGTAGGAAAGATCTAGGATAGTCCTAGCAGATGAGCAGAATGGCTCAGTAGCACTGTATAAGATGATGATGAACAAAATGAACTCCTACATATGGAAACAAAAGTTTTCTTTGTGGTTGTGGTTTTTCATGTACTCTGTGATTCTTTTATCTTTTGTGTTTTCCCCTATGGTTTGTCCCCTGCTCTATTTGATTTCAGCATCATATGTTATTGTGTATATATTTATCTTAATTAGGGAAGGGAAGAGGAACAACAAAATGGCGTGAAAAAGGACAAAGTACAAACCAATGTAATAGCAATGCTCACAAGACAACAACATAATGGAAATTTACATTACAACTTGTGAAGAGTATTGAGGTGAAGGAAAACTGTGAGAAAAGTGAGGTAGTGGGTAAAAAGTTCGACATGTTATGTATTCACCATCCTACAATTACTACAACCCCTTCTATATATCACCTTGACAATAAATTAAATTAAAAAATAACTTACATAAAATATAATTTCACTGTATTGGCATAGTAAATACCATTCTATTCCCCCTTTCTTTATCAGAGCATCATCAACTTGAATGTAATCAAACTATACAATATCTTCACAATATATTTGCCTTTATGTTGAAAAAAACCATTATCTCATACTAAAACAGAAAACAGTTCACTTCTACGGAAACTCCTAACTTTTAAATTTGAATAATTGTTAAGATGACAGAATAAATGTATTCTTCAAAATTCAGATGACTACTAACTAATCATTTTCAAATTCTGATCATGCCATACCAGAGACATTTAAAATAGTATCTGTTTGCATTTTAATTATTTCTGCAATAGATGACATTTCCAATGTGATGTTACATATTTAAAAGTCAATAGAAAAAATAGCCACATTCTGGTAGAAGATAAAACTATGACCAACCTACAATAATTAATTCCTGAAGAGTAAACATTTGTTCATCAGAGTAAGCTATTATTTCTATTACAATCAATCCCAAGTGTTTATGCTGTAAAGTCATCCTAGCCCAACAGTTTGCAACTTGTAAGGTGCACCTTAAAATTGCCTGAATTCACATCATGACTAGCTTATCACTATTTTGAAAAAAAATACTGCACTTCTGCTGTGATGCCTTCCCAATTGTGCAAAGAACACTACACTAAACTTTTCTGCATCATTTTCCTTCCAGTGGTATTCTTGAGATCAGAACACTTGCGAATAGTATTTATATTATTATTTAATATTAATTTTATTATATATTATTTTTATCTATCATAGATATTCAGGAGATCTGAATATCTGAATATTAAGATCTGAAGATTATGGTTCAAACCCACCCAGGTAGCAAGGTTCCTTAGATTCTTATTTCCAATAAACTCATAAGGAATAGCCAGACACAAGTGGCACTGAGGTTCAAGTGGTAGAGCAGTAGCCTTGAGCAAAAACAGGCTCAGGGACAGTGCCCAGACCCAGAGGTCAAGCCCTAGCATAAACTAAGCAACAAAAACAAAATAAAAACAAACATTAAACCTAACTTTTTTTTTCCCTCATTGTATGAGTAATTAAGAGGTACGTAAGGAAATTTCTTCCTGTTTTATATATAGGTAGAAGAAAAAAGATGTAATACATTACTCTCTTCATACCATATTACACCAAATCCTCAAAAAATACTCTTTTTCTAAATTTATAAATTAATAGCATCCATTTGTTGGCAACTTTGTCTAGATTATTCAGATTATCATGTTATACACGAACTGTTGCAATTATCTATTAACTAATTTCTAATTATACCTCACCTGAAAGAATATTCTAAGCAAATAGAATGCCAGAATCATTTGTGAATTTCTAAATTAAATCTTCTACTTGAAAAGAATTTTGTATTATCCTAGAGAATATGACATTACAAACAAAAAAACATTTATTTCAAATCGAAATTCTAATTTTGGCAGGTCTCCAGAGTCCTACATTAGATGAACTTTGCTATTTCTCTAGGCTTAAGCTTTTGTAATCCTTCATCATTTCTTTGGAATCCAACAGAATGATGCTTACTTTTTCAAATTTTTGATTGTGAATCATGAGCTATTTTACATCTACCAATGTTCTGTAATGAAGAGAGCATGTAAAACACAAGTGAGGATTAGATATGAGTTGCATTTCAATAGGAAACTTGACTTATCAAAACATAGTGAAAAAATTAGCACAAACTTCCAACTGTGTATTCCTTTCTTGTTGTTTGGCTTGTTTTATTGAGACAAAATTATACTACCTGGTCCAGGGAAGGTATCGCTATGTAATTCCACTCTCTAATCTCCTATCTTAGTCTGAGTGCTAGAATTCCAGGCTTGTATCACATTGCCTTGCCATAGTTTGTTGGTTTATTTAATCTAGAAACAGGCTAGCAATTCTGAACTTCTCCGATGATCTTATTCACTAGACTGACTGCTCTCACTGTTTATGTACAATTTTCAAAGACTTTCTAACATTTGACACAGGATATGAACATTTTCAGATGCACCTGCAGGCTTCTCTGATTCATTCCTCCATGGATTTGATCCCTTTAATAATGATTACTTGACTTTCTTAATATCTCTGGTCCCTGTCTTTGTAATATTCTCAAAGTATTTTTTGGGAAAGTTCACTTGAGGACTTTCTAATATTAAAAATTATCACTTGTTGTAGTCTTACTCAGGACATATTTTCTATTATTTTCCAACGTTTTCTACACATTGTGAGAGTTGTTTCATATGTGTGTTTACACATATAAGTGCTGTGTATGTGCATCCTTGCGTGTATGTATGCCAAAACCTCAAGCTCTTATTCAACAGTCTTGCTCATACCTAGTATTCCATCACTTCAGCCATTCTTACAATGCAGGTTTAGGCTGGTTAATTATAGGTATTGTCGCAAATACTTTTTTTTCCTAGGCTGGATGCAAACTGAACTTCCCAGAATCCTTTACATTCTTAGGTTTTATCTTTCCAGGAGTATCAATTTTTAAACTTGAAACAGTTTTTTGAGTGTAAAGTCTAACCTGTATCCCATATTTTTAACGTAAGAATTCATATAAAGTTAGATGAACATACACATTACATATATTTAGTGTACACTGTTAGATATGTGATCTTTAGCCGGATGACAGTGGCTCACGCCTATAATCCTAGCGACTCAGGAGGCTGAGATCTGAGGACTGCAGTTCAAATCCTGCACAAGTAGGAAAGTTTCTGAAACACTTATCTCTAATTAACAACCAGAAAACTGAAAGTGGCACTGTGGAGCAAGTGGTAGAGTGCTAGCCTTAAGCTGAAAAGTAGAGGAAGAGTGCCCAGGCCCAGACTTCAAGCCCCACAAATACCAAAGAAAAAGAAAAGGAAGGAAATAAAAAGATATGTGAACTTAGCCACCAGTTCATTGCTAGTATAATTCCTGCTCTCTCAACATGGCTTTTTTTTCCAGTTAAGTCCATGCTCTTATATCTGACTTGTTTTGAAACTAGAATTATTCTTCCATTCTAGTTTTTACAAAGTTGCATGATTAGTTGCCATGATTTAGAGCTAGAAGAAGAAACAGAGTGGCCTCATCCTTCATGTTCTACTTAGTAGTAATGCTTTCTGTATATCACTCTTGTAGATCAACATACTGGCCTTGGCTTTATTGTTTCAAATTTGTCTTATTTGCAGAGTCTTCTATATTGTATTGAACAACCATATGTAAACACAGAACTTCTTTTTCTCCTATTATTCATATTGTTTCTCCTACTGTTAACTTATATACACTTGTGAAATAATGCACAACACACACACAAATATTTCTGAGAAGCTTCTTCTCGCTTAAAATTGGTCATAATTTATAGAGCACTTAGGAAATTTGAACTTAATGTACTACAGGATAATGGACTTTTCATGTTTTTTATTGTAAAGATGTTGTACAGAGGGGTTAGAGTTATATATGTAAATTAATTAGTACATAATCTATCAAGCATTGTTACCTCTTCTTTTGTTTTTCCCCTGCCTTCCCTTTCCTCCTCGCCACCCCAAGTGCCCCCTCCTCTCCCCAAGTTGTAAAGTTCATTTTCTACATAGTGTCTTGTAGAACTCATTGTTACACTGGGTTATACTGTATCCTTGTTTCAGCATTTTGTTATTTCCCTTCCTCTCCCCACATTAGAAAAAAGTATATGCAAGATGCAGATCACTGACATCAAATACAGTAAAAACAGAGGTTTTACCGTGGAGGTAGAAAATAGAAGAGAAACAAAAAAATCACATAGTACCTGTTAGGTAACAATAAAGAAAAATCAAGTTATGTCCTATCTTTGAGTCCATTTCACTTAACATCATTTTATGTGGCCATATATATATGTATAATGTTTTATAAGCAATTTAAATTTCATATTTTCTCATGACTAAGTTGTTTCTGAAGCACATGTTACCTCATGTACAAAGATGTACTTGTGCTATTTCAATGAAGTCACAAAACGTTCATTTTACTTGGAGCAGCATCATAGATTGTCACTTGAAGTAACTGGAAGGAACTGTTACTGGAAGTGGAAACTGATTCCAAGAGAGGAATTGAACATAGAGAAATGACAAGTTCAACTTAATTTGTGTGCTCGTTTTACTGTACAAGAAAAGAATTCAAAGCTTGAAGGAAACTCTGTCCCTGATTTTTCGAGTGTGTTCTTTACTCACATAAAACTTGTCTGTAAATTTCTAGTTGAGAGTATTACAAAAGAAAACAATATGCCATTTGAAGGCCAACATAGATAAAAAGGAAATAACGTTGTTTTAAAAGTGTTCTACTGCAAAGAAACAAAGACATGTAGGTTTGAAGGTAACTTATGCCTGACATGATTCTCTTGTTGCAGGAGTCAGTTATCCATTACTTTAATCTGGTCCTGAGTTCACCATAGCAATAAGGATTCCAAAAAGCAAGCTCCAATGAGTATGATCAGCAAAAGGAGCCTCTTTTCAAACCAGTGCTTTAAGGACGGTCCAAAAGAAATATATGGGTTTTTTTGCTTGCTTGTTTGTTTAGTTTGTGCTGGTTCTGGGGCTTGAACTCAGAGTCTGGACCCTGTCCCTGAACAGTTGTTTTTCTTGCCCTCCTGCCACCATAGGTAGTACTCTACTGCTTGAGCCAAAACTCCACTTCTGGCTTTTTTGGTGTTTAATTACAGATAAGAGTTTGACAGACTCTTCTGCCTGTTGGCTTTGAGATTGTAATAAATCCAAGTGACATCAACTGTATGGATTTTTGTTTTGAACCAAGACATGTTAGATGAAGTTTATTATAAAGCTTGTATTCGACAATTTTTTAAAAGAAGAAAATATGTTCAGCAAAGAAACCATAACTTAACTCAGCAAAAGTAGGTGCACTGAATTATTTTGGAATTATGTTCTCTGCTTGGGAAGATTAGTATTGACTTCCTCGTTCCTTTTGAGGAACTTTTTCTGTTGGTCATGGGGCTTGAATTCTGATCCTGGGCGCTGTCCCTCAGCATTTCAGCTTCTTAGGTGCTCTACAACTTTAGTTACAACACCACTTCCGGATTTCTGGTGGTAATTGAAGATAAGATTCTCATGGATTTCCCTGACCAGGCTAGCTTTGAACCACCATCCTCTGGTTTCAACCTCCTGAGCAGCTAGTATTACAAATGTGAGTCACCAGCACCCAGCTCGTATTTGCATTTATGTGCACATAATGACACTATGTTGACAAAGAATGGAAATTTGAATCAAATGGTGTGACATTGCAGCTTTTCAATAAAATGGAGGTAGCAATAAATATGTCCTCCTTTTCCATGTTCTTACATTAATGACTCATGAGCTATGGGACTCTTACATTAGCATCCTCTGTTGTCTGCGTATGTGGACTTAGTATCAGAAATTGTTCATAGAGAAATAGAGAAAGACAGATTTGTAGAAAGCAAAGGAGATCAGGTATGAAAGAGCAGCATAGAAGTATATACAACTTATCACACTGAGATTATGAACTAGCCTAAGTTATTTGGTTATTGATAATCAAAAATGGTTCTCTAGAACAGTTTATGGTATAACTTAGTTATTATTATCATTTATTCCTTCCATCTGGAGTTATTCCTTCTGTCAAAATTATTAATTAACCTCTGCCTTTTTGGTGCCATAACTTACCAAAAAGATTTCCAAATTTCACTTATACTATCCTTCTGATTGTGATTAGCAGTGGCCACTCAAGAGCCTGGAATCTTTGAATTTCCAGGATTAATCTTCACTGATATCTAAGCACATTCTTGGTATTAATTGCCATGACCTATTAACAAAACGTTTTTTTTTCCAACACAGTATTCTAATATAGATAAAGTACATGAATTAAGGACTATTGATAGGTATCAGTTGGAAGGAGCAATTATATATTCCAAGTATGCATTCTTTATGTTGCATTTCCTGGCTAAATGACTCTTTTGCCAGTCCTGGGGCTTGAACTCGGGGCCAGGAAACTGTTCCTGAGCTTTTTTTTTTTTTTTTTTTTTTGATTGAGGGTAGCATTATACCACTTGAGGCAAAACACCACTTCCATTGTTTCTTTTTCTGTTTATGTGGTACTGAGTAATTGAACCCAGAGTTTCATGCATGCTAAGCAGTAACTGTTCCATGAAACCACATTCCCAGAGCCCTAAATGACTTTCTTTTTTATATTAATAAGATTTTTTTGTGAAAATACAGTACAGAGGGGTTATAATTACATGTACAAGGTAATGGGTGCGTTTCTTATCAAGTATTTTTGCCTCCTCTTTTGTTTCCCCTTACCATCCTTGCCCACCTTTCCCCCCCCCCCCCCACCGCCAAATTTGTAAAGTTCTTTTTTCGACATAATGTCTTGTTGCAATGGGAATTTCTTAAATGAGATTACTTTTTCATTCCATTAATATGTATTACAATTTAGGCCAGGTGCTAGAAAAGGAATTGGAAAACAATACTAAGTCCAGTAAGGCTGGCATTCCTATCACATCACTAAGGAAGTAGTGTTAAGACCTGCAGGACTCTTAGGGCTGTTGTATGTGACATTATTATGTAAAACACTATTAACTGTCATCTCCGACATCCATAATATTCTGCTTCCACTTTCCAGGTCAAGAACCAAATATCTATGCTATTTTATTGATTGGGTGTGTTTTCTAGGAATGAAGAAGGAGGATGTAATAGGTGATGGTGGAAAAATATGTATATTGGCTCCCTGTCCACATTTTTTGCATTTTTAAAAAGTGCTACTGATGAACTCCCACTTACAACTATTTGACTTGCTGTTTGCACAAGATGCAGATAAATGAAGACATTTATTCTGGTGGATAGTCACATATATTAACAAAATCCATTTCTGGAAAAATAAGATACTAGGTAAGAAATTATAAATTATCGTGTATAAAATGATTTCTTTTCTTGGAGAACAAAAGGTAGTATTGAAATGATTACTCCAACATTCTTTGAGATTTTATGCTGTCTTAGTTTCAAAATATTCTCTAATTTCTGTAACATCCAAACATAAAAGACATGATTTGAAAATCTCAGTATTTTAGAAAATAAGGAACGTAATAGCAAACTTCCTGCAGAGACATGTGATGGCAAGTATGATTGATTGTATTATGGTTCTCTTTTTTTTCCTCTTTATCTCAAGTGTTGCATATCTTGGCATATTACTCTATGTCCTGAATCAGCTTCTTGTAGGTGAGATTTACCTCTACTCTTCAGTGTCAAGATGGGTTATGTGACTTACTTCAGCTTACAAAAGTGAAGCAAAAGTGGTGAAAGGCTATTTCTAGGGGAAGTTTTCTATCTCATTATCTGTGTCTTTTTCTCCTTAGCTATAAAAATAGCATATTTCCAGAGGGAGTCTTCTTTCAAAGTATATGTTGGAAGAATATAGCATGTGAAATTGAGGCAAAACTCAAATACAGTCTCATACATATAACACAGGCAGAACTAAGCTAATATTAGAATATGATATTAAGATGCTAGTATCTTACCATTCTTTTATATCTTTATGATAGCTGACTATAGCACACCAGAATTTAACAAATCCTAAACAAGAACTAAACAAATTGAATGCATTTCCTATTGGAAGATCTTACAATTTTTTTTTTCAGGTAAGGGGTAGGTTTATTCAGTAGACCTGCTGGGACCAGGCAAGGTTGGCACTCCACGTGGCTGGGAAAGAGAGAGGAAAGAACTAGAGCAGAGAGAGAGCAGAGAGAGCTAGAAAAGAAGAGCAAGAGCTAGAAACGAACAGAGAGAGAAAGAGAGCTAGAAACGAACAGAGAGAGTAGAGAGCTAGAAAAGAAGAGCAAGAGCAGATCTTACAATTTTTTTTCAGGTAAGGAGGAGGTTTATTCAGTAGACCTGCTGAGACCAGCAAGGTTGGCACTCCACGTGGCTGGGAAAGGCCTGGGAAAGAGCGAGAGCTGGGAAAGAGAGGAAAGAGAGAGGAAAGAGTGAGAAAAGAGCAGAAAGAGAGCACGTCTGGGAAAGGTGGGAAAGAGAGAGAGCTAGGAAAGAGAAGGGAGCTAGAAAAAAAGAGAGGAAAGGGCAAGAAAAGAGCAGAGAGCAGAGAGAGATAGAAAAGAGCAGAGTGAGCAGAGAGTGCAGAGAGAGAGCAGAGAGAGCTAGTAAAGAGCAGAGAGAGAGCAGAGAGCAGAGAGAGCTAGAAAAGAACAGAGAGAGAACAGAGATCAGAGAGAGCTAGAAAAGAGCAGAGAGAGAGCGTCTGGGCCTGGACTAGGCCTTACGGGTGGAGAAAGGTATGGCCACATCAAATTCAGATGTGACCTCTTCCAGGTGTCCCAGTTGCCTAAGTAACGCAGGTACTAGGTGGAGCATTCCGGCTGGCACCAGGCCATCTTGGTCCTCCATGCGGTGGGGAAAGGCCTGGGAAAGAGAGCTGGGAGAGCTGGGAAAGAGAGAGCGCTGGGAAAGAGAGAGAGAAGAGCTAGAAAAGAACAGAGAGAGAGCAGAGAGCAGAAAGAGCTAGAAAAGAGCAGAGAGAGAGCAGAGAGAGCTAGAAAAGGGCAGAGAGAGCTAGGAAAGAGCAGAGAGAGCAGAGAGTGCTAGAGCAGAGAGAGAGCAGAGAGCAGAGAGAGCTAGAAAAGAGCAGAGAGCGATATTACAATTTTTTATAAATAAGCATTCTCCATGTGATCACTTGTGGGATTATCTATTTCTATAGATGTGTTTAATCACTCAAGAGCACTGTTTCTAATATCCACAATCATTATCCAGACCTTGTGATTGAAATGAGGAAGAAAAAAATATCTAGATTTCTCCTTCTCTTTTCCTCTTCTCCTTTTTCTAGTGTGGATTCTCATCTTTTCTCCAAATTCTCCTATTAACAATGGAAGAAGACACATTGTGGATATGAAGCAAAAGGCTTCAAAGCCAGAAATTTATTCTTTCAGAAATAGATGAAGTAAATCAGAGTGGCTCAAGGAAGAATAAAGACATGATTATTTTCCCTTTCTGGATTTCACCATAGGCTCTGAACATGACTATAAATAGCTAGTGAACCATTTGTCTTGGCTACCTTTTTTTAAAATTTTTATTTATTTTTTATTGTGAAAATACTGTACAGAGGGGTAACAATTACATGGGGAAGATAATGAGTATATTTCTTATCAAGCATTGTTGCCTTCTCCTTTGTTTCCCCTTCCCATCCTTTCCCAGCCTCCCCTCACCCCCCCAACCACTCCTCCCACCCCCCACCAAAGTTGTAAAGTTCATTTTCGCATGACAACTTGTACATCTCATTGTTGCAACAGGTGCACCTGTATCCTTATTTAAATGACTTGTTTTTCCCCTTCCCGTCCACAAATTATACCGACATCAAATAGATAAGTGCATAGGACCATATATAATGAAATGTATCAACATTAACGCCAAGAATTGTAAACAAGAGGTTATTATGTCCTGTATGTAGTTATTAATTTTTTCTACTTATTCTTTTTCTGTTTTTTTCTTTTCATTAAAGATAAAAAATAAAAATAGTAGATAAAAAATAAATATTAAAAATGAAATTTGAAATCTGAAAAAATGTTAAAATAGTTTCTTTGGTCAACATTCCTGCATACAGTTCACTGTCTTAAAATATATATTACTTCCTAGAATCAGAATAGATTTTTCTTGTATTTTTATTTTATTTTATTTTTTTCCAATCTAATATTTACTTATTTCTCTTTTTTGTATTGTGAAAATACTGTACAGAGGGGTTACAATTACATGGGCAAGATAGTGAGTACATATCTTATCAAGCATTGTAGCCTCCTCTTTGTTTACCTTTCCCATCCCTTCCCATCCTCCTTCCACACCACCAAATCCTCCCGCCCCCCAAGTTGTAAAGTTCGTTTCTGACATGACAACTTGTACTTCTCATTGTTGCAACAGGGCCACCTGTATCCTTATTTAAACGACTTGTTTTTCCCCTTCCCCTCCACAAATTATACCAGCATCAAATATAGTGAAAGCAGGGTTATATTGTGGTGGAGGGACATACAAAGCAACAAAGAAATAATATTATAATTGTGTTAGAAATAAATGCATAAAAGAAAAAAACAATTTAAAATACATATCTTAGGGTTCATTTTCCTAACATCACCTTATCTGACCTTTTCTGCTCGACTCATACATATACTAGATATTGCAAATAAGGGAAATCATGGGACCTATGTTTCTTTGGGCTTGGCTTACTTCGCTTAATATAATTTTTTCCAAGTCTTTCCATTTCCTAACAAATGGGGCAATGTCATTCTTTCTGATGGAGGCATAGAATTCCATTGTGCATATATACCACATTTTCTTGATCCATTCATCTACTGAGGGGCATCTGGGTTGGTTCCATATCTTAGGTATGGTAAATAATGCTGCAATAAACATAGTTGTGCTGGTAGCTTTAGTGTGGTCTTGTTTGTAAACATTTGGGTAAATGCCCAAAAGTGGGACTGCTGGGTCATAGGGGAGCTCTATGTGGAGTCTTTTGAGGAACCTCCATACTACTTTCAAAAGTGGTTGAACAAGTTTATACTCCCACCAACAATGAAGAAGGTTCCCTTCTGTCCATATCCCCTCCAGCATCTGTTGTTATTAGAGTTTTTGATTTTTGCCAATCTAACTGGGATGAGGTGGTATCTCAATGTTGTTTTGATTTGCATTTCTTTTATGGCTAGGGAGGTTGAGTATTTCTTCATGTGTCTATTGGCCATCCTTCTTTCTTCTTCAGAGAAGTTTCTCTTTAAGTCATTAGTCCACTTATTTATTGGGCAGTTGTTTCCTTGAGGATTTGTTGTTGGGGGATTTAATTTTTTGAGACCGTTGTCCGTTGTATGGCTAGTGAAGATCTTCTCCCAATCCGTGGGCTTTCTATTGATCTCGCTAGCTATGTCCTTTGCCATGCAGAAGCTCTGCAACATCATGCAATCCTATTTGTGCAACCTTTCTTTGATTTGTTGTGTTTCCCGGTCTCTATTAAGAAAATTTCGGCCTGCGCCAAGGAGAGCTACAGTTTCTCCTATTCCATCCTGTAATGTTTTCAGAGTGTCTGCTTTGAGTACGAGGTCTTTGATCCATTTGGAGTTGATTCTGGTGCAGGGTGATATATACGGATCTAGCTTTAGTTTTCTACAAGTAGTTATTCAATTGTGCCAGCACCATTTACTGAAGAGGCTGTCTTTCTTCCATTCTATTATTTTAGCTCCCTTATCAAAGATTACATGGCTATAGGTCTGTAAGTTCATTTCTGGGTTTTGAATTCTATTCCATTGTTCCTGAGGTCTGTTCTTGTGCCAGTACCAAGCTGTTTTGATTACTATGGCTTTCTAGAAGAGTTCGAAATTTGGTATTGATATTCCTCCAGCAGGGTTCTTTCCGGTGAGGAGCGTTTTTGTTATTCGGGGTCTTTTACTGTTACATATGAATTTTTGGGTTGCCTGGTCTCTTTCCTTGAAGATGAGGTTGGAATTTTGATAGGTATCACATTAAATTTGTAGATAGCCTTGGGAAGTACTGTCATTTTCCCGATGTTGATCTTTCCAATCCAGGAGAATGGGAGTTTTTCCCATTTTTTTTTTAAATTTAATTTTATTTTATTTGTGAACATACTGTGCAGAAGAGTTACAATTACATGGGCAGGATAATGTGTACATTTCTTACCAAGCATTGCAGCCTCCTCCTTTGTTTACCCTTCACATCCCTTCCCAGCCTCCCCCCCGCCCCCATCCCTACCCTTCTCCTTCCCCCCCCCCACCGCACCTACATTGTAAAGCTCGTTTTGGACATGACAACTTGTACTTCTCATTGTTGCAACAGGTCCACCTGTATCCTTAAACAACTGGTTTTTCCCCATCTCCTCGACAAGTTATACTGACATCAAATATAGTGAAAGCAGGGGTTATACTGTGGGGGAGGGACATACAAAGCAACAAAGAGATAATCTTATAAATGCATTAGAAACACATGCATGAAAGAAGAAAACATTAAAATACACATCTAAGGGTTCATTTTCCTGACATCACATTATCTGACCTTTTCCGCTTGACTCATACATATACTAGATATTACAAATAAGGGAAACCATGGGACCAATGTTTCTTTGGGCTTGGCTTACTTCACTTAATATAATTTTTTCCAAGTCTTTCCATTTCCTAACAAATGGGGCAATGTCATTCTTTCTGATGGAGGCATAGAATTCCATTGTGTATATATACCACATTTTCTTGATCCATTCATCTACTGAGGGGCATCTGGGTTGGTTCCATATCTTAGCTATGGTAAATAATGCTGCAATAAACATAGTTGTGCTGGTAGCTTTAGTGTGGTCTTGTTTGTAAACATTAGGGTAAATGCCCAAAAGTGGGATTGCTGGGTCATAGGGGAGTTCTATGTAAAGTCTTTTGAGGAACCTCCATACTGCTTTCCAAAGTGGTTGAACAAGTTTACATTCCCACCAACAATGAAGTAAAGTTGCTTTCTGTCCACATCCCCTCCAGCATCTGTTGTTGTTAGAGTTCTTGATTTTTGCCGTTCTAACTGGAGTGAGGTGATATCTCAATGTTGTTTTGATTTGCATTTCTTTTATGGCGAAGGATGTTGAACATTTCTTCATGTGTCTATTAGCCATCCTTCTTTCTTCTTCAGAGAAGTTTCTCTTTAAGTCTTTCGCCCACTTATTTATTGGGCAGTTGTTTCTTTGAGGATTTATTGTTGGGTGGTTTAATTTTTTGAGTTCCAAGTATATTTTAGATATGAGACCCTTGTCCGTTGTATGGCTAGTAAAGATCTTCTCCCAATCCGTGGGTTTTCTATTGATCTTGCTAGCTATGTCATTTGCCCTGCAGAAGCTCTGCAACTTTATGCAATCCCATTTGTCCAACCTTTCTTTGATTTGTTGTGTTTCCGGGTCTCTATTCAGAAAATTTCGGCCTGAGTCAAGGAGACCTAGGGTTTCTCCTATTCCATCCTGTAATGTTTTCAGAGTGTCTGCTTTGAGTTCAAGCTCTTTGATCCATTTGGAGTTGATTCTGGTGCAGGGTGATATATAAGGATCTAGCTTTAGTTTTCTACATGTAGTTAACCAAATTTGCCAGCACCATTTACTGAAGAGGTTGTCTTTCTTCCATTCTATTGTTTTAGCTCCCTTATCGAAGATTAGATGGCTATAGGTCTGTAGGTTCATTTCTGGGTTTTCAATTCTATTCCATTGGTCCTGAGGTCTGTTCTTATGCCAATACCAAGCTGTTTTGATTACTATGGCTTTATAGTAGAGTTTGAAGTTTGGTATTGATATTCCTCCAGCAGTGTTCTTTCCGTTGAGGAGCGTTTTTGCTATTCGGGGTCTTTTATTGTTCCATATGAATTTTTCGGTTGTCTTTTCTATTTCCTTGAAGAATGAGGTTGGGATTTTGATAGGTATTGCATTGAATTTGTAGATAGCCTTGGGAAGAATTGCCATTTTCACGATGTTAATCTTTCCAATCCAGGAGCATGGGAGGTTTTGCCATTTTTTAAGTTCTGTGTTGATTTCCTTTTTTAAGATTTTAAAGTTTTCATCATAGAGGTCCTTCACTTCTTTAGTTAAGTTAATTCCTAGGTATTTTATTTTTTGTGGGGCTATTACAAATGGAGTTGCTTTCCTAATTTCAGCCACACTTTTCTCATTGTTGGCACACAGAAAGGATTAATTTTACACCCTGCTACTTTGCCAAAGTTTTGAATCAGCTTGAGTAGTTTGGGAGTGGAGTCTATGGGTTTCTTTAAGTACAAGATCATGTCATCTGCAAAGAGGGAGAGTTTTATTTCTTCTTTCCCTATTTGGATCCGCTTTATGTCTGCATCTTGTCTTATTGCTGTAACTAGGCATTCTAATACTAGGTTGAAGAGAAGTGGAGAGAATAGACATCCTTGTCTTGTTTCTGAGTTAAGCGGAAAAGGCTTTAGTTTTTCTCCATTAAGTATAATGCTGGCTATAAGTTTGTCATATACACCCTTTATTGTATTGAGGAATGTTCCATGGATTCCTAATTTTTCCAAAACCTTCATCATAAAGGGGTGTTGGATCTTGTCAAAGGCTTTTTCTGCATCTATTGAGATAACCATGTGGTTCTTATCCTTGCTCATGTTGATGTGATGAATACTATTAATTGATTTGCATATATTGAACTAGCCTTGCATCCCTGAAATGAATCCTGTTTCATCATGGTGTATGATTTTTTGGATGAATTGTTGAAGTCGATTGGCCAAAATTTTGTTGAGAAGTTTTGCATCAATGTTCATCAAAGAAATGGGTCTATAGTACTTTCTTTGTGGAGTCCATGCCTGGTTTTGGGATAAGGGTTATGATGGCTTCACAGAATGTGTTCAGTAATGAACTTTCTCTTTCAATTTCATTGAAGAGTTGAAGCAGTATTGGTTTGACCACAGCTTTGAAGCCTTGTAGAATTCCACTGTAAAAACATCTGGTCCTGGACTTTTCTTAGCTGGGCGGTCTCTTATTGCTCTTTCTATTTCAATGCTTGATATGGGCCTGTTAACATGATTTAACTCATCTTGGTTTAATATTGGCATGTCAATATTTGCTAGGAAAAGGTCATTTTCTGCCAATTTCTCAAAATTATTAGTATAAAGTTTTGGGAAGTATTCCCTTAAAATGTTTTGAATCTTGGTTGTTTCCATGGTGATGTTTTCATTCTCCTCTCTGAGTTTATTTATTTGACTGTGTTCTCTTCTTTTTCTGATAAGATTTGCTAAGGGTCTGTCAATTTTGTTAATTTTTTCGAAGAACTAACTCTTTGTTTTGTTGATTCTTTCTATAGTTTTTTTGGATTCTAATTTATTTAATTTTGATTTAATATTTATTATTTCTTTCTGCCTACTGGATTGGGGTTTATCTTGCTGCTCTTTTTCAAGGAGGTTCAGATGTCTCATTAAATTGTTAGTTTCAGATCTCTCCAATTTGTTGATGTAGGAGCTCAGAGCTATAAACTTGCCTCTGAGTATTGCCTTTCCTGTGTCCCAGAGGAGCTGGTAATTTGTGTGTTCATTTTTGTTCAATAGCATGCACATTTGATTTTCCTTTCTAATCTCTTTCTTGACCCACTCGAGATTCAGCAGTGTGTTATTCAGACACCATTTGTTACCGGACTTTGTTTGGTGGTTTTTGGGGTTGAGTGCTAATTTTATTCCCTTGTGGTCTGACAGCAAACAAGGTATAACTTCAATGTTTCTGAATTTGGACAAGTTTGCTTTGTGACCAAAATGTAGTCTATTTTAGGAAATGTTCCATGTGCTGCTGAGAAAAACGTGTATTCTGATGCTGCTGGGTGACATATTCGGTTGATATTTGTTAAATCTTGTTGATCTATGCAGTTGTTTAGATCTGCGGTTTCTCTGTTGAGTTTTTGCCAAGTTGATCTATCTAATGGGGAGAGTTGTGTGTTAAAATCCCCAACAATTAATGTCTTTGCATCTATGTGGGATTTGAGGGAAAGTAGTGTTTCTTGGATAAATTTGGGTCCTCCATTGTTTGGCGAATAGATATTTAGAATTGTAATATCCTCCAGAAGGAAAGATCCCTTAATTAGTATGTAGCCACCTTCTTTATCTCTTCTCACAAATTTTAATTTGAAGTCTATTTTATCTGATATTAGGATTGCAACTCCTGCCTGTTTATGGGGGCCGTTTGCTTGGTAGATTTTGTTCCAGCCTTTAACATTAAAAATGTGTTTGTTTTTATGAGCAAGATGTGACTCCTGAAGGCAGCAGATAGAAGGATTTTGTTTTATAAACGAACTAGACAGTCTATGTCGCTTAATTGGACATTTAAGACCATTAATATTAAGAGATAGGACTGAGAGGTATTTGGGAGTTCCTGCCATGTTATCCACCTTCTTGGGGACTGAGAAAACTGGGTTCTTCCTATGGTTCTTGGATTCTCAGTTTGGGTGCAGTTTCTTGGCCTTTATTGTGGTCTTGTTGGTTTTCTATTTGTAGGACGTCTTTAAGAATCTTTTGTAGGGCTGGTTTGTTGGAGATGTACTGTTTCAATTTTTCTTTGTTATGGAAGGTTTTTATTTGACCTTCAGTTATGGTGGAGCGTTTAGCTGGGTACAGTATTCTTGGTTGATAGCTGTTTGTTTTTAGGGCACGGTATGCATCATTCCAGGCTCTTCTTGCTTTGATTGTCTCTGCTGAGAAATCTGAGGTGATTCTAATTGGTTTCCCTTTATAGATGATTAATCTTTTCTCCTTGACAGCTTTAAGGATCTTTTCCTTGGTCTGAATTGATCCTGTGTGGATTATAATGTGACGGTGGGATATCTTATTCTGGTCTGTTCTATTTGGAGTTCTAAATGCTTCCTGTACTTGAATAGGCCTATCTTTTTGCATGTTTGGGAAGTTCTCTGCTAGGATCCTGTTTAAAAAATTTTCTAGACCATTAACTTCTGTTTCTAGGTGCTCCTCTACATCCATTATCCTTAGATTAGGCTTTGTGATAGTGTCTTCCAAGTGTTGGATAGATCTATCATATTTCTTGGATTTGTCTTGGATGGTTGTGTATTCTTTCTCTATAATGTCTAGGCTGTCCTCAATCCCTGAGATTCGATTTTCTGCATGGGCTAACCTGCTGTGGAGGCTTTCTACTTTGTTTTTTATTTCTTTTCCTTCTAGTTTGTCAGCTTTAATGCCTTCAAATTCTTTGTTGAAGCTTTTGTTTTAGATCTTGTATGAACTTCTTTACTTCCTTAATTTGGTGTTCAGTGTTTGTTCTCAAATCACTTAGTTTATTGGTTATGGTTTCCTTGGACTCCCATTCCTTCTGCTGGTTTCCATTCAGCATTCCCTTGGTGGTCTCCCTGACTTCCTTCAGGTCTTTGTTAATGGATTCCATGAATGCCTTTAGTGATCTTAGTGCATTCTCATCCTGCTCTCTCAATTCCTGTATGACTCTTTGATTAGCTTCCTCCCGTTCATGCCATTCCTGTAGTTCTCTGTGAGTGTTCTCAGCCTGCTCACGCCATTCCTGCCTTTATCTTTGAGTATTCTCAAGCTGCTCATGCAAATCCTGTATCAGTTTTTGAGTAGCTTCCTCACGCTCATGATATTCCTGTATAAAATTTTGGATTGCCTCCTCTCTCTCCCTATCATGCTCATACTGATTTTGTTGTATGTTTTCATTTATCATGTTTGCCAGCAGTGTTTGTAGAGCGATTTGGGAACTCTCCTCTGGATTATTCATTATGTTCTGTCCAATGGTTATCAAGAGTGGGAGTTGAAATACCTAGACTTGCCATTTTTCTTCTGTTTTTTCGGTTTACTCTGCACATTTAGGATGAAATTAACACCAGTTTTGTACTAGAACACTATCTTAAGGCAAGCATCAATCAGAGTCTGTTTTTGCACAATGAATAGTCTGCAGATACAATCTAGTTCAACAGATACGTCTATTCAACATCAAACAACTATATATTAATGGGCTATGAACCACAAAGAAAACAAACTATTCAGAGAAGAACATGAATAAAATGAGAGAAGGGGATGGATATAAAGGAGATGTGAAAATTTAACAATAAAAATACTTAAAATATTATATATGTATAAAGAGGTAGTACTGCTATTAACGAATTTAAGTCTAAGAGGTTTTGAATTAAGTAATAAATTTGTGGATTAATTGTGTACACAATGGGGAATAAGGTCTAATAATCGACTACAGGTTTATCTGAGGATGTGCAGAACAGCAATTAAGTCACATAAAGAACGAAAGAGAAGAACAGGTGTAAAGGCTCAGAAAGAAAGAAAAAAGATCAGAAGTTCAGTCGAGCTAAACAAAAAACAAAACAAAACAAAAAAAAAAAAGGGAGAAAAAAACGCACAATCACTTATACACCTAAAATAAATTCTAAGAAGAAAAAAAAATTACTAGAGAACAATTTTTTTTCATAAAAGGTAAAATTTAAAGATTAAAAAAAAATTTTAGAAAAAAAATTTTTTTATAAAAGGTACAACAAAAAAAAATTCTTTGATTTTTTGTGTAGAGGTGGGAAAAACCCTGTGTCTCCCTTGTGTCTGTAACCAGCCTCTAGTTGGAGTCTCTGCTCTGCTTGTGTTCCTGTGGCTTGGTTGGATACTTAAGTCAGTTTCTTTGAATAGGCAGAAAAATGCTCTGTGATCCTCCTCCCAGGTTACTTCAATGGGAGGAGATGGCTTTTTCCTCGTGTTTGGAGATGCTGTGATGAAGCTAGGTTCTGGGTAGAGTTGAGGCCTTTCAGCAAACAGTAACTTTTCCCCGTGGCTGGTTTGTGAGAAACTCTCAGAGAGTGGCCTGGAGCCACTCTCAGGGTTGCTGTTTACTGAATTTCAGTTTATAGTCGAGGCTGCTAAAGGGAGGGGCAGCCTCTGGCTCTGATTACCTGGTGAAGAAAGTCACTCTTTGGGCTGGCACCCGAGCTGGGTGACTTTTCCCTGGGTGGAGCTGAGTCTGGCAGGTCAGGTTAGGCTCTTGTGACCTGCTAGATGACTCTAGATTTATTCCAGGGCCTGAGTTGGAGCTAGCAGCTTCTCCAAGCTTTGTCGGTATCCAAGATGGAGATCTCCGGTACTGGGTGGGGGAGGGCTGGCCTTCCCTCCTCTGTTCCCTGAGAAGCAGTGAGGATGTCAGGGTTCTACTCACACAGAGTCTTGGTTTCTGGGTCGTCTCTGGTCTGGGAACTGCAGGATGAAGTTGTCCGCTCCTTGTCGGTTCTGAAATAATTAGTCTCTTGTTGACCTATGTTAATATTCTTTACAATGTGAATGAAATGTTTAAAAAGTAGTATTTGTTTTAGCTTAATTGCTCTGAAGAGACAATAAATGATATTATCAAAACTTAAAAATGATTTGATTTAAAATTTAGAATTCAGGAAATGGTTTTGACTACTCTGGTTACTGGAGCCTTCACTACAACCTCATGAGACAATTTATATTGATGAAGCAAAAATCTGACTTTAGATATTTATGAATAAAAAATCGTCATTCTGAATATGTAGAGCTACATATAAAACATAGAAAATTTAGCTTCTTAATACCGGAATATGCTAGTACATTTAATTGCAGGGTAAGTACTTGTTCTGAAAGAAGATAAAATTGCACTTATTTGAATTGTAAACCTAAGTATTTATTTGAATAAAAGACAATGATTATCACTCATTCAAGAAAGAAGACGTACAATTAGTTCTTTTTCATGCCAATTATGTTCTCTAAACTTACTACAAATACTAGATTAGTAAACATAATTCATTGCTTTGTAGGGAAATAGCAATTCCGTTTCTTAAAACTCATGACAGTAACTTTTTCTCAAACAATTGTTAAGTAACTGTTTTATATATTTTGTCATGGAACCTTATTCGAAAAATTTTTATTCATCAAGTTAAATAATTGGCAAACAATATAAAATATGCATGGACAAAGTTTATCTAACACGAGTTTTTTTTTTTTCAGAAGACAGATCATGGCTCTCTTAATGAATACTAGAAGGCAGTGTGTTCTTTATAAATTTTTAGTTATTTTGTTAATAGATATTAATTGTAAGAAGTGACAATTCCATAATATATTTAATGTATTTGATTATACTCCCTCTATTTCCTTCTCATTACCCCTTCCTCCAAAGATCTTCTGTTTTTCACATAAAATTACATCTTTATATATGCGCATATAAACTAATTTGGAACATTTAAGCTAAACTGCAAGTGAATTCAAGATGTACAGTGAATTAATACAATGAATAAAAACCTGAATATTTTTGTTAACTTTTGAATTGAGCTATCATTATTATTATGGTGAGGGTTAGGATCTCAGACAGAATTAGAATTAGGATTAGAGAAATAGAAAATTTAGGTTCATCACAGGATGACCCATTGCAACCATGATACTCACAAGACACTATGTTGAAAATGGAGCATGACCCATTGCAACAATGATACTCACAAGACACTATGTTGAAAATGAAGTTTACACCATGGGGAGGGAGGGTATGAGAAGTGGGGAGGGACGGGATAGTGTGAGAACAAGAAAGAAGTGGGTAACAATGCTCAACAAAAAACGTACTCCTTACCTTAAACATGTAACTAATCCCTCTTTAAAGCATATTTTCAACAAAATAAAATTTTTAAAAAATAATGAAAAATAAAACCTGACAGGAAATAGAAAAAGACTTAAACATTTATGTTCAAAATGCAAGTAAAATTTAGACCTACACGCTGAGCAAGAGTTAGGATAAATATGAAAAAAGTGGCTTGCTATTAACATGATGATTTGGTTATACGTAGGTTTAGGATTAGGCAAGGTGTGCCAGTTAGAGCGGGGTTAGGATGAGAAAAAAATGTAAGACATTGTGTAAAAGGATTAGGCAAGTTGTGCCAGTTAGAGCGGGGTTAGGATGAGAAAAACATGTAAGACATTGTGTAAAACTGCCACACATTTTAAGAAGAAAGAATAGCAAGAATGAATGAAAACCAGTCTGTGTTACTTTAAACATTCAGATATAATTTGGTTTAAAGTGTGAGATACTTTTTTGTTCTGGTTAGGGTTAGGGAAAGATAAGCGTTAAGGTAAATTTTAGTTTTCCAATAAGAAGTAGAAGCCAAAAAAAAATGTGCGATTGAACGGAATCTAGACAATTTTCCTTACATTAACCATTTTGTGTAAAATCAAAATGTGATTAACATATTGTACGTCTCATAGTAGATTTATATTTATAGATTTTCTTTCCTTGGAGACAAGGTTCTGCAGTGTAAATCTGGCTTTCCTCAACTCCTAATTCTGTCTGGCATTACCATGTGGATGTATAGTACCATGTCCAGCTATAGTATTCACATTTTGTACAGTAGAATATTAATATGAACAGCTTTAAGTTACATATCTTCATGAGTATGAATGAATTTCTTGCAAAAAAATGTTATAGATAGAGTTACTGAGTGAAGCCAATTATGGTAGACATGCCTGTAATCACAGCACCCAGGAGGATTGTAAGCTTAAGTGCAGCCTGAGCTACACAGCAAGTCCCTTTTAAAACAAAACAAAACAACAACAACTGGTGAGCTTGGAAGTGGGAAAGTATTTTTAAGTGGGGTTATAGGAACATACAAAATTGTGTGTGTGTTTGTGTGTGTGTGTTTGTGTGGTGTGTGTGAGTGCCTGTGTGTGTGTGTGTGTGTGTGTGTGTGTGCTTGTGCTGGTCCTAGGGCTTGAACTCAGGGCCTAGACATTGTTCCTGAGATTTTTGCTCAAGTCTAGCACTCTACAACTTGAACCAAACACCACCTCAAGCTTCTTTAGAGGTCAATGGAGATGAGTCTGATCCATTTTCTTGTTCAGGCTTAGAATCTTGATCCTCTTTTCTCTGCCTCTTTTATAAGATAACAGGCATGAGCTGTATAGTTGCTGTATTACTGTTATGTAATATAGTAAACATCATGCTAGTTTATACTCCTTCCAGCAGTGTTTGAGTGTTGCACACACACCTAAGATAAAACCCACTCCAGGTTTGATGACATCCAGATCTCATAATGTGAGATATGTATTGTTATGCTCACTTTAACTATGAAGACTTTGAGCTCCAGAGAGTTTTGTTAATTTTGAGTCCCTATCTGGTATACAGTGGAGCCTGTATTCAAGTTCAACTAGGTCTGCTTATTTCAGAAAACATGGAGTCATCATCTGTTCTAGTCAACACGTGTTCTAGCAAGTACTGCTCCTTAAAAGCACAGTTCTGTGGCTGACAGCTTACTTTTCTCTCTCTTTATCTGTTTGCACCCCTGTTCATGAGCTAGGGAAAGCACACATGATGAGAAGAGCCATTTTTGAAGGGGAAATTGATAATGGGTTTTGAACTTGGTATCACATACATATTAGTCAGATAGTCCATTTGAGTTATGCCTCCAGCACTATATTTCTGTTTTTTTTCTTTTGTATTATTATTACAAAGATGAGTTACACAGAGTTTATAGTCATATAAGTGAGGTATGCATATATATTTCTTTTTTGAAATGTCACCCCTTCTCTTGCTGTCTCAATTTTTCTCTCTCACTGGTTTGGTTTTATTAACTTCCTCCTCCTCCTGTCCTCCTGCTCCTGCTCCTGCTGCTCCTGCTGCTCCTCCTCCTCCTCTGCCTCCTCCTCCTCCTCCTCCTCCGTCTTCTTCTTATTATTATCATTATCATTATTTTGCTTTAGAGAGGATAGTTACATACGTTTGGTAATGACTACATTTCTTTTGTATTTGTTTTTGTTTCAGTCAGTAATTAGGCTTGAACCAAGGGCCTGAGCACTGTCTTTGAGCTCTTTTGCTGAAGAATGGCACTCGTATTGAGCCACAGCTCTACTTCCCTGAGTGCATTTCTTTTTGGACAATGTTAACCTTTCACTTCATCTCTTAGTTTTCCTGTCCTTCCCCACAAATAAATTGCATAGGTCATTTTCAATATAGTACCAATTGAATACCACTGTTTCACATATTCATCATTTGTCTCTCTTTTAATATGACCCCTTTAACTTCTCAAAGAGAGATAAATGAAAAACATGACAAAAATGAAAGAAAACAAAGAAAATATCGTCTTATTTCTGTTTCCTGGTCACTGGCAATTTTGAGATAAAATGTGTTTGCGTGTGTTTGTGTGTGTGTGTGTGGGTGTGGGTGTGTGTGTGTTTGTGTGTGGGTGTAAATACTTGGGCTTGAAATCAGGGAGTTGACTTTTAGCTTTTTATTCAAGGGTAACTGTGTGTGTGTGTGTGTGTGTGTGTGTGTGTGTGTGTGTGTATGTGTGAATAATGGAGCTTGAACTCAGGAGGCTGACCTTTAGTTTTTTAACTCAAGGGTAGCCGTATACGAGTTGAAGCAACCTTCACTTCTTGATTTTGAATGGTTAATTGGAGATCAAAATTTCACAGATTTTTCTAACCTGGTCTAGCTATAATCCACTTTCCTCAGATCTCAGCTAGAGTTACAAGTGTGAACCACTGGCCATGATTGGCCTACATTCTTTTTGTTAAGTAGTTGAAATGTAAAAGACAGTTGCAACCATAGTAAAAAAGAAATCCATTTAACTTTCCCAGCTTAAATAACTTTTAATACTTTGTCACATATGATATGTACAGAAAAACATTTTTAGTTTTTTTCTGGTTTTTTTCCTCATGATGAACTTGATTTTATATAGCTTTTAACCTAGTAAATATTGATGAGAATATGCCAGATGGCATTAATGACCTTTTGTTGTCTTTCATAAGGAATGGTGCAAACTAACACTTGTGATAAATGTGTGTGCAGGACCCTGATAATATATCCACATTCTTAGCCAGAAGACAGTAGTGACTGTTACAAATCATCTAGATCTGACAAAACCCTGACTCAGGCCTTATTACCACATTCCTGTATGTCCTGTTAGAGTGTAATCCTGACTCTCCAGTGAACATTACAGAGCCTTGCTGGACCTTCTCAGGACACAGCTAAAGTCACCAGTCAGGCGTGGCACCTACAGTGTGATGGGAGACTGGTGACAGCTTCCTAAGATGGAACGACACAGGAAATGTTACGTCCTTAAGCTGTCATTAGTCCATAGGGTTCCTTATTGAGCATTTGACCCTAAGATTTAAGGAGAAATCAAACTCTCACTTCCTTGTGCCACTTGTTGATCTGTATATCTTCTGCTGCTTTCATCTTCTGTGGAAAGTAATGATCTGAGCTCTAAAAGCCATTTTGCTTCTTCTAGGTCCTTAGGGTAAGTCTGGCTTCTATATTTAGACGAAAAGAAATGTAGTGATATAAAATAGCAAACTTAACCTTTTTATATTCTATTTAATACCCAAATATTTTTTCAGATTCTACCAATACTTATTATTAGTAAGAGGCACTAAATTACAGTCATTTTCTCAAACTCCTAAGTTCTTCAGTAAGCTGTGCGAGAGAAACAAAAGCAAGTGTGAAGGGTTTTCCAGTCAAATTCTTGACCTGGGAGGAGTGTCTCCAAATTGAACAAAGAATACTACTTATATCTCAGATTACATGTCCAAGTTATACATACCAAAGAAAGTTAAGGACAAGAGATTAGTCTGACTTGGGAACAGCGCAGATAACAAACACATATTCTGTGTTAACAGAAACAAAAACATATTTTCCTTTATTCATCTAACAAAGTAAAAAGTGCTACTTTTCTCATTATCTCTTAATTGTAGTTGTATGTACTTAGTACTAGCTTCTTGAAAGTTCTGAAAAACTCTTTGACACGAACTCAGAAGTTCCATTGGTATCAGCTTGAGATTTTATGAAAAAAATTAATTTTTATATTTTTAAAAATCTATTTTATTATAAGGATGCTGTATAGAGGGGTTACATTTACATGAGTAAGTTACATTTCTCATTGAACATTGTTACCTACTCCAGTGCTTATCTCCCTCTGTCCCTTCCTTCCAATCCCCCCTCCGTTGTAAAGTTTATTTCCGCCATAGTGTCCTGTGAATATCATTGTTGCAATGAATCACCATTTAAACTACTTTTAGCATTTTGTTATTTCCCTTCCCTTCCCCCAAACAGATAAATGAATATACAGAATGCAGGGTATCAGAATCACAGATGGGACTTGTCATGTATAAAACCAATAGGAGAAGAAAAATAACATAAAGTAAGAAAAATGAACTGTCTACAGTACATTGGTTACATCAACCTTAGCAACTAAACAAAAGAAGACCTGCCGTTTCTATGTATTAGCATTCATTTCAGTTAGCATCATTTTATATGGTCATGTATATATTCATAACTCCTGCGCTACTATGATCCACTTTCAGGAGTAATAGGCTAATGCTAATCATTGCAAGTGAGGGAAATCATAGGGCTCATGTTTCTTTCGGACTGGCTTGATTAACTTAGCATGATTTCTTCCAAGTCTTTTCATTTTCTTTCAAAAAGGATGATGCCATTCTTTCTGATAGAAGCATAAAATTCCATTCTGTAAATATACCATATTTTCTTGATCCATTCATCTATTGAGGGGCAACTGGGTTGGCTCCATATCTTAACTATGGTAAACAATGCTGCAATGAACATAGTTGTGCTGGTAGTTTATTGTGCCCTAGTTTGAGATCATTTGGATAACTGTGAGGAGTGGGATTGCTGGATTTTAAGGGAGTTCTATATTTAGTCTTTTGAGTAACCTCCATACTGCCTTCCAGAGTGGTTAAACCAGCTTACATTCCTACCATAAGTGTAGTAGGGTTCTCATTTAGGCATATCCACCCCAGCATCTGTTATTTTTTTTTGATAATGGCCATTCTAACTGGGGTGAGTGGGATCTAAATGTGATTTTGGTTTTGATTTGCATTTCTTTTATGACCAGTGATGCTGAGCGTCCCCCTTCTCTCTCCAAGAGGCCACACTATAACAAGTTTATAGTGTCTCAACAGAGGCATAGAAATTTGTAATATTGTATGGTTTTTGTTGTACATTCACTTCACTTGGAGTTTCCAATGACTCCTATAACTTACAGTAAAGGTTTATACTATTTACCTTACTGAATAAAACACCAATTTTCTAAAAGCATAGAAAAAGGTCTCTTTTTCAGGGGTCCCAGTGAATACTAAGGAAGTTTCGTAAAGAAATTTGGGAAATTTTACTTGGTTGCTTGTTCGTTATGTCATTTGAACACATGTTGAATTTTGGGTTTCCCTGCCAACTCTTCAACAAACTAGTAACTATGTTGCCTTATTGGATTTTGCTTTCACAGGATACAAAATATTTTGACATATTTTTGGTTTGGTGTTTGGGGGGAGGTTGGCTTTTGAAGTACTAGTGGGCCAGTACTCAGGCTTGAACTGAGGGTTTGCAGCTCTTGCTTAGATTGCTTTACTCAATGCTGTCACTGTGCCACTCGAACCACATCTCCACTTCTGGCTTTTTCTACTTAATTGAAGATAAGAATTTGATGATTTATTAGCTTGGGTTAGCATCAAACTGTGATCCTCAGATACCATCATTGTGAACAGCTAAGATTACAAGAATGATCCAGAGGCTGGATATATTTTGCTCCCTATGAAACCTAAACAAGGGCACATAATTCTGAAGCATGTGTGTAAGATAATGCATTTCTCTGTACAGTATTTTCACAATAAAAAAGAAAATTAGTTAGAAAATATAGCCCTTATATGTGTGTATACATAATAAAAATGTGCAGAGGGAAATGAGGATGTATCTGCTGATTTTGAGGAAAGATTTCACCTATGGCTTTTCACAGACTGGGATAAGCTGTACACTAAAGGTGAGGTAATTGATGTCATCATTACATTCATCTACATCCCTTGTTAACATGTGCATATACTGTGGTGTAATCATGATTATTTTGTGTATGAGAGGCAGTACTGGGGTTAATTGGGGTTAATTCAGGACCTAGGTACTGTTGCTTAGCTTTTATATGCGATGCTATCACTGTACCATTTGAAGCACAGCT
Organism: Dipodomys spectabilis; assembly: GCF_019054845.1. Lineage (NCBI taxonomy): Eukaryota > Metazoa > Chordata > Mammalia > Rodentia > Heteromyidae > Dipodomys > Dipodomys spectabilis. The sequence continues at coordinate 475,012 of NW_024870872.1, read as the reverse complement.
CAGCTTTCTATATTTACTGTTTAAATGGAGGTAAGAGTCTTCTTTGCTCAGTTGGCTTTGAACTTAGTTCCTCATAACTCAGGGTTCTGAGTAGATAGTTTTACAGGCCTGAGCTTCCAATGCCTAGCTTTTCATTATTACTTTTACAAGTTATATGCTCACACACATTCCTTGCATTCAAAAGTCTCACTGTTCAGGCTGACAAGATGTGAAGAAAGATGGTTGAGTGGATAAGTTTCCAAATGGGCCTCTAGCCCCATTAATATCATTCTGGCAGTAACTTACATTTCAGTCAGTGAGTACATATTTCCAATTTCACTCTGCTTTTTTTTAAATGCCTTTTTGAACTGTCTTTGATACATTTTTTAAACATTATCTCCCAAACAGAAGATATTATGTGAATGCATTTGATAATATTTCAAATAGGAGTGTTGTATGTCTGGATGTCTGTTGTCAGAGGCGTACATCTGGGCTTCAGGAACAGAGCTAATGCTTCCTGTGTGCTGGTTGCAGACAGGAAGGATTTTCCTGGCCAAGCTTTGACTTGGGATCCATTCATCTTAGACTTCTAAGTAGGTAGGATAACAAGCATGAACCACCACCAACTGGCTTGTTTTAGAAGCATTGCTTTTCATTGACTGATTTTTTTTTCCTTGGAAGGTTGATCTAGACAACTGCGTGTACCTCATGATAATGTGATTTGAATAATACCCTTTGCCTCTGGCATTTCTGAAACTGATTTCCACAGTTCTGGACAAATGAAATTGTTCTAAAGCCTATAGCATTTTCCTTCTGAGATGTTAGGTCGCTTATTTAAATCTCTTATCATTTCCTTTGGCAAAACAATCAGGGTGTTTCTGTAAAACCTTATTTCTTGAGATTATTAGAGATAGAAGATATCATGTATACACTTTCAAATAGTCTCTCCTTTTATAAAAATATGTTACAAGATTGGGTGGAAGAATGATGACTATTGAATTAATTTGATTACCATTCTCGAATTTTTAAGCTTTAATATTTATTAACTCAAAGGAGGATTATAACCATTCAGAATAGTGGAATGTGGCTACTACTCATTTGATGTATGTGGAAAGATGATCAGAATTCTCATAGTAAATAAAATATATCTTCAAATTTCCAATGGTTGACTGCTATGCTAACTGGGAGGAGACATTGGTGCTGCCAGGGGTTTGAAAGTTGGTAATGAAGCAAAATATCTGGGGAGAGAATTTGCTAAGGGTATAATTTCCAAGACTCATACCAAATACATTGATCTAGAATGCTAAGTGATGAATGACTGAGCACCAAATTTTATTTGTTTGCTTCTTTGTTTTTGACGTCCTGGGTTTTGGTCCTAAGGCCTCGGTGCTGTTTCTTAGTTTTTTCCTCAAGGCTAGTGATCCTCCAGTTCAACCATAGCTTCATATCCATATTTTTGGTGTTTAATTGGACATGTTTTACCAAATTTCCCCTTTGGGCTTCCTTAAAACTCATCCTCAGATATCAGCCTCCTGAGTAAATAGGATTCCAATTGTAAGCCACCAGAGCCCGGCAAGAATCACATTTTAGAAATATTATTTCGGTGAATCAGATGTGTCTGACTGCTAATTTAGCACTTTGTTTCCAGTGGGTCATGTCAGTTTTATACTAAAATCAGAACTTTTCTTCTTGTAATCCACAGTATCCCATATCTATCTATTTTATTCATATCTTCAATTCTGAACTCTTTTTTCTTCATTGTACATTTCCATTCTTACTTCACAAGCAAGCATGTCAGTGCGGTTTTTCTTTTTTGAATTAAGTCAGGTCCATTCCCATCAATGGGGGATGTACTCGCTGTTCTTACTGCCTGGAGTACCTGCTCCTAGATAATTGCCTGGATGATGGCTCTCATATCAACTATCTCTTGTTCAGGGTTTTCTCTTCCCATCCTCACTATGAAGTTGTTGCTGCAAAATCACCAATGTCATGTCTCTGATTTATAGGAATTATCATTATGATTTCTGGTTTTCGTTTCAGCATGAAATTGGTGAGGAGAGAGCCACATTCACTTCTGTTTCTCCAATACCTATAATAGTGCCTAATCCTTAGTGTTCAGGAGTCTTACATGGAGATCAGCCTTCCCCAGCTCAATTTATCCTAGCTTCTGGTCAGGACAGCTCTTCAAGCTGAAGTCTGGTGGCTAGTAGTCATTCCCTCACATTCTTTGTGCCTGTTGGTGTGGTTGAGTCCACTTCAGGGAAAAACCAGTGCCTGACACCTATTTGTTTCTATGGCAAAGGTGGCTGTGACCTCATAGAAGGTATAGTCATTATTTTGTGAAGCTGTGTGAGGATATTCACCCCCACATAATTTCTTCCATATATGTGTCTCCTTTGCCCAGGAGTGCATTCAACAATTCAGCAACCAAACTGTCACTCAGTCCCTGATACATTCAGAGTATGTTTCCATTTCCTTTAAAAAAAAAGAAAAATTCAAGACATGCTTTGGTGATTTGTCATTGAATTACTGAAACAGAGTATATAATTTTATGTATTTGTAAGTCTTTGTCCATCTCTCTTGAGCCCTTGCCATATTTCTATGTGTTTGCAGCTTGGGAAGGGAAATAAGGTTTAATTCAGTATAGTCAGAGATTATAGTTCAGAAGGCTCTTTTTAGACCCTTTTGGAAGAAATGCCTACTTTCTCTCTGATGTTCTACAGATGGCCATCTTGGTACAGAAACTGAGTAGAGTGTCATAAGAGGCTTGTCCTGATTTCTACTTACTTTCCTCTGGGTTTGGGGAGTGTGATCCCACTGCATATGTGTCTCTTTGCTACACTGAAGGGCCCAGACCTCCTCTGAAAATCTAAGGCCTTCGTGGTAAGAGAGACTAAACCTCAGAACCCAGCTTCCCACATCGCTAGGATTACAGGCCTGAGTCTCTTGGACTCAACTCATACCTGCATTTTTATACATAGTGTAGTCAGTTTCATTATATTCACTTCATAGACAGATATATACAAATATATGTATATGTTTATTCATCTATTAATAATCAGTGTTACATCTAGAAACACACAAATATATATTCATATAATCATATAATTAGAATCAAATTATAGCTGTATTTCCCCAAAAATATTTTATAATAATATTTTGTGAAATAATTACTTAAGACTAAAAATTTAAATGCCTTTGTAGTTTGAAAACTCATATTCAATTTTATATATTATATAATATACTATATATAACATCAAGAATATAACATGTATTTACATACAACTTATTTAATTGTGTTATTTTCCTTCCTGATTTTGTGTTTGTTCATCTATGTAACCTTCTTTCTTCTATTGATGATGGTTTTTACTTTCCAGTATACATATTTCCTATATATTTTGTCAAATATGCACCGTAAGTAGATTTGTATATTATTGGAGTCAAATTTTTCTTCCATATTTACCCATAGCACAAAGAAAATGTATACAGATTTGAACTCACTTTTGGAAGAGTGTCCCACATACCACCATAAGTATTATGTCATTTGTCCCAATTGACAGGATAGCTTTCTAGGATATCTTATCTGCTGTCCAAGACCTTTTCTAGCCACCTTATCACCCCAGCCAGGCATGGCCTGGCTTCTTTGCTGCTTCCTGTGCATTTAACAGTTCCATTTATACACAGTAGGCTCTCTTGTACAGCCCCCTGTCACTCTGTGTTTTCCACCCAACAGCACACGTATGCACGATGCTTCAGATTGTAGGCTTAAAAAGAAACATATTTAGGATTCATGAGTCTACAATATATGAAAAACATTGACATTTTAATAAAGTTAGACAATTAAATAGAATTAACACTTTACAACAATCAGAACAAAAAGAAGAATAAAGATTTTTTCAGGAAGGGGGAATGAAATTTCTAAATCTAGATTGGTCTCTAAGTTGCCTTCAGGCAGAAATTCTGCTTCTGAGTCCTCAAAGGGATTTACTTCCTCATTAAAGACAGGATTTTCTTTCTGAGTCCAGGGAGGGACAGATTCTAATTTCTTAATTGGAAATTGGATCCCCTGCAGGAGGACAAGTTGGTCTGGGTATTCTGTGAGGAAAGATTGTCTTTCCTCAACTGAATCTAGATTTTGGACCTCTCTTATTGGTTTTCCTGAACATAGACTGGGGTCATTTTCCATTAGAACACATTTACCCGGCACATGAAGACGAGTCTTTTTGACTGGTTTGGTGCTGATCTAGGTGGATTGTGAATATCAATGGGAGACATTCTGGATCATATTCTTCCTTGGTTGTATGTACAAGTGCACCTGCATCACATGTCGTGTTCAGAACCAGTGAGATGTCCACAAGACTCAAAACTTGCTTGGGCCTTTCCACAAATTAATAAAAAGCCCTCTATGTTCACATGCTTTGTGGAGATTAGTGATGGCTTCCTATGTCTATCAGTCAACATAGATGACATCACTGATGGGTTCTTTATCTGGAGTTCTGCAGGAGTTGTTCTACGGTGATGAAAACCTAAGCATGGAAATAGGTTCAGGAGTCTTAGAACTATAGAAGTTAAGGTGTGACTAAACTTTCATGAGGATCTAATGGGGGAAGCTGTAGAACTTGAGTTTGGACTGAACACTGATGAGAAGGTAGGGTGTTTCTAATGAGTGATTACTTCCACGTTCTTTCAAAAGGAGAACAGATATTACCTGGCAAAGAATATCAATAAAAGGACATTTTGCCAAGCTGGGGTGTACTAAGGGCTCTTGTCCAATCAGGCGCAGACCTAGAGACCCAGCTTCCATCCGTACTCACCAGCTCTAAGGCATCTAAACAAGGACTTCTTCCTCTTTTCTTGGTCTGAAGGATCATGCGTACCTCCAGCTGCTCCAGAAGAATATGTGAGCAGAAGAGCAAGTCTGAAGAGGGCATGTTGAGCTTGACATACTGTGTAAGTTCTTTCATGGTTTCATGGTCCTTGTGCTCATAGAAATCATCATTGTAGAAGTCCATCCACATAGGAAAAATGGAACAAACCATGCTGTGGGCAGACAAGGAAAATGAGAGCCCGCCCTCCACATCCTGAGCCTATAGCGTTTTTCTGGACATGCATGTTGGGAGATGGGAAGAGACTCCTGCAAGCAGGATGCTCTTCACAATTTCTCAAATACAATACTCTAAAATTCTCCCCGTGATAGGGGGAGAAATTTGTTTCCCCACTGAATCTGACTTGTTATACACAGACCTCCTTGTCATCCATGAGAGTCCAAAACAGCAACCGCATCCACAATGTGTAATCTGCTATCCACTGAAGTGCCGAGCCTCAACCCCCTGGTGAAAATCACAACTGGTGTGCAAAGAAGAATGTTGACTTTGAATCAGAAACCTCAAAGATACCCATTTTTCAAGGACAGAAATTCTCTTTGTCCCAACATCCACTTTCTTTTTCATCTTGTTCATCTTCCTCCTAGTTTTGGTAGAAGGATCTGTACCAATGGGAGGAGAGAATGAGAATAACTCTGTGCTTCTCCTTGTTCTGAACTAACAGGACACACATGGGATTGGTTAAGTCCCACATAGTAATGTAAACATGACAGACAAAAAGTGGAGATATGTCTACACAATTTCAAGGAAATTCTGTGAGGATGCTTATATGCATCTGTCCAAATAAGTGCACAATGGCTCATGCCTCTAATCCTACTAACCAGGAGGGTGAGATCTGAGGATCACAGTTCGAACACAGTCTAATTTGTAAAATTCTAAATATACTTCAATTAACGAGCGAAAGGCCAGACCTGGACCTGGGGATCAAATTATAGAGTGCTACGAACAGGGAGGCACTCAGGCCCTGAATTCAAGCTCAAGTTGCATTCTTTCTTCTGTCTATATTCCTTCAAAGGCCTACAAGATAGTGGTTTCCTAGGTGAGGGTGGACGTTGTGTGCCACTGTCTCATTCCTTTAATCCTAGTCTCTCAGCAAGCAAACTGCTAAGGCTCCCCTAGCTTCTGTGGCAAATGAAATGTTCTGGCAGCCCAGTCCTAAAGAGTTAGCCAGGGAGTGAACTTCTTTATCTCAAGACAAGCTCCTGTGGTCAGACCCCAGTGAAAGAGTCTCAGAGAGGTACCAAGTACTCCAATCATCTGCCAGGTTGTTTCATCAGCCCTGTTTGAAAGAGGAGCACTCACTTTTTAAACAATATCCAGCAACTGCTCCATTGTCTCCTACTCTATAGTGGTGAAGGATGTTTCCAACATAGAAAAGATTACCATTCTGGTAAGCAGGGACCAGGTCCATTAGCAGCATTTCAAACAAGCCTGAGTCCAAGCTCCCTATATTATATGTCACATTCAGGGTTTGGGCTGACTCATTGTAACACTGAGGTGGTGAAAATAATGGATTTTTGAAACATGGAATTGGGAGTACACTTTAAAATAAGTAATAGAGTGGATTGAAAAGTACACAGTAAATATTTTCTCAGTATACACATATAAAAGCACACAATAAGAAGGTTGTACTGTGGGTTAGGATGAGATTAAATAGGTTTCCTGTCAGTTATAACTGGCCTGGGTTGCTTTGCGATTTCCTTGGTTTCTTCGTATAAAAAGGCCCGAGAATATGGATTCGTGTTTTGGCACTGATCCAATGTCTGCAGCATTGAGTGAGGCACTCACACCTCTCATGCCTGAGACCTGAGTCTCTTGAACTTTGAAAACAACACAGGAATGTCTTTCTTGTTCCTGAGCTACAAGCCACTTGAGCTGGCTTGAGCTGACTGTCAGTTACAGTTGCCTGGCTCTCAGAGTTCCATATTCTATTCCATTGTGAGGTAGAGAGTGTCATCTCTCAGAGCCGAATGATCTAAGTTGCTTGCTCACATAAGACCATCCCATGACATACTGGAGACTGAAATCTTCCTTCATACATCACTCTATACACATGTGAACATTGTCAAATCCCAACATCCTCTGCTAGGTCTGGGAATCAGCATGCTCTCAACCTCAAGGAACACTTCTTAGGTCAGATCCATGCCTTATTTGTCACTATTCCTCTCATCCTGCAGAAATCATTTTGCCTCTCAGGGCCCTCTCAGCCTGCCATGTACTTCTTGCACCTATTTTTGATATCTACATCTTAGGACTTTGTTAGTTTTTTGTTTCCTAGTCTTTTTTGCCCTTGAAGCCCCAATGTGCTGTCATCTGGAAAAAACGTAAGTTCTTAGAGGTGGGAAAATCATACAAGTATTGAAAAATAAACCTTACACATATTGTCAGACATTTTTTAGATGTACATTCTTGTAAGATGAGAGTATTTTTGATACTTTTGTCATATTTTATGACAGAGGGGAGGGGGAGGAGGGAGGAGGTGCTGCATTGTCTTCTCATAATTCAATGATTATTATAGAAAAATACTATAGTTGAAGGAATGTAAGCTTTAAATATGAAAACTGTGCTCCTGGTTTTTTTTTTTTTTTTATAAGCTAGTCGTTTATAAAGAATTCCTCACTAAAGTCTTGTCATCTTTGTCCCATGAACTATCCTCCTCCTTCAAAATAATCAGGAACAAAACCTTCACAAATGAGTGGGCTGTTGCCCAATCTCTGGATAAGAATTTATGATACAACATTGCCAGCGAATCTGTGTGTGTACATCTGTGTTGAGTGTGTGTGTGTATGTGTGTGAGGGTATGTTGTGCATAACTGTGTTTTAGGTCTTGAATTCAGGGGCTATACGACAAGCCCGAGTATCTTTCTAGTGACTGTAGTGATCTACCAATTGTGCCACAGTTCCACTGCAAGCTTTCTGTAGTGAACTGGAGAGGAGAGACTCATAAAATTTCATGTTCAGGCTGTCTGAACTAAATCTCAGGTCTCAAACTCCTGATTAGTTAGAGTTATACTTATCAGTCTCCATAACCTAGTGACAAAACTGTTACTGGAGGCAGTGGGGTTGCAAGTTTCAGTCAAGCTTCACAAAAGTTTATATCATAAAATAGCAACAGTAGAACCCTATATAAAAATAAAATAATAAGATGTAATTAGAATAAAATTTAGTGATATAGTCTGTTAGCATAAATTTCAGGAAACAATGGTCTTAATGATTTAGCATCACAAATCCAAACAAAAAGAAATAATTTCAGTAGACTCTACACATTTTTAATTACATCATATAATAATTTCAAAACATTATAATAAACAGGAAAACATTCATACTTATAATGTAAAAAGATGTAATAAGACGAAGATGGCAGATTATGAAATGGGAAATTCTACATTGCAGGAAAATTATTGTCATGGTGAATATATGGTGGTATTGTCATGGTCAATATATGATAATATTCTTCAGAGGAGCAATAGATAAATGTATATTTACTACACATAGTCTAACTTGCCTCTATCTCTATCAACTTCCAATATTCTGCACATTGTCAGTGTATTCGTGTTTATGGTATATTGCCAAATAGCTAGCAGAGTCAGGAGGTTACCAAACTACATTAGCTTGAATGTTTTAGGAGATAAACCTGCTAATTATATTGACTATTTTATATGTTTAACATGTAGTGTGTTATCATTGTACTCTCTAAGTATATACATAAGCTATCCAAAGTGAAATGGAATATAACATTGTTTTGCCTGTAAAGGTAGGTATTTGGGACATCAGTTCCAGACCAGTGTAGAGTTACCTGCAATGCTCCCCAACCCCTGGATATGCATGATGGAATACTTCTATCATCCCAAGCCCATGAGGAGCTGAGAACAGGAGGATTTCAATTCCATGCCATTCTAGGAAAGATTGTCCACATGGCTCCATCTCAACCAAAGAAAGTTCAACACTGGCTAGCACTTATCACCCCCACCTAGGTGAAAATAAAAATAAGAGTATTGTAGTATAAGAAACAAAAAATATTAAAGCATGGCAATACAAACCATCATGAACAACACTTAACTAGTGTTTGTTTCTCATAACTGTAATCCTAACTATAGCTAGGATTATATATGTGAACCAGAGGCACCAAGCAGTTCATTTTAAACATGACTATTTGAAGCCAGGTGCCAGTCTCTCATGCCTGTAATCCCAGCTAGTCATGAGGCTGAGATCTGAGGATCGCAGTTCAAAGCCAGCCCAGGAAGAAAAGTCCCCATAAGACTCTTATCTCCAATTAACAATTCAAAAAACAGAAGTGACTCTGTGGCTCAATTGGTAGAATGCTAACTAACTTGAGCACAGAGTCTCAGGGACAGTGCCCAGGCCCTGAGTCCAAGCCCCACAACTGTCAAAAAAATAAATAAACATTTTAAAGTCTGAATTTTCTGTAAATTAAAATGACAGCTGTGGTATACAATTCTACAGAAAACTACAGATTTCATTATATTTGTAGTTAGAAAAAGTAGCAGCACTTGAATAAAGGACATTTTTTCATAAACTAGGGCAGATTAGTCTATAATTCGATGAAATTGCTGGACACATACGTAATATTTTTTGGTGGCTTTTTTTTTGTTTTTAGAACAGGATGAGAAACCTAATTTCTGACAATGGCCATTTGGGTGTCTCTAAAATCATTCACAGGCCATGCAAAATTAACAGTAAAGACAGGACACAGTCAACTGACAATAAATTTACTTGTCTTTATGCCATATTCCAAATGATTTGTTTAGCTTATTTGTCCCTATGGCCTATAGTTTCTTACTCCTGCCTTCCTCAAAATACAAGTATGTTCCTTCAATTCAGATTTGAGCCAGGCAATATGTAGTATTAGTGCCAAGTGTCGACGAAAATTGTAACACAACCAGGGAAGCATGAAACCAACACGTTAGTGGCTGGACACTAGGGACTCAGGCCTATAATCCTAGCTACTCAGGAGGCTGATGATCACAGTTCAAAGACAGCAGGAGTGAGAAAATCTGTGACTCGTCTCTCCAATTAACAACCAAAAAGCCGTAAAGGGAGCTGGGACTCCAGAGGTAGAGTAGCCTTGATTACAAAAACTCAGGTGCAGGAACCAATCCTGAGTTGAAGCTGACGGTTAGGCACAAAAACAAAAACAAACTACAACAAAACAAACAAAAGCTGGGAGAAAGCTCAGGAAGGGATGGCATTGTCTACAAGGCAAATGTACACATTACATGAATTGTGATATGGTAAACTCACTCTACACACCTTAGTAACAATTACATTTAAAAAAGAATCTGAGAAATCCCAAAGCCATGGACCTTATGATGTGCATCTGCTTTCTAGTATTTCAAAGTCCCATCATCTGACTTGGTAGCACACAGGTTGTAGCCCAGGGTGATTAGAAAATATGACGGCAGAGATCTTTTCAGATTATCCCACCAAATCTTTGATTACTTTATGTTAAAAACAAAACAAAGCAAAGCAAACAAAATAGACTTTAAGGTTAATTAGGCTGTTATGAAAAATTCAGATGTTAGTAGTCTTTGTGGAAGGGAGGGGAAAAACCAAATATGTAAATAGGGATACAGGTGGATCCATAGCAACAATGAGATGTACAACACATTATGTCAAAAAATGAACTTTACACCTTTGGAGGAGGAAGTGGGAGATGGGAAGGGATGAAAAGGGAAAAAAAGGAGGAGGCACCAATGCTTAATAAGAGATGTACTCCTTACCTTGCAAATGTAATTGCAAATTCTCTGTACATTATTTCCAAAATTAAAAAAAAAAGACTCCAGCCAGAATTACACTGCTAAATGATGAGCTAGTTCATATGTTTTGTAGATACTGATCTCACATATGTCAGGAGAATATCCATTAATTCATAACTAGAAACTATACAGTGTAAGGTATATTAATTCTGTAAGTTTCATTAGGTAACCCATGAAGAGAACACCACATGGTATTCTGCCATGTAACTCCTGACTCCAAACCGTTCATTCTCAATCATTATCTTTCTTTTCTTTTCTTTTCTTTTTTCTTTCTTTCTCTCTTTCTCTCTCTCTCTCTCTTTCTTTCTTTCTTTCTTTCTTTCTTTCTTTCTTTCTTTCTTCCTTTCCTTCCATCCTTCTATCTTCTTTCCTACCTTCTTTCCTTCCTTCCTTCCTTCCTTCCTTCCTTCCTTCCTTCCTTCCTTCATTCCTTCCTTCCTTCCTTCCTTCCTTCCTTCCTTCCTTCCTTTCTGTTCTCTCTCCCTCTATCTATCTCTCCTCTCTTTCACTCACCCTCCCTCTCTCCCTTACCTCAGTATTCTCAACTCTCAAAAAATGGACAATTGGTGAGTTGAACTCACAGGCTGTGAAGAACAGCTCAATTGGCAAATGTGACATTTAATTTACTGTTACCTTATACCTCTACCACAGGTCACTGGAATCAAATAATGAGCACTCTGCAGCATGGCTTCTCAAACCATTTGGAGGAGGAAAGCAAGCACATTCACTGCATTCTGGAGGTCCACCCTGGGAAGGTGGGGGAGACTCCCCCCACCTCTTGGCTAAATCTCAGCCCAGTTTCTGCATCAGGACAGGTGACTGCCTCCAAGTGAGCCAGTTACCTAAGTGACACAGGTACTGGGCAGAGACTTAGCCTCTTGTGGTATTGAGACTAATGGCATGATTCAACATGATCCACTAGATTGTTGAGATTGAGACTTCCTAAATTTTTGGTTAGGCTATGTTCAAATTGTAATCTATTTATTTCTGAATGCTAACCATGATTATAGATGTGACCCAGCACATAAGACCATTCAAAGATCTTTACCATGCATGGAAGACATTAAGTTTATTTTCCCAAATGACATACAAGTTGACAGACAGCAATATAAGTCCTGAATTCTGGTCGAGGTGTTTTTTTAATGTGAAGCAAAATTTACTTAGCAAATTATCTGACTACTGTGATTGTACTTTCATACTTACCTTATATTTTAATATCAAATCACCTATGAGCCAATGATTCACTCAAATTACCTGTAATCATTAATTCCTGTCATATCTTCTAGAGGTAGGCAGAACTGGAGCACACACTATTAACTAAAGTGGTAGAAATTTGAGAGGTTTACAGTTCTGAATCAGCCTAGGAAGGAAAGTATCACCCATATCAACCTACTAGGTAGGTATATTGGAATGAAATCATGGTCCCTGCTTTAGGGGCTGGGTGCAAAAATTGCTACTCTATGAGTAAAGTAACTTAAACAAGAAAGGATTGGTGGAGTGACTCCAGTGGTGGAATACCTGTCTGGCAAACACTACATCAAAACTGAAATCAATATCCTAAAGATAAAATAAGAAAAGGAAAGAAAGAACAACTCATACTGAACATGTGTTCAATGTAAAGATTTACACTAACTTATTGTAGTTATAATGCCATCATTTATTTCTAGGGCAAACACATTTTGTGTCAAGCCTAAATGAAAAAATTAACACACGATATACAAAGCTTTGGTAAAACACAGGTCTGGCTTACAATTGTGAACACTTAAGTTTGCATGTGCAGAGGTGTTGCAGGGTTTTTAAGGTTTATGGAAATCCATCCCTTTGATGAACTTGACATGATGAAATTACCTAACCATGCAGTTCCCTGGACAGATATTGCTGATATATATATGCATATATATATGTATATATACACACATACATATATATGCATACATATGTATATATATACATATATATATGCATATATATCTTCACACTTGTATGTATTTATATATTAAGTGACATGTAAATAAAATAAAATTTACAATGAATAAATTTGGTGAACAGATATCTTTCCTAGATAATTATTTAATGAATAATTTCATGTCTTATAGTCTCCAATGCTATATCACACTTAAATGGTTGCTGATCTGCTTCAGCTTTTTTATGATATTTTTTTCAGATGAAAAAGCCTGCCAATAAATGTACTTGTATGACATTCTTTTCTTTATGAAATGAAAAGAAGCTGTGTAATATGGCTCTTTATGTTTCATCAACATTTTTTTATAGTTTCAAGTACATATTGCCTTATACTTAGATTTCACTCATCTTCCAATAATACCTATGGGAAGGAGAAAATGAAGGATCATTCTGTTACTTTGGGAGCTTCTGTTATTAATCACTGCAATAAATATTATGAAAATGAAACTCTGAAATTATTTGGAGAGATGACTTGAAAGTTTCCTTTCTACACACTCATGCTACTCCCTCAACTAAATCATAGAACTTAAAATAAGTAACATTATAGCTGGGAGCCAGTTGTCCATGCTGGTAATCCTAGCTGTGCAAGAGCTGAGATCTGAAGATGTTAGTTCAAAGCTAGCCCTTGCAGGAAATCTGTGACACTCTTTCCTCCAATTAAACACCAGAAAACTGGAAGAGGCACTGTGGCTCAATATTTGGAAAGCTAGTTTTTGGACATGTTGTTGGAGTGACAATTGCTGCAGTTGGTTCAAGTGTGAGTAAAAGGGTACAGTTTTAGCACAATGATAGAAATCTTTCCGGGATCTGGTAGATTTTCCCACTGTCTTCAATTTCCCTTTTTTCTGAGAACTAAAATGTCATTAAGTTATCAGATATTCAGTCTATCACATGTCTAAATAATAGAGAATGGGACCAGATCTACATTGAGCACTCACAGTAGACAGGTTTCTGGACATTCTCAGGAAGAGGCTTCTGCAATTGTGGGATTGAGAGTGTTGCATAATTTACAAAACAGCCATCATAGATGGAAGGTATTCTGCTAATTTGACCCCTGAGATATTGGATGTTTCATCGGCATTGTATTGATTTTTATGAATCTGTTAATCAGATTCTTTATACTATATGATGTTACTAAATTGTGAAATGCATGTTTATTGCATTTCCTTTGTATAACATATAGTATGTTTTGAAATTTGGTATAAATCATTCATGTTTTTATTTTTTCCAATATGGATTACTCCTAGTTCTCAAGAGTGGGGAAATGCTTTGTAACTTTGTAACTAGAAGTCATATGTTGCCATGTGTCATATCCTATTTTCCTTGTACAGAGTTGGTAATAAATTATATGTAATTTATTTTTTATTTTTATTTATTGTCTATTGCAGAGTTTGAACTTGGGTCCTGGGCACTGTTCCTGAGGTCTTTGGCTCAAGGTTATCTCTAGTCTTGATTGATTAATTGTAGATAAGTGTCTCATGGCAACTTTTCTGCCCAAGATGGCTTTGAACTGTGATTCTCAGAAATCAACCTCCAGATTAGCCAAGATTACAGGCATGAGCTACCAGCACCTAGCTATATGTAATTTCAACTGTAGTTTTCTTCAAGTATTTCTTCCCGCACTGAAGTTTATTTTTCTGACAAACTTTCTAACAAATATGCAATCTATTTAATTTTGAAAAGTACTGCTGTACCTCCTACTTATTTGTGGCATTTCTAAATTCCAAGTTCCTCTGTGTTCCAGGGTAGATACTTTTGCTTGTAAGAAGTATTGTTGCTGAACACATGACATATGGTTAGTAAGAGAACAAAGGATGTGAAGCTACAGCAGCCAGATAAAGATCTCCCAGGACAATTCAAGTGCAACTCATGTACTCTCTGTGTAGGTGCATAGGGAACATACAAAAGACATTCTTTTTTTGGTGGGTCCGGTCATGGGGCCTGAACTCTGGGCCTGGGTGCTGTCCCTCCTCTCTTCAACTCAAGGCTAGTGCTCTACCACTTCAGACACTGCGCCACTTCTGGCTTTTTTCTTTTTGCTTATGTGGTGCTGAGGAATTGAACCCAGGGCCTCATGCATGCAAGGCAAGCTATATACCACTGATCCATCTTCCCAGCCCGAAAAGAAATTCTTATACTTGAAAGTGATTGAGTGTGTGTGCACATAGATGTTGACTTAATTATCTGTTGCTATAGTTTTACACATTCAATAGTATAAAACAATATTTCATATATATATGTGCAGATCACAGTTTCCCGACTCCAGAGAACCACCTCCATGGGCACCACTTGCCTATGTTGCTCTTTGGGTAATAAGAATGAAACCTGGAATTGTCCAGTGGTAGAGAAATTACTCAGAGATTCAAGCATTTGTCTTTCAATATGTTACTTGTTCCTAACTCTAAAATTAGGAAGTCTGTTAATATATAATATATGTTATATTATAATATATTTATTATACTATATAATGTATAATATATTATACAATATATATATATATATATATTACATGTAATATCTGACAGAATTATATATTTATAAGGAAAAATGTAATAAACACATCAATGTCCATACTTTCCTAGTCATGATTAAGTACATCAGAGTTAGGTGCATTATATCTCAACAGGTAAACTCTACTGAAGTTCTGATGACCTTGAACTAGATAAGAATTCCTGTTCAAAAAAAAAACCCTCTCCTCAATTATGAGAAAAGATAAGTTTGGAAGTTTTTTTGTTTTGTTTTTTGGGTTTTTTTGGCAGGTCATGGGGCCTGAACTCTGGGCCTGGGTCCTGTCCCTCACCTCTTCACCTCAAGGCTAGTGCTCTAACACTCGAGCCATAGCAACACTTCTGGCTGAGGAATTGAACCCAGGGTGTCAAGCCTGCAAGGCAAGCACTCAACCAATGAGCCATGTTCTGAGCCCAGGTTTGGAAGTTTTGGGGAAGAGGGATTTGGCATTTGCTTTGGATCCTTGATTAGTAGTGAATAGGTATCATTTTGCTCCAAATTTTATCTCCTTTTATGTTCTCTAGACAGTTACACAGGATCATCATTCCATCGCATATCTTTAAGTCCTTCTTTTATTTCTTTTTATCATTATTGTTTTTTGATGTTTTGATGATCCTGAAGCTTGAACTCTGGGCATAGGTAGTGTCTCTGAGCTTCAGGCTAGTGCTCTACCACTTGAGCCACAGCACTACTTCTGGCTTTTTCTGCCTGGGCTTGCTTTGAATCATAATACTCTGATCTCACCCTCCTGGGTAGCTAGGATTACAGGTGTGAGCCACTAGTGCCCAGCAAGTCCCTCTCTTTTAGATATTATTCTAAAAGCCTCCTATCCAAGGTCACTCCTCAGATAGCAAATGGACCTATGCCAACAATTCCTTCACACTCTCATCTCCTGTTATGGCTATTATGTGTCTTTTCCATGTTATCTTGAACCTACTTCACTGTTTTCTTCCTAATCCATGATTGTATATGGGTCACTAATAATTACCTAAATTTAGTGGCTATACACCCTAAATTACTCAACCATTAATTTCATTTACTTATTTTTTTTTCAATATGATTGTTCTTCAGTACCAAACTGAGCTTATACTCACCTTCTCTACCTCTTGGCATGTGTGAAGCCTGGGCCTTTTCTACCTCCAATGCAAGAGGTTAGCCAAAGAATAGCCTACAATATTCCTGCTTAGGATTCAGGACAAGTAGTTTAGTGCCTGAAAGTAGCAACGCATTCTTGGCATGGGAAGAGATGGGAGAGACAACAGCCTATAGAGTAAACTGGTAGACACAACATTTAACAACTTCTTTGAGGAAAATGACCTCCTGCACAGTGGTAGTGAGATAACTCACCTAGTGAATATTCATATATAAATGAAGTTGTCATGTCTCACTGCACAACTCACTTTTAGTCAAAAAGAGGGTCATTCTTTTGTGTACTCCTTATGCCCAGTCTCACTTTATCTCCATCGTAGACTTTGCCCAGACTCTGTTCCTCCCAGAAAGGTGCCTGATGAGTAGGAAAATGTGATCTCTTGGTTTCTGACTGGCCCTGTGAGAAATGAGGTCACTTTTAGTTTTGAACCTATTCCTCCTGACAAAGCTGTGGTGAATGGTGGGAAAGCTCATTCTCTTAATTGTGCCCTAGTACCAAATCTCTTCAGAAAAAGTCAAGGAATGATAGATCCTGCCTGAGGGATTGAGTTTCTCTATTTCCAAAGAGGTCAATTAATATCTGATTCTGAGTTCCAGGTGAAGGTCTTTTACCAGATCCTCCAAGCTGGAGTGGATGTTCCTCAGATTCCAGACCATCCTCATATTTCTCAAGCTCTTTCCCATAAACCAAAAGGTCACAGGAGTTGAGTTTAGAAACAAGGAGAAATGAGAATAGCAGAAGAATCATTGTCAGGGGAAGGAATTAGAAATTTTGGGTTAAAAAAGGCCCATAAAATCTAGGATCACTCACATCATTTGGGAATCATATCTTAAGATTAGGGAATAAAAGTAATAAATTACTGCCTAAATTAGTAACTCCACTGTTCTGAGTACATCACAAGTGTTCTGTCAAAAGTAGCTGTCCTAGTTCAATGTTGATGAGCAAAATGGAACACATGTTTTCCTCACAAAGTTCTACTGAGTATCTTCATCTATGGCCCAGGTTGTTCTTACTCTCTACTTCTCTGTTACTTTCCTTTGCTGGATTCAATCAATGATACTTGAATGTGTTATCATCTTCAGACATGTAATCACATTTTCTTTTAATCCATTTGTTATAAATTAAAACAAATTATGGGGAAACATATATCTATGGTACATTTTCTTCCATGGCATACTTATTTGATGTTATTAAGTATTATTTTAATTGTTTCATTTTTAAAACTTGAGGAAAATATTTTGTTAGTATTAGCACTAATCAGTTGCACACTTTTAAAAAATGTTCCATGTCTGTGTTTTTGTTATTAAGTTTCTAATATTGTCTTGTCCCCCAACTGTTGCCTTCTTAAAATTGGATCAAAATGCAAACTGTATATGATGGTCCTTTATGTGTTCATTGATATATTTAAATTTCTTCTAATAGCCACATATTTTAGGATATCTTCAACCTCCTCTAAAAATGAATATGGAGGTCCCTTTTAAAGAAAAACACGAAGCCACAAAACCTGTGAAATTAAGATTAGGTATATATCCAAAAATATTTAGCAGTGATATTGGAGAAATTTACTTCTCTTATATACCGGAAGATGTTTATAGTTATGAATAGCATATTTCCTTTATTTCCTCTTTTTTGTGCATCTAGGTTGATTACATAGCTTTCTTTCTTGCTGCCATGCACATGGATGTTGATGTTGATTTATATTCCTTCTTTATGTAGTAAGGTTGCAGTAAAGGTCATCAACACATGTGTCTTTTTGGTATTGTCTAATCTTCCATTATGATCTTCTTATGGGTTGCACTAGTTTACAATATCACAAAACCGAATACAGTTCCTGATTTATTTCAACCTCCCAGATGTTTATTTATTTGAGTGGTGATAGCTATTCTGGTGTGTAAGATGGGATTTCAGTGACTTTCCTATTTATTTTCCTTTGTATTTCCTATGTGGATAAGAATCTCAAACATTTCATTTATTTATTAAACACTTACATTTGTACTGCATGCCGGATCAGTGTCTTTGCTTTTCTTTTGGTATTCGATCAGTTTTTAAGTTCTATAATAATTGATTTTTTTCATATTCTAAATACTCACTTTAGTAAGAAGATTTTTTTTCATTGCTGTGGTGCACAATTAACTAAAATCAACAGAGTGTACATTTATACCACTGGAATTATTGTTTGTTTTACAGCCAGGAAATTGTTTCAATAAAGATGCTGAACTTTTTCACTAGATAGACTCAAATGATAGTATCTCATATTAGCATAAACTAATCTACTAACTAACAGTCACAGCCTGGGCCACAACAGTCTGGGCTAAGTAAAACCACTAACACAGCACATGATCCATTTAAATACAGCAAAGGGCTTCATAAAAGTAAGAAGAAAGGCACCCCCTTTATGAAGCAAATTCCGAAGTTCACAAGCAGATATTAGGAATCTGAATATTAAGAAGATCTAAGGATAAAACTATATAGAAGAAGAAATTTAGAATTCATCATTCAGGAGGAGGAAAAACCACTAGATACCAAAACTCAATGCTGAAGGGAAGAAGTATTTTACACCAAACCTCAGCTGTGTCTGACTCGCTCACACCAAACACACACACAGACACACACACACACACAGACACACACACACACACACCTAGTGAAAGACCTTAGCCAAAGTATAGCCATTCTGGATTAATCCATTTTGAAGGCCTATAATAAAAGTATCCATTGTGAATGCATTTACTGAAAGTATCCATTGTAAAGACTTTTACTGAAAGTTAGGACTCAGGTTCCTGGAAAAACCATGAAATGTCCCAATAACACTCTTCCCGTAACTCTCCTAGCAATAGCCATAAGCAGATGACAGGAAGGTACCTATAGCTACAGATGTTTCTTAAGATTCCAAAGTTATCATAATTTGCTTCTTACTGCTAAGCCTGCACATGTTAGCCAATAAGTTTGTTACAATATTAACTCATTAAATGTCAGCTAATCATGTAACTGACAAGCTATGAACCCACTTACCTCAGCTCTATGCCCTATAAAAACCCTGTTAACTGAAGGTTCAGAGCTCTCAACTCTGACCCACTGCGATGCTGACAGTTGTGAGTCCAGGCTCGAGCTTGCAATAAATGACCCTCGTGTGCTCACATCGGAAATGGCTTGGTGGTCTTTGGGGATCATTATCTCAGCACAAGACTAGTGTACACAGAGAACTCCAAGGGCAGCTGTATCTGAGACAATGAAGCTTTTCCCTCTCCCAAGCTGAAATGGGGGTACGCTTTGCCTGGAGGATGGCACCCTGTGAGCCCTGCATGAATGGTGAACCAGACATGGGAAGCCCTGTAAGCATCTACGGGGTGGCCTCTTAGAGGCTGGAGAAGTTTACACCTATAGTTGGACATGGCATGAGGCAGGAGGACAGAGGGAATCCAGAAGATGGGAGACGCACCGGAGCAAATATGCCTATCCGTGGAGACTCCTTGGCCATGTTAAGGAATTTCCAAGCCCACACATAGCAGCCACCACGCAAGTCCCCAGAGGCCACTTGTCTGAAGGGCAGTCCCTGGTCCTGATCCAGAGCCTGAACTTCCCCAGTGGCCCTGTGCCTGGCTAGGGTGGAGCAGTGGCCACCAGCCATTCTTCCTCTGCTCTGCTGCACATAACCTCCCAGCAGCTGCCTGGTCCCCAACTCTCATGGCAAGCCAGTTCTGTGGGGCAGGCTGAGGCTGTGTCTGAGATTTCTGGTGCCTGCTTCAAGGCGAGAGTGAGTACTAGTGCACAGCAGAGCTGGTCCTCACTCACTTCAAGGTATGACCATCACTGGTTCAGCACTGCTGCCCTTCCCACCCCCAGAGTTTACCTACAAGTCCCTGCCTTTTTTACTTGAAATTCTTCAGCCAATGGTTGTCTCATTTCTCATTGCCTGTTTGGGTTGGATTTGAGACTCCTTCCTCTTCTCACCCATCCACGAGGCCCCAGGGGCCTAACTCCGCACCTCACAGACACTCCCCAGAACCCAGCTGCTTTTGGGGCTGCTGCTTCCTGAGCCATTGGCCTACTGCCTCCTTCCTCCCTTCACCAGCCTCTGCCAGGGCCTCCCATACTCTCCCTACTACCCCCATCCCCAACCCCAGCTCGGCCTCCCCCTAGGCCTCCTCTCTTCTCCACACAGCTCCCAGTGCCAACCCCAGCAGGGCCACTGCTCTGGGGAAGACAACTGTGGGCCTGGCCCAGCAGAATCAAAGGTTCCACAATGTGCAGCCAGCTTAGAAATGAAGGTAGCATATGTCACTGATCAGTGTCTTTCACTTCGCTTACACAAGTATTAGTTGTATTAATTTGGTATTTAATTTTGGATTTTGTTACCTCTTATTAAGCCTTTGAAGAATAGCTGGTAGAAATACAGTTCCAAAATTCGGATTGACTCTTGTTTAATTCTTTCGAGATTTAAAGATTTTTAAGTAGTTATAACCATCATGAACTCTCATTTCTATAGCAGACTCTATTCAGAAAATAATTGCTTATGCATCTGTTATCAATTACTTACAAGACTTGAGACTTTTAAATTTCAAATATTACAGGAAGATCTTTGATTCATGTTGAATGGAAATGAGTAGGTTGAGCTGTTGCATATATTCTTGTGTGTTCGTGTGTGTGTGTGTGTGTGTGTGTGTGTGTGTGTGTGTGTGTGTGTGTGTGTGTGCATTTGTGTGTAGGGGGGTATATGTGTATCATTGAAATCAAGGATAAGGATGTTGAGCCCGGGTCTTTACTTGTTTCCTTTTTCTAAGATATACACTATGGCCTTTCTTTGTTGGTGGTATGCTCTGATTGCTTGCTTTTACCTGATGTGCACATTCCAGCTCAATTTTTCAATTAAAGCTTCTTTTTTTATAATTCAGCATAAAGGGCTCTGATAGTGTTTTGTCTTTAGTCTGCCATCTAAGATCTTCTTTTCCTCTTCAAAAATTAACTTTCAATATAAATTTTACCTCCTGACTGATTTTTCCTTTAATTTGCATTTTGAAATAAGTATTATAAGTCCTTTAATCTCTGTATTTATGAAGAAAATCATTTTGAATTCTCTGTTTAGTGTAATAACACCTGGACAGATTTGTTAGCACCAAGACCTTAAAATTACTTTTGTAGTTTTAGTTTAAAATACCTCCTTCATGTTTACAGCATAGGGAGACAAATAATTCCTATTAACAATGATAACAGTTTTATTCATTAAAATATCAGATAATTTATAATTTTGATTATGTCTAGTGGCAAATGAATACATTTGCTCAATAGATTTGCTTGATAGACCCTTGCACGAAAATACCACTTATGGGGGCTGAGAAGGTGGATCAGTGGTAGACAGCTTATCTTGAATGCATGAGACCCTAGGTTTGATTCCACAGCACCACCTAAGCAGAAACAGCTAGAAGAGGTATTTTGGCTCAAGTGGTAGAGCACTAGTTTTGAGCTGAAGAGCTGAAGGACAGCGACAGTTCACCACCATCAGCAAATTAAATAAATAAAACTCATACTCAAGTACATGAATTTCAAAGGTTGATTACCATTTTAGTTAGGGGCAGGGTGCCAAGATACAGCAGAACTCTGTTGCAAAACTTTAAGAGGAATTTCAACACCTAACAAATATGAAAACCAGAAAGTAAAACATTAGCTCTGTCAACAACATATAGAATTGTTACTCAAAGAGAAACCAGTACTAAGAATGAACTACTTGTTATAACATTTCTTAAGAGAATATGGCTTTATATTAATTATCATATAAATTGATCCATTCATTGACCTTCAAAACTCCATCGACGGGCCTGAGTCTTAAGGGCACCTACACAAACTGGAGTAGATAATCATCAATCTGGACTTTTAAAATTGTTATTGCATTTTTAAAGTTGTTATACGGATAACCATTTTGTAAGTCAGGTAATGAGTTCATTTCCTGTTTGACAATCCCATCTCTCCTGTCCTGTCCACAGTCATATAGCTCATTGTGAACACAATAGCTACAGTGTACAAGTGCTGCATTTGTTTCCCTGTTCTCCTTGACTATCTCTGGTTCCCTCAATGCCCTAAATGGATAAACTAGAACAGAAAAATCCCTCTTGTTTCCAATTCCTGGAATACATTTCAATGTAAACATCAGTAATTTTATGAGAGTGTCAGGCTCCGTACACACATCCCAAACACGTATACTTCCTATACCCAGTCATAACTCCCACCTAATTCTAAGGTCCACACAGTAATTCTTTTCACTTTGCACACAGGAAGTAACTGAGATTCAGAAAGATTATGTAAGTCACTGGAAATACTGGGCTGGGCATAGTGGCTCACTCTTATACCTTACCTACTCCAGAGAGTAAGATCTGAAGATCATAGTTTGAAACCAACGCAGGTTGACATATCCATTACATGTTTATCTCCATTTAACCAGAAGAAAGCGAGAATTGTGTGTTTCACTTGGTAGACCTAGAACGCCACCAGACATGAGTGGGAAACCTAAAGAATATTGACAATATGATGATTTTTAAGAACTAATGTTGTCACATAAATAATCTCAGACACCACACACACACACACACACACACACACACAGACACACATACACACACACACACCCCACAACCACACTCCTTAAAACAGATATTAGTACTGAAAGCCAAATAGTTTTTTTTTATTTTATAAGTTTTATTTTTAGCTTTAGTGAGGTTTGACTTGATAGTTTCTACTGATGAGCCACAACTTAGAACTTTGTTATAATTATACCCATATCTGTATTCAGAAGAACATTCTCCTAGTTAAGTCTTCCTCCTTTTTCAGCAATTATAAGTTTTCTTTTCTTGGTCCAGTTTCTTTTTGGGATCTCAATCTCTTAGAATTTTCTGTTTTGCATGGTCTGTAAGTTCATTGATCCAGTAGATCTCAGCCATCCTAATAACCTGGACAGAACCTGCCTTGGGAAAAATGTTCCAAGCTCACCATTCAGTGGATGTTGTAAGTACTCACCCATAATCACGTTCTCTTCAGAATTGGGAACTTGTTTGGTCCAGGAGTTCAGGGAATGCATGCACTGTGTGCTATTTCATGCTTTTTTAAAATGGCAGCTTCCACCTATTGTCTATTTTAAGCATGGTATGAACAGAAGGATTGCCCCTAAGAGACAGAAGCACTGTACTAACTGTGGCTCTCAAAACATAGAAGGAGGGAAAGAAGTTCTGAAGGAACCATGGAGCCTAGAAACTGATTTCGTGAAAACTCAAACTTCCATTTATCTTACCTTCAAAATAGAAAGTCAGAGACTGCAGTTACTTGTATGCTCCATTTATATTCCTGAGCAAAGGGCTCCCTTCCCCTTTGCCCTTCTGACAATTTACATCAGGGGCAGAAAAGAAGATGTAACAAGAACACCTAGAGTTTGGGTCTGGGATTAAAAACTCATTTTTGTGATCAAAAACATTCCACCACCTCCTGAATTGGATCTGAAGGGCAGAAGGAAAAAAGGTTAGAAATTCAGAAACTTACAATTACTTCTAGGTTTGCGATCTAAACTCATCCCTTCCCACCCCTCTGAATCCTATTTCCCAACTGTGTAGACACCCTTATACTCTGTTCTCATGGAGCATTTGAGTGTGGGGCATCATCTCCTTCTTATGTGTACTGTTTTACAAATGGAGATTTTCTCCTAGGCTCAAAATGATTTCATTGATTGGGGCATTGTGTAATATGCTAAACAGAGAGTTACCTGGAAGGAAGGTCCTAGAAGGCAAAACATCTACTAGGAAAATGGAAACCCATGGTTTGGCATGCTTAATGTTTTAACTTGTGCACTGAACTAACAGGAGAAAATGACACACTAAGAAATCTGCCAATTATGCCAAATAAAGAGATATGATGAAGGTCAGAGAAAGGACATTGGTTTCATGGTGGTCATGACAAGACAACACCTTACCACACCTTCAAAATACTAATCCATACTCACCTACTTTTTTATTCACCCATGTCATTAGGTCTGAGTTGTATGTAGGATTCCTCAGGGCCTTCAGAACAGGAAGATCTCAGGGAGAGATTAACACTGGTCTGCATTTGGGGTATAAAATAATCAGTTTGATGAAAGCTCTTAGTAATATCCTACAAATATGGGCATTTATCCTACTACACTTGGTAAGTATCCCCTCAATAAATTATCTTTGGTTTCATCACTTGCTGACATAGAAGCTGTCTGGTAGCTCCATTGTGAATTCACTTTATTCTGCTGAACCAGAAATGGAGAAGGAGAGACTGACCAGAACACATTTGCATCTTTCTCAATGAGCAGTGAATGGCTGGGGAGTATTTAAGAAGCTCCCCATGTTCTCAGTTAGCTAGTACCATCTTGGATTCCGGCTCAAATCTTGATAAACAGATACAGAAATTAGCTTGTTGTACCAGATTCACAGCTAGAGAGGTAGATGAGAAAATGGAAGTGTTTGGTGTGAAAGCCACGAGTTGATATGAAGCACAATTCAAAAGATGTGGAGATGAAGCGAGCTACCCTGGAGGGAAATGGAGAGGCAGCTGAAACAGAAGAGCACCTGGAGAGAAGATGGAGAAAGTTTGATGCTACCTGGACATCAAAGTAATCCACCTGAGGTACAACAATCTTGTTTTGCAGAGCCACAGAGAGAAGTTGGAAGAACATCAGCAAGTGCTCTTGCCCATTTCTAGGGAGCTCCCCAATTGCGATGGTAAGAATTGGTAGCTTCTAAGAGCACTGCTGTTGAGCACATCTCAGATCCCTTGCTACCATGATAATTGACAATGGAGAGGAGCAGCAAGAGATGTATGAGGTGATTGCAGCTCACTATGTGGAGCCTGTTCTGTAGCATTGTGGAGTGTGGTCTCTCAGGATGCTTACAGCAAAGACCCTATAGCTGGTGTCAAAGAATGCAATCTACTTGGAATAGACTTTTATAGATGGCACGTGCTTGAACACAACAAGCTGATAATGAGCTGCTAGAGGTAGTTTCCCTAAAGATCTAACAGCCAAAACTGGACAGGCAAACCCAGAGCTATGCACCACATTAGGCCACCATGCCAATTGCTACTCCCATAGTACTGGCTACCCACTTTGCACACCCATGACCTTGTTACCCTGATTGTGCCCCACAATCCCTCACAACTTTTACTCTTTCACTTTGTCTATGCTTCCTTGTCCCTGCTAAACAGTTCTGGATACCTGTGTTAGCTATCCCAACCCCTGCAAAGCTGTTGCTGCTAACCAATTTCCTTACACTGGAACTCAGCAATTACAGTCACAGTTAACCTTTACCTGGTATCCTACTCTCTACTACTCTTTTCTGCTACCCATAATTCATAACACCATGGATCCAGCCACCTGAACCCTGACACCTCTGTCTCCCCTGTCTCTGTTACCCCATTCCCCCCAAAAAAGCAAGGGAAGAGTGGGCACAGACAGTTGACTTGGATACTCCTCTTGCAGGCATATTGGGACAAGTTATTCCTGAGGTATTTAACGCGAGGGACTAACTGGTGGTGGAAAGAAAATAGCTTACTCAAAGTTGACTAAAATCCAAAGACATGACTTATAAGTTATTGTTAGGGAAAGAAGGTCCTGCAGTGAAAGTTACTGAGAAAGAAAATTTAACAAATAGTATTGGGAACGATGCAAAACGTTGAGCTTAGTCTCTTCTACCAGTTGTCTGAATTATTTTATGACATATGATAAGTAACTACATTGCATTTTAAAAATTATATGAAGATGCACATTTATGTGGTATTTATGTTAATTGATGGAATAGTTGCTTAGGATCACGTTAATGATATTCAATAGTTTATGCTCTATGATATGCCCATGAATCTGCCTTTGGCAATATGTATTGACCTCTCTAACAACAAATGGAATTTCATTGTCAAATACTAAAAGGACATTATTCGTGCTAGTACCAAAATGAAAGCAGGAACAAGAAAACTGAATAAAGCTACAAGTTTGAAGGGAGGGGGTCAATGGTAAGGGTTATGATAAAAGAGAAATTCTTCACCATGGAATCTTGGAAGAATAGAATGTGTTTTCTTGAATTACTAGCTTTTAAAACATTCTTAGAAAGCAAAACATTGTTTTTTATTCTTGCTATTTGGAACCTCTTTAATGAATATTTTAACCAAAAATTATCAATACAACTTTGAAAATTCAATAATGTGAATTATAAGATTAACATTATACTCAAAGTTGCCTTGAGATGCAGGAAGGCTGCATTTCTTTTCTATTAAATTAATGGAATAAGCTTCCTTTTGAATGGTTGGACAGTCCATGACACTTGTTCCAAAACAAGGAAATATACTGGAGAGAAAAAAAAAGAGGAGTAGTTCCAGGAAGATGCTAGAGGAGAACCTGTAGGCTAAACAAGCTCTCACCTAAAAAGCAGTTTTAGTGTAACAGTGAACAGTCCTAGGTGGGAGAATTACACCAAGTGTGCCATCCCAGTACAGAGACTTTTGCTAGAAAGGGAAAATCCAGGCAAGGAAACAGATCTGAGCACTTGCTGGAAGCTGTGGCCATGGTAGCTACGCCGGTAGCAGTGGCCATTGTTGCCATACCTACAACACAGGGAGTACTGGACGAATGTGCCAGACACAGCGAGTGATAGGATTCTACCCAACACCAGCAAGAACTGACAAGGTGCAGGTATCTTCATCCTGCAGATCACAGACCAGAGATAACCCAGGAACCAAGACATAATAACACCTTCTCAGGGAGCAGAGTGGGCAAGGTCACCCTTTCCCCTCCCCCTCCCCACTGTGCCACTACCTGAAATCTCCATCTTTGATACTGGCAAAGGCCTGGCTGAGAATATAGCTCCAACCCAGGACTTGGAGCAAAACAAAAGAGTCATTTAGCAGGTCACAGGAACCTGACCTACTTGCTAGGCTCAGCTCCACCCAAGAGAAAGTCACCCAGCCAGTGAAAACTCAGCCCCCAGAGGAATGTCTTTCTTCACTGGGTAAACAGAGCCAGAGGCTTCCCCTCCTTATAGCAGCCTAGAAAATCAATTGAAACTCAGTAAACATAAACCCTGAGAATGGCTCCATGCTGGGCTCTGTGAGTGTCTCAGAAGATAGCCTCTCAGGGAAAAGCTACTGTTTGCTGAAAGGCCTCAACTCTACCAAGAACCTAGCCTCATCACAGCATCTCCAAACAAGAGGAAACTGCCAACTCCCTCTTTTGTGAGAAACAAAGCAGATCTCCCTCCCACTGAACTAGCCTGGGAGGAGGATCACAAATTTCTGGGTAAAGCAGACCATTTTTCTGCCTGCCAAAGAAACTAATTTAAGAAAACAATCAAGCCACAGGAAAACCAACCACCAAAAGCAGACCAGAGATTCCACCAAGAGACTAGTTATGGACACAAGGGAGATACAGGATCTTCCCATTCACCCCCCCAAAGAACCCCTTCTTTTTACCTTATCATTAACTTGTATTTTTTAAAAAAAATTGTTTTCTATTAATTTTTTTTCCTCTTATAATTTTTATTGTAGGTGTATATGTGTGTGCACTTTTGTATTTTTATTTTATCTCTACTGAATTTTGATCCTTTTCCTTTCTTTCTTTCTCATTCTTTTCACTTTTTCTTCACTTCATTCTTTTTTAGGTGACTTAATTGCTGTTCTCCTCATCCTCAGATATACCCTTCATTGATTATTAGACCTTATTCCACATTCTTTACACACTTAATCCAGAAATTTATTACTTATTTCAAAAACTCTTAGGCTTAAATTCCTTAGTAACAGTATTATCTAATAATACCTATATAATATTATAATTATTTTTAATTTTTGTTCTTATCATAAGTATTTTTAGTTCTTCACATTTCCTTTCTACACCTTCCCTCCTCTCATCCTATTCCTGTTCTTCTCTCAATATTTCTTCTTTAAACATGCAGCAATTTTGTGTTTCACTTTTTAAATTTAAATTTTTGTTTTTCTATTTTTTCTTGCCTCTTTTATTTTCTCTCCTATTTCTCCTATCATTTTTCCAATCCATTTTCCTCTTTGAGATTAAGACTTGGTTAATTTGACTGTCCTTTTACCTTTCCACATCTCTCTAATCCTATTTTTCCTCACTTTTCTCCCTAAAACTAATAATTTCTGGTTTTCCAAATTCTACTTTGCTGTTCTTAACTCATTAGTACATTGTTGTTTTACGTTGAATAGGTAGCACCTGTTGAAATAGATTGTATCTGTCGAACTTTTGATTGTGCAACTACAGGACTTTGGTTGATGCTTGCCTTAAAATAGTGTTCTAGCACAAAACTGGTGTTACTTTCATACCAAATAGAGGCTTTTATGGAATCCATTAAAAGACAGCTGAAAGAAGTCAGGGAGACCCGAAAGGGAATGTTGAATGGAGCCCAACAGAAAGAATGGGAGTCCAAGGAAACCATAACCAATCAACTAAGTGATTTGAGAATAAACACTGAACAGGAAATTAAGGAAGTAAACAAATTCATACAAGATCTAAACCAAAGCTCCAACAAAGAATTTGAAGCCATCAAAGCCGACCTATTATAAGGAAAAGAAATTTAAAAAAAAAAACAAAGTAGAAATTATTTTATTTATTTATTTTTTTATTTATTTTTTGGGTCCGGTCCTGGGACCTGAACCTTGGGCCTGGGCGCTGTCCCTCGGCTCTTCAGCTCAAGGCTAGCGCTCTACCACTTGAGCCACTGTGCCACTTCCGGCTTTTTTATTTTGCTTGTGTGGTGCTGAGGAATTGAACCCAGGGCCTCATGCATGCAAGGCAAGTGCTCTACCACTGAGCCACCTTCCCAGCCCTCAAAATAGAAATTCTTGACAGTAAGTTAGACCCTGCAGAAGACTGAAACTCAGGGATTGAAGACAGCCTATATATTATAGAGGAAGAACATACAACTATCTAAGACAAATCCAAGAAATATGATAGATCTATTCAACATTTGGAAGACACCATCAGAAAGCCTAATCTGAAGATAATAGGTGTAGAGGAGCACCTAGAAACAGAAGGTCTAGGAAATTTGTTTCACAGGATCCTAGCAGAAAACTTCCCAAACATGCAAAAAGATAGGCCTATTAAATACAAGAAGCTTTTAGAACCACAAATAGACCAGACCAGAACAAGACATCACAACTCCATATTATAATATTCACAGGATCAATTCAGACCAAGGAAAACATCCTCAAAGTTGTCAAGGAGAAAAGATCAATCACGTATAAGGGAAACCAATTAGAATCACCTCAGATTTCTCAGCAGAGACAATTAAAGCAAGAAGAGCATGGAATGATGTAGGCCATGCCCTAAAGACAAACAACTATCAACCAAGAAAACTATACCCAGTTATATTCTCCTTCATGACTGAAGGACAAATAAAAACTTTCCATACCAAAGAAAAAGTGAAACAATATATCTTTACCAAACCAGCCCTACAAAAGTTACTTAAAGATGTTCTACACAGAGAAAACCAACAGGACCAAAATAAAGGGTAAGAAACTGCACCCAAATTGAGAATCCAAGAACCATAGGAAGAACGCAGTTGGCGCAGCCCTCAAGAAGGTGCATAAAATGGCAGGAACGCCCAAATATCTCTCAGTACTATCTCCCAACATTAGCAAACTTAACAATACAATTAAGCAACATAGATTGTCTAGTTGGATTAAAAAAAGATCCTTCTGTCTGCTGCATTCAGGAGTCACAAGTTTCTCATAAAAACAAACACATGTTGAA